>NC_132999.1:38509700-39134700 GCF_048564905.1 Vicugna pacos | reverse complement strand
TCACCATCCTGCATCAGATGGTGACATGAATGAGAAACAACTTTCTGTTAAGTTCAGGAATTTACATTTGGAGTTGTTTGTTACAGCAGCTAATGTTAATCACCTTAACTAATAACCATCTCCAGTCATTTATGAAGGTATAAATGACTGGAGATTTTCTCCTGGTGAGATCTGGCATTGAGAACATCCATGGTGGTTTTTCTCACCATCACACACGCCCTTTTTATAGTCACAGGTTGGTCTTGTAGTTCGTATTATCTAAAATATGTTTGATTTTAATGATCCTTTTTTGACTTTTTTGACTAACGCTTACAACTCAGAGGTCATTTTATTGGCATTTTGTTAGGGGGTAAAAAGAGGAACTCCTTTGTCTTTCTGTCACCAAGTTTACAAATCATTCATGTCTGGATCCATTTCTTCTGCCCCCATGAAAATGGAAAATATTTGTCTCCTATCTAAAGGCAGTCAAGGGTACAAAAGTCCTCCACTCTACCAAATCCAATAGCAGGGCCACGTTGGGGAGCACTAGGGTGGATCAGGAGGTAGGAGGAGTGAGGGGAAAATGTGGGCGAGTCTTTATTGTGGGGTTTGGTGTATAGCTCAGTGTTAGAGTGCATACCTAGCATGCGTGAGTGCCCCAGTATATCTACATTTAAAAAAAAAGTTTAGAAAAAAGAGTATTGTGGTTTTCACTGCAGGTTTAGGGTTAGCTAGTTTGAAAATTTCAGTGGGCTCTGGGGTATGGGGACTGTCCTGATAATCACCCCTGGCCCTGGAGTGATTAGGGCAGGTGGCTAGTGGCCCAGAGTGTGAGAGCCAAACAGAGGAGGTGGTTGGGGTCATGGGCTCTGGACCAATTGCATATGAAAAGCACCCTCTAAGGCAAGTTGTTTGCCATCTCTAAAGGGGATGTTAGCTAACCCTGGAAGCAGTTCCTCCAGGGTCAATAAGGCCCCAGGATGCCCAAGCATTTAAATAACTTCCCTTTGTTCTTGCAGCCCAAGGGGTAGTAGATGCTTGCTTCTTTAATTGCTGCCTCCAAGATCCCTTACTATCTTTTTCTTGTCTTCTCAGTTAGCCAGTTCATAACTTTGTACTGAGGTAACAATTCTTTAGATAAAACTTCAGGCTCAAATAACCAGTGTAGTTTCTCTCTCCTGATCGGGCTCTTCCTGTTACAGACACATGTTCTAAGTGTCCTTCGAATAGAGAATACTGTCTAACATCGCTGGCACTCAAAAAAATATTTGTTGAACTGATAGCAATAACGCTTAGTGAGTTCTTACCATCTCAGGCTTTGTTCTAAGTGCCCTACATTTTGTTTCATCATCAACATAATCTCATGAGTTAGGAACTCTTATCCCTATTAAAAAGAAAAATAAGTGCTGGTATGTAGTGAATACAAAACTAACTGTACCTCCGGGTAAGGCAGAGAAGCTTGATCCAATTCAAAAGTTAGGCCATGTAATATTGGGGTCTTCAGATTAAATGTTAACTGACAACTCAGGACAATTAGCTAAAGCATGGAGGGTTTACTCTCAGGTAGGTCATATACTAGAAAGAACAGGCCCCATGAAGATGGGCTCCCAGTCCAAAGACAAACATGAAATTCTAAAGGCAAAAGGCACTGTTTCAGAAGGAGAAGTGATGGGCTAACTTCAACAGATCTTTAGCTTTTCAGCACAGGATTGTTTGGCTTGTAATGAAACTGAGCCTCAGTTCCATTTGTGGCTTTTTAGGACGCTATTGACCCAATAAGTCCATTAGATTTAGTCCAAGTAGTACAGCTGAGACACAGATCACAAATATAACAGTGGTAGAGTTCATGCTAAGTATGCACGAAGTCCTGGGTTCAATCCCCAGTACCTCCATCAAATAAATAAATAAATAAATAAATAAATAAAAAACCTAATTGCCCCCCTGACAAAATTAAAAATAAAATTTTTAATTTTTAATTAAAAAACAAAACAAAAAACAAAAACAAATTTATCATCAGGCTGGTTTTTTGTTGTTCTTGTTTTGTTTTGTTTTCTGCTAATTCTGATTAGTTTAAGAGGACTTTGATTTGGTTCCTTCTTCTGGGACCCTGACTGATGGCTTTCTTGCATTTTATTAGTAATGCAGCTGCAGTGTCATGCAGTGAACTGCATATGCTCAAGACTCAGCAAAAATTTCCTTTATCACCTCTTTTTTAGTGGTGAGGAATCTGAGCCACAGAGCAATTAACTCTCCCTTGGTCACACAGCTGGAAAGCGGTAGAGCCAGATGTTGGCAGCTTTGCCATGGGAATCAGTTTTCTGCCACCATTCTGCCCTGCAGGTACTCGGGTGGGCCTAGTCAAGCAGGATGATTTTTGAGTTGTAAGAGTTGGTACGTTTAACCAGTTTGGTATACTGCTTTTATTAGAGAGAAAGAGAGAATATAATGTTAAGAGCATGGATTGTAGTGGCAAATAGATCTTGGTTAAAATTCCAGATCTGCTTTATGCGGCTTACAACTCCCGTGAAATGAGCAGATTACTTACTTTTTCTAAGACTCGGTTTCCTCATCTATAAAGTGGGGGAAATAATACATGCCTAAATTGGCACTGTGTTGAATGTCTTTTAGGTCACTGTTTTTAAAATAGCCTACTGATTTATGATCCATGACTGCCCCCTAGTGGTAAAATTAAAACATGACCTCCATAACCATGCTAAATACAATCCCTGAAAGCCTTTTTCTTCCCAAACTGTCCGTACAAAAAGCCAGTAGTTTCTGCAAATCAAATGGTCTTTAGTGTCTCCAATAGCTTTGAACTGCAATATCAGACTTCCTTAAAGGGAAGCAGGAAGGCTTGGCAGAGTTGGGTAAGGCAGGGAAGAGTGGCACCAAAAAATTGATTACCATGACCCACCACCAACAGTAACACACACACACACACGACTTAAAGTCCATCGGGCTTCACAAATTTTCCACACTTTAAAGAAACAAATGATCCCTAGCTTTTGAAAACTACCTCAAATAACCTTTCCCCCACCAACCCCCCCCCAAAAAAAACAGATGAAATCTGACCAGTTTATTTTATCAGGCTAAAATAAATTCACTATCTTTTACCTTAAACTTTTTGGATTTTGGAAGTTTATAAAGATGATACAGTGTATAAGCTGTGTATAACACCCCCAGCACAGTGGGGACCAGCCCACTGCAATCAATTTGTTAACGTTTCAGCCGTAAAACATACTAAGTGGGATAAAAGCTATAAATAATCTCACATTAGTTCAGATCAGGTTTGGCAGCCATATGAGTTTGCTGAAAATGTACCTCTTTCCCTCAAAAAGCCCTACTGCTAGTTTTCAGAACTTCTTGAATTTTGGAATTTCAGGTAAGAATTGTGGGCTTACAGAACTGATGCCAAACCAATCTGCGATGGTGGTATGAGAAAGGAAAATTGAGCCCAAACTCATGAATATATTTTCAAAAAAATCCTAAAATAAAATGCTGGCAAATAGAATCTGGCAGCATATTTAAAAAAGCATATACCATGACCAATGGTACGGAAGGTGCAATAATACCATGGCTGTGATTACGGGTCAAGTTGGCAATCAGACCCATGAGATTCAAATAGATTTTAATCTAGAATACAAAGCAGGAGATGTGGCAGATGCATTTGCATCTCCCTGGGAGGCCCAGCAGCTACCCAAGTACACAGGTTCTTCTGTCACTCACCCACAGGTCATGTACAGCTACCAAGGGAAAGCCAACATGGGTGGAAGTCATCTTGATTCATAGAAGCTGTAACCTCTATTTCCCACCAATATTTTATACCATCCTGGTTGTGTAAGCCCACTGACAACTCCCCTGAACCTATGCACGCAACAAAGGAGGCATACACAATATCTTCCTTTGATCTTAACTCTGCTGTTTCCAAGGCAATAGTATTGTGGAAGCCCAAGGTCAGTCTCAGGCAGGCTTGCATTAGCCAGGCCTCTATTAATTTTCCTTTTACTCACAGAAGGATAATTCAACACTAGAAAGTCTATCATTGTGATTTGCCTATTAACTCATAAAGGAGAAAATCATGATTCTTTCAAAAATTCAGAAATACCATTCAACAAAGCTAAACAGACTTCTTATAAAAACTCTAAGCAAACTGAGAATAGAAGGGAACTTTTTAAACATATCTACCAAAAACCTAAACTTTATACTTAAGGTGAAAGTTTGGAGGCATTTCCATGGAGTCAGGAACAAGGTAAGATTGCTCTCTGTCAGCCTGCTATTCACCATTATTCCAACTTCCTAGCCAACGTGTTAAGCGAAATAAACAAGAGGGATAAGAATTAGGAAGAGACAACACCATCTCTATTTTCAGGTTGTATTACTGTCAATTTAGAAAATCCAAGAAAATCTAGAGAAAAACTATTTGAACTAATAAGAGAATTTGGCAGGACTACCAGATACAAGATCAACAGAAAAATCAATAGATTACCATATACAGGAATAAGAAACTAGAAGATGCAATAGGCAAAAAGATATCATTCACAATGTCAGTAAATCTATCATGTATCTAGGGATACTTCTTATAAAAGATGTGCTAGACATTTACAGAGAGAAACACAAAATATTTCTATAGATATGAAAAAGAATATAAAACAATAAATGGAGAGATGTAAAATGTTTATGCATGGAAATAATATCATAAAGCTGTCATTTCTCCCTCAAAATAAACTGATAAATTCAATTCATTACAGTAAAAATGTATGAGGATTTTTTTTATGTAATTGGATAGGTGGATTCTAACATTCGTATGGAAGGAGGTAAAGGGGGTGGGAAGGGATAAATTGGAAACTCGAAATTCGCACCTCTTGGGGAGTGATGGAAATGTTAGTTATCTTGATTGTGGTGGTGGTTTCATAGGTATATATATCTATCAAAATTCATCAGATTGTACGTCTGAAATATGTGTGGTTTACTGTACAGGAATTAGACCACAATAAAGATGCTTTTAAAAGTTATATGAAAGATGTGGGGAGAGTACAGCTCAGTGGCAGAGTGCGTGCTTAGCATGCACAGGGTCCTAGGTTCAATCCCCAGTAACTCCATTAAAAATAAACAGATAAATAAATAAACCTACTTACTTTCTCCCACCAAAATATTATATGAAAGAGTAAACATCTAAGAATATTCGAGGCAATTCTGAAAAAAGAACAAGACATAAAGATTTATCATTAAACTACATAAGTTAAATTGGGTAGAATTAATTCAGAATCATTCTAACAGGGTAGAGAGCCCAGATTCAGACCAAACTGGAGACACTATATTGGAGAAAGGGCACAATCAGTCCAATGGGATGGTGGGGATGGGGATTGGACTATGTTAATAAATAGCAAAGGAACTGTAGTATAAAATGATCAGCTTTACATCTGGAAAATCACTATAAAGTAACAAGAGAAAAACAACCTAAGTGGGGGGAAGCCTAATGTTATGTACAAGCAAATCTCAGCATAGGAGAACACCATGGCCATGATCAACATCATTAGTATTCAGAAAAATAGAAATCAAAGCCACATTGACATACCACTTCCCACCAACTAGGTTGGCCATGATAAAAAAGACATACAGTAACACGTGTTGGCAAGGATGTGAGAAATAGGACCCCTTATACATTGCTGGTTGGAATGTAAAATGGTGCAATTGCTTTAGAAACAGCAAAAATGCCCTTTATTGTCTCATTTTTACAGAGGAGGAATCTAAGCCACAAAACAATGAAACAATCTGCCCTTGGTCACATAGCTGGTAAGCAGTACAACCAAACTTAGAGACAATTCCTCAAAAAGTTGAACACAGAGTTACCATATGACCCAGCAATTCTATTCCTAGGTATATGCCCAAAAGAATTGAAAACATATGTCCACACAAAAACTTGTACATGAATGTTCATAAAAGAATTGTTCATAATACCCCATAGTCCACCAACTGATGAATGTATAACTAAAATGTGGTATATTCATATTCTATATTATTATACAGCAGTAAAAGGAAGTGAAGTATAAGCAAATGCTAAATAAAACTTAGAGGATCCTTGGAAGAATTATGCAAGTGAAAGAAGCCAATCACAGAAGACCACATATTATATGATTCCACTCATATGAAATATCCAACATAGGCAAATTCACAGAGAAAGTCGATTAGTGGTTGCCAGGGGACAGGGGGCAGGGGTAACAAGGAGTTTGGGGCTTCTTTAGAGGGTGATGAAAATGTCCTAGAATTAGCAGGGATGGTTGCACAACTTTGTGAATCTATTAGAGACCACTGATTGTACACATTAAAATTTTTTAAATTAATTTTTAAATAAAAGTACTGGGGATTGAGCCCAGAACCTCGTACATGCTGAGCATGTGCTCTACCGCTGAGCTACACCCTCCCCCTTGATTGTACACTTTAAAATGGTGAATTTTATGGTACATGAATTGTTATATCACAATAAAGAACATGTACAAGGAGATCTTGTAATCAGATCTCACAGCCTTGTTTCTATGAGCAGTATCCCCCTGGTTTGGCCTGATGATGATGAGGTTTGCTGTTTACACATCGACTGCTTAGCTCTGGGCTAAGGAAAATGAGCATCTGTAAGGGCCAGATCTGGTATGGAGGTCCATCTTGACTTGACCTGGCCACGGCCCCTTGTCAAGGGCTCTAGGAGACCTGTCATAATCAGCACTGATTTAAGCAGGGAGCTCTAGAGAGTTTAGGTTTGTTTTGAAGAAAGATCACCCTGGAAACAAGCTGGGGGGTGGGGGTGGAGGGAGAGAGCCACCATCAACTCTTCCCTAGTCTCTACTGCACTAACCTCCTTGTCTCCAGGCTTCCACTCAATCCAGTTCTGGTCATAGTGGTCAGAGCGCTATTTTAAAATACAAATGTGACCATGTAACTCCCCATCACAACTTTCAATAGCTTCTCAAAACCCTCACATCCTCCACGTGGTTGACAGGGCCCCACTTCCTGTGACCCCTGCCCACCTTTCCTGTCTGATGTTCCTCCCCTCCCCTCTCCAACCCTCATGCTCTGGCCGTTCAATTCCTTGGACATGCAGAAGCTGTCTTCTCTCCCTGAAACCCTTTTCCCCGCTTCCTCCTCTCTTTGATTCCTCTTCCTCCTGGTTTCAGCTTAACTGTGACCTTAGGGAGGTCCTAACCCACTGCTGTATCTAAAATAGGTGGCTCCATTATTTTTGTACTACTGATGTCAATCTGTGATATATGTATTAGTTGGTTTATTCCAAGCGTTGGCAAACATTTTTCCTAAAAAGCCAGATGTAAATATTTCAAGCTTTGCAGGCCGTAGGTCTGTCTTTGCAGCCTGAAAGCAATAAATACTTAGAGGAATGAGCATCACTGGGTTCCAATTAATATTTTTGAACGAAATTTGAATTTCATATAACTTGCAAATGTCATGAAATATTATTTTTGTTTCGATTTCTTCCCCCAGCTATTTAAAAACGTAAAAACCATTCGTAGCTCCCGGGTTGCCCAAAAAGAGACGCGCGGCCGTGCCCTGCAGACCGTAGTTTACTGGTAGTTTATTATTTGCAGACCACGGCTGATTTTCAGAGCACTGTTTTCCGCCCCAGGAAGCGATAGGACCCGGTCCCTTCACCCACCACGATGCCCCTGTGCGACAACCGCCACTTTCTGGGAGCCGGAGGCGGACCGGGCGGCGGCGGGCGGAGTCTGCGAGCGCCGGGGCGCTGGGGCGGGGCCGTGGAGTAGGGGGCGGGCCGAGCACAGGCTTCCGGCGGAAGAGCGGGAGCAAGATGGCTACTACCAAGCGAGTGCTGTACGTCGGTGAGCAGGCGCTAGGTGGAGTCTGGGCGAACAGGGCCGCGAGTGGGTCGTGGCGTGGAGCTGGACAGGTTCCCGGACGGAGGGGGCGGCGAGCAGCGGTTTAGGCCGCATCTATGGCAGTATTGCTTTCCCTCGGGTTCCGAGCCGGAGGTGTAATGATGATTGCAACTCTCTTCCAAGCCCTTTAAACTAACAGGAACCTCTTCACTTCCTGGGCCCGGAGCATTGGTAGAGGAATATTAGGAACCTCTGAATTCTCTCGCCCATTCACTTTACATTAACTGCAGCGATGGTTCAGCCCCCAGTGTTGCTGCGAAGGAAAGAATTTTTACCCACTAGCCTGGTAAAAGTGGGAGTAACTTCAGTAGTACCGTTTGATGAGCGCTTTGGTGGGGACGGACAATGGTGACATGGGACTGGGAGAGGGGAGAAATGACCCCTCCAGTTGGAGAGGTGAGAGCTAGCTTTCAGGATGCGGTGACGCTGGAGCTGATGAGCCGAAGTTAGCCAGGTGGCCAAAATAGGGGCAAGTGTGTTACTGAAAGGGAGCAGCAGGCGCAAAAGCCCAGGTGTAAAATAGACTGACACTTGGAGGCAAGTGTGTCATTTTTCGAGGAAGTAAAGGGAAAGAGGCTGAAGAGATGGACAAGGCCTTATGAAGAGACTTGTGTCCACTGCTAAGGAGTTTATACTTTATCCTGAGGACAGTGGGAAACCTTTGAAGTAGTTTCAGCAGGGAAGCGATGGGTTAAAATGCACGTTCCCAGGATCTTTCTAGTTGGCTTTGTGAAGGAGGAGGACGTCAGTTTTGAAGCTATTGCAGTAATCCCTGGGGCTAGATCAGGGTCTGAAAGAAGGGCGAAGAAAGGAGTGTGCTTCATAAGTAGGCATGAGGGAGCCGATGAGAGGACTATTTATGGGCCCAAAGGACTGGATGGAAAGACCCCTCCCCTTGGCTATAGCGTGCTAACTGAACTGCAGGGACTTCCCAGGAGAATGGAGGACAGTGGCTCAGAAGGCCCTGGGCTTCTCTGCAGGTGGACTCGCAGAGGAGGTGGATGACAAAGTTCTTCATGCTGCTTTTATCCCTTTTGGAGACATCACAGATATCCAGATTCCTCTCGATTATGAAACAGGTAAGTCTTTTTTAGTGTCTCTCATGCTCATAATCCTGCTAGGAAATTTTTTTAAAAGTCATATCAGTGTATTTTAAATATGCATCAGGCAGCATGACAGTGATCAGAAGTGATGCAGAAGGAATGTTCTGAGGCTTATAGTTATAAGCATGTGTAACATGCTTTGCGGAGAGTCCTATCTGTTGCAGTTGAGATAAGACAAACTTTCCATTTAGCCAGTAGGAAGACAAGTTTTAAGCTACATGGAGATCTGTTGTTTCAAACTACCTGCTGGGTACCCCACTGCACCTGCTCCCTTCTTGGTAGCTGTGTTATTAAACAGGGCAGCAGGAAAGCCCAGCCCCAGCAATGGGGCTTTAGCCTCTGCACACCTAGGTAAGTTTTTCTTCAATTAGTATTACAGTTACAGTTCAGTTTTCTATTCTACGTTTGTCATCATTTTTGAGATTGATGTTTTAGGTCCAGCTCTATCATCAACATTGCATATGATTGTTAAAAAGGTTTTTAATCTCCCTCGGATTTTTATATGTATAAAAATGATAAGGTTATATTGGCTCACTAAGGTTAATCGGTTAATTAAACTAATGCTGTTGTGCACTTGGACTTTCTAGTTAAGATTAGTGTTTTGCTAAGGATAAAGACTGAGCATCCTTATCCAGGCTTTAGTATTCATGCTTTATGCACAGCTGATGCTCAAAATGTGTATTTGGAGTGAATAATTGTTAGGCTAAATGACTTCATTTTTCTAGCTGTCTTGCATGCAAAAGTTAACGTTTTAATTTGGTTTTGGTAGAAGAATTACATGCATATTTTAAAGATTAAAAGTATAGTTCATTACTTAACTCTGTTTACTACAAAACAGTTGATATTGCTTGAAATGTTGTTTAAACTAGGAAGAATCCAAGTATGAGATTCCTTCCTCCTAAGCAGTGATTGGGTAGAGTGTCTAGTGAATGGATATGGAACGTGACTGACTTCACTTTCCTTCTGACCACCTGTTTCTTCCCATTGCCCCACGTAGTAATTGCTTGGTTTTGTTTGCCTTTTTCTCAGAAAAGCACCGAGGATTTGCTTTTGTCGAATTTGAGTTGGCAGAGGTGAGAACTTTCTGTTACCTGTGTTAAGTCTTTGGGTTGTGTTATTACTGTTACTGATTACAAAGGGAGCTGTCCTCCATTTGGTTGGGTTTCTGGGCCTCTTGTTGATGCTTCCAGAGAGACAAGAAGCGCTATTTGAAGGAAAGCTTTCCTCACATAATCAAATTGTAGACGGTGGTTAAACATTGCAGACCTGTCAGGTCATGCCCCTCTTGCTCCACAGAGCTCCTGCAGCTCTGCTCACTGAGCATTCTTGCCTGGCAGTGCTGGTGATTGTTTCCTTGCCTTCCATGAGATGGCAAATAGCTGTGCTGAAGTCACCAAGAAGTGCTCTTTGTTAGACAGATACAATCTAAGCAGGGGGTATAGACGTGACCTTTTCCTGTTGGGTTTATTTGAGGGGGGAGGGGGTTGTATTTTGGTTTTTTGTTTTTTTTTTTTAACTACTGGGTTTGTGTTCAGAAACCACAAGAGGCATTTGGCTGCAAGCCTCAACTTGTGCTTTGTCTTTCCTTGGCAGGATGCCGCAGCAGCTATCGACAACATGGTATGGCTGTGAATCCTCATTCTTACTGAAGTTGCTTTTTGGTAGTACAGAGGGTTCTAATTCATACACTGATTTGATGAACCTCCAAAGTTACAAGGTTGCATGGGAAGTAGAAATTATCATCATGTGGAAATATTGACCATGAATTGATCACTTATAAAATTGTCCTAACTCAAACATCCTTTCCCATTTTACAATAAGGTAAATCCTAACCTTCCTTGTTGGTCAGTCTCTCACTGGCTGCCCACGTCTAGGATAGTAAATTGCAGGCACCATGCAAATTGATTGCACAGTGAAATTGCATATTTTGCAAAAGAGGCAGGATTTCATGAAGTGTTGGACCAGTTAACAACTGAGAAGAGAAATTCAAGAGGGATAATAATAGGGTGTGCTACTGATGCAAAAGATTGGAATAGCCTGGAGAGATCCTTGGGGGAAATGATGAAGCTCTTGAGTGTTTATGCCCTCTTTGAGATACTTAAGACTTTCACATCAGGTAAGAAGTGCAGAGATACCATATCATACTGATAGTGTTTTCTTGGGAAATTACATCTTTGACCTACAAATTATTGCATGGTTAAACCTGAATTTTAACTATAAGGAATTTATTTTCATTATTTTTAGTTTCATCATGATAAAGTCCTAGTCATCTTTTTTTCCCTTCACTTTTTACTGTGAAATTTTCTTCACTGCCTTAAGTGAATTCACATTAAGTGACCTTTCCTGGTACCAGTTATCTTTGGACAATAAGGTTTTCCTTTATTTCTGTTCTCTGTTACCAAACATACGCCTCAGCTCTCAGAGAGAAAGATCATTTCTCACCATTTCAAAGCTGATGTGGACTTTCGAAGATGAACTCAGGTACTTGGAAAGTGCATTTCTTCGTGTAATTTCAGAGTGCTCTGAACCGAGAGGCACTTTGGTAGCACAGGTCTTTGCTGGTATGGAAAGAGAGGAGATGTGTGATGGCTCCAGGGAGGAAATTCCTGCAGCCCACAGGCTGCTTTGTGGTGGGTGCAGAGCTTGCTGTTAGAGGTTCAGGGGTGAAGGGAGAACAGAGCGTGAGCTTGTCTCAGATAAACAGAAAGTAAACAGAAAGTTGTCTGACTTTCTTTTAACCTAGCAGTTTAAACAACTGGATTTTCAATCTTTTCAGAATGAATCTGAGCTCTTTGGACGGACTATTCGTGTCAATTTGGCAAAACCAATGAGGATTAAGGAAGGCTCTTCCAGACCAGGTGAGTGGGAGCAACACAGATTCCCATCACATCCTCCAGTTTGGCCTTGGTTGCCTTTCTGTCCCTGTTTTCTTGGAAGTAGGAGCTGAATGCTGCTCTGGTGGACAGGAGTAGCAGGGATAGTTTGCATTGGCAAAGGGCATACACCACCTTTGTAGGGAAATAGAAAGAGTGTGAGTTTCTCAACAAAGCCAGGTAATTGTTTCCATTATGAGAGAAACCCTGCCTGATCTCTTATCTGTCCCAGTTTTCTCCACACTTATTCCTGGGGTGGTTCCATCGGGCCAGAACTGGCAAAGGCTGCGCCTTTCCTTGGGGCAGAGCTTTTTCACTTAGCCCTGCTGAGAGCTGGACTTCCGGGCTGGCAGTCCTTGGGGGATCTCTCCTCACCCTTGGGAGTTCCGAAGCGGAGTCCTCTGGCCGAGAGAGCCACAGAATATGTTCTACTTTGCTGACCAAAGCAGCTACTTAGCAGTTGGCTGTTAGCTTGAATTTGACATTTGCTTGCTTCTTCCCTTTCAGTTTGGTCAGATGATGACTGGTTGAAGAAGTTTTCTGGGAAGACTCTTGAAGAAAATAAAGAAGAAGAAGGGTCAGAGCCTCCCAAAGTGGAAACCCAGGAGGTGAGGTTGCAGGCCAGCACTGCCCACAGGAGACTTTGTTTTTTAGGGTTTTATGGGAATTTGCAAGTGTGTATATATACAGAAGCAGAGAGAATGAAGAAATGAACTTTTAGTGTTTTGGTGAAAGTGGTATTGAGTGAACTAAAGGGAGGCTTTAGGCCCCTTGTCCTTGTGCTGTGTGGAGGAGCTTCTGAGCTCTGCTCTGTGATTGCCACTGATGAGGAGGAAGCCTGAGGCCAGGGAGGGTGGTGAGGGCACCTCTGCACCCATCCTGATCAGCCCTCCTTCACTGAAGCATCGGGCACCAGGCTCCCTGTCTTCCTGTTCCTGTCCTGACGAAGGAGGTCATTCCCCCTCCTGCAGCCTCCAGTGCACAGGTTTAAGGTTCTCCCTTCCTGAGAACCTGCCCTGGCCCTTTGTCCTGATTCGCAGCATCTCTCTCTAGCTGTTGCCTCTCAGGCTACCCCTCCCTTCCCTGTAAGTGTTGTTCTTCGGGATTTCTTTCTTGGCTCCTGGCACCTCTCTCTCCCCTCTTGGCTGAAACAGTAGCAGTCACTGATTTTTCTCAGCTTCTCCTGTGCTGTTGACTCTCCTGGCCTCTGTCTCTGGTCCTGAGGTTCAGACATTTCTGCTGTGTAAGTTTCGCAGGCAGCTTAAAGCTGCCTAAAATGGATGCCCTCCCTTCTCTAATCCTGTTCTTCCTGGGCTCTCAAGCTCGCCAACTTGCCACTATCCATCCTCACTGACCCAGGCTGGATGCAAAGCAGAGCACATAATAGCCGTCATAGTCAGTGGAGTAACCCTAAGTCACCCTAGACCCCTCTTTAAAATAGAGCTGGTACATCATACTCTACCAAGTTGTTCTCCTAAATATTCCTTGAATCGCCCTCCCCAAGTTACTGCATCGTCCCAGTGTAACTTGTCGTCCCAATGTAACTTCTCGTCCCATTTGGATAATTGCAATAGCTTCCTAACTAGTCTTCCGGCTGCAGTCTTGCTCTCCTCCAGTCTTTCATAAAGGCAGCTAGAATGATGTTTTTAAAGCACAAGACTGGTCAGCTAACTCTCCTGCTGAGAACTTTTCAGTGGCTGCCCAGCTCCTGTCCCATGGGATGAAGTTCCAGGGGGACTCGCCAAGGCCCTGACTCTGCCCACCTCTCCATATTGCAGTCCTCACTTAACACTCTTGGTAAAACCAGTCTTTGTATTTCCTAGTGTGTCTTGGCTTTTGTGTAGGGTACTCAAGGGCTTATTGCTGTAAATTCTGTGAGTGTAAGGGCCCTGTGTTATACATCTTATTAATAAAAATGTAAAATGTGAGGTGGGGTAATGTGATTAAGAACAAGGACTTGAGGAGGGTGGTTTAGGTTTAAATTCCAGCTTCACCACTTACCACCTCTGTGATCTTGGGCAGTTATTGAACTTCATTGTACCTCAGTTTCCCCATCTATAAAATGGGGACGATGATAGCAATGATCTTGCAGGTGGCTGTAAAAATTAAATGAGCTGATGTACATAAGACGTTCAGAATAGTACCCTGTACATGGCAAGTGCTACGTCAGTACTTGCTGCTACTGCTATGTGACTGTTCTTGTTAGCGGCAGATAGTAGTCAAATCCTCAGTGCTAGCGTGATTCCTCAGCACGTTTGTTAAGCTGAACCACAAACAAGTTAAGAACACTTGACTTTTCTCTTTGGTGCAAACGTGACAGCTGTATTGATGTCTTCTCTGCTCAGCCTCACCCAGTTGTAGCACAAAGCAAGGCCCCAACATCCCCCATTGTCTTCTGAGCACTTAGGCCATCCCTGCTTCCATCACAGCCAGACTGTGGCTGTGCAGGGCTGAGCACTCTAGACGGAGGGGATGGTGCTACAGAGATGGGTCTGTTTAACTGGACTAAAGTGGGAGGGCTTGAGGGGGGTTTGAAGATGTTGAGAGTTGTGTGTTGTGGCCAGAAAAGTGCTGTTCTGTGACTGCGGGGGAGGGTGAAGGTGAAAGTGGCGTGTCTGAGGGTGTGATGCATAACGTGCTCGCGGTCGGGCTCCCGCTCTATGGTGCTGAGGTCTCTTGTCCCTAGATGTCCAGCTGGGGACCGTGGCCGTGGCTGTGGCCTCCGGTTTCTGCAGCCCATCAGGGCCCAAGGCCTCCCCTGTCAGCATCTTGTTCCGCCTGCTCACTGCAATAGGGTTCTGGATGTGAACTCAGAAGAAGCCTCGCTCTTCTCCTCGGGGAGTCAGGGAGTTCTCTCTAACCTGGCCATTTCTCCTGCGTCTAGGGAGAGCCCCCTGTCAAAAAGGCCCGGTCAAACCCTCAGGTGTACATGGACATCAAGATCGGGAACAAGCCAGCCGGCCGCATCCAAATGCTCCTGCGTTCAGACGTCGTTCCCATGACAGCAGGTGAGCAGGACTCTGTCAGGTCCACCAGGAAGCTGGTGGCCGAGCTTTGAGCCTTCCCAAAGTCTCAGTGCTTCAGTTCTTGTGTCCTTGACATTGTTTCTGACCTGAGTTCATTTGTGGCATCTCAGATTCTGGGATCCAGTAACAGATGAGTCAGAGCAGGCATTTTTGAAGCTTTGTAAGTGCTAGTTTACTAGTTTTAAATAATTGTTTTTTCTTTAGTACAAGTGAACATGCATTCATGGTTTAAAAAGAAAAGTACCACAGACATATGTATATATATTCCAACAATATTGAAGGCAATAATTGAAAACTTAAGTCTTCTTCTCTTCTCCACATCTAGCCCTACTCTTCAGAAATAACTACTGTTAACTAACAGTTTCTTGAGTATTTTTTCTATTTTAATCTAGATTTTATCATATAGACATATAGTTTAAAATGTTAATTTCACAAAGCTTGTTTTGCAAAACAGTGGTGCCCCCAGGCTGTCCTCCCGCCCTGCCCCACCACCAACACTTGCTGCTTCTCAGGGGCAGCCACTTCCAACTCTTAGCTGATTCTTTTGGTTTTTACATCATATTGGTCAATAACAGATTTATATTGCTATTTTGTGTTTTATTTTTTTAATTTCTTTTTTTATTGAAGTATAGTCAGTTTACAATGTTGTATTAATTTCTAGTATACAGCATAGTGATTCATATATATATATAAACATATATATGTATATTCCTTTTCATATTCTTTTTCATTATAGGCCATTATAAGGTATTGAATATACTTCTATATGTATACCTGTCCCCTGTGCTATACAGTAGGACCTTGTTGTGTATATATTTTATATATAGTAGTTTGTATCTGCAAATCCTGACTTCCAGTTTATCCCTTCACACACCCTTTCCCCCCAGTAACCATAAGTTTGTTTTCTGTGTCTGTGAGTCTGTCTCCATTTTATAAATTATTTCATTTGTGTACCTTTTTTTTTCTTTTTTTTAATATTCCACATGTAAGTGATAGCATATGGTATTTTTCTTTCTCTTTCTGGCTTGCTTCACTTAGAGTGACGATCTCCAGGTCCATTCATGTTGCTGCAAATGGCATTACTTTATTATTTTTTATGGCTGACTAGTATTCCATTGTATGTGTATACCACAACTTGTTTATCCAGTCATCTGTTGATGGACATTTAGGTTAGTTCCATGTCTTGGCTATTGTAAATAGGGATGCTATGAACATTAGGGTACATGTATCTTTTCAAATTATAGTTTCCTTCAGATATATACTCAGGAGGTATACTTACTGGATCATAGGATAAGTCTATTTTTACCTTTTTAAAGAACCTCCATACTGTTTTCCATAATGGCTGCACCAAACTACATTCCCACCAACAGTGTAGGAGAGTTCCTTTTTCCACAGTCTCTCTAACATTTATCATATGTGGATTTTTGAATGATGGCCATTCTGACTGGTGTGAGGTGATATAGCTCACTGTGGTTTTGATTTGCATTTCTCTGATAATTAGCAATATTGAGCATTTTTTCATGTGCTGTTGGCCATTTGTATGTCTTTGTTGGAGAAATGTTTGTTTAGGTCTTCTGCCCATTTTTGGATTGGGTCATTTTTTGTTGTTGTTGTGTAAGCTGTCTGTATATTCTGGAAGTTACGCCCTTGTCAGTCACATTGCTTGCAAATAATATTTCCTCCCACTCCATAGGTTGTCTTTTCATTATATTTATGGTTTCCTTTGCTGTGCAAAAGCTTGTAAGTTTAATGAGGTCCCATTTGCTTATTTTTGCTTTTATTTCTATTGCCTCTGTATACTGCCCTAGGAGAACATTGCTGTGATTTATATCAGAGAGTGTTTATCTTTGTTCCCTTCTGAGAGGTTTGTGGTGTCTTGTCTTGTGTTGAAGTATTTAAGCCATTTTGAGTTTATTTTTGTATATGGTATGAGAACGTGTTCTAACTTCACTGATTTACATGCAGCTGTCCAGCTTTCCCAACCTGGTTTTTTCATTTTAGACATTATCTATTGGCTTTAGAAGATAGAGAGTTAGCTTTTTAAATCATCTTCCCTGCTCCTTCATCTTCCTTATATTGTTAACCATAATTTTGGTTAAGACATAGGTTATTTTAACTATATAACCATCATACTGTGATAACTTCCTTTCACGCATAGCATTTCATTTTCCCTGGAATTCCTAATTATCTTGTTTTCACATTTGCTTAGTCTTCTATGCATTTAATCCTGATTCTCTCCCAAATTCTCCTGCCTGTGTAGATCTCTCATCATGTTCAAACACAGCAGACATTCTGTCAGTTTCACTTTCTTACAGAAGCCCCTCCTTGGAGCCTTCTGACCTCCTCCAGCTGCTTTCTAGGCCTACTTCCTAGCTATTGTCATAGGGTTTCCTATTTTCACCTCTTATGTTGGAACCTTGGGGGTATTCTTTTTTTTTGGTTTATTGACTCATTTCAGTAGAGGGCATACTTCTGTAGCTTCTGGAGAAAAGAGTTTGGGGGAAGTTTTTTGAGGCTGATGTGTGAAAATATCTACTTTCCCACTTGATAATCTGGGTGTAGAATTCTAGAAAAGTCTGATGTCATTCTGATTCTTGGGCCTTTATAGAAACTTACTTTTTCTTTTCCTGTCTAGAGCTAAGGTATCCAGTATGGTAGCCACTAGCTACATGTGACTATTTAATTCAAGTTAAGTAAAATTAAAATTCACTTCCTCAGTTACACTGTCCAATTGCTTAATAGCTGTTAGATAACGCTGGTCTAGAGGCTTGGAGGGTCTCTTTGTCCTGGGCTCTGAAGCAGTGTGCCTTTGGAGTAGATCTTCCATCATCATGCTGGATAGTCACTGGGCCCTGGTGTACTAGTTCTCTCTTGCTGCTGTAACAGATTATCACAGACTCAGCAGCTTACAAACACACATTTATTATCTTACTGTTCTGGAGGCCAGAAGTCCAACATGGGTCTCTCCAGACTAAAGTGAAGATGGTGGCTGGGTTGCTGCATTCCTTACTGGAAGCTGTAGGGGAGGATCTGTTTCCAGAGACAGTCACATTGTGGGTACAATTCAATTTCCTGCATGTATAGACCGAGGTACCCATTACCTTGTTGACTGTCAGCTGAGGGCTGTTCCCAGCTTCTAGAGGCTTGTGACTCCCTTTCTATATTTTCAAAGTCAGATGTGGTAGATCCAGTTCCTTCTCATGTTTTAAATCTCCTGCTTCCCCTTCCATCCACTTCTCTCTCTGACTTTAGCTGGGAAAAGTTCTCTGGTCATAGGCTTGTGGTTTTATTAGGCCTATCTGGATAATCTAGGCTACTCTCCCCATCTCATAACCTTAATCACTTCTGCAAAATACCTTTTACCAAGTATAGCGTAACATATTCTCAGGTTCCAGAGGTTGGGACGTGGACATCATTGGGGAGCCATTCTTCTGCCTACCACTCTCATCAATCAGGACGGTCCTATCCTTTGGTTTGGGAAAATTTCCTTGGGTTATTTCTTTGCTTTTGTCCCTTCGGATTTCTCTCTCCTCTCATTCTGGAACCTTTCCAAATGTTCTTTCTTATAGCATCCTGTGCTTACTTCATACATGCACTATCATTTCATGTGGGGATATTACTGAAGTATCTTCTTCCTTTACAGCTGATGTTTCAAGTTACCTTTTTCTGGGGTGTTTTGCTTTGCTTTGCTGCTGATCTGTTTGTTTTGGTCTTTGGTTTTCACATTAGATACCTTCTTTATATTTAAGAATAGGGCCCTAAAAATCTGCTTGGAAATTATAGTCCTTTGGACAGAGCAGAGTCCACAGAGAAGACTCTTGTCTTTTGTTAGTTGTCCTGTGTCCAGTTGTTTGCCTTCTCGGGGTGGGGGGCAGGGCTGGGAGCAATTATAATTGCTTCCCACTTAATCTCCATTTGTCATTCTGGTACCTCAGCCCTCAGCTGTGTGTAGTGCATCCCAGACCAGAGACCCCCTCCCCCCTGCTTTAACTAGCAGAGAGGAGACCTCCAGCCAGCAGCCAGGGCCAGGAAATGGTGAGGATCTGGGGGCTAGTTGTTTTCTTAAACAGGCTTTCAATCGGATTTACTGTTTTTAGAACTATCTTCACCCTTGAGCTTTTGACATTTCTGCAACATAAATCCAGTTGTTTCTTGGCTTTACCAGCTTGATTTAGCTTTCTTAGGTCTACTGTATCAGTTATGGTTTGTCTGTTTGTCTTTTGTTTCAAAAGTTTTTGTTACTGTTTCTCTTCTCTTGCTTTCTCTCTTTTTTTGGTCCTTTTTAATCCATTTTTTAAGTGTACAATTTACTGGCATTAATTGCATTCACAATGTTGTACAACCATCACCACTATCTATTTTCAAAATTTCAACATTTCTTTATCACTCCCAACAGAAACTCGGTAACCATTAAACAGTAACTCCCCATCCCCCCCCCCAGCCCCTGGTAATGTCTAATCTACTTTCTGTCTTTCTAAATTTGCTATTTTGGATATTTCACATAAATGGAATCATACAGTAGTTGTCCTTTTGTGTCTGGATTATTTCACTTAGCATCATGTTTTCAAGGGTCATCTGTGTATCAATGTTTCGCTTGTTTTTGTGGCTGGATAATATTCTGTTGTCTGGATAGTCCAGGTTTTGTTTGTCAGTTCGTGTGTTGATGGACACTTGAACATTGTTTCCACTTTCTGGCTATTGTGAATAATGCTGCTGTAGACATTTGTGTACAAATGTGTTTAAATTGCTGTTTTCAAATATTTGGGATATCTACCTAAGAAATACTGGGTCATTGATGGAGAAATCAAAAGCTTCACAGATAAACAAAAGCTAAAAGATTTCAGCACCACCAAACCAACTTTAGAGCAAATGTTAAAGGACCTACTCTAGTCATCAAATCATAAGAAATGAGAACAAAAAAAGAAAGAGAAAAAAAAAAGAGACCTACAAAAGATTGCTTTGGCTGTTTGGGGTCTTTTGTGGTTCCTTATAAATTTTGGAATTGTTCCAAAAAAAAAAAAAAAGAAATACTGGGTCATATGGTAATTCTAGTTTAACTTTTTGAGATTCCACCAAACTTTTCTACAATGGCTGCACCATTTTACATTCTCACCAGCAATATATGAGAGTTCCAGTTTCTCTACATCCTCACCAACACTTTTTTCTGTTTATTATAGCCAGCCTAGTAGATGTGAAGTGGGATCTCATTCTGGTTTTGAGTTGAATTTCCCTAGTGACTAATAAGATGGAGCATCTTTTCATGTGCTTGGGGCCATTTGTGTATCTTCTTTGGAGAAATATCTATTCAAATCTTTTGCCTATTTATTTACTGAGTTGTTTATCTCTTTGTTTTTGAGTTGTGTGAGTTCACTGTATGTTCTGAATGTTAAACTCTTATCAGATATGATTTACAAATATTTTCTCACATTCCCTGGGCTGCCTTTTCACTTTGCTGATGTCATAATTAAGAAACCATTTCCAAATCCAAAGTCGCAAAGAGTTGCCCTTGTGTTTTCTTCTAAGATCCTGTTTGTTTTTTTTTTAAATAATGCTTTACCGCCTGTTCAGTGTGGAGCAGGGCTAGAATGCATGTATTTGGTCCTCTTCCTTTAACCAGAATCCCTTCTAGTCTTTCATGATGTCAGTATTTCAGAGTTTTATAATGAGCATGTCATATTTTTAGATGAAAATGTAAACATTAAACAAATATAACAGTTTTTCGGAGTCTAGAGAAAGGGGTTTTTTTGTTTGTTTTTAACCCGAGCATCTTTTCCTTTCTGGACCCCAGAGAATTTCCGCTGCCTGTGTACCCACGAGAAGGGCTTTGGCTTCAAGGGGAGCAGCTTCCACCGCATCATCCCCCAATTCATGTGCCAGGGCGGTGACTTCACCAACCACAACGGCACTGGGGGCAAGTCCATCTACGGGAAGAAGTTTGATGATGAGAACTTTATCCTCAAACACACAGGACCAGGTGGGACCTGCTCAGCTGGTGGGGACGAGCAGGCCGGGCTGGAGCAGGATGGCTGTGCGGGGCAGTGATGGGCTGTGGTTCTGGCTTAGGGGTGGGGGTCTGGAGGAGACCCACCCGGTGAGCAGAGAAGTGTTAAGCCTGGCTAAAGTGGAGTGAGCTGGTTTACATTCATATACTGTCCATTCCTCCACCATGTCTGCAGTCTCTGTCAGCCTAGCTTGGAGTCTGTGGTCGGCCATTGTAAGCCCTCTTCTTCCCTCAACCCCACTGCCCACGCCCTTTGTCAGACTTTCTCAGTGTTTGGTCTCCCAGCAACTAGAGAAAACACAGAACTGTACTGAGATCTATGACCGCAGCTCTTCAGGGCCCTCGGCAGCCTACTAGATAGAGCTCCCTAGGGAACACTCGGTCCCAGTCAGAGATGACAATTCCCTTCCTTCCCGAAGCCTCCACGTCACTCTTTGCCTCCGCTGATGCTTGGCCCCCTGCATCTGTCCACACCTACCTGCTCTGACTTCCTCCCAAATGCAGGGGCTGAGCTGTCTCCCCTCTGCTCGTGGCCTGGACCCCCTCCCCTCTCCCCTCCCTAGGAACCTGGCTTCCGCAGTCGTGCCCCCACTGCCTTGTGTGATGCATTCCCCCTGCTCTGCTAGATCAGCCCAGCAGCATGCATATCAATCTTTCAAAAACATCCTTTGACTCATTTCTCCCCTCAACTAACATCCATGCCTCTGGTCCCCTTTTTAAGCAAAACTTCTTGAAAAAATTATGTAGACTCCCTGCTTTCTGCTCTCTCTATCCCCCTCTAGATAGACTTCTGTCCATTGAAACCACTCTTATCAAAGATGCCAGCAGCCTCCGTCTTGCCAGTAGCCAGTTCTCGGCCCTCATCTCATTCCACCTCCTGGCAGCATTTATACTCCTGCCTCTGCTGCCAGCCATCCTCTGAGGGCCAGGAGCAGGGTGGAGGGAGCCGACCTGGTTGTTCTCTCCCCCAGGCCTGCTCTCCATGGCCAACTCTGGCCCAAACACCAACGGCTCCCAGTTCTTCCTGACGTGTGACAAGACAGATTGGCTGGACGGCAAGCATGTGGTGTTTGGGGAGGTGACAGAAGGCCTGGACGTCTTGCGGCAGATTGAGGTGGGTGGCCGCCCGGGCCCTGGGTGCACAGCCATGTGGGAGAGCAGGAGTTGGGGCTCTGCGGCCTTGGCTGCTGCTGCTCAGGATGGGCAGGGGGACCGGGTATCTCTGAGCCGCCCTTTACTCTCCATCCTCCCTCCCCTGATTCCTTCTCTTCTGTTCTGCCCACAAAGGCCCAGGGCAGCAAGGATGGGAAGCCCAAGCAGAAGGTGATCATCTCTGACTGTGGGGAGTACGTGTGAGAGGTCGGGCTGTCAGCACCGGGGAACCGGCATCCGAGGGGTCCTGTTTGCAGCAAGCAGGGCTTTGTGTCCTGGCCCTTCCTCGGGGTCAGTGTGGAGCAGCTCCTCTGCAGGCGCGGCCTGGCCTCGCCCTGCCTCTTCCCCAGGTGTGGCCATGGGCCCGGGTGCTGCCCTCCCCACCATAGACTGCTGTGCACAGCCTTTGCTGCCAGGGCCCCTCCTGCGCCCACCAGTGTGGCTCTTAGACATTTTCTTCTAATAAAGTAAATTCTAGTTTTTGTACAGCTGCCTCCAGGTAGTTGCTGAGAGTTGTGAGAGGTCGCATCTAAAGCTAAGCTGGCCCCTTGAGACAGGTGGGTGAAGGAACAGGGCACAGCTTTTCTTTCCTCCCTTGAGCGATGAGATGCCAGGTGGTATATTCAGGCAGATACCCTTGTCAAGACAGTGGAAATCAGTGACAGTGGAAGAGTCCCTGTCTTCAGTGCCTCTCTCCCTAACTGTGCGGGCCAGTCCTGCAGCCGCAGCTGTGCTTCTCAGTCTCGATGATTCATTTGTTTGCTCACATTCATTCTACAGATTTTTTAAGTGGTATTTTATAACTCAAAGTGCCTTCTCCATGCCAGGTACTGTACTTACTTGTCAGGAGACAGTGGGGGGGGCGAACTCCTTATTTTTGTGAACAGCCCACTCCCTATCTTTGTGAATAAAGTTAATTAGAACGGAGCCACACCCATCTATTTACGTATTGTCTGTGGCTGCTTCCTCACCGCAGTGGCAGAGTTGAGTAATCAGTGACAGACACCATGTGGCCCCTGTATTAGAGTTCTCCATAGAAACAGAACCAGTAGGAAGCATGCCTGTATGTATATATAGGGAGAGATTTATTTTACAGAATTAGCTCTGCAGTTGTGGGGGCTGACAAGTCTAACATCAGTGGGGCAGGCCTGCAGGCTGGAGCCCCAGGAAATAGTTGATGTTGAAGCTTGAGTCCAGAGGCCGTCTGGAGGCAGAATTCCTCTTCCCTCAGGTGACCGCAGTCTTTCTTAAGGTCTTCAACTGATTGGATGAGGCTGACCCACATTATAGAGCATCAGGTGCTTTACTCCAAGTCTACTGATTTAAATGTCCCTCACATCTGAAAAGTACCTTCACTGTAGCATTTAGAGTGGTGTTTGGCTAAAAAGTGGATACCATGGCCTAGCCTGTTGACATATAAAATTAACCAACACAGTCCCAAAGCCTAAAATATTTACCATCTGAACCTTTGCAGAAAGTTTGTTGACCACTGATGAGGCACATGGTCCCACCCACACTGAGCTCACAGTCTGGTCCCTGAGTGTAGCCACTGCCTGGAGCTCAAGTTGGGCTGGCTTCTCTCTGCTCCCCCTCCATGGACTGGTCAGCCAGGTGGCCTCAGAGAAACCCAGACCTGCTGAAAACTGAGCAGGAACTGAGCCCTTTAGCCACTAGACAGCTTTCTGCAGATTGGGTCACTCAGATCATTGAGAGTCCACTGGGCTGGGCTTTTCTATCTTGAGTAGAAATCTGGATGAGGCAGGAGTGACCTGCTGCCTCCTGGCCCTGGTGACCCAGGATAGCACCTGCTGAGGGATGATGGCCTCTGGCCAAGCTCTGGCTCCCATGTGCCAATGGATCTAGCCCTCAGCTGAGCTCCCTCTGCTGCAGTTGGCCAGGTTTCTGACTCCTTATGCCTGGGATGTACCACATAGTTACTGTTCCTTATGGAGCTGCCAAAAGAGACCCTCCCTTGAGGCTTAGGTGCCCCATGAGCACAGACGGTGGCCTTCACAGATCAGTCACATGTGTTAGGGGAGGCTTTAGTGAAGCAGTGATGTCAGGGCTTATACAAGAGCCAAGACAGGATGTGTATGAAGAATTCAGCACAACCAGCCCCCCAAGAGAGGATGGACTCGTGGTGATGACCTTGACCTTGTCGCTTTCTGCTTTTCCCCGATAGCCTAGGGAGGTGGAGACCAGCAAGCAGGTTGGAAAGCTCAGCAGATTTGGAGTTAGCGGTGCCAGTGGCCTTCCCAGTGCCACTCTGGGTGTCCACAGGTGTTATCTCAGTTTCCATACCAGAACCCTGTACAGAGGTCAGCCCAGGCTCAGGTGACATGACTGCACAGGTCACCCAGGATGATATGGCAGAGGGAGGTTTGGAAGCTTGGCTGACTCCCCACAAGTTGTAATGGAGTCTTGGGAGGTTTCCTGGCTCTAGCCTCAGTCTATAGCAGGACGGCCCAAGGCCTGGGGCGGGGACAGTCATGGTCCCCATAATTGGTCTGGACCCTTGTTGGGAGACAGAAGATGGGGCCCTACTCTGCCAGGCAGGAGAGGGGCCCAGAATCTGGAGAGCAGCGGCCTGGTCACCTAGTCCAGCTACTCACAGCGCAACACTGACCCCTGTTGTTCGGGAGGACTCTGGTCTGTGGGAAGTGAACCCTGGGGCGCTATGGGGCTTTTGCTGCAGCCTGAAGGGACTGCCTGGCATCCCGGGCCACGTTCCTGTTGCTCCAGCACCAGGTCTGAGAACCTGGGGCTCGATTTTGCCACGCATCCCCCTACTAGCTCCTTCAGGATTGGCCCCCATCTGTGTGCTGGCCCTGTGGTGGCCACACAGAGGAAGAGAACTGGGAGTGTGGCCCTGGGGCCAGTGCTGTGGCTGCTGGAGTTTCTCGCAGCCCGCGTGCCTGAGGTGCTGCCGGCATGAGAAAGAGATTGTGGGGCCTACTTTTTAAGTGGTGAAAACAGTCTCGTAGCGTTCAGGTGATGGAAAACTAGAGAGCCATGTTTTCAAAAAATATTTTCTAATGGAAAATTTCACCATGTAATAAAGTGGGAAGAGCACATCTAAAGCAGTGTATACAATGCAGTATGATCCTGATTTTGTGCAAATACCTACGTATAATATGTAAACATCTGTATTTTTATGAGTATCTTAAGAAAAAAGCCTAGACATAAATTCATCAGAATATTAATAGTGTGTTTATCTGACTTGTAGGATTATGGTGATTTCAGTTGTATTTTATTTTTTGTCTTTTCCAAACTTTCCTCCAAAACAGCATTTTTTTTTTCCAGTGGAGGTAACTGGGGATTGAACTCAGGACCTTGTGCATGCCAAGCTCGTGCTTTACCACTGAGCTATACCCTCCATGCAAAACTGCATTATTTTTGTAATAAATGAAAAACACATTTTTTAAAAAGTGGGTCAAGTGCTTGCATAAGGCCTCCCCATGAGGAATAAAACTGGGAATGGATAGCTCCTTGTTTAAGCTGCAAAAAGGGCACCCGGCGGTGCTAAGCACCCTCAGCAGGCTGCTGGAGTTCCCATGTCTCTGGGAACACAGAGCAGTGTCATGGCCACGGCCACTGCCGGCAACATAACTGGGCATTTGCCCCCCGGCCTTTAAAGCAGGTGAGAACACAAGTCCCGCCCACAGAGGATTGCAGTGTGTAGTTTTTTTAGGAAAAAGTACAGCTCTGAAATAAAACACTCACCCACAGAACACATTCTGGGAGGAGGAGGTTTAGTGGACAAGCATGGAAGGGGCTCAAAATTAGCAAACTCATTTGTAATAATACCAACAGGTACCAGTTGTTAAGCATTTATATGCCAGACATCCTAAATGTTTGTGTACATATATGATCTTTATAGTAGCTTGGAAGGAAAGAGCCAATATCCTGCTCTACAGAGGAAGAACCAGGATTCAAATCCATTTGCTACAAAAATCTGTACTCTTACTGTGCTGCCTCTTTTTCTATTTAAGGGTTTTTTTCCAGAACATGTTACTTTCCTACCTTAGTTTGAAGACAGTGAACCAGACATTATGATGACTTGGTCTTGAGGCCAGGATTGCCCTGCAAATACTAAGACTGTTGTGCATTTCGCCTTAGTTTTCTTTCCCATGCGTCCTTCTTGCCTGTCAACTGTCATTGATTTCTCATTGCTGTCAGTGGGGCTGAACTGACCACCCTTATTTATCCTTCCCATCTGGTGCACCAGATAAACATGCCACGAGGGAAATGGCCTGTGTAACATAGCCACAGTACTTGGCGCAGCAGACGGATAACTCTTGGAGTGAAATGCATGGGCTTTGATTCCGTTCACAACTGTTCCACTGCTCAGGGCTTTTCCTGTTTGATTTCACTTGCTGACTGGATGGCAAAAGTTGCTGGAAGTCTGCCAGCCAGATAGACGGGTGATAACGTACTATTTTTCAGTTGTTCTGCGTGAAGGAGGATTGCAGCTCCTAGTCATTCCTGCTGTGCACAGCCTGATTGGCAGGTGAGGTGTACTCCACAACTGTCAAGCTCTGGGTAACATGACAGACATTCCTGGTGTTCCCCTAACTAAGCCAGGCATTGGCTCGGCCTAAAGATACCAGGTGAAGTAAAAAATGAGTTGTCAAGATAATTGGCTAATTTAAGATTTAAAATTACCTAAATGTCAACCCATGATGTTGGGAAGAGAGAACTGTTAGAAAAGTCCTAGAACAGCAAACAGGTTCCATATTATGTGCCAGCTGATTTCACAATGACCACCTGGGCTCTGCTCTCAGGGTTACTGGCTGCCTCTGGGCTGTGCGGGACAGAGTTGACAGGTTCAGGTGCCTTGACTGAAGGCCCTTTGCAGATCAAAACATGCATGCTTCATGTTACAGATGGGAAATGAGGCCCGGAGGAGGAAGCCAATGGCAAGTCTTGTCTCCCAACATCTAGGTCAGAGCTTAGATGCCTACACTGACGGCGAGCTCACCACCTTCCTATGCACATGGGTAGGGTCTCTTCCTCTGCACTCGCTCCCGGAGCCCTCCCAGGTCCAGGTGGAGGGGCTGCTGTCCTGCAGCATGGCCCCAGCCTCCACCCCTGCTGCCAGACCTGCATTTCCAGAGCCCCTCCTCAGGGTGCAGTGAATTCCAGGGATGCGCGTCCTGGGCTGTGCCTGTGGGTTGGGCGGGCCCAGGATCTACTTCTAATAACATGGTATTTCAGGGTTCAGGCAGCTGGACTCTGTCTGCTCCAGCAGGTAAATTACAGACCTGGCAAGTCTAATCAAACAAACACTCCAACTGCTGGTGGCTGCTCCAAGAATAGTGGTTTCCGGGAACCGCCCCACCCAGCTCAGCCTAATTGCCACCTGTCACTCCCCTGGGACAGGTCCCAAGGAACAGGACTGGGCTCCTGGGCACACGGGGTGATGCAGACTTGGGTGAGCAGGCTGTTTTTGACAACTCCTGGACACAGGCCGGTACTGATAAGCCCTACCCTCACCCCACACCTGGCCACAGGCGGCCCAGTGTCCAGATGTGCCACCCTGGGTGGAGTGGCTCACTCCTTAGCAGAAGATGGTAGATGGTTTTCACTTCACGTGACAACTCTAATTTGTTGGCAGTGGCTGGAATTCTATCCAGATTTGAAAGAAATATCAGGGTTGGTTATTGATGATTGCCATGCAGACAAGGAACAGAAACTATGTCACCTGTGCTGGGTACTGTCATCCCAGGCCACCTGACGTATCTACCATACTTGTCTCAGCAAAAAGAGGACTTTTCCACAGAGCTGAACTCCTAATGGTTCAACATGGTGACAGATAGATGGGGTCAATGAAGCCCCCAAGATTTTTTTGTTTTTCCAAAGTGTCTGTGCACTGCATGTCTTCCCCTAGACAGCAGAGGCAGATCAAGGCAGGAAGTCAGGGAAGATAAGTGCCATTGGCCTTAGCCCTAAATCATGTTGTTCGTTCAGCTCTTTCTGGAGGTGACTCACATGCCTCCTTGTGGCCAGCAGTTTGGTAATTCAGATCCCCAAATAGAGAACACTGAGTGTGACTCCACACTTCAACAGAAGTGCCTAGAACTGCCCCGTTTTGCAAGGGAAGGGCAGGCAACCGGAGATGGACCAGGACCCATCTACACATCCCCAAACCCCATCATGGCCAGTGAAGGGCCGAAGGTGGCCATCCTGGGCTCTAGGTGCCTCTCAGTTCATCCCACGTCTGCCCACAGCTGAGCCAGCAACAGACAGGCATGGTCCTCAGACACAACTTTGTGCCAATGCCAGAGGATGCCTCCAAGGCGGCTGGGGAAGAACCCTGCTTGATGACTCAGACCAGCAGGACTGGAGGCCAGAAGTCTATCCTGACCTCAGGCAGGGCAGAGGGGCCTGGAGATGGCTGGCTGGCCGGAGGTGGGCAGGGAGGGAAGGGAGGGCCCTCGTCGCAGCCCCTGCTGAGCTGTGACAGCGTCGGAGGTCCCCGCCGAGGGGGCTTAGTGCCTGGGGCGGGTGCGGGCTGGTCAGTGGCAGCCGCAGGCCCGGACCACCATGTTGCGGTGCTTGCGCAGGATGACGTTGTTGCTGCTGTCGTAGTACAGCACGGAGGTGGCGCTCAGCTTGGTGGGCGCGCAGCACGCCTTGGGGACCACGTCCGGCTTCATCAGGTGCACCTGGCCGGGGAGGGGGCGGCCGGCAGAGGCGTGAGAACCAGGGGCTTCTCCCGGGACCCCTAGGCCCAGCCCCCAGCTCTGCCTGGGGCTCCGGCCGCTCCCCACTCCCTGGGTCCGCCTCCACCTGCAGCAGGGCCGGTGCTGGCGGGAACCCTGCCCCTCTGCCCTCAGGCCCAGCCTGGGCACCTGCTGGCTCCCTGCCACACCCCTCCCCCCAAGACGGGACAACCCTGACCCCACTGGACCCAGCACATGTGCCCAGTCCTCCTTCCTGGTGCCCCTGCAGCACCGCCCCCTGGAGCTCCCCTGCTCCTCTGTCTTTTCTGTGCTTCTTAACGTCCCTGATCGTGTCTCATCGGCATTAGCTGTTGAAGGTCTGTCTGCCCCTCTGGACTGTGCGTCGGAGAACGTTCACACTACACCTGCTCACGCCCAGGCTTCTAGGCAGGTATTGTTCTCGGCAGGTGACAGCTGAGGCACAGAGGCCGGGCCACGTGGCCGATGCTGCGGCACGACTGGGACCCAGCGTGGGGATCCCACTACCCTCCTCCAAGCAGCTCTACCCTCAAGAGACAGCCTGATTGAGGGAGCTGTTTCAGCCTCCACCAAAATATTTATCCTGAGACTTGGCAGGATGAGCTGAAACTTATACTGGACTCTTCAGTGGGGCCCCACTTGGAAGGGCCCTAACGATAGCCCTGCACCCATCGGAGGCCAGAGAGAAAGGAGAACCTGCTTCCATCCATCTGGGCCCCCCTGGCCCTCCTGGGAGCTGCTAAGCAGGGCTTGGATAAACCTGGCTGATGCGGTCCCCGGGCCCAGCCTTGTCCTAGAAGCCCCAGCTCTGAGCCAGCCTGTCTCCAGGACCGTTAGCCGGGCACTGGGCTGGCTTGGGGCCTAGAGCCTCGGGCCCCTGAGGGGAGCTGAGGCCTCTGTGGGGATGTCCAGCCCCACTGAGCCATGGGGGTGCTGCTCCCCAACTTCCCAGCCTCTGCATGCGGCAACTGGGCTTGCCTTTCATAGGCCCACGTGAAAGAAACCAGGCGACACCACCCACCTGCGCCAATCCTGTAAGTGCCTTGAAACCAGGGAGGGCCTTTCCTGGACTGGGACCCTGGAGAGAAAAGTTGGCACCACAGAGGGTGGCTATTCTGTGACTCCCCCCTAGACCAGAGCTTCCCCAGGTGAGGGACAAAAAGAGAGATGGCCTTTTGTTCCATCTGCACCAAACAGATTGATTTGGAGTCTAATGTGCCATTCCATTCAATCCGCTTTTGAGCCACGTGGGAGACCAACTCAGAGGTCCTGTTACTTACTGGCCGTATATCCTTGGATAAAAAATCATACATCTGTGGACCTCAGTTTTCTCCTCTGCCAAATGGGTATAATGGTACTTTTCTCACTTCCAACACAAACGTATCTCCAACACATACCTTGTGTGAGCCCTGCCTGGGTGAGGAGCACAGAAATGTCCCCACGTGGTCCCTGCTGTCATCCTCAGCAGGAGGGGAGGGGAAACAGAACATTCCAGTAGACAACCAGGACCCACGGGGGGGAGTGGTGCAACAGTCACAGAAGGCCCCCTGAGCCCGGGACACAAGTGCTGGAGAGCGACCCTGGCTGGGAAGGACCACAGAGGTGAGGTGTGCAGGGTGAGCAGGAGCTGCCAGGGCCCAGAGCTGAGGAGGCCCCCAGGGGCGCAGGCAGGGAGGTGGGAAACGCAGGGCACATCCTGGGGCCGAGTGCGGGCAGGGAGGTGAGGGCACTGGGACGTGGGCTGGAGGACATCAGAGAGGTTGGCAGGGTAGCCAGTAAGGGGCCCCCCTGCATACCAGGCAAAGGGCTCAGACTTTCTTGCAGGGATAACAGGGCACAACTGAGAACAAGGTGGTCATATCAGTGCTTTAGTGCGGCCCCCAGCTGCCATGTGGGGAACAGCAGACAGTGAGCCTGGAGGGACTCGCTTCCTCTCAGGACACCCGACCCCCATCCCTCCCCCCTCCCCCCACCAAGGCTCTTCCTTCCCAGGCCTCTCCATGGAGGACACCAGTCCTCGCCCTCCTCTCCTGTGTCTGCTGTCTCCCCAGACAATCTCTTCTGTTCTCGGGACTCAGACCACATGCGACGTCTCTCAGATTCAGAGACTCTAGACTTGCATCCACCCACCTGCCCGACTTCCACGTGGGGTCAACATGGCCTCCCACGTGTGGGGGCAGAAGCAGAACCTCAGGTTTCCTCCAGTCCCTCCTCCAACCCAACAACGTCGTTGTTCCCCTCCTCGTCCTCGGGGGCAGACCCTCACCCCAGCACCCAGTCTCTCAACCCTCACCTGCAGGCCCTGGGCCCCTCCCCTCCTGCCTCCACCGTCCACGCTGCCTGGCCCACTTCTCACCCCGCCAGGCGCCCTGGTCCTCCTTGCCTTCTCCACCCTCCACCCCACGGTCTGTCCTCCCACAGCCGCCAGAGATGCTTCTAGAGACTAAGTCAGATCACGTACTGCTTTGCTGAAACCCTACACTGGCTTCTCGGTTTACTTGGGACAAAATCCACTACCTGCCCCGTTAGGAGAGACCCCCAGGCCCTGTGTGAGGGAGCCCTGCCCACCCCCACCGTCACCTCCCTCTGGCCCCTTGCCCTGCACACCAGCCTCCTTTCGGGGCCCACGGTTCCTTTGCTCATGTGTTCACTGACCGCCTCCCCAGAGGGCAGCCTCTGCCTTGCCAGCACCCAGCACAGGGCCAGCGCTCCCTCCTGTTGACTGACAGCCCCGGGAGCTGAGGGGCGGGGCTGGTGCAGAGGGAGGGGAGCAGCCCTGGGAGGGGCAGGTGCTAGCATCACCTGAGCTCCTCCAAGGAAGGTGGCTTCCAACGGTCAACCCCACGTGACCACTGGGAAAAGGAGGCATTATCTTGGAGTCCAAGCCACTTTTGTTAATTCATTTACTCTCACTCTATGGCATCACATTGGCACAATCTCTAACTGAAGTGTCTAGACCAATGTTCTAGAAAGAAGCCTCTGTTTTTAAAAACAAAAAAAAAGAATCCTCTTAAAACACTTAGCAATAAGCAGCAGCAACAATATTCCTATTAGAAACTATTTTTCAACCTTTGAAGTTGCCCCAAACACTGGGGCATCCAAAGCCGCACAATCTGTAGAAACAGAGAGCCGGGAGGGACCCAGGACAAAGCCAACAGGAAAGTTAAGAGGCAAGGAAGCCAAAGCCAGAAGGGCACAGGGCACCCGGCGACTCCCCTGCAGGAAGCGGGGGCAGAGCGCACACGCAGGCCACCCGCCCTGACCCGAGGGCATGTCGCTCACAGGAGGCTGAACGCACCCGTGAACCAGTGCACGTGTGCGCTCAGAGCGCACAGGCAGAGGAGTGCTGTGCACCTCTGACCACAAGCAGGCGGGCCTTTATAAGTCCACACCCACCGCATGTTCGGGACTGTCCCCCCTGCACGTGGAGGGCGCAGATGTGCACGCGTGCACACCTGTCAGTGTCTGGTGCACATGTGCTCAGGTGGGGCTGGTTTCCGTGCAGGTGTGGGCTTTCACTGCGCGTGCACGCAAGGAGGTTCCCATGCAGAGGAAGCTCCCGGACACCAGCAGAGCTGCCATCACCTCCTGGCGTCCGTGCCCCTCTCCTCAGTGCCCCCCTCCCCTGGGCATCCAGGCAGGACCGACGCGGTACTCACCAGGGACTGCAGGATGGCGTGGTTGGTGGCGTTCATGCAGGAGTCCAGCGGGAAGGAGCACTCCCCTTCACAGTAATAGGCTGAGTAGCCCTGGGGGGCGATGACCCAATCCTGGGTTGGGGGGAGTAGGAGATGGTGAGTCCCATCCACATGCCCCCTCCCCAGCCCCGTGGTCCAGCACCTGCCCTTAACCCTCCCTCCGCCTCAGGGCCCCATCAGCCCGCCCTCGGGCCCCTCCCCGAGGCCATCTCCCCAGAGGCCTGACATCCACCCAAAGCGGGCAGGGCCGGGCATGAGCTCTGACCCTTTACCCGGCATCAGCCCTCAGCATCATCCTCCCCAGCCCGCCGCCGGTCACAGCAAGGGCACAGAGGCCCTGTCCACCCTGGCCTCAGTTTCCCTGCTGAGCTCTTATTTTTTTGTGGTTGAGAATTCAGTCTCCATTTGCATGGTTTTTACAAAAAAGCTATTTTCACTGTAAAAGCAACACAAGCTACCTTTAGAAAACTTGGAAAACACAGAAGAAAATAATACATTAAAGAAAAGAAAATTCCTCATAATTCCAACCCCCCTGGACATACACTCGTGATCTTCAGATGGGGACTGTCACTCAGGGAAGAAGGAGAGGTAAGAATTACCAGCCAGCCAAGGTCCTGGAAGCTGACGTAGAGCTCATGCCGGCGGCACACCTGCCGGCCATGGGAGCCGTGGACGTCATCTGCGGGGGACAGACAGGGCAAGGTCTTTGCTGGGGTCCTGCTCTGTGCAGCCACCACGGGGAGCTCCCAGGGCGGGGGATGCCCTGATGGGCACGTTTGTTGAATGAATGAATGAGGGGAAACTAAACCATTTGGTCTCATAAAGCCCATCCCTGCAGCTCTGCTGGTGCTGTGACCCAGCTCAAGAACCTTCGATGGCTCCAGATGGCTCCCTATGGTTACAATCACCCCACACTCAGCCCAGCCTCCCCTGACTTTCAGCCTATAGACCTCCTGATGGTCCCATAAACAGCCTGGGGACCCTTGTCCATTCAGCAGCACATTCTTCTTTCCTCCAGAGACACGCCTGACCTCACCCCACCTCTCCTACCAAACTCACTCCACAGGAGAAGTGGCCTCATTGAAGCCAAGCAAAGGCTGACTCTCCATGAAAGAAAGGAGGTGGGTCAGGCTTGTCCCTGATCCTGAGGTGGAGACCTTCACATAAACACCTGGATCCTGCTGGGCACCTGGGTCAGCACCAAGGGCTACTGGGGACACCTGACTCTGATGGAGACCCAGGTGAGGCCTAGTGAGCCAGGACAGGCAGGGACTCGAGGGCAGACACTCACCCTGAGAGAGGGTACAGTGGCCGGTCCCCAGGATGCAGTGAGCACAGGTGTGTCAGGAAAGGTGACTGAGGGGTGACCACTGGCTTGATCCCACCAAGGCAAGGAAGGTTCTGTCCCCACCACTGGTCCCCAGGCTCACCGAAGATCCCTGGCAGTTTGTTGGGGGGCGGCAGCTCGTTGGTTCTTTTCGGCGGCCTCCTCTTCAGGGGCCTCACTGCCCGAGGGGCTCGGACAGGGCTGGGGCTCGCCCTGAAAAAGGTGACCACGAAAGGTTGTCTGGAGCGCGGTGCCCGTCGCCCCAGCAGACCAGCCAGGCCAGGATCCACGCTGTGCCCTGAGACAGAGAGAGCAGAGAGGCTGGTCACTCAGGGTGGGGGCCCCACATGGGGACAAAGCAGGGACCTCCTTCCCTAGGCTCCATGGGCCAGGAGGGCAGAGACTGAGGCCTCAAGGGACCTACTGTGCCTCGGTTTCCTCCTCTGAAGACCAGAGTCCCCCATCCAGCCTCAGCCCCCAGGGTTAGGTCTTTAGGGGATGGGGGAGGGGGCCTCGTGAGCTTTCATTCAGTTCACATGATGATCTCTGTCTTCAGAGTGACCTGGACCCCATGGACCCCATGATTCACTGAGAAACATCAGAGCCCCTCAGTGATGGCCCAGAGCCCCAATGCCAGGGACTCTCAGAACCAGGGTCCCCACCTCCATCCTGACCTCTGGGGCCCAAGTTCTATCTTCTACCCTATACTTTCTGGGGATTAGAGTAGGATCTGTAACACCTGCTGGTTGGAGCAGCTGCCAAGAATTAGTAAGCACTTTCACAGCCCAAAGGCAGGGCGCTCACCATTCCCGATGCCCCATACGAGTCTCCAGACAGCGGCAGAGACATTTGCCCCAAGTCCCAGAGCCAGGGTTCAACCTCCTCGGTCTAATACTGGAGCCCAAGTTCTTATCCATTTAAGTTCTTAACCATTGGGTTGGTGGTGAAAGGAAATAAAGAGAGAGAAAAGGCTGTAGGCAGGGACATAACTGAGGGCCCAGCCTAGGAACAGATGCTGTAAAAGTTGGATTTTACCCACAGCTGCTTAAAGACTGAGGATGCAGGAAAAACACTGATTATCCCGGGAAAAATCAACTTCATCAATGAGACAATCTTCCTGTACCTGTTTGTATTTCCATCGACCTCTTTTTTTTTTAATTATCAAAGCAGTAAAACTATAAAGAAACTGTTAAAATAAATCAACCATAAATTCTCTGCCCAATTCCACATCATTTTCATTTTTCTTGGATGTTGTCATATGTCAATTTAAATTGTGACCATAACAAAGAGGTCTGTATTTTTCTCAGTTCTTTCACATAAACATATCCCCAGCTGTTAAAGTAAGTCTCCACTATGAACGTTTAAAATGTATATAAAATTCCTTTGAGTAGAAACACCATAATATTTAGATGTTATCTCATCTTTAGACATTTAGGTTATTTTCTAGCTTTCATCATAGACATGAGAATGTGGTAGAACCTCTTCATTTCCTTTCACTGTGGAATTTTTTAGACTGAACAACAGGGGCATGATTACCACTCGTTGTTATGGTTCTTAGACTAGTATGGAGCATCCCACTTCCATGTACATTTCACTCCAATGTTGCAACACTGATGCACACGCATACACACATTTGTACACACAAATATGTACACGTGGTTTTATACTGAGTGTGCATACATGCCCATACATAAACACATGTCATTTCTATTAGCAAGTCTTATGATCCAATCCTCCGCCATACAGGTCAAGGACATGCCTGCCCCACTCACAGCCCTGCTCAAAGGTCAGTCCTTACACAGCTGTGCTTTAGCCCCAAGTCCATGGGCCAGAGTTGACTGAACAACTAATCAACCAGAGACTAACCTTTGAGCTATGAGACGTCACCTGCCACAAACATGCACTGGACCCATTAGAGGCTCCCCTCAGGGATGACCCTGAGACAGAAGGTTGTTGGCTATAGGAATGGACACTGGAAGGGCCCAGGGAGAAGCCCTTTGGGGAGTTTAGGTCTCACAAGTCAGAGTCACGAGGAAGCTGCAGGCCCCTGATGATGTGGAGCCACAGACACACAGCAGCCCTGCTGCAGAGGGGAAAGCCTGTGACTGCACCAGGAGGCGGCCCTGGAGCGATGCGGGCAGGTGGAGTGGAGCTCCATGCCTGCAGGCAGGTGGGGCAGCCTTGGCCTGGGAGCCCTCCAGGCTTGTGTGCTGCTGTCCGGTCCCTGGTCCCCTGGAGAGCCCTGTCCTTGGGATAGGGGGCCAGGGAGACCTTCGGGGCCCCCAAGGCTGTGTTCACTGTTGGCTTTTCTTAGTGCAACTGTTTGGTCAAAGATCGGATTAAAGTTTCCTGGGTACAGAGAGACTGGACCACAGGGCAGGCCCGGGTGGTCCAGGGTGTGGCCCTGAGGCTGCCTGGCTCTGGTAGGCTCCTTTCCCGAAAGCAGAGGTGGGAGCTTCCATAGCCCCTGGGACCCAAGGTCCCTGCCTCTAGACCTGACCTGTGAGAGGCTGGCAGGCACCCTGCCCCCTTTGCAGGTGATAGGGGACAGGGGGGCCATGCCTGGAGATGGGAGCCATGCTGTAGCCTCCCCCATACACCCAGATGCAGATGCTGCCTCTCTGGGCTAGATGGGCCCCCAAGACCCCCAGGATCACCCCTTTTCTGAATCTCCTTCATCAGGGCCCAGATGTCTTAGCAGCTCACCTGCCCCATACATCCCCAGGGACTCATCCTCTATCCCCCCCATGCCAGGCCAAGATTGCTCCCAGCTGTCCCCAAGCCTTCATCTGCTCTGAGTGCCACCTGAACCTCCCTTGTGGCATCTACCCCATCTCTGCCTGCAGTCATGGATGTGACCCTAGTGCCACAGTGAACGACAATCAGGACGCCTGGTTGAAAGCTTCACAGGGAATCCAAGCTGTGACCAGGTCCGCTTCTGTCCTGTAGGTTATTTCCTCACCGTGGGAGGAGGAGGAACGCAATGCTTTTCCTTCTTTCTACTATCTTAACAGCCCTCTCACTTGCCTGCTTCTGGAAACTTCTGCCTGCTCCACACTGCTGCTGGAAAGCCCCTCCCGACACCCAGGGCAGATCAGGGCCACCTCCCCAGAAACCCTGAAAGGTGCTTCACAGTCCACTCAGTGGCATCCATCCACTGCCCACCTGGTCACGGTCCCTGAGACACCCTGCAGCTGTCCCTTCAGGGAGCACCATCCCTCCATCCCAGACCCTGGCCCTCCCATCAGGGTGACACTCCAGTGAGGCCCCTCTGACAGGCCCTCCTTGACCAGCTGCAACTGGTCCTGTTCTGACCCACCAGCTCCCGTCCTGTGTGTGCAGCCCTGGCGCTGCTCTTAGAAAGCGCGGGCTCCATGGAGAGCCTGGGTGTGAACCCTGCACACACACACACACACACACACACACACACACGTGTGCACACATAGATGAACTCAGTTTTTTCTTTTTAGGTTTTGAGACTGTGGATTCAGGAAGAGGTACCTCACTGCCCCTCTTGGGTTACAAGGGAGTGTTAACAAGAGGCCTGTTCAGGCTCCGTAACAGAGAAGAAGGGTCTAAGTGTCTGTTCAGGATGACACAGGAACACAGGAGAAAACCCATCTGAGACCACAGGTCAGGTTTCTAGAACGCCTCCTGGCCTAAGCCTTTGGCGACGCACAGACGGGCTGTTTATTCACAGGGGAGACGTCCCGGCGAGATGTTGGCACCAACGGTCTCTCCCCCTTCAGTTGCCCCATTACCAGTTCACTGGCCACCAAGACGGTTTGCTTCCCTTCTAGAGACATCTGTGTAGCTACTGGGTGGGGGTGGGGGGTGGAGGAGGTGAGGCTACAAGGAAACGAAACTTAGCGACAAAATGAAAAGCCCCAGAGGAAAGTCAGAGGGGCCAAAGGGAAAACATCTTTCATTCAGACATTTCCGTTGACCACAAATTCACATTTACACGTGTGTTTTCATGGTTGCAGTAAAACGGTGCCTTTGCAGTGACTCTGGGTGGAGTTGTTCCTCCCCCATCACTTTTCTCTACATTTCATGATTCAGCATTGCGGGAAGGCGCTTCGATGAAACCCTTCCTGTGGGATCACCTCAAGCTGCACAGAATTTAACGTTAAAGATCACAGACAATGAAGAGGGCGTCAACGTCTCAGTGACTGTAGCAGAGCTTCCTCAGAACTCACAGAACATACAAGGTCAAGGTCTCGGTTTCCCTTTGGTTTTTAATTACAGTTCTATTCCTCTTGAGAGAACAAAGCCCGGCTAGTGGCAGGGTGTCTGGGGTGACGACAGGGGAGAACTGGCCAGACGCTGGTGAAGTGTAGAAATGTGATTGTGTCCTCCTCGGATGCAGTCCTGTGAGGTCACAGTGGGACCAAGGCCACTTACCAGTTAGGCTGCGACCTGCTGCATGGGTCTGAGATTCGGGGAGAGGGCAATGATGCTCCCCGTGCTCCTCTGGATGTCCTCCACCATCAGGCCGTCCCAGAACTCAATCAGAGTCAGTCCTCTCTTCTTGTGCACGTGAAACACGGCCTTCTCAGTGATGATGCGGTCCACGCACCGCTTCCCAGTCAGTGGCATTGTGCATTTCTCCAAGATTTTGGGCTCTTGGCCTTGGTGCAGTGCTCCATGGGGACCACCACTCTGGTCTTGGTGCTGGACACCAGGTCCATTGCACACCTCCATTCTTTTCACCTTCTTGCCGGGTGTCGTCCAGTTAGCCAGGTGACCATACTTGGAAACCTGTATGGCTCCTAGGAAGGTTAGGTGGATGTGGCCCCCTCAGATCGTGGCATATGATACATTGCTGGAGAAAAAACACCCCCAGGAAGAAGGGTGGCTGTTTACTTGCCCACATTGATGAGATCTGCATCCACCCCATCTTTTGGTGGAAAAGGACCCAGGACCAGGATTACATGTTCACTGTGAAGATGAACTGTCATATTGGGGCTAATGTAGCTGGTGGCCAGATGAGGGGTCCCGACGCCCAATTGGCATACATGCCGTCCTCAAATTCCAGAGCTGCCCACTTGATGATCTGTGTCCTTACATCATCCGTAGACTTGCTCCTTTCATCTTCCTCTTTCCGAATGGTTACACGCTCAATTGTTTTCTCATATTTCCAACCCCCCCGGATGACACGATCTACGTAAATGTCAGGAACCTGGATGTCTTCTGGGGCAAACGACCCCGCATCCACGACTTCTTCCACCTCCACCCCTGAGGTTCTGGCGGCTTTGCACAGGGGCGTGTTGAAGTTCCTGGCACTGGCCCTGAAGATGAAGTTTCTGGCCGGGTCGGCCTTCCACCCTTTCACCAAAGCAAAATCAGCCATGATGGCGTGTTCCAGAAGGTAATGCTGCCCGTGAAACTCCCTCACCTTTCTGGGCTGACTCAGGATGGTGATGTTGCCTTCCTCGTGTTACCTGGAGGGTGCGCCTCCCTCCTGGACCAGGGTCGCGTAGGCCGTGGGTGTGTAGAAGGCGGGCACGCTGGCACCCCCTGCAGGGATGTGCTCAGCCCGGGGTCCCTGGGGCGTGATCTCCAGCTCCAGTTCGCCCACCAGGTACTGGTGCTCGCAGAGAGCGTTCTCCCCCACGTACGAGCACACGATGCGGGTGATCTGCTTGGTCCCCAGTAAAAGGCTCAACCTGAAGTTGTCCACCCCCAGGTTGCTGCTGACCACGGTCAAGTCCCTCACGCGGGTCTTGAGCAGCGCCCGGATCAGACTCTCCGGGATCCCGCAGAGCTCGAAGCCCCTGACCATGATCCTTGTGCCTCCCGTGATGTCTCTCAGGGCTCCATGGGGTCTGTGCAGAACTTAGCGAGTGCCCGGGCGCTGCTGGCGAAGCTGCACATGCCACCGGTCGCCAGCGCGGGCCCCGAGTGGCCTGCAGGGACCTGGGGCCCAAGCTCCGATGCCAGGAGCCGCAAGGCCGCCATTGTCCGCTCTGCTCCGGCTCTGGGCCCGGCGGGGACAAGCGGGTACAGGCGGCAGCTGTACCTGCTCTACCGCGCTTCACAACTGCCTCCCAACTCCGTCTCGGGCTCCTGGGCTGAGCATCCCCGGCCGGATGGCGGGAGGGACCCGGAGCAGGCACACGGAGGCCCCGAAGCGGGGGCGTCCCTCAGGGGAAGACTGGGGACCGATCTCCTTCCCTCTCCATCATCACCCTCCCTCCCACGTGCGCTGCTGCCGTCCCTTCGCTCCAAATCCACCTCCACCTCAGCGGTTCCCACATCTGTGTCCCCAGCACTCACTGGCCTGGAACATTTCCATGGACCACTACCAGGACCCCTCCCCAAAGAGACCTTGATTTTCTACCTCAAAGCTTCCCCTCTATTTCTCCCTAACCTAGGCAAAAACCAAAACAAGCAAAACAAAACGAAATGTATTAACAAGACCCACTGTTTCAGTCCCCATCACCCGCGGCTCCTCTGTGCAACCTCCTTGGTATCTGCTGCTGCAACAAGCCCCCAACAGCTCCCACCTCAACACTGTGAGGCTCCCGGGGCCTCTGACTTTATTTTCATCTCCCCCAGTCTACTCTCTCAACTGAGGTAAGGGGGGTCTTTATTTAGTACATAAAATAAATAAACTTTATTTTACAATAGCTGAGATTTATAGAAAATTTGCAAAGTTCCCACACACCTAGACCCAGTTTCCTCTGGGCAGTGTTAGCATTTATATGACTATGGTAACGTTTGTCACAACTAATGAAGCAATATCAGTATCTTACTATTTAACACAGCAATGTACTGGGATTTCACTGCTTTTCCCCAGTGACTTTTCCTCTTCTGGGATCCCACCCAGGGCCCCACGTGGCATTTAGTCATCACAACTCTTTAGGTGCCTCTGGGCTCTCACAGCTGGTCAGACTTCCCTTGTTTTTGATGACCCTGACAGTTTTGAGTACTTGTCAGTAGTCTGCAGAATGTCCTGCAATTTGGGTTTATCTGATGTTTTTCTCACGGTGAGACTGGGGTTCAGGGTTCTGGGGACAAAGACCACAGAGCTGCGTGCTGTTCTCACCCCATCAGGTCAAGGGCACCTGGGATCTAATGACTATTCCCGGGAGCCTGAGTGCCTGGCGGGGGCGGGGCTGCTCAGCTCCCTCTACTGCAAGTCACAGCCTCACCCCGGCCACACTTTTGGGAAGCAAGTCACTGAGCAGAGCCCACACTGAAGGGGCTGGAGAGATGCTACACCTCGTGAGGGGGAGCGTCTCAGAGGGTTGTTTTATAAAAACCAGGTCAGATCCTGTCATCCACCACTGCAATTAAATAAAATGATATTTATTTAATATTTTGCCCACCTCTCTCCACTTCATTTCCTCCCAAAGGCCCCTGGCCCCTGTGCTCCAGCCTGGCGGCCCCTTGCTATACGTCAGGCCCGCCAGCCCTGGGCCTGCCTTTGACCTTTCTACCCCCACTGCCAGGGATAAAGGAGGCTCCCCTCCAGACACCTGCTGAATGAATGAATGAATGTATGAATCCTTATTCCACGGAGTAGGGAACCAACGCTTGGAAAAGCAAGTACTAGCAGGTACTGCCTACCAAGCTCACCGCGTTAGAAGGCTGCAGAGTGGGGGTTCACACCCCAGCCTCTGCCTCAGGGACTGAGGGTGTGGCCAATTCCCCTCAAGCCCTGCCCGGGATGGAAAGCCCTGGTGGAGAAGGCAGCTCCTTAGAGTAGGAAGAAACGCCCATTTCTTGAGGAGGGAAAACATGGACTCACTCTTAGCAACTCAACTGTTGGTCCTGCAGAAGGAGAGGATGGGCTCAGGGCTGGTAGGGGCCTCCTGCTGGCCGGCACTGCGGGAACCTTACCCTTTCTCCCCTGGGCCCGTGCGGTGGGGAGGGGACTGTCACCTCAGGGCACAGCTGAGAAAGGCCAGGCCTCCTTCGGGGCCAAGGGAGGTGGTGCCAACTGTGTCTGCTGCCAGCAGCTTCCTCGGAGGAGCCCCCTGGGGAAGGTTCTCTGCTGACCCCTGAGTCTTACCATCCTCCGTTTCCACATAGAGGCGGAGTCCCAGGTCCTTGTTACGGTTCAAGAGCCAGCGGTCACTGGCTGCTGTCACGTCCAACACCAGCCAGCCCTCGTCCCCAGATCGGAGCGTCTGAAGATCCAAAAAGAACAAGTCAGACTCCCTGTGGACATGAAAGAACAATTAACTGAGGGCCGGCACAGCTGCCTTGGAGTTTCCAGTGCTCGCCTGGGGCCCGTTAGTGGGGCATCTACCCCGCCTGGCTCTGGCCTGGGTGCCTCACGTGCCTTTTCTCACTGCATCTACTGTACAAAGGTGTTACTGTGCCCGTGTACAGTTGGGGAACCTGAGGCTCAGGAGCCCACATCCAGGACGGCAGGGCGGGGACTTGAAGCCTGGACTGATGCTGGGCCTCTCCGCATGGGGACACCAGGCCTCGGGCCAGCATCTTTCTTCTCTGAGGATGTGCTGCCCAGGAAGCTCCCCTTCTGTCCTCTGGGAAATGTGCCCCAGGGCTGGGCTGAACTCGAGCGGGCGGCAGGGAGTGGGGCAGGCACCTGTTGGACTGCTCCAGAACCACCTCGAACATGCTGACGTGGAGGGTCCGGTTGAGCGGCTGGGCGCTGGGCAGCTTGTAAATCCGGAACTCCGCGGCTGTGACAGCCTCCCCTGCTGGGATCTGTGTCAGGTCAAAGCGGAACTCCTTCCAGGGGGGCTCCTGGTGGCCAAGGGCATGGTCATGCTCCACTGCAGGACAAAGTGGGGCTGGCGGTCACTCGTGGTTCTGGCTCAGGCTCCAGGGTGGGGTGGCCGGGTGGGAGCTGGGGGCCTGGGCAGCCTGGGTGGGCCGGCTCCCTCCTTGTGAACAGGACTGTCCCAGCTCTGCCTCCCAGGTGCGGAGGGGGCTCTGTGCACAGTACACAGCAGGTACCCACCCACAAGGGCAGCCGACATTTCTGGCTCCTAAGCCCCAAACCCCACCTGCCCCGTTCAGATGCCTGCTGACTCGCAGATCCACAGATGAGGCAGAGGACGGGCCCCTCCTCTGGGAGATGGACGTCAGATCCACGGCAGAAAAGGGCCACATGGCAGCAGGGACATAGCTGAGGGATGGGGCTCTCCCCGGGGTCAGCTTTGTGTGGATGGGAGGTGGGCGGAGAGCAGGCTCGCAGCTGACTCTGGAGCTGGGACTTGAGGGCTGAGAGTGGATCTGCCATGATGTCAAGGGAGAAGGACACGGCAGAGGAAGGGACCAGCGTGAGCAAAGGCCTAGACTGAGGAACGACGGCACCAGCAGGGAAAACAACGGCATGAAACCCAGCAAAGGGCCAAAGGACGGCAGGACCCTTTCTGGGACAAGGTGAAAGAAGGAAACGGAGAAAGATACATGGAAAAGAACAGGAAGAAGCAGGGCAGGATGACATGGATGGAGAGGCCCAGTCAAGTGCTGGGGAAGTGGAGGATCCCATGGCGTGATCTAAGCAGGCTTCCCGGAGGAGGTGACACCAGAATTGGCCTTGAAGGACAGGGCAGTCTTTGCAGGTGGAGAAGGTGGCAGGGAGGGCATTCTACACACAGGTGTGGGGTGCCAGGGCTGCCCACCATCCAGCTGTGTGAGGCTCAGGGCATGAGTCTGGCTGTGGCCTGACTGGGGAGGGCTGGAATTCTGCCCTCAGAGTGTGGGCTGTGCTCCGGCCAGTGGGGCTCAGGGTTCTGGACATCAGAGCGCGTGGTTTGAGGCTAGACTGGAAGCTATGTGTGGAGGTGAGGGTAAAGCCCAGGCTGGAGGGACCAAGGTGGCCAGTGGCAGGGCTGGTCTAACAGTCTGGGCAAGAGACCGCAGGAATGGAATAAAGCCCACATCTCCCCAGCTGCCCGGATATGCCCCGGACAGTATATTTAGAGCATCTCACTTTAGCCTCCTGTCACTTTCAAACACTAAAAATCTGTGTTTCCACAAAACAGGAGTGGGAGCCGCCCAGTGCCTTCCCCCAAAACCAACACTGAGGTTTTAATTACATGTTTGCAAGTCTTTTTAAAAATTCTCTCTTTGGCTACTAGGCTCATCGACCACAAGTCACCAGGCTGGTGGTGGAGGTGGATGTAGGAGCGCTTCCTGTCCTCACAGTGAGTATCTGGTCCAGCGATGGATGGGCAAACAGCTGTGCTGGGTAAGGCCAATGGACACACATGTTTGGGTAGGAGACGAATTTTTCTCCCCCAAACCAGGGAGGAGAGAAAATAGAACGTCCATCATCTAACAGGGTGCTGGACTCACAGCAAATGCCCACCCACGAGCCAGACTGTTTCAGAGGCAGTGTGACACAGGCGGGATGAGGGTCCTCCCACACAGGAAGGGCGTGGAGGGCAGGGGTCTGGAACTTTGCTGAGTGATGCTCACCATGAATACCACCACACAAGTCCCCTCCCCCGTACAGAAACACACACACAGCTTTGGGGACAATCTCTGTTCATTCGTGGCCTACAGAGACCACCTCTGTTGCATGGCTGTGTAAGCATCCCTACAGGTTGAAATACATCCAGGCTGGTGGTTGTCACAAGATGTGGCACAGATAGTCAGGAGGGGTTGCTCAGTTACGCCCTGTACTGACCCCTCTTGAAGCATTTTAAGTGTATCTGCCCACAAGGCACAGCGGAGTCACTGGGAACCTCTGTCTACACGCCTAACACTGACTCATGTTGGATCCAGGACTGAGGGAACAACCACGAACCTGCCAGCTCCTGGGGGCACCAAGCTCTGTGGTCTCCCTCCTTGCTGACCTGAAGGCGCTTGTGTGCTGGGTCAAGACAGTCCTGTTCACCTGGACTGACTAGAGATCCAGCCCTCCCTCCTGTGGGTTTGTGAAATCGGTACCCATCGCCCAGTAGTTCCAGTAGCAGAAACTGCCCACCCTAGCTGTTCCAGGCAAGCACTGGAGATGGGGCAACTTTAGGAAAATGATTTTCACCAAAACTTGGTGAAGTGTCCTAAAGTATGGAACTGGGTAAAGAAAGTAACTCTGTAACAGAGCAGGGCCCTATGGAGCCTTCCTGGGCAAACTCCACCATGTCCTCTGTCTGCTTCTTGTCTGTAGAACAACTTTAGCCAAAGAATAAATTTAATTAGAGAAATGACAAAAAGCAAAAACAAAGGAAAACAGTCAAACAAGACAAAATATGGATAGTTTATCCATTAAACAATGTCAAGGACCTTTAGTTTCTCCTCAGCAGCTATAGATAACATTCTGAGCCATACCCTTTGAGCTGTTTTACAAACACTAAAACCTCTACCAGGGAGAAGTTAACTACATGATGACCAGACTGTAGCCATGACATAAGCTGCCACAATTCCAAGAACTGGCCTCAAGAAAATGGGAACAAACCAAACCTGGGACTGAAGATTAATGCACTTAAAACAATCAAGATGATGCTGATCAGACCACTGTCTGACTAATTTCAAGATGACTGTCAGAGCTAACTATGCTGTTCTGCACATAGCCCTGTCCCTCCTCCTATACACCCCTGAAACTTTCCTTTAAAAGCTCTTGCCCACTGATTGGCAGTGTGGAGTTGCTTTTGGACATGAGTCCATCTTCTCCCCTGGTTGCCAGCCTCCGAAATAAAGCAAAATTTCTTTCCTACCAGTACTTCTCTCTCTCAAGTATTGGCTTTCAAATGGCAAGCAGCTGAACCTGAATTCAGTAACAGCTGCTTCATCTGACAGTCAGTGAGAAGGGTAGGGAGAAGCCACCTGTGGATTTGCAGCTTTTTCAGTGGCTGTAGTTTTGAGTTAGAAGAATGATTTTCCAAAAGCTGGTGTCCAGGAAAAGTGTTTTCTGGCAGCTCTATTTCCCTCTTGTTAACTGCATAGACTGAGCCTGCTTTAGCCAGAGAGGCAATTTAGGGCAGCCCAGGGGGCTCTGGTCATTGGTTAAGGCCCTCATTTCAGGCCTTCCCCTGCACCAACCAAATATGGACGACCCACCTGGGCCTGGTCTCTGCCTGTGCAAACTGGGAATAAGGAACCAGCCCAACTTTCCTCACAGGGCCATGAAAGGACTTTGTAAACAGGCAATGGGCTGAGAGTGGTGGCCATTCAACAGGAATTTGGGATGAGTCTGATTTGCAGTCTCCCTCCTTTGGCCAAAACATGATACTCTCAGGGGGCCTGGTCAGAAATTCCAAGGCCATGGGGTGGAGGGGAAGGGGAGATACTGAGTGATCTAAATAAATGTATTCATTTGCTCATTTATTCATTCATTCACTTATCAAGTTCAAGTTACAAACAAATTTATCGAGTATGTAAGTATGTAAGACTCTGTTCCGAGCTTTGGGGACACAGCCATGAACAAGACAGATAAGCCAGGTCTCTGCATTCTCGGCATTTACAGTCTAATGGGGGAGACAGAATGTAGACAAACAACCAAGTAAAAAGGGATGTCATCTCTATCGGAAGTGAAATACAGAGCGTTCCAGGCCCAAGAGGGTTGGGGGGCGGCGGAGGCGTTTCCCTGCGAGAGGAAGCAGGTAAGAGCAGACGTGCGCGTTCTCACGCAGCGCTGATGGGGACGCGGTGGAGAGGAGCTCGGCAGCTTCCTTTTGCGATACCCCTGCAAAATTACATATGAACCTACCCTTTGGCACAAGGATCTCAAAAACACACCAGCAAAAATGTGAAAAGACATGCGCAAAGCTGTTCACTGGACATAGGGTGTAGATCAAGCTACACTTGGCTCCACCACACACCTCTACATGGTTATTTTCTATAAAATTATAAAAGCTGCCAAAAATGTTCCAACACTGAACCAGCTTTTCTGTCTGGGGAAGCAGCAGCAAATGAATTTACTTTCTGGATCGCTTTAATGCGGCCTCCTGGTCATCATTCACTAACGAGCGCTAATTGGACCCCCAGCCCCATCCCGCCTTCTCCTCCAGCCTCTGATAAACAACGTCCGGATTGGATCCCATGATTGAGGGAAGGTCAGGAGGGGGCGGCCTCCACCAACCCGGCTGCTGGCCACCTTCTGCCTTTCCATGTCTGGGCCCTGCACCCCCATTCACAGGCTAGACCTCCAGAGCCACACCCTGTGTCCACCAGCCCCACACCAACACAGGCTTCAGCTATTTTTGTGCCCTGGACCAAATTTAGAGTCACTCGGACAACCTAAATCTGTCTTGTTTCTGACCAAAAGGTAAGAATTCAAAAGATGACCTTTTCCTTCAGTCCAGAGTAACTCTTAAGGGAATGGAGTCTTCTGACCCGTCTGGCAGTCCTTCCTGCCCTCAAGCCCTTCCCCAGTCCCACTGGGCCCACAGGAGGGTCTTAAGCTTGGCTCTACTTTCCAGGCCCCCTGAGCTGGCCTGGTCCATCCTCCTGGCCTCCTGGGCCTTCTGGTTGCAAATATCTTCCCTGAAGTCCTTCCTTGAAGCCGCTCTCTCCAGGTTCCTCCATCCTGCCAAGTCTAAAGGCTACTTTCTTCTTGGTCCAGCTGTAAAAGCCCTCTCGCCCCTCTCTGATCCCACATGATCAGCCTGCCCATCTCTCCCTTTCTCTGTCCCTGGTTCATGTGCCCTTTGGGTGGTGAACAATTTGGGGGCAGAAACTGAACAATGTGCAGAGGAAATGGGACGCCTTAGCCATTCACTCATCCAGCCTCTCGAGTCCCAGGGACCCAGAGAGGGGATGCCTGGCCCCTAGTCTCAAGGCTCCTGGTCCCCAAGACAGCAGCTCAGGGTCCAGCCATGCATCCCCTGGGCAGGGGCGTCCTGCTGGTCTGGGAGTGGCTTCCATGTCACAGCAAGTTTCTATCGAAGCCCCCCATGTTCTCACTTTGCTACGGGACTTGCCTCTGTTTGTGGCCTGGCCCCCGAGGTGGAGGACAAGCTCCCTGGAGCCCTGGAGATGGACAGGCTGGGCCTGTCTGGCTGGCCCCTCCGGGAACAAGGCTGAGGGCCCCTCGGACCTAAGATGAGAGCCTAGTCCCCGTGGCCCTGGCCCATCAGCTCCCAATTCTGCCTCCCGAAGGCTTCCTCCCACCCAGAAATCTCAGCGCTGGGAGAGCAGGCCCCGCTCATGTCTGAGGTATTTTTAGTCACTTCTCATTACTGACTTTTTCAAGAGTGGTTTCCATAAATGGCTCTGTGCTCGTAATTACCGGTCCAGGCCTCAGAGCTACAGAGCCCAAATGAAAAGGGGACACCACGCTCCGTACCACATCAAGCCCGCCAAGGCCAAAAATAGATCCGAGGAGATGTGAGCAAGAAGGATGCGGTTCTTCTGGTTCAAACCCAGGAAAGAACTGAACTGTGGGGTTTTCCAGAAAGACGTGGGAAGTGACACACGCACTCTGTCCCATGGGGAACAGTGCACCCCTGTTCCACGCCTCACCCCTGCAGGAGCCCCATCAGCAGGCAGGAAAGGCGGGGTGACATTCTTTCATCAGAGCTGGAAAGGCCTTTGGGGCCACCCTGCATTGATGAGGAAACTGAGGCCCAGAGGGGCAGAGACTTGCCAGGGGTCACACGTCAAGTTGGGGCCCTTCAGGTGGACTTGCCAACGTGGAGCCCATGTAATACCATGTAAATCCTCTGGGTGGCGATGCTGGGATGGGGGTGGTCACCTGTCTACAAGGTTCTTCCATCAACAGGTGCCTCCAGGCAGGGCCCTGGGGGGACTCAGGTTCCAGGAGAGGGCCCAGGGTGACCTGCCAAGGTCAGGAGGCTGGTCCTGCCTCTGTGCCACCGTCCAGGTCCCAGCTCCTTCCCCTGCCTCCCAGGGCTCCCCATTCCCGCTGCCCTTCCTCTTTCCTTCAACTTTGCAGGTCTGCCCTGATCACCTGCTACTAGGAGCTGGGGGTAGGAGAGTGGGGGGAAGGGGTGCCAAGAGAGCCAGATTCCCCCTGGGAAGACAGGGGCTGGGGAGGAGTAGTCAGTCATCAGGGAATCACAGAGTACACCATCCTGTTGGCTGGACAGGGTTTTGGAGAAGAGAGACACATCTTCAACTACTGGAAAAAGAAATACCTTTGGAAACCATCAACAAAAATGAAAAAGCAACCTACTGAATGGAAGAAAATATTTGCAAATCACATATCTCATAAGGGGTTAATATCCAAAATACATAAAGAACTCATACAGCTCAATAGCAAAAATAAAAAATAAAAATAAAAATAAATGGGCAGAGGAACTGAATAGACATTTTTTTCCAAAGAAAACATACAAATGGCCAGGAACATGAAAAGTTGCTCAACATCACTAATCATCAAGGAAATGCAAACCAAAACCACAGTGAGATATCACCTCACACATCTTAGAATAGCTATTATCAAAAAGACAAGAGGTAAGTGTTTGTGAGGATGTGGGAAAAAAGGAAACTCTTGTGCACTGTTGATGGAATGTAAATTGGTACAGCCACTATGGAAAACAGTATGGTGGCTCCTCAAAAAATTAAAGGGAGAACTACCATACGATCCAGCAACCTCACTTGTGGGTGTATATCCAAAGGAAATAAAAACAGGGTATCAAACAGTAAAAAGATATAAAAAAAAAATTAAAAGAGAAAAAAGGTGTAAGATGCGTGGTGATGGATGTTAACTAGACTTACTGTAGTGATCATTTTGCAATTTGTGCAAATATTGAGTCATCTCGTACATCTGAAATTGATACAATGTAATATGTCAATTATATCTCAAGTTTTAAAAAGAGAACCATCTGCACTTCCATGTTCACTGCAGCACTACTCACAATATCAGGATATGAAAACAACCTCAGTGTCCACCTCCAGATGGACAGATAAAGATGACACAGCGTATCTACATACAAGGGAATGTTATTCGACCATGAGAAAGAAGGAAATCCTGCTTTTGGAACAACATGGATGAAATCTGAAGGTATTATGCTAAGTGAAATAAACCAGAGAAAGACAAATACTGCACGGTATCACTTACATGTGGATTAAAAAAAAATCAAAAAGTCAGAAGAGTAGAAAAGGGGTTGCCAGGAGCTGGGGGTGGGGGAAGTGGGGAGAAGTTGGTAAAAGGGTACAGACTTTCAGCTATAAGCTGAATAAGGTTTGAGGAACTAACGTAAAACATGGTGACTACAGTCGATATATGTTGTATAATTGAAATTTGCTGAGAGAACAGAAATTAAATGTTCTCACACACAAAAAAGGATGAGCCTGTCAGGTGGTGAATATGTTAATTAACCACGTAGGGGGAATGTTATATTTACATGTATAGCAAATCGTCCTGATGTACACTTTGAATATCTTACAATTTTATATGCCAACTATACCTCAATAAAGCAGAAATAAAAATAAATAAATAATAGCTAGATAGATAAAAAGAGAAATACCTTTGGGCATAAGGTTACTCTAATAGTTGGCTTTTAAGATAGATAAAGGATTTGTTGTGAAGTGAAAGACAAAATGGCAAGACTGAGACATTTAGGTCCTACTTTGTTAAAAATAGTAATACAACTGTTAGTATCTGTATTGATAAAATATGAGGGCTGGCTGCAGGCAGCCACACCAAAAGACTAAAAACACACTGGCTTTGTGAAGTGGACAGAGGATTATTAGGGGCTTCCATGTTATATGTTTCTAAACATATGGTCTGAATTTTCTGTAAAGAGATTTCATAACAAATCTAAGGGGCATGAATTTTCTACAGTGAACATGCATTAGTTCTACAAATCCCAAAACAAAGATATTATGTAAATGACATTCCTAGTTTACAACACATGTTCACGTTTAATACAGTTCAGTTCAGCAGCATGTCCTGCACCTAATGATGGGCCCGGGGCTGGGGGGCGGGGCGGCTCCTGTGTAGGACAAGAGCAGAGGATGAACAGGCAGGGGGACGACCAGCTGTGTGGCCTTGGGAAAATCACCTAACTTCCCAGAGCCTCCCTGTCCTCTTTTTAAAACAAACACGTGACAGCCAACATGAGATGAAATGAAAGGACAGACGGGGAGGTTCCGGGCATGTGGTCATCACTGGCTGTCATCTCACACAGTCCCTGAAAAGCCCCTAGGGTGGGTACCGTGAGTACCTCCATTTTACAGAGGAGGAGACTGAGGTTCCAAGAGGTCTGCTGGAAAGTCCAGATCACACTGACAGTAGGTGGTGGAGTCAAGATGCAAATTCTGTCTGAGTCTCAGGTCAGAACCCCCAGCCCAGTCCTACCTGCTCTCTGTTGTCCATCCCCTCCTGGTTTCCAGATAGGGATGTCACCGTCTAGACCATGTGACAGTCATTTCATGGCTGATGTACTATTCTCTGTCTCTCCCACTAGAGGGTCAGCTCCACCAGGACAGGGACTTTGTTTCATTCTCTGTTACATTCCAGTAACTAGAACTGAGCCTGGCACAGAGCAGGTACCACATGAATATCTGTTGAGTGAATTCAGGAAAGAATGAAAGAATTCCCTAGTAAAGACCCAAAGAAAGTGACCCTGGGGTTCATGGAGGTGAAAGGTCACCCTGCAAGGTCAGGGGGGTGAGCAGGACCCCACTCGGATCCCTCACTTGCACTGATCCCTGCATCTCCCAAATCCAACAGCCTCAGCTCATCCACACCCCTGTTCTCAGCCACCCGAGACCACGGGAATAGAGCGGTTTGCTTCAAGGAAGGGTCAGGACAAAAGTGAAGGTGGCCCCATTCATTGCTGGCTAGACTTCTGCCTGCAGTGCTGTTTGTGCCTCAGTTTCTCAACCTGGAACGTGGGCACCTGCCACTGACCCATGGATGGGAGGCCTGTGAGAGGCCCAGGCCTCTGGGTCCTACAGCTGCCACTGATGGTCAGAGGCCCGGGCAAGCACCCGGCCTGGCTTCTCAGGCGCCAGTGAGGCCGACGGCAGAGGTGGAGCTGGAGGCAATGGGTGTGGGAGCCTCGGCGTGGGCGCTGATGCCACAGCCAGTCTGCTATTAGACTCCTCGGTGGTTCAGGGGCCACCGACCTTCAGGGGCCTGGGGCCAAGGCCTCCAAAGAAGGAAACAATCCTGGTAGGTGTCTAAAGCCCCACAGCAGCCTAGGTAATTACCGGTTAAAACCACTCTAACTGAAGAGTTTTACTAGTGCAATTAGTATATCAGAATAAAGAAGGCCCTTCTGACAGCTGGCTGGACCCACCCACAGACCGGGCTTCCACTGAACAAAGATCTGCTTGTTAACTTCACAGTGTTAGAGGCCTTAGATCTTCATGAAACACACAGAGATGGCGTGGGAAGAAACTGGGAATCCACAGCCCGGGTGACACCATGGATGTGCTGTGCAGCCCTGGGCTGGTTATTTAACCTCTCTGAGCCCATGAGATGAGGCTGATAAAACAAAATTCACAAGTTGCTACATGGATGAAATGAGGAATTATATTACTATGGAACTTCAAATGTGAATTTTTATTCTAAAAATAGGTAGAAACAACTTTGGTTGGCTTTTAAAATCTGATTCTGGGTTTCACGTGTCTATAAGACACATGGGGACATTTCCATCACATCCACACCAAGGTGGGCAGCAGCTGGGAGGAACTGGGCTGACCAGGGTCAGGTTCACCCTAAAAGAGAGGGCTGATTTTCTGCTCCTCACCCTCTATCAACCAATGACACAACTCTGAGGACAGATTACTAGCAGTCTCACTTTATAAGGAGTGATCTGAGGCTCAGAGAGGGCAAGGGACTTGCCTAAGATCACACAGCACAGGCAGGAGGGGAACCAGGTCCACCTGAGCTCAGGGTGCTGCTTGATTCATAGCAACAGCTCCCACCAGGGCTATGCTATGTTCACCTTGACCCAGGGGACACTGGGGAAGTGGGATGTGGGCTATGCAGTGACTCACTGTGATGGAAGGTGTCCCTGGGGGCAGTCTCAAGTGACTGCATCCACAGTTCTCCTTGGTCCTAAACCCTGGGTCTCCAGCACAGAGCTCTAGCCTCAGTTCCACATATGGTTGTCTCTGTCCCAAGCTCCCACCCCTGCCCTCTGACCAGGAAGGCAGCAACCAGAACCCACCAACCTGAGTCTTGTGCCTGGGACTGGGCTCCCAGCAGAGGTTAACGGCTGCCTTCTGCTGCTCACTCCCCCACCTGAGCCCCCCACCAGCTCTGGGTTGGGGGGATAGGCTTCCTTGACTGTCCCCTCTTCTTGCCCCACTGTAGGAAGCAAATGGCTAGACTCCACAAAACCTGCTGTTGCTCCCACCCCTAGGTTTCTCTTCCTAAACCCCTCCAAAAGCTCTGTCCACACTGAAAGCCTGCCCTCCTGGCACAGAAATGTCACCTCCTTGAGCACTAGATGTAGGGCTCAACAACTTCAAACAACCTGGGCCTGTCCTGGCTCAGCCATATAGAGGTCATGCTGTCCTGGGAGAGACACTGCCTCTCTGAGCCTCACTGTCCTCATCTGGAAGATGAAGATGAATGTCATGTCTGCTAACAGGGTTGTTGGGAGGGTTAAGGGCGATGCTGAAGGTGAAGGGAGGCTGGTGACTTGGCAAGGGTCCTCTCCTTGCTCTGGGCCCCCAGCTCTTTCTACCTGGGGCTGAGCTAAAAGTCCTTGGGTCCCCAGGTCCAGCCTGGTGTCTGCCTCAGCCCCAACCCCTGCCTTCACTGGCCACAGATAGAAGGCAAAGTGGATGGATGAGGGACATATGTTCATGAATGCAGATTAAAGAGTTTAGTAATGGAAAAGGTTATCTTTTAGAAATTTAAGGGTAAATGGCTCCATGATTTGGAGTAAAATTTCTGCAGAGAGGAAAAGCTGGGCTTTGTCTAGGAGAACAAAGAGGGTCCAAGCTGCCCATCAGGTCATTTCACAGGCCTGGACACTCATTCCATGTCAAGCTATGTCCCAGGTTTGGGCCCAGGGTGACAAGCCCACAGTTCCTGCCCTGCTGAGTTCACAGTCTACTCCTTCCCCATCAGCTCCCCTGACAGCTCACCCCCGCCCCAGGCTCTGGGGCTCTGGCCCAGGGAAGAGGCTGCTGTGGACTCAGGACATCGGGGTTCTCATCTCAGCTCTGGTCACTGTGATGATGTGACCAGGTTTTTCCAAGTTGAACTTTGTCCCTCTCATCAGTACCGCCCTTATCACAGTGACAGCATCACAGCCTCTGTTTACTGTCTCCCCAGGACCAGTTTCCTGACACTGCCCAGGTCCACCCGACACTACACGATTCTTACTCATGGGTGTATTGGGAGGGCAGTGAGTGTACACACCCTCGGGACTCGCATCCCTCGTCTGTCATTGCTGGTCCCGCAGCTCACCGACCCGCACACCCCTTAGGCTTCGCTGCCCTGACCTGGGCAGTTCCCCCTCCCCCGGGTCCGCGTCCACGACAGGGTGACCCCCGGCACTCCTGGCAGGTGTCCAAGGGGGCGCACACGCCCCGGCAGCCCGCGTTCAGCCCCCAGAGGCCACTCAGCCTGCCGTCCACCACGGGCCTTCTAGCGGGGTCCCCGCCATCCACCCGGGCCCCCTCTCACCCATGTTGACGAAGCTCATGACTAGGTCGGCGCGGCCCAGGCGCCGCTCGAGGGGCCCGCCGTCCTCGTCGTCGTCGCCGGCCATGGCGCGGTAGAGGTCCAGCATGAAGAGCGGCGCGGACGCGGGCAGCCGGGCGGCGGCGGGGGGCGCGCGGGGCCGGGGCCGCCCGGGCAGCCCGAGCACCGCCAGGATCTCGCGCTGCAGGTCGCGGCGCTCGCGCGGGCCCAGGCGGCGCTGCGGGCAGCCGGGCGGGGGGCGCGGGCCAGGGCCGCCGCCGCCGCCACTCAGCGCGCACAGCGCCAGGCCCAGCAGCCAGAGCGGCCCGGGGCGCGCGGCCATGGCGTCACCTGCGCGGCCTCACCGCGCGCGCATTCGCTCCCGGCCGGGCTGCCCGACGGCAAGTGGCGGGCCGGGCTGGGGACCGGCGGTCGGTAGCGGGCGTCGTCCGTGAACACAGAGGGGTCCCTAGAGCGCCCGGCGCGCGGCGCCTGTCGCGGCTCTGGGCCGTTGGACGCGGGCGCACCGTCTCAGGCAGTGGCTCCTCTGGGACCGGGGACCGTCGGCTAATATGTCTGTACCGCCGGGCCCGCCAGCCCCGCTGCTGCGGAGGCCTCTCAGCGCAGGGCGGAGGGAGAGCTCCCGTCGGGGTTTGGGAGGCGCGGACTCCCGGCAGCTGCCGCCCTGAGTCCAGCTGGGAGCCGTCAGGTCCCGCCCCCTCCGGACCCGACCAATGGGAGAGCACGGACGTGGTCAAGGCGACCGATCCCCGGGGAAGGGGCCCCAGGTGGCGGGTGGGGACGCAGGTAGTGGCGCCCCTGAAATGCGACTCTGTTGTGGACAATGGGCGGGTCGGGAGAGGGGTCCGTAGCCCAGCCGTAGGGGGCCTCGCTGTCGTCCGGGGCTCTCCTGCCAGCCGCTGGCTGCACCATCGGGCGGGCGCCAGGTCTCGGCCTGGGGACTAAGGGTAACGGCGCGGTGCAGGGTGTTTCGAACCCACGGGCTTCCGCGGGGCGAGCCCTTAAACATCCTATTCCAGCGGGATCCCGAGTCTTGGTCCTGCCAGCGGAGTGAGCTGTCAGCTCCGCCTTGGTGCGCGGTGTGTCGCCCCAGGACCCGAAATGCCTCAGTCGGGTCTAGAGGTCAAGGGACCCCGCAGCAGCCAGCCCGGGTTGCCCGCCACCGCAGCTCCTCGCCAGCCTCCCGGAGCCTCCCTTACTAAGGTCCCCTCGCAAGCACCACTGGGGGCTTCTCCAGACACCTGCTCCGTCGCTGTTCAGGATGCTCCCACTCATCTGGCTCCCGCGCGCTCCTGGCAAGCCCCCAAAGCGGGCCGCCCCAGCAGCTCCAGCAGCCGTGCTGAAACCTCCAACGCCCGCTGTGCGCCCTTCGAACCCCAGTGCCGATCCAGCCGCACGCAGGCGCACGGCCTTTCGCCTCCCGCCGGTCAAGGAGCTCTGCTGCCCTTCTTGCGCTTTTGCGCGTCTTAATTGTCAGGACTCTCGGCGGCTTGCGAGAGAAGGCCCCTCGGGGAAACTCCTCGATGACTAGCCCTCCTCTACACAGCCTGCTCTTCCCTAGGCGCTTTCTCACCGCATTCGATCATTTATGGTCAAGGCGCTGCGCTTGGAGGAAGTCTCACCTAGTCTGAGTCTGAGGACTGGAAGGAATCCGTAGTAGGAAAGTGAGGAAAGCTCAGTGGGAGGAGAGCGGTCCACGCAGAGGCAATAACTGGTGTCGAGCCCTGAGACTGGAGGGAGCATAACAATGGCAGGTGCCAGTTGGCACTTACCATGTGTCAGGCATGTTCTGGGTGTTGAGTATTCTTTCATGTTCACACATAGTCATGGGAGTAGATATTTAAACATCCTCTTTTTAACAGATGAGGAGGTGGAGGCACACAGAGGGTTAAGGGACTTCCCCCAGGTCACACAGCAGTGGAGCTGGGCTGGAGCAGGTGGGCAGCTGCAGGTGAGCTGTTCAGTGGAGACTGGAGAGCCTGGGAGGCAATGGCCAGACTGAGGGTTTGGCTGGAGGGCTTTGCAGGAAGGCTAGATGCCTGCAATCTAGACACCAGATTGTAATGGTGCTCTAGTGTGGTTTCACGATTAAACTTTTAAATGGTGTCCAATAAAACTCACATTTTTCCATGATCACTTCAAAAAATGTTAAATATCAAATAAATTCTTATATAATCATTTGCTGTTGCCTTTCAACATGCCTAGTCTGTCTTATCCAACAGTTAAGTTTCCACACTGCATATTTAGACCTGTTAAGAATGCTGAACATTATCATAAGAATAATGGAAATTAGCCATTGAAAGTGCCCAGGGCAAGAACAGAGCCTGGATTCAGAGGGGACTAGGGACTGGAGGGAGATTAGAGTTTGGGTACACACTTGGGGGCAGGTACAGTAATGGGAGAGCAGGAAGGAAGACAGTGGCCGTGGGTGGAGGGCAGAGGAGAAAGCTGTTAGGAGGCTCAACCCACAGAACTTGGTGACTGCTTGCAGAGGCAGGGGGCAGAGTCAAGGGGGTGTCCCCTTGTCAGGCTTGCTCAGGATCTCTGAATCTCCTGCCTCCTCACTGTCCCTCTCTATGTCCCTGGGCATCCCTCTGCACTCCCCTTTGAGTCCACGCCACATCATTTGGGGCCTCAGATCTAGCCTGTAATTCTCCTGCTGTGTATTGTACAGTGCTGGCCTCCCAGCAAGACTGTGAGCAGCCCAGTGGCTCATCTGATTCTTAAAACAGAATTCATTTATCTCAATTTAGGCTGAGTGGAGATGGCTGTGCTATTTAAACAATTAACCTCATATTCCCATAAACCTAAACAGCAGGTTTTAGCCATTCCAAAGGGCGTCACCCCAACAATTCAATTTAGCAACAGCCACAGGGAGCCGCTCTGTGCTGTGCCCTGAGCCAGATGAAATAGACCAGCTCCCTGCCCTTGAGGGACCCCCGCTCTAACAGGGTTGATTGTTAGGTGAACACAGTGTTCCTGAAGGCAGAATGAAGGCTGTGCTCTGATAGAGGGGCCGGGAAAGTGCTTGGAAGGGCAGAGGAATGGGGCAGGAGATCTGTGAGTGGAATCCTCGAACTCCTGACCTGGAGGGGAACTGACATGTGCAAGGTTTCTTGGAGAAAGTAGTGTCAAAGGAAGGCTTTCCCCAGTTACCTCTCTCAGGCCGTTTCTTGTCTATGAATGGGACTCACACGATTGTCGGACTGTGATGGGAATTACATGAAAGTGTAACTTAGTACAGTGACTGGCACATAGTAAGCACTCAGTAAATGTTAGCTATTGTTATTCTTTTTTTAAAATTTTTTAACGAAGGGTAATTTTAGATTTATCTATTTAAACAGAGGTACTGGGAATTGAATCCAGGACATTGTATATGCTAGTCATGGGCTCTCCCACTGAGCTATACCCCCCATACCCAGGATCTCTTTTTGAAGAATGGCCCAACTGAAGGGGAATATGTAAGAAAGAACCTCCATGTTGGAATGGTGTTACTGAAGCATTGTGCTGTACACCAGAAATTGACACAACATTGTAAACTGACTATACTTCAAGTAAAAAAAGAAATACAGTTAAAAGTTATCAAGATGACAACAAAAGAAAAAATAGATCAATTTGACATTTGGATGTCATCAAAATTTAAAACTTTTGTGCATCCAAGGACCCTATCAAGAAAGTAAAAAGTAACCCACAGAATGGAAGAAAATATTTTCAAATCATATATCTGATAAGGAGTTAATATCCAGAATACCTAAAGAATTCCTAAAACTCAACAACATTAAAACAAACAGACAACTTAGCAAAGGACTTAAATAAACGTTTCTTTAAGAAGATGTATAGATGGCCAATAAGCACATGAAAAGATGTTCAACGTTACTAATCATTAGGGAAATGCAAATCATAACCCCCAAAAGATATCACCTTACATCCATTAAAGTGGCTATTATTTAAAAAAAAATTATCGGTGAGGATGTGGAGAAATTGAAACCCTCGTGCATTGCCAGCAATGATGTAAAATGGTGCTGTCAATGTAGAAGACATGGAAGTTTCTCCAAAAATTAAACGCAGAATTACTATATGATTCAGCTGTTCCACCACTGGATATATACCCAAAATAACTGAAAGTAGTGAGTTGAATAAATATTTGTACGCCAGCGTTCATAGCAGCATTATTCATAATAGCCAAAATGTGGAAACAATTCAAATGCCCATCAACAGATGAATGGATAAACAAACTATGGGATACACATACAGTGAAATGTTATTCAGCCTTTAAAAGGAACAAAATTCTGACACATGCTACAACATGGATAAACCTTGAAGACATTATGCTTAGTTAAAGCCAGACACAAAAGGACAAATATTATGATTCCACATATATGAGACATCTAGAGTAGTCAAGCTCATAAAGACAGAAAGTAGAATGGTGGTTGCCAAGGGGTGGGGAGAGAGGGAGTTGTTTAATGGGTACAGAGTTTCAGTGTGGGATGGTGAAAAAGTTCTGGAGATGGTTGGCAGTGATGGTTGCACAACAATGTGAATACACTTCATGCCACTGAACTGTACACCTAAAAATGGTTAAAATGGTAACTTTTATGTTATGCATATTTTACCACAATAAGAAAAAACTAGGGGGGGAGGGCATAGCTCAGTGGTAGAGTGTGTGCTTAGCATGCACAAGGTCCTGGGTTCAATCCCTAGTACCTCTGTTAAAAAAGTTAATTAATATAAATAAACCTAATTATCTCCCACCCTCCAAAAAAAAAAAAAAAGACCATGTTAAATAAATAAATAAATAATTTTGAAAAAGAAAGAAAAAGCTGACCAGGAGCAATGCCTAGACATTTTTACTCAAACCACACTGGAATGGATTCAGCAGAGTGCAGGAATCAGGTACAGAGTTCCTCTGACGGCATGTCATCCATCGACTGTGCACACGAACATACCCCAATGACCAAAATTACTTTATACACTCCTGCAGCAGAGGGCAGTGGCTGAGGGCAAGAGAGTGGGTAAGAGCATGGGCTCTGGAGTCAGAGTTCCTATCAAAGGTCCACATCAGCCGTGTGACACTGAACCTCTCTCAGTTTCTGACTCCTCTTGTGTAAGATGGGGTCATAATTGTACCGCCCTAGATGGCTGTGGTGACAGCATGACCACTGCCCCGCATTCACCTCAGCCCAGGGCCTGGGGTCCCAGGATCCCAGCCCCACCCTTCCCTGCCATGGGGCTCCCTGAGCCTCACCTCCTCTCACAGAATGGGCATAAATGACACCCGCCTCCCTTGGTTGCTGGACAACTTCCGGTTAATAATAAAAACAGCAACAACAACAATAATGTAGCCACCACTTCTCGAGAAGCTCCTCTGTGTTAGCCCTTTGTTCGAATCCTCACAATAGTGCAACAAGGGAGGTGCTCTCCCCATCTGACAAAGAACTCGGTAATGATTTGGCAATGTGGAGTCTCGCTCAGGAAATGCAGCTATATTCCTTCTCTGCAGGGCAGTGTGGGTTGTGCGGGCCCATGGGTGTCTGTGGACTTCACAGGTGGGGAAGGAGCCCCAGCCACAGTCCAGAATCCACGCCCACCACGTCTCCCCCCAGGTGCTGAGGGTCCCCTGAGTCTAGGGCCAGGCTCAAAGTTGCTGGGAGGCTTGAAGTCCTGGCCTCCCGTCCCACTTCTGCTCCTGATCAGCCCTGCCACCTGGGTCGGGCACTATCCCTCCCTGGCCTCAGTTTATCCTACTGTAAAGTGAGAAACCGGGGTCAGACCCTTGATCACCAAGATCCCTCACCACAAAGAAAGGCTAAGAGGAAGTTTGGGAAAACGTGGAGCCTGTTTCTGAATGCCTGGCTTCTCTCTGCCCCCTGGTGGACACCAAGAGTCTAGCACCCAGAGGGAAATAGCCCAAGTACAGTAACTTCCAGGTCCTTGCTTTGTGATCTCTGCCAAGGCACGACCCAATTCTTATCTATTAAATGTGGATAATAATAATACCTACCTCCTTGGGATGTTGTGGGAACCCAAAGAGATAATACACTAGAAGTGTGAGCCCAGCCTAGCCAGTCACCAGGAGCCAGATCCTACACTTGACATGGCAAATCCTGTCACCAGTAAAGAAAGTGGTGACTACTAGCTTATAAAACATATTTGTTATTGGAAAGAAAGGTTGTTTACTTGAGCTGTAAATGGATTCACAGTCCCTGTGATAATTAACCCACCTTTGGAGAAATACTCACCAACTATAATATATTTTATTAATTGTTTTTTAAAAACTGAGTTAAAAATATTTTTGCTTCCTTTGTTCTCTCTCCTTGGTTTCTGACTTTATCATTTCCTTCCTTCCTGTTTTTAGGGGTTTGTTTTATTACTCTTTTTCATCGTCTGAAATCGAATGCTTGCATCGTTAATCTATTTTTAAAACTTTATTGAGGTATAATTTACACATCATAAAATTCACCTGTTTCAAGTATACAAGTGAATGATTCTTAGTATAGTTACAGAGTCATGCAGCCATCACTACAGTATAATTTTAGACTATTTCCCACCAACCCCAGAAGAAAGAAACATCATACCCATTTGCAGTTCATTCCCACGTCCAGCCTGAGGCAACCACTAATCTACTTTCTTTCTTTAAAGATTTGCCTTTTCTGGACATTTTACAAAAATGGAGTCATACAACATATGTGTCTTCTTTCACTTAACAATGTTTTTGTGTTTCATCTTTGTTGTAGCATGTAGCAGTACTTCATTCTATCTTTTTTGCTGAATAATATTCCATTGTATGGACATACCAGTTTTGTTTATCCATTCACCAGCTGTTGGACATTTATATTGTTCCCATTTTGAGGCTATTTTAAACAGTTGTTGCTGTGAACATATGTTTTCAAGTGTCTGTGTGGATGTATGGTTTCATTTCTCTTGGGGGCTTATTTATTTTTGTACATGCACTGTTTCCTAATAATGTACTTTAAGATATAAATTTCCTCTAGTGGTGCTTTAGCTGTGTCCCACAAACCCTGACGTGTAGTTTTGTCATTATTATTTGGAGCTAAATATTTCTCAGATTTCTTTATGATTCCTTTTTCCACCAAAACGTATTTATCAATATGGTAGTTTCTAAACACATAAGCCTATTATAATATGTAATTTTACTGAATCATGGTTGGGGAACATAGACTGTATGACATTATTCCTTTAGAATTTGTTGAGGCTTTCTTTATAACCCTAACATATATGCTTTAGTTTTGTGAATGCTCTATTTGTGTTCCTTGGGAACTATGTGTAATAAATGCTTTCTCTAAAATATTCTAACCTAAACACAATGGGAAATCTTGTGCTTCCATACACTCCCCACACAACACTGCCAAGATCCTCTGAAAAACTTCCACCTGGACAGAAAGGCATGGGACCATGGTCCAAGACTCTGCCCTCCTTTGCTCTTCATTCTTAAGCTTCTCATTGCCAGTGACCTCCTTCTGAACTTTACTGTTCAGTCCCCAGTACCTTCATTTTTAAAATAATCTATCAATCAATCAATCAAATTACCTGCCCCCCTAAAGAAAAGTAGAAATAAAAAAATTTTTAAATAAATTGTTGCCATATTGTTTGTATAATGCAGTTGTCACTAGCTAAATGATACCCTTGTCTGAGCCATTATTTGACATTAAACTCTTCCAATGCCTTCTCCATTAAACCGATCATCATTACGTGACATGTACTCTCAATGAATAGCGAGTTTTTTCTTAAAAGCAGTGATAATTTTCATGGTCCCGAAGTTTTTCTTAGCTTCTCCTGAACTAACAATTACATTCAAAGTTCTTCTAACAATTACAATACCGTGTAAGATTTTTAAGAAATATTTCAGAGTTGTTTATTGAAATAGATAACATGAAAAGTTCTTACCTTTTTATATCAAATCATTAAAATTGTATAGAAAATATCTATGAAGTGAATAAAATTAAGTATTCCTTTGGAAATTTTACTATTGATATTCTCCAGTTTTAGTAGATGTGTGAGTTTTATATACTAAATCTACTATGGACCAAGTCATGAAGCTCACTCATTTGAATGTCATTTTAATTAGTTGGATTAATGTTGTTGATCTTTTTTACCTTCAACTCAGAACTTTGCAAGCATCATGTAGCCAAGTTTCCGCTCATCCTAATATTTCTAATGATCCAGGAGGCTCATTGGGCAAGTCTTGACATCCTGCAACCATAGCTTGAACTAAAAGGTTTATAACAGAATTGTATTAAGTTTATTGATTGTTACAGTTGCAACTGCACTGTTGCCCAAGCACTGTGAAAGTATTTCAATATTCTAACAACTGGTACAGCCATGCCCTTGACACTCTGGCCTAATCAGCCCTGTGTAGGTAAGTGTATTCATCACAGTGTTGTTTGTGATAGCAAAAGTCTGGAAACAACCTAAGTGTAATAAGGAAGGAACTGGCTAGTAAACTATGGTACATCCCATGATGTACTAGAGGGCTTATAGAAGAAAGCTCTTTATGGACTGATAAAGCTGAAAAATATATTTTTAAGTGAAAAGGGTAAAATACAGAGCATAGTATGCCCTCTACGAGTAAAAAGGGAGTGTGAATGAGTAAGAATGCACAGTCTCATTTAGTTGTGTTTATTCCCCTGAAAAGGATACATAAGAAACTATTAAAACTGATTACTTACAGGGCATGGACAAGGGAGATGAAGGAATGCAGATTGAAGTAGGAGGGAGACCTCTTAAAGTATGTCATTCTATGTATGGTTTCTTGGATGTTGTGAATATATTCCTTAGCCAAAATATTAAACAGAATAAAGGTGTGTTGAGTTAATGAAAGCGCCATAAGGAACTTCTTTTCCCTTATTTTTCCTAATCACAGCCTCAGTTTCCCCAAGTGGCCTGGAGGACCCCTGAGGCCTCCCCATCACTGGCTCCCCTACTTTCTGTACAGGCTCTAGATGCTGGTCTACTGCTCTGGCCGCAGACCTGACAGAGGGTCAGAAGGGGTCTGCCTCATGTCAGGGGCCTCCCTCCTCTTAAATCATGGTCAGGGTTGTCAGCGTTTCAGTCCCAGTGCTGCTGCCTGAGCCAGAGGGACAATTCTCCATTTGGTCCTATGGGGGATGGGGCAAGCAGGATCTCACTGAGGGGCCAGCCCAGCTCTGTGCTCTGTACTCTACCTGGAAGCTGAGTCTGCGCTCACCTGTCCCTGTCCGTGTGCCCCTGCTGGGGTTGAGGGATGTGGTGGGTTCTTGGTGCTCTCGTGGCATTGCATGACTCTGTCCCCTCCCTCCACCTCCCCGCCCCCAACAAAGGGCAGATGTGACTCCCCATTGCACTGACATTGGACCCCCCTTCCCAACTGTAGGCACCTGGCTTCTGCCTGGTGGGTGCCATGGGCCACGTACTTCTGTGTCTCTGCCTCCTCACATTTCAACCTGGCAGGTAAAGAAACTGAGACCTAGAGAAGGTTTGGGGCTACAGCAGAGGTGAGGAAGGAGGAAGCAAAGACAGCTGAAGTAACTTTTCAATAAACTCACCTGGGAGGAGGGACCTAAGTGGAGGGACACTGGGAGTGGAAAGGGTGACTGAGCCTGCAGAGGTGGGCAAGGTCCTTGAGGGCCAGGCTGCAGGGCTTGGAATGCTTTCTGAGATGGGGCATTTGGGGGTCTGGCTTTGTGGTGTGGGCAGACTGGGTCACTGAGGGGAGATGGAGGAGGGCTGGGGAATGGGGTGGGGGTGAGGTTTTTGGAGAAATGCAGGTGATGAGCCCTGGTCTAGGGGGTGGAGGGAATACATGAGGAGTGAGAATCAGCAGGGCTTGGCGACTGGTTGGGTGTGGAGGTGGGGAAGAAAGAGGGAGAATGATAATCATGATTTACAGGTATTGGGCACATTCTGTGTGTGGCTCAGTAGCACGTGTTTTATACTCACTATTATAATTAATCCTCACAACATCCTGATGATGTTGGTACTACTATTATCCCCATTTAACAGATAAGGACCAAAGCTCCAAGGGATAGGATCTTTGGCAGAGATCACAAAGCAAGTTAAGTCCCTGGGAGTTACTATATTCGGGCTATTTCCCCCCGGGGGCTAGGCTGCTCATGTCCACCAGGGGGCAAAGAGAAGCCAGGCGTTCAGACAGGCTCCATGTTTTTCCGAACTTCCTCTTAGCTTTTCTTTGTGGTGAGAGATCTTGGTGATCAAGGATCTGACCCCGGTTTCTCACTTTACAGTAGGATAAACTGAGGCCAGGGAGGGATAGTGCCCGACCCAGGTGGCAGGGCTGATCAGGAGCAGAAGTGGGACGGGAGGCCAGGACTTCAAGCCTCCCAGCAACTTTGAGCCTGGCCCTAGACTCAGGGGACCCTCAGCACCTGGGGGGAGACGTGGTGGGCGTGGATTCTGGACTGTGGCTGGGGCTCCTTCCCCAGCTGTGAAGTCCACAGACACCCATGGGCCCGCACAACCCACACTGCCCTGCACACAGAAGCGATACAGTTGCATTTCCTGAGCGAGGCTCCACATTGCCAAGTCATTACCAAGTTCTTCGTCAGATGGGGAGAGCACCTCCCTTGTTGCACTATTGTGAGGATTCGAACAAAGGGCTAACATAGAGGAAATTCTTGGGAAGTGGTAGCTACATTATTGTTGCTATTTTCATTATTAAGGAGAAGTTGTCCAACCAAGGAAACAAGTAACTAAGGGAGGCGGGTGTCATTTATGCCCTTTCGGTGAGAGGTGAGGCTCAGGGAGCCCCACGGCAGGGCGGGTGGGGCTGGGATCCTGGGCCCCAGGCCCTGGCAGTCACACCTGCCTCAGGAGGGCCCCTTCATTTGGACGGTTCTTTCACTCTTTCATCTGTTCACGAGGCACTCTGAGCTGGCCCTGTAGTGGGCGCAGGGTACTATTCGCTGGGCCCTGCAGTGAACGACGGGGACTGGAACGAGCAGAAACAGGCTGGCCCTGAGCCTATGGCTTGCTGGTCTGGGCACTGAGCAGTGAACACAGGGGGCAGAAAGCCAGGCCTGTGGGTGACAGCTCAGTGGCACCTCTGCCTGATCTTCCAGAGAATCACACATTGGAGGTCAGAGCATCTCCTGGACAGCACTCTGCCCCCAGAATAGCCTTGGGACCATTAACAGGGCTGAGAGTCCCCTCATCCAGCAGCTACTCTAGGGCCAGAGGGCTGCCTGGGAAGGAGGCTCCCACCAGCATGCTGGGAGCATTTTCTAGGATCCCTCCTAAGTCCTTGCCCAGCTGTCTAAAGTTGGCTTGGGCCAGTGAAGAGGGACCACCTCTGGAATGACCTCCTTTTATCCAGCCCAGGGAATATCCAGGTCAGGGGAGCAGGGTTTGGCCTGGGAATCAGGGGCCCAGGGTCATGGTTCGGGGACGATCATCACAGGCTTTGCCCCGCATAAGAGAATGCACGTTGGGCCCGCGCAAGCTCATGTGGACGAGAAGCAAGTTGGGGTTGGAGTCCAGCTCCACGCCCTGCTCCACCTAGCACTGCTGGGAGCCCCTGGAGGAAGGCCATGTCCACCCAGAGGAAATAGCTCCCTTTTCTGAGTCATCATAAGCACCACAAGAGCTGGCAGTGGGCCTGATGGCAGTGATCACTAGAGCACAGGGCGGGGTAAGGCTTGACCCCAGGCCAGTCTCTATTTGAATGAAAGAGCTACAGTGAGGTGGTCTCCGGTCCAGATCCATGCCCCCAAAGGGCTCGCTCACAAGGAAGGAAGGAAGGGGAAGGAGCAGGTTATAGGCTGGCCACACCTTTGGAGGCTGGACCTCCCCTCTGAGGAACTTGTAGTGCTTTGCTCAAGATCTGTCCGATGAGAACCACAGCACCACCCTTGGGCGCCCAGTCTTTTCCACATTTCATTCTCTCAGGCCCCTAGTCCGGATTTATTCCCCCACATGCCTGTTGGTGATTGTGCCCACATTCCCTGCAGGGCCGCTAGTTACCCACCACAGACTCATCTGTCCAGTCGGCTTGGAGCAGCCATTGCTGTGAGACAGACCTCCTGGCCCTGAAAAGCCTGACGAGGAGAGGGAGCAGCAACAGGCAGGCCAGGCAGCCCAGCGGAGCCCCTGGGTGGAAATGGGGTGAGATGAAGGCCTCCCTCTGGGACACCAACCCAGGGCAGTCAGGAAGCTGGTCCAGGCCGGGCCTCGAGGCTTCCCTGCGGCTTCCCGAGGCCGTGTAAGGACCCGACCTGGCCCGGCCCAGGGGTCAGACTCAGCTGAGGCGCTGCAGGCAGAGGAGAGGCGGCCAGTTGTGGCGGGAGGACTCCTTTGTTCCAGGTATTTTCTCAACGGCGGGGGCTGGGCTGCCTGCCAGGTGCCAGGGCGCGGCTCCGGCCTCCCGCGCACAAGCAGCTTTGCCGCCAAGCCCTGGGCCCGGCCCAGCAGCTCCTTCCCGCGCTTCCTCTGCCAGGCCCGGCAAAGGGAGAGGCAGGACCTGTGAGACAGAAGGAGCCACCCGGGCCCTCAGCCTCGTTTCAGAAGGGGCTCATTCAGGGCTCCTCGTGGTGTTTGGCATTTAGAACTCCATTCTTCCAGGAGAGTGGGTTAAAAACATACCCACATACAAATTTCAGCTCAACAAAATATGATGAAACTGCAGTGTTGGGCATGGGCTCTGTCTAGACGTGAATGCCAGTTCCACTACCTCCTAGCTGTGTGACCATGGCAAGTTACTTAACTTCTCTGTGCCTCAGCTTCCTCATCTGAAAATGAGGGATAATAGTTGTGCCTACCCCCATAGGAATGTTTTGGGGATTTAACAAGTTATTACATGTAAAGCTCTCAGAACAAAGTCTGGGGCAGGGTTGGAGCTGTGGAAGTGTTTGCTGAGACTGTGATGGTGACATCAATGAGGCTGATGTCAGCTAAGACTCTTGGCTGCACAGAACAAAAACCGTTCAGGCAAGCTGAGTAGAAGAGAGGAATTTAATACAAGTCCTCAGAGGTGTCACATGGAACCCAAAGGGAGGGGCAGCCAGGCCTCAAGAGGAACAAGGATCAAACAGCAGGCCTCCCCCCTTCTCTGGGCCTCTCTGCCCTTCACTTCTCTGAACACACAGGCAAACGTGACCAGCTCTTGGTTCTCAAGTACAGTGAGCAGTGGAAATGGACAGGCATCTCTGAATCCCAACAACAGCATCGGCGGGGGGGGGGGGGGAGAACCCATTCCCTGATCTGGGCCGTGCACCCAGAGCCCATCAGCTGTGGCTGAGGGCACGGCCAGGGACCCTGTCATAGTGCCCGGAGACAGCAGCACAGGGCAGGCAGAGGTTGCCCAGAGCATCGACCTGCCCCAAGGGCCAGGTGCACTCTGGAGTGGGGGTCAAGAAGCTTGGGCACTAGTCCTGGTGTGGCCTCGAGAAATCCCTACATCCGTAGATCCTTTTCCTCTTCTACATTCAGTCCTTTATCTCAGCACTTGGGCTGTATTAAAATTATGTGTTTATGTATTTGTCTTCCTCACTAGGCTGTGATTTTCATTCATTCTTTCGATATAATAAATGCCTACCAAGCACCACCCGTGTGTTAGGGATACAGAGATGACTCCAACTCAGTGCCTGCTGCCCTCCCAGGGGCTGTCTGGCTTGGGGTGTGAACCAGGTCAGTCTCAATGTCCAGTGCTGCCCACGTGCAGGTGCTGTGGTTTTCTTTCCCACACCACTGATACACGGTGTCACGATCCCATCTTTTGTTTTATGAGGCTTATAAGGTTCCTGAGCTGTTATGGAAAGTGGGTGTCCATAGGAAACGGCTCAGCTGGGGCACGGGATAGGTGGGCATCACTTCTGCTGGGTGATTCAAGGGCAACAGCAGGCAGCTGACAAGAGGACTTTGCTGGCAGGTGAGGCGCAGAACAGGGATTGTGGCTCCTTAGTACAGGTGACAACAGTGCCCAAGCAAGGGGCCACAGATGGTTACCGATGTTGGCTTGGCTGTTACAACACAACCTGGCCCTGCTGCTGGGCAGTCTCTTGACACTGACTCTGCTCCTCTCCACATTTTTGCTTCCATCTCAGATCACTCTGATTTTCAAGATCAACTCCTGTCCCTGTTCTCCACCCAAGTGACCTCTGACCAGCCTTCACATGGGCAGGATGGGCCGGGCATCCTTCTATGATCTTACCAGTCCATCACTGTGGACTGAAGAGCAGAGACAGTTGGAGCAGATGCATTATAAAGGGATAAACTTTACACTCTGCTTCCTTTAGGACCACCTCTTGGGTTTTCCAGAAAGCTCACCAGTTGGCTTTTGGTACTATTTAAAGCTTAGTCTGGATGTTGAAAAACTAAACCTCGTTTCCACCCCATCCTCTTTCTCTTTACATTCTTGCTATAGAAGTACTAATTCTTGGAGGAAATGTGAATGCCTCTGATGGACTAGGGGGAAGGTCACATATTAGGGAAGTGGGGAAAACAAAAGCACAAATATTCATATTTCAAGACATTTTCCTCCTACATACGTCATCAGATAATGGTAAAGATAATGTGATAGGGCCTCTAGTTCAGGCCTGCAGAGTTCTCAGAGCTCTGGCATGTGGTGGGAGGTGACAGCAAGGAGGCTTGTGCAGCCGGATGGTACTGAGCTGAGCCCTGAAAGGATGAATAAGAATTTCCAGGGACACAGGGGTGTCAGCATCAATAGGTCTGAAAGTATATGGAATGATGGAAGAAAAGCTAACTGTGTGCCATGCATTGTTTTAATAAGTACTTTTAAAATATTAATCATCACAACAACCAGATTTTTTTTAAAAAGATGAAATTGGGACACAGAATGGTTAAGTTATTGGCCCCAGAACTGGTAGAGCTAGGATTCAAGCCTGATGCTTGGCCTCAGAAGCTCTGTAACACACGCTCTTCTGTCTTGCAGAATTCAAAGTGGCTTTGTGAGGGTGGGTGGGAGATTTAGCTGAAGGACTGAGCAAAAAAACCACAGAAGACCTTGTACAGCATCTCAGAGCTCAGACTTTATCCTGAGAGTAAAGGGGAGTCTATAAAAACTTAACCAAGAGAGAGAGGCATACAAGATGTAATTAAAAGGGTACTGGATTGGAGGGGCCGCTACCAGAGGCAGAGGCCAATTAGGAGGTGGTTTTAACAGCCTAAATGTGACCTGAAGAGCTAAGACAGTTGGAACAGGAATGTTAAGTGGGTACAATGGTGTGACACAGCCACGTGCTAGTGACTGGAACCTGTGAATGTCACCTTGTGTGGCAAGAGAGACTTTGCAGATGTGATCAAGTTAAGGACCGGCAGATGGGGAGATAACCTTGGGTTATCTGGGTGGGCCCTCTGTAAATCACAAGGGTCCTTAAGAGGAAGACAGGAGATTAGAGTAGCAGGAGGAAGGCAATGGGAGAGGAAGGCAGAGATTGAAGTGACTGATGCAGCCATAAGCCAAGGAGTGTAGGCAGCCTCTAGAAGTTGAGACAGGAACAGATTTTCCCCCAAGAGACTCCAGAGGAAACCAGCCCTGTTGACACCTTGATTTTAGCCCCATAAAACTCATTTCTGACCTCCACAACTGTCAGCTAATAAAGTTGTGTTTTGAGCCATTCAAAAGCTATAGGAAACAAATACAGATGGTTAAGACCTGATGACCACAGTTATGCGAGAAGGAAAGGGAGGGATCGCAGCAAGGGTCGAGGATGCCTGTCGGGATTTTGGCTTGGGTGATGGGGCTGGTAATGGGATCATTATAATCAGGATTGGGAACAGTGAGGAAGGGGCAATTTGGGGAACAGTGGGAGGGTGGGGTGTTCAGGCTTGCACATATCGCTTGAAGGGCCCAGGTGAAATGTCCTAGAGGAGGGTCTGGAACCTACGATGGAGCTTGGACACTATCTGGGTACACAGGCCCTGGTCTGAAACTGTTGGGAGATCCTTGTGGTCAGAGACGTGGATTTCCTTTTCTAGCTCACACTGTTCTATGGGGTTAAAAGTCTCTCCTAAATGCAGCCATTCAGCACTTAAGACCCAGTCCCAGCATCCTCCTCAAACCCCTTTTAGGAATGGGTGACAGACTTAGTCCAGATGGCAGAAGCAGACTTGACTCTTCCAAAGAGGTGCCTCATAAGTCACCTCTGATGGCACAGGCAGCCTCACAACTGCCAGGGCCTTGCAGGGCAGCCCACAGGGAAAAGGGCCAAGTAGGTGAGCTCTACTGGATTAATCCCAGTGGTTCACCCTGTCCCACCGGTCTATTTGAACTGTAATGCACAAGCCAGTTTAACTCAGGTGTACCTGTGGACAGCACCTAGGTGTTTCTGACAGGGACAGAAATATCTCAGTGCACTTTCCCACGGGTCAAGTTGAACATTCAAACTCTGAATACAAAGTGCATGGGGTGAAAGTTATGTATCATTAAAACAAAACAAAACACCCAAAGCCTGCTCATCCTGCAAAACAAGTGGGAGCTGAGGCCTGAGAGCAGATGAAACCATTGGGAGGGCTTGTGGCCCAAGAGGAGAGGAGGGCCAGGGAAACCACTTCCCAAGGGTGAGCAAAAGAAGTGAAGGGGGAACCCTGACATCCTCATCCTCTATCCCGAGGGCTGACATCTAGTGCAAAGTCAAAGGATGCTTGGTAACTGAATTTCTTTGTATTTTATCTTCTGTACAATATAAAAAGGAAAGAAAGAATATGTGGGAAAAATAAGTGTACCAATGAAAACAACACAAAGACCAAATACATGTTTCTTTTCCAAATAACTGAATAAAGTACATAAATGTGAAACTGGATTCTACTCAGAAAGGGCTTAAACTGCAAACAAGATGAATATATAGTGATCTCAGGAAAACGATGGTCTTATCAGTGAATAAAATAAATGCAAAATTCAGTTACCTTAAGACAGCATTATAGGCCCATAAAACTAGGAAAAAAACAAAAACAGGTAACAAAGTCCTAAGTTAGTGTGGCTGTGGAAGGGCCATACCAGCCACAGAAAAGCAGTGTGGCCATCTGGACAGGAGCTATTCTAGTGTGCACACCCTGGAACAGGGTCCTTAAGCTGCACAAAAAGTAAGTCCATTTAAGCAAAACTGAGGGCTTTAATAAGAAGCTGGAGGTGTCCAGGAACCCACGGAAGCACCTTCAACCTGGGGAGGGTCAGAAACCCGGCACTGGGACGTCAGCAGGAATCTCTTCCTTCTCTTCTCCTCCTCGTCTGGGCCTCCATCACATACACACACATGCTTCTCCTCCTCTGCAGATCTTTTTGCCATGCACCCATTCATACAACAAATATTTGGTTTTGTGTATATTCCCAAACATTGCATTTCAGTGTTCAAATGTGCCCAGGAAAGACTGAGCTGCAGTTTGAAACTCTCAAGGAGTCTGGCCCAGCCCTGGGTCCTGCACTGGTCTAATCAGCTAGAACCCAGCAGGGTGGGATATTTCCTATCTCAAAGTGGTTTGGAATCTCTGATTCCTTCTTTCACAGAGAGATCATTCCTCTCTATGTAAATTAGTGGATGTGATTAGATAACTGAAGAGGGGATGCCCCAGGGCAGAGAAACAGCTGACATTACCATTAACCCATCCACAACTTCTGAGCTTCAGGCCCAGCTCCTAGTCAGAGCATCCTGATAGGCTTTTGCCTGCTTCCACATTCCACATTCTTCCTGTCCATTCTCCATACAGCAGCCAGATTTATCTTTTAACATGCAAACAAGATTATATTCTTCCACTGATAAAATCAAACAGATAAAACAACAAATAAAAAAAAACCCTCTTCAGCTCCTTCCAAGGGCAATTAGAATTCCTTACCAAGGCCCTAACACATTTACTTCCCTGACTTTTATCTTTTACAAATCTCCCTGCTTCACTCTGCTGTAGCCAGAGGGAACTTCTTGCTGGTCCTTGAATAAGCCAAATCCAGTCCCACCTGAGGGCCTTTGCATTTGCTTTTCCCTCTGCCCCATAGTTTTGCATAGCTGACTGCACATCATTCCAGACTCAGGTGATGCCATTTCCTCAGAGGGTCTCCCCTGACCATCCCATCTAAAGTAGTAACATCTACCTCAACACATACACAACTCCAGTTACCCTCTAACCGGTCTTTAGTTTTTTCTTAGTAGGACTTAATACTTGCTGGACATCCTTTGTGTGTTTACTGGTGTATTTTCTTTCTCTCCGTATTAGAATATAAGCTCTATTTGAGCAGGGAGCTAGTCTGTCTCACTCGTTGATATTTTCCCAGCAGCAAAACTGAGTCTGGTACATAAGAGACACCAAATAACACTAAACAAAGGCCTGAGTAATTTAGTTTCAGTGTTAGACCACCAGGCACAGCACTTCAGAGACAAGGCTTTGCAGCCAGCCACCTGGTTCACAGCCCCTCATTTCCTACCTGTGTAAACTTGCACAAGTTGCTAGACTTCTCTGTGCTTCCATCTCCCCATATGCAAAATGGGGAGGATAACAGTACTGCTTCCACGGTGTTATTAAATGAGTTCACACATGTTTATAAAAGTGCTTGCCACAGAGTAAGAAGCACTCAATGTGTTTTGACTTATTATTAATCAGTCCATTCATTTTTGAATTCTTAAAATTCATTTTTCATTGTTCTGTTCTCCGTATCTCTTCTTTCATCTTCTTTTCATAGCTTTATCAGTGTCCTTTGGGTCCTGCAAGACCATCTGAGGTTGGTTTTCTTTACTAAACAGATCAACTGTGTTCAACTTGGCATTCATTGCTTTCATGCAGTTTTTAATTCAACAGCCACATTTTTAATCTCCTCCTAATCCTTCCTTATCGCAGATGATTCCATTTTCTAGGTTGCTGGTTATACATTCCTTATGTACATCTTTTTGACGTCTGTTAAACATCCATCAGATACTGCCTACCTTTTCTTCTGCTCTTTGCAACAGGTCTTTTTCTGAGGTAGACAGCTCCTCTAAATCTTCAGAGAAATGATGTCACCCTCTTTGCAACTGTAGAATATTTCTTACTTATTCTTATGGAGGGAAGTCTATATCTAGGGTAACCAACCATCCTGGTCTGCCCGGACTGAGGGGTCTCCCAGGACATGACATTTTCAGTGCCAACACCAGGGAAGTCCTGGACAAAGTAGGATAAACTGGTCATTCCACCTCCAGCTACAGATGGTGTCAAGGAGGAGGTTTGTCACATTGGTACAGATGTTCCTCCAAATCCTTCACAAGAGGAGGAAATCTTTTGTAGTACTTAGAACTACTAGCCCTTCCAAGGAGCATTTAAACATGTGACAGTCTCTCAGAAATAAAGGAAAACAGCTTCCATCAGCCTCAAGCCTCCTACTGGCTCTCTGTGCCCTTTGGTAGCTTTGATCAGACTACACTCACTATGGCCACTCTCTTTCCTCCAGTTTACTCCTCAGACCACTGAGGCATGGCTTCCACTTTTTCACCATCAACTGAAACTTCTCTGGCCAAGATTACCACAGACGTCCTTATCACTAAAATCCCTTGAATACTTCTCATTTCTTATTGTATGGGGCCTCCCTACACATTCTTCCCTGCTGACTGCTCCCTTCTCAAACCTCTTTCCACTCCGCTTCCATGATCCCTGCCTCCTGGTTTCTCCCCTCCCTCACTACTCGTCAGTTTCTGATGCAAGTCCTCTTATGCAACTGCTGATGCTCGTTAAGTTCTCTTCTAGATCGTTCCTCTTCTCACTAAACCCCCTGCTCCAGTGACCTCATCTCCCCCAGCTTCAAACACCATCAGTGCTGATGACTTAAGAGATGCCTATCTCCAGCCCAGAATTCTCTCCGGGCTCAACCTGAATATCCAATTCCTTACTGTACTTCCTATTGGGATTCTCTGCAGACACTTCAATCTCAACAAGTCCCAAGCTGAGCTCATCTAATGCCTCAGCCCCATTCTGCTCTCTTCCTCCATTGCTCTCCATCTTGGCCAAAGGACCCACTATCAATCAACTTGACCTCTCAATTTTTGACCTCTTCCACTTCCTCACCATCAAAATCTAGCCAACCATCAAGCCTTGTAAATCCTACCTGGTAAATACTTGAACCATCTCCCTGCCTCTACTGCCTTTACACCGTCTCCAGCCAATTCAGAGCGATCTCTCCAGTAAACACATACATGTGATGTTGTTATCTCGGGTTAATGATTTACAGGGCCCTCTATGACCTAGTTCTAGAGACCTCTCCAGCCTTTCTCCTAACACTCCCCTACCCGGCCCACTCTTGTCACTTTCTCTGGTGTTTTCTCAGATATCATTTCCTCAGAAAGCCTTCCCAGACTCTTCTGAACTGGGTCAGGTACAATCAAACGTGATCCCCAAATACCTCTATTACAGCATTTATCACATCCATTCAAATAGCCTAGAAGACTTGAAATTCTCTGAAGACAGGAATTGTCTTGTTTGCTGATCTATCTCTAGCACCTAAAACGGTGAATAGTAAATACTCATTAAGTCTGTTGAATAATTTAAACAGATGCTCCTAATAATAAAGTTTTTATCTGTTTACTGGATTTGGCTCCCAAGGTTCTCCACTTATCTTTGTGTTAGTCTAGTTCAAGCTATCGTGCACCTGAAGAAAAACGCAACTACTTTGTTGGAGTATTCATTCAAAATAGCTAAAAGCAGTATGATGCAGTAGAAAGAATACATTTCTAAACCAGGAGACCAGGGTTCCAGTCACAGCTCTGCTACTCTTTGTGCTTGTTGTGGGTGACCCACTTAACCTCTCTGAGCCTCAGTTTCTTCATCTGCAAAATAAAATGGCTAATCTAGATCAGTGATTTTCAAAGTGTGTTCTACAGGGGAGAAGACTGAATCAGAGGGTCCAGAGGCCCCTGTGATCCACCCAGACCCCAACCCACTTTGCTTCAATCTGTATTATATATTGGAGTTCAGGTGTCTGTAGAAGAAGAAAAAAAATGGATCCACAGCTAAAGCAGTTTGAAAACAACTGAACCAGATGATCACTGAATTTTCTGTACTCTCTACATGCTGACATTTAGAACAACTGAAAGGCATGAGTATCGCTATCAAGAAGGTAGTGTCTATTTTCTCCCATTCCGTAGGTTTTCTTCTTGTTTTACTTCTGGTTTCTTTTGCTGTGCAGAAGCTTGTAAGTTTCATTAGGTCTCATTTGTTTATTCTTGCTTTTATTTCTTCTAGGAGAAAATTTTTGAAATGTATGTCAGATAATGTTTTCCCTATGTTTTCCTCTATGAGGTTTATTGTATCTTGTCTTATGTTTAAGTCTTTAATCCATTTTGAGTTGATTTTTGTATATGGTGTAAGGGAGTGTTCTAGCTTCATTGTTTTACATGCTGCTGTCCAGTTTTCCCAGCACCATTTGCTGAAGAGACTGTCTTTACTCCATTGTATATTCTTGCCTCCTTTGTCAAAAGATTAGTTGACCAAAGGTTTGTGGGTTCATTTCTGGGCTCTCTATTCTGTTCTATTGGTCTATATGTCTGTTTTGGTACCAATACCATGCTGTCTTGATGACTGTAGCTCTGTAGTATTGTCTGAAGTCTGGGAGAGTTATTCCTCCAGCCTCTTTCTTTCTCTTCAGTAATGCTTTGGCAATTCTAGGTCTTTGATGGTTCCATATAAATTTTATTACGATTTGTTCTAGTTCTGTGAAATATGTCCTGGGTAATTTGATAGGGATTGCATTAAATCTGTAGATTGCCTTGGGCAGTGTGACCATTTTAACAATACTGATTCTTCCAATCCAAGAACATGGAGTATCTTTCCATTTTTTAAAGTCTTCTTTAATTTCCTTCATCAATGGTTTATAGTTTTCTGTGTATAATTCTTTCACTTCCTTGGTTAGATTTATTCCCAGATATTTTATTACTTTGGGTGCTATTTTAAAGGGGATTGTTTCTTTACTTTCTTTTTCTGTTGATTTATCGTTAGTGTAAAGAAATGCAACTGAAAAAATTTTTGCAAGTGAAACCGACAAAGGCTTGATCTCCAGAATATATAAGCAACTCATATGACTCAATAAGAAAAAAATAAACAACCCAATCCAAAAATGGGCAGAAGACCTAAACAAGCAATTCTCCAAGGAAGACATACAAATGATCAAAAAGCACATGAAAAAATGCTCAATATCACTAATTATCAGAGAAATGCAAATCAAAACTACAATGAGGTATCACCTCACACCAGTCAGAATGGCCGTCATTCAAAAATCCAAAAATGACAAATGCTGGGAACCCTCCTACACTGTTGGTGGGAATGCAGTTTGGTGCAGCCACTATGGAAAACAGTGTGGAGACTCCTCAAAAGACTAGGAATAGACTTACCATATGACCCAGGAATCCCACTCCTGGGCTTGTATCCAGAAGGAAATCTACTTCAGGATGACACCTGCACCCCAATGTTCATAGCAGCACTATTTACAATAGCCAAAACATGGAAACAGCCTAAATGTCCATCAACAGGTGACTGGATAAAGAAGAGGTGGTATATTTATACAATGGAATACTACTCAGCCATAAAAACCGACAACATAATGCCATTTGCAGCAACATGGATGCTCCTGGAGAATGTCATTCTAAGTGAAGTAAGCCAGAAAGAGAAAGAAAAATACCATATGAGATCGCTCATATGTGGAATCTAAAAAACAAAAACAAAAACAAACAAGCAAACAAAAACAAAGCGTAAATACAGGACAGAAATAGACTCACAGACAGAGAATACAGACTTGTGGTTACCAGGAGGGTGGAGGGTGGGAAGGGATAGACTGGGATTTCAAAATTGTAGAATAGATAAACAAGATTACACTGTATAGCACAGGGAAATATACACAAAATGTTATGATAAATCACAGAGAAAAGAATGTGACAATGAGTGTGTATATGTCCATGAATGACTGAAAAATTGTGCTGAACACTGGAATTTGACACAACATTGTAAAATGATTATAAATCAATAAAAAATGTAAAAAAGAAATTGTGCTGAACACTGGAATTTGACACAACATTGTAAAATGATTATAAATCAATAAAAAATGTTAAAAAAAAAAAGGAAGGTAGTGTCTAAAAAGCATGTGAGGATTCTGACTGTGAATGTCTGAAGAGAGTGGACTGACACTTCTGTCTGCCTTCAAGAACCCACCGGTTTTCACACAACTCTACCTCACTATGTGGATCTAGTAGGACACAGACACTTCTTAATCCACAGATAACATTTATATAAAGGTCTTTATACCTCAAGCCCCTTGATATTAACAAGGAAGCTCAGACAGAAGACACAGGCCTAAATGGTTTTCTTTCAGGTCTTTCAGTTGGCTCATCATCCCATATCTGGTGACTCAAAGGCTGACCCCAGCCTCATACATGAGGTGCAGTGTCCTGGGGGCCCTGCACAGAGAGGACCTTCCTTTTACATGAAAAGTACTCAGCAGTTTGTGTGTGTGCCACTGAGGACTACAGCCAGAAGACCTGGGCTTCTCTCTTCAGCCACCATTTGCTCTGTGTCACTGCTGTGGACACCTACTGTTTGGTCTACTCAGCATCAGTCCCATCCCAACCTTTTTTCTGAAAACCGTCTTCTCCCCCAACCCCATTCTACCATATGGTTCTACAGTGATCGGCCATGTTCTTGGGTGTCTGGTTCCATGAGCCAATAAACCCTTCTTTATACCAAAATTAATTCAAATTGGTTTTCAGTCCCTTACATATGACACCAACCTGACATGAAGTCACTTAAATACTATGAGTCTGTTTCCTCACTTGTAGAAAATACTTAAAAGATTTTTGGCAAAGACTAATGAAATATGTAACTATGTGCTGAGCTATAAATATGCACAGAGTGACTATGACAGATGTCTGATGGTGAGGATAATGGCAAGTGCTACCCAGGTGGTTTGGACGTAGCTTAAGATCACCCCTGCTGCCAGAAAAACAAGTGTCTTGCTGACTAGAAGGCAGCTACTCCACAGTGGATACCCATGGCTCATCTGTCCAGTTGCCCTTCCTCCCACCAACCCACACATCCTACCTCTGAAAATCACTCCACCTCCATTCCACACATTTAGTTTCCATAGTAACTGCCCTATTATTTCAAGACTCCATCCCTAGCCTGGTTGATGGGCCTCAGAGTAAGTGCCAGACCCAAGCTGGGCTAATGAATCCCTTTCCTAGGACTTTTTTTTTTAATTGTGGTAAAATACACACAAAATTTACGATCTTAACCATTTTTAAGCATATAGTTCAGTAGTATTAAGCATTTCACATTGTTGTGCAACCAATCTCCAGAGCTTTTTCATCTTGCAAAATTGAAACTTTATATTAAACAACTCCCCATTTCCTCCTTGCTACAGTCCCTGGCAACCTTCATTCTACTTTCTGTCTCTATTAGTTTGACTTTAGATACCTCATGTAAGTGGAATCACACAGTATTTGTTCTTTTTTGACTGGCCTATTTAGCATAATATCCTCAAGTTTCATCCATGCTACAGTATGTGTCAGAATTTCTTTCCTCCCCCCCCCCCCAAATTTACTCAGTTTGAATTTTATTTTGTGTGTGTGTATGTATATATATATATATTTGAAGTATAGTCAATTTACAATGGAATTTCTTTTCTTCTTAAGGCTGAATAATGTTCCATTGTATGTATATATTGCATTTTGTTTAGCCACTTATCTATCGATGGACACTTGGGGGTTTTTTCAACCTTCTGGCTACTATGAATAATGCTGCTATGAACATGGATGTACAAAAATCTCTTCAAGAACCTACTTTCTGAAATTGACACAACATTGTAAACTGACCATAACTCAATAAAATAAAAAATAAAATAAAATAAAGTAAAAAGAACCTGCTTTCCATTCTTTCAGGTATATATCTAGAAGTGGAATTACTGGATCATACGGTAGTTCAATTTTTGACATTTTGAGGAACCTCCAAACTGTTTTCCATAGTGGCTGCACCATTTTATTTTCCCACCAACAGTGGACATGGATTCCAATCTTTCACTTGTTATTTCCTGGTTTTCTCATAGAACCCATCCTAATGGGTGTGAGATGTCCTGACACCTTTGAACTTAGAACCAGAGAAAGCATCAGCATCATCTCTGTCAGATGTAAAAGCTGGAAGATGTAAAGCTTAGGTGACACTGGTGGCCCTGTCTCCCACCACATAGAGAAAGCCAGTTTGCAGAGAGAAAAGTGAGTGAGGGAGACCCCACAATACCACAGTAGGTGGTACTGGTTGTACCTGGGGCCTTGATGCTTTTCTGTCCTTAAATTTGATGAGACATCTCAGTAACCTTATCATAAATTCACCTTTTTGCTTAAGCTAGTTTGAGGCTGGCTTGTTTCATTTATAACTGTAAGTCTTACCTAACATAAACACCTTAGTAGAAGAGTTAGTTCTTCAGGCATCATTTTTGCTTTTTCTTGACTCCTTATATATAGATGGAATATAAATAATCTGTACATTTAAAAAGCCCTAAGGGAATGCCTTTGGAGAAGTAAAGCATAATGGTTAGGGCATAGGTATGTAGTCAGCCCAAATTGGCTTCAAATCCTAGCCCAAGAAATGTGTACCAAGTGCCTTTCAAGCAGCGGGTCCCTTGGAGGTGCCAGGGATAAAGCAGTTAACAGTGGACAAAAATCCCTGTCCTCACAGAACTTTCTCTAGAGTCCTCAGCAAATATTTGCATGCCGGCTCTGTGCCAGCCATCATTAAGCTCTCTGAATATGTATGCCTATTTATAAAATGGGGATAACAAATTGCCTTGTTCATTTGTTTAAAGGAATCATTATAAGGTATGCATGTGCTTAACACAAAATGCCTGACACACAGCAAAGCACTCAGACGTGAAGCCGTGTCTTATCTAAATGCGTCTTAGTATATGCTAGGTACCCACCACGTGACCTGCAAGAGAGCATGAGCACACATGTGATATGTGCTGTGCCGAGCAATGAGGCCGCAAAAGAACACGGTGAGTAAGAATACAGACTTTGGAGCCACCCACCTGGTTTCAAATCCCAGCTTGCCCTCAGGAAAATCACTTAATTCTTCTACTTGGTTTCCTCAACCGAAAAACAGAGCTAACAACAACAACGATGAAATCACCTCATAAGGCTGCTGTGAAGACTAAATGAGCGTGTAAAGAGTACATGTAAAGTACTCAGAACATGCCTGGCACATGGTACCATATAAAAATACACACTAATATCATGTAAAACTGCTACAGGAAAACACAGGAAGGAGAAACGAAGCCTTCCTAGAGGAGCCAAGGAGAGGCCACCAGGTCTGGGCCTCGAAGGGTGTGCAGGAATTCACTGGGTGAAAAGCTGGGCAAAGGGCACTTCAGGTGAATGAGACAGTTCCAGCAAATGAGCTAACCCACGAAGAAACATGTGCATTAAAAAACAACAGCGACTCACAGCTGAAGCCTAGCTGGGTGACAAAGCCTAAGGCACCATTTTTGGCCATGAGCACTGTGGACCACCAAACTTGTCAGTTTTAAGTCAGAGCTTGCCCTGGTAACTTTTGGGAACTGACACCATACCATAAACCAACACTTTAGTAGCATTAACAATTTTTTCCCCAATGAAGCAAATAAATCCAATTTATACCTTCCACTTACTGCGCATTGCAGTGCCAAACACTATGCTGCTTTCAAAAGGACCTCATTTAATCCTTTCAACGTCCCCTGGAATGGAGGTAATAACTCGTAAGAGGAAACTCAGGCTGCTTGAGCAATTTTCCCAGGGATGCACAGACAACATAATAGATAGGAAAGCCTTCAGCTGCAGGTACACGTAACAATTTCTTTCTTTTTTTTCCCACATCAAAAGAAGTCTGGAGGTAGATGGTTACGGCCCTTTGCTCAGGTATTCTGCAATGCCGTCAAAATACCTTCTATCTTTCCTCCCCACCATCTTTAGAGTGTTAGCCATTGGCCCTAAGGCTCATTCAGTCTCATGTGCACTGTTATACCTTTTTATTATCATCTTAAAATCTTACCAGCCAAGATTTTGTCAATCTTTACATTGTGAAATATTTCAGAGGTCAGCTCATACAACTCACTGATATCACAGATGGAGAAATAAGAGATTTGCCCCTAGCAAGCTATCAGAGCTAATTAGTTAAACCAGTGTTCTTTCCACAAGACTAATTTAGTGGAGACTGCGAGTTGCCCACCAAAATCTGTTCTTCCATCCTTTCTTGGCACATGGTTTGACTGCATTTCTCAGCCTCTTTTGCAGGTAGGTGTGGCCATATGACTAAGTTCTTGCCAACGCGAAGTGAGCAAAAGTATGCGTGCTGCTGCAAGGTCCAGGCCTTAAGGCATCTGGTGTGCCTCCTCCATGCTCTTTGTCCCCTTCCCACCAGTGATGACCTAACTTCAACCAGGTAGGTGCTGACAATGCCCCCCAGAGGGGGGAGAAGCAACATGATATAGGGAATCTGTGTCCCTGAATGACCGCTTGGAGCAGAGCTGCCCCACTGACCTTGACCGCTCACTTCGGAAATGTTAACTCCCCTCAGAGTTGTTACATGAGAAGGAAACAAACTTCTTTGTTCTTGAAGCCACTGTATTGTTGAGTCTCTTTGTTACGGCAGCTTAGCCTTTTACCCTAACTCATATAACCATGCAGAGTCCTTTGCACAGACTCAGAATAGCTTTACAAATAACCAGTTAGCCATCTTTTCAGAAAACAGCCCTAACTGCCCAAGTAGGTGACAATCAAACAATGAAATTCCTTCTTGTGACTACCATCCCAAGATTTCTTCATCCTAGTTAAAGGCTATTTAATGACTGAAGCATATTATTTATGTAGAAACCCATTTAACTCTGATGTTTTCACGTAATCAATTCAACAAATATTTGACTTTCTAGACACTAAGGATATATAGAGAGGTTCCTGCATTCATAAAAGCTTACTTTCTAGTGTTTCCGTTTTTTTTTAATGTTGTGCTGTGTTTTAAGCAGAAAAAAAATTCTTTTTGTAGAATGTGAAACTTAAGAATAAAAATAATTACTGAGAATTACAAAGGCTCAAACCATGTACCTAGACTATACATGAAATGTTCTCTTGCTAAGCCCTAAAAAGTAAGCCAAATATTTTAAAGACTAAGCAGCCATTTCTCTTTCCAAGGTTGAAGTATTTCCTACCTACTTAAAATAGCACTGTCGGAACTGCAAAAAGTGTCTAACGCCTAGTTAAGATTTTTACTTCATCTGCCAATTATCTCTCAATAAAACTGAGGGGAGAAAGATTTTTACTGACAGAGGTAGATGGACCTAATAGCTTACTGAGTGTTGGAATTCATTTCCAAAGCCATTTAGATAGCACTGCCATAGACTGGAGACTCTGGTTACCGGGACTGAAGGGCTCTGCTTATCTGGTGATTATCTGAGGCCAGATGGTACAAAATGGCACTCCTCATCCTCACTTCAGGCTGAACAAAATGCCCAAAGCTAGTCCTTTCCTGCTCTCAAAGGAAATTTGGTATGAGATTTAGTAGCTGAGTGAGAGAGGAGACTTGAGGTTTGTGCCAGCTTTGCCACAACTTGCTCTGTGACTGCGGAACATCTGCATTTTGGGTCTTAGTTTCTCCACCTGTACAAGAAGGTGCAAAGGATCCTTTCATCTCTACATTTATGACAATCACTAGGCAGAACTACTTCCTTCCCTACACACAACAGCAAAGTCATTCAGAGGGCAGCAGGCAGACGAAGGGAGATCTACCTACCTCAGGGCAGTGCCTCAGATCACGGTACCAAGGAGATTCCCAGTGAATGTTCTGCCTTCCCCAGGTTCTCTGCTGCTGGTAAGAGAATTTTATCTTGCTGAATCTACAGCTTCTAAGAATAGGGGAAGTGGGCACAGCCACACTGCCTTAAATATTGGGCATTTTGATTTTTTCTTTCAAGAAACCCCTGATTTCCAACTGCCACAGGGATAGCAAATGAGCTCAATGAGAAGCTGCTGCTCCAGGTATTTCAGATGGATGGATTAAAGACTTTTTAAGGAAGGATTATTGAAACTAGTTTTTCCTGCTTCTCCACTGAAACCTTTTTTAAGCTTTAAAACTTATTTAGCAACTTGAATAAAGAGCACCTCAGAGACTAACATTTCTGCTTAAAACCTGCCAGCTTAACATGAAAAGATGCTCAACATCACTAAGTGTCAGAGAAATGCAAATCAAAACTACAATGAGGTATCACCTCACACCAGTCAGAATAGCCATCATTAAAAAGTCCACAAATGATAAATGCTAGAGTGTGGAGGAAAAGGAACCCTCCAATACTATTAGTGGGCATGTAAAATGGTGCAGCCACTATGGAGGACAGTATGGAGGTCCCTTAAAAAACTAAAAATAAACTTACCATATGATCCAGCAATCCCACTCCTGGGCATATATCTGGAGGAAAATATAATTCAAAAAGACACATGCATGCAGGGGGGTGGAGGGTGGGAAGGGATAGACTGGGATTTCAAAATTGTAGAATAGATAAACAAGAGTATACTGTATAGCACAGGGAATCACAGAGGAAAAAAATGTGATAATGAGTGTGTATATGTCCATGTATGACTGAAAAATTGTGCTGAACACTAGAATTTGACACATTGTAAAATGATTATAAATCAATAAAAAATGTTAAAAAAAAAAAAAGACACATGCACCCCAATGTTTACAGCAGCACTATTTACAATAGCCAAGACATGGAAACAACCCAAATGTCCATTGACAGATGACAGGATAAAAACGTGGTATATATATGTGCAATGGAATACTATTCAGCCATAAAAAGAATAAAATAATGCACTGCAGCAACATGGTTGGACCTGGAGATTGTCATTCTAAATGAAGTAAATCAGAAAGAGAAAGAAAAAATATCATATGGTATCACTTACATGTGGCATCTAAAAAAAAGGATACAAATCAATTTATCTACAAAACAGAAAGACTCACAGAGAACAAACTTACAGTTACCAGGGGGTAAAAGGGGTGGGAAGGGACAAACTGGGAATTCAAAATTTGCACCTCCTGGGGAGTGATAGAAATGTTAGCTATCTTGATTGTGGTGGTTGTTTACATCTATCAAAATTCATCAAATTGTACAATTGAAATATGTGTAGTTTATTGCACAGGAATTATACCACAATAAAGGTGTTAAAATAAACAAACAAACAAACAGCCAGTTTAACACAATGCTCAACAGCTTTAACTCTGAATTCTGTGGCCTCACCTCAATTTCAGCTTTGCCACTTACTAGCTGGATGCCTTGACTGAGCCCATTTCCAGACTGGTTAACACATACAGAAACAGCACCTCTCTCCCAGGGCTGTGTGAGAAGCTAACACACGTAAACTGCATGGTCCTGCTTGGCTCACAATAAGTACTCATCTCCACTTCTGAGGAGAAGATGCAGCTTCCCACCCCATTAGCTCCAGAAGTAGTTAGTAAACCCAGAAAATTACACCATGTTTAACTGCAAGGAATAAGATGAGGTGGGTACAATGACATTTTCTTCTTTGACCAGAGAACACATTTATCCTTGAGATTCAGATCAGTTAACATAGGTAAGGCTCAATAAAACTCAAAGGTGCCCAGGATATCCCATAGACTAGGAATGGAGGGAGAGGAGAAGACACTGAAGTTGAGAACCCCATCTTTCCAGATCACATGGTACTATGTGCAGTCTTGGCCCCAGACTCTGACCCCAGCATCCTGCTGTGCCACACCACGTACCTTGACACATGCCTCCCAACACACACACACACACACTCTCTCTCTCCTCGCCCCCCCCCATACGAAGGTGGGGCAGGGCCACAGATTACTTGCACTTACAGTAAAGTGTCCTTTCTTTGCAGCCCTTATTCCAGCTGTAATTCTGTAATCATTTGATCAATGTGGACTTTATTGATCACTGAATTCCCAGAGTCTAGCACAGAACCTGGCACATAATTCTAAAATATCTGCTAGCTGAATGAAAGGACTGGTCATAGCTTGAGAATTCCTCAGAGGCTGGTTTTGGCTTAACTCCCGACATCTGAATGAAATTCAGTACACGAAGATGAGTGAACCCCGCTTATGGCCTAGGATCAACTAGGGGACCTTCAGGTGGGTGGTAAAGAACAGAAGCAGACCTGCCAGAGGAGGCAGGAGAAACTCATGTATACCCAGGTATTGCCAACAGGTAAGGTGACAGAAGAAGATGGTATGTGCTATTTGCTATCTTTTAGGTAAGGGGAAAAAATAAGAATACGTATTTATATTTCTTTGTATTTACTTAAAAAAAACCTCAAGAGAAACTGTAAGTGATCTTCTATGGGAGAAGAAGGGGATGGAGGTAGGAATAAGATTTTTCAATGAATGTCTGTCTTTTTATATCATTTTGATTTTTGAACTACGTAAAAACAAATCTAGTGAAAAAACTTTTTTTTTTAAATATTAGAAGAAAACCAAACGGTGGGTCAATCAAGCCTGGTAGTTCTTTTACTTTACCCTCTCCTTGTATGCATAGCTAACAATACACTCACTAAGAATTGCTTTTTTTAAGGTCCAGCAGAAATGCTCCTTCTTTCGTGATCTCTCACCTTTTCCTTCCAAAGTGAAATTCTACACAGCTCTTATGGCCTTTGATATTCTCCTACCTAAATAATGTTTAATTTTACGTTACATTCATTATATACATATACTCACACTGTTGGTAGCTCAGGTCACTCCAGTAAGAGAGCTTCAACTAGAAATAACAAATCTCCAATAAAAGACTCTCTCCAGATGTCTTTCAGGAATAAACATTTGCTAAAAAAATAAATCGACAGCATATTAAATGTTAACTTTGAGAAGAAGTTCTCATGTTGAAAACAAAGCATACTGTACATAAGCTAGACATGAACATAAACATTTTTTCAGGACTAGAAGGGCTCCTGCAAATTTTCTCTTTATTTAACTTTCAATAAAAATATAGATTTTTAACTCAATAAAAAGCAGCGATTATCACCCAGGAGGAACTCAACAAATGTCAGTCTTCAGTTTTCAAGTCCCATGTTACGACCACCCCAGTCTGAGTCTCTGCTCGATGGAATTCCAAAAACTGGTTTGGTTTCACTTGATTATCTCACTGGGGCTGCTCCTTTCCTGCCATTCATTCAAATCCAGAACTGCTGAATTGTGGTTCACAATAACTCAGTCATCCGTAACAGTGTCTGGAATTAGATTATTTCCAGCCAGAGTCAGGGACATAAAACTTCTTTTTTAAGGGATACAGTGAATCCTGGTACTCATCACCAAAAGATCAAGTGTAAAAAGTACAATCTGTGCCTCTTTTAAAAATAGAACCTTTAAAGTTAAAAGGAAAAAAAATCCCTTCCGAACTCATCATTACCAGACCAGACACATCAGCTACACAAGGAGCTAACAAGACCTGCTGTTTCCATGACAGAACATGAGACTTTAAAGCCACATCACTGAATGAAAGAACTGGATCCCTATCACCTTTGCAAAGGCCACTGGACAAGTCCCTTAAATGCTGGATTTCAGCTCTTCATCATTCTGCCCTAGAGATCCCTTTTCTTTAAGCTCTTCATCACGGTCTGGGGAAATACTCTGACTTTCAATGGTGGTGATGGCATCTGAGTCCAATCTTCTTCTTTTCTTCAGCTGGTGCAAGTGGGATTTGGATTTCACATGTGCTAAGACAAAACAAAACAAAACGAAAGTATTTTCTAGAATTAATCCTAGATTAATTAGATGATTAATCCTAATCATACAAAATTAACTATACAATCCCTTTCTTTAATAATAACAGGATCAACACATGTATTGGTATAGCTGCTTAGCATTTTAAGAGAAGACTAAGTCATATGGCCAGCTAGCTAGCAAACTAGAGTGAGCTACCATGTATCAAGTACACTTGCTAAGTGCCTTATATCACTGATCCTCACAACAATCTTGCAGGAGAGTAGTATTCAGCTCATTTTATACCGGATGAAACTGACGTTCACAAAGGTCTTATATTTTGTCCAAGGTCATACAGGAGGTAAGCTCTTCAACTTACCTATAGGTCAAAAAGAGACCCAGTTTTCCAGAACAGGGCTCTAGACTTAATTTCCCTATATGGGGCTGCCTGTCAGATATATCTCAGCTCACCTGACTCAGAAGTTACAAATCCAAATTCTTGTCTGTATTGCAGGACAGATGTTCAGGCCTACAGTACTCAGAGCTATCCTTCTCACTTCTTACCTGCTCACACAGGTTGCCCCTCCTGGTCTGACATCCCTATGCCTGGGTCAGATAAGCTATCTGAATGACTAGCCCACAAGGCTTACATTCTCCAGCACATAATGCTCCAGAGAGAAAACACTAAGTATACTTCTCTGATGGTTCCTTTTGAGGTTCCACAGAAGTAGTAAAGTTGAAAAGCTACTGTTGGCTGATATCAGTTTCTCACCTCTCATCCCAAAGATAGTTCCCAGCTTCTGACTAATTTATACAAGCTCCTTTTTACTACCCTGTTCTTTTTCAAGGAAAATCTAAAGAGGTTTCATTTGGAAACACCTAAAGAGCTAGACAATGAAATTAAATTCTCTTTTATACGTATTTAAAACATCTTTTTTAGGAATTTAGAAGCAGAAACAGGCAAGAAAGAGTTTAGAAGTCAAAGAAAAGTTTCCTTGAGAGAAAAAGTCTGCTTTGTTTTCCAGCTAGAGCCTAAGGCCAAAAAAAAAAAAAAAAAAAAGGCCTTCTGGACTGGCTCTCCACGGCAGCAGGAGATAGGGGTAAGGACTTGACAGATGGCACTATAGAAGGGCTTACACAAGCTAAGCTCACAAAGGCTCACAAATGTTGCTTCTCTGAGGCTATCCCTGAAGAACATTCGACAAATCGAACCACTAAGTTTCCTTTAGAAAAAACAATCAGACACTCTCTCTTCCCCTTCCATCATTATACACCAACGATAATCGAGGCTTCTTCTGCTGCTTGGGCGATCACAGCCGTCTCCAGTCTCTGACAATGGAGTTCATTTTGCCAGAGTTAACAGTTAATAGAACTAATCGTTCTATTGGCTGGTATAGAGAGAAAAATCTACTTCTATGAGAATCCCACGCAAAGCAGGGCTCTAAACAGAAGGGTTCCAGCCGCTGGGTAAAATACAAGCCCTACTTGTGCCTAAAAGGAGTGAGCCTTAAACAAGCTTCTAAATACAATGTAAATTCAAAGCCTAGAGGCTAAGGCCCTTTTGGGGTTTGACTGGATGACTGAAGAAATCCGACAGGGGAGAGCAATGTGACCCTGCGGCAAAGACAGATCCAAGCTCTGAAACCAGGAACAAGAACCCTGGTGCAATGTCAATCCTGGGTTGGTCCGGAATGCCTTATGAAGGAGATGGTACCCTCTGACCACCTTCCTTAGGTGTGTCTGACAGTCTTGCTTTCACACAGTTTCTCTCAACACTTTTCATCACAGTTTTAGCAACCAACACCATTTCAATGTATTACCTTAAACATTAGTGAAAAGACACCACTTTTGAAGAATGTACTCAGGAGGAGTAACTCCACTTCCTGTTCCCTCCCTGCTGTTTCTGCTTCATTGGTCTCTTGGGTGAGCTGCCTGGCTTCCCTTACCAGCCTACTTCACCTTCAATGAGGTCTAAACATGAGAGGCCAAGAAACTCCTCTAAGGCAGAATCATGAAAGTCAGCTCTGGAAAGTTAACTGCAGACCTCTCAGTATAAAATATCTACTTTAGCGGCAGCTAGAGAGCATATGATCTTCCTCTGAAATTCTGAATACAAAGATAACTCTCCTGTTTGGGAAGGCCTCCATGAAATTTGAATACAGGCTCTTAGAGGAGGAATCTTTTTCAAATAGGCAGACTCCAGCATACCAAAGACCTTAAATTTCATAAAGTCAGTGTGACCCACCCTTACAGATTTTTCTGTGCCCTACCCCAGACTCTACCTGCCCATTCACGGTCCCCAATGATGATTCGATCACAGAGGTCACACATGTGATAACTTCTCTTGTTCTCAGTTTCATTGCTTGGCATCTTTACTGGAGTGGCTGCAGGCTTCTGGCCCTAAAAGAACAAGGCACGGATGGGAAGAAGCATTTGATTCAAAGAGATTTGGATATCATTCTCTGATGAGCAGTGAGATTTTCCCAAGATTCCCTTTTCTCAACCCAGAGAGCAGGTGGGCTATGAACAGATTTTAACAACAACCTTTCCAAATGTGAAAGTATAAACACAGCCTCCAGGGATCTAAAAGCAGCCAGCCCTTCTGCTCTATTCCATGGAAAAAAGGCTTGGTTCCTCGACACAGCAAAAAAGATGTCAGCTAAGGAAAGCTCTCTGAAAACCAGCCAAAGACAGTACCATGATTAATAATTACCTGGATGAAACTTTGCACGATTTCAAGAGCAGGTTCAAGAACAGACTCCTCCCACTTTGAGGTATCAGATACTTCTAAGCCATATACTGGGGGGACACCGGGACCAGGTCCTAATGATGACAAAGGAAAGCTTTGAGAGGTCAGCCTCTAAGACCCAATCTATTCTGCTCCCAGGACTCCAAAATCCTCAAGGCAAACATATGGGGCCAAAGAAATAAACACTCCGACCATGCCATTTATTCTAACCAGAAACATGCACAAAACAGCTACATGTAATTTAAGGAAGACCCAGACTGGTCTACAGCCAACAAGTCTAGCTGTATCTAGAGTCTTAGGTATAGGATCTTCCAGATCAGTCAGGAAACCAATACAGAGTAACGGCTCTAGAACCACTGTGTGGGCTACAATATAAAGACAGCACATCATAGGAGGAAATTAACAGCTTGAAATGAGTGCCTGTTCTAAGTTCCATATCATCTTACAGTGATGTCATTCTGTGGCAAAAGAGTTCACACTTTTTTTAGGGACAGACACAAGTCTCAGGTTTGTATATATCCCTTCAGCAGAAGGCATTCACAAAACTCACTGATATGCTACTGATAATCATGGGCTGGCAACAGCAGAGTATCAGCCAGTGAGCTGCTGAATCTGAAAATTGTAACAAAAGTCCTGGAATTGAACTAGTTTAGCCCTTCTTCTAGAAAACAGATCTAGAGGTGTATTCAAGAAACAGTCTCTGGCAAATATTTCAGAATGGAGGTTAAGACTGGAGGTAGCCAAAAGTATAGCTACAGGCATTTCATCCAGCTGGGCCAACCATGTTTAGTCTCTTCTGGTAGTTTCCCCAGTCTATGCACGCACTAAACTGCCTTCCACATCTAGGTTAAGTCAGTTGCCTAAAGGCAAAGAGTATCGCGCGTGGACAAAAACATCAAAGTCCTCAGAATGCCAACGGCTGGCAGGTGCTGGCCTTTTGACTGTGCCAACCACAAATAAGATTCTTCATAAACTGGACTGGGCTGCACCTGCCACTACACGGAAAGGTGAGACTGGGAGGGTGCAGGCAGCATCCACAGCACACCTGGCCTTGGCTAAGCTCTGCACCTGTTTCCAGGCCACTCTATATTTTCCTTTCCCCTCTAAGTCCTTTGTTGGGCTTCTGTGCCCTGTCTAAGCACCTTTCAACAAGTTCTCGGCTCCCAGCTGCTATTTCTGGCTTGGGTCCAAGGCCAAGCTGGGGTGGGGAAGTCCCTCTGGCTTCTTGCCAGAACCATATCCCAGCAGACCGGCCCTGGCCAATCACACACGGCCCCTGATTTACAGGGCAGCTGTGCCTTTCACTCTAGCACTAGGACTGTGCTGGCATACACATGAATGAGGAACGGGCATATGATGCACTGTGCCATCAAGCCTTTCTGACTCAAAGATGGGGGAGTTATTGTGCCCTTACCACAGGAGAAAGTTCCAAATCATCACAAAAAACCCGTCTTTTGTTACAGACTAATTGTTAGCCCTGGGGAGAAAAGAAGCTGCACTAGAAATCTGTGGCAGTAAACTTCAATTTCAGCTGACACAAAGACTTCCATCTAAAGGACATATAGAGAAAGCAAGGTAAGAAGAAAGTGTAAAGAGCCCCTTGGAACCAGAACCATACTAGAGAGCACTGGCAGAGAGTGAGAACCGGGAGACAGATCCAGTGGTCGACAACATGGATCAAGGTGTTTCTGTTCAGAGGCACTGAGGGGCTGGGGAGACCTCAGATGTCCTCATCTGTAACTGGAAGCAGAAGTCTAACGGCAAAAGGCAAATAGGGGATGATTCAAGAGCATGTTAAAGACGTGCCCACAAGATAAAACTGAGGTTTCATTTTGCTTAATCTCCTTTAAATTAATCTCCTTTTAGCTCATAACCACACAATTTCTTACTGGAGTCCCAAATACTAATGCTGTCTGGCTGAAGTTATAGCTAAAAGAAACGAGTGCAGCGTAGAGTTGAGTGCGAACTTCGGAGTCAGGCCTGCATTCAGTACTCTACTGCTTATTAGCTAGGGGATTTTTGGCAAGTTATTTAACTTCTCTAAGCCTCCATTTCCTTAGCCGAAGGAAAAAAGAAAACAAACAAAAAACGACTATCACCCACCCTGAAGGCTCAGTAATATATACACGGCACCAAATTTAGTGCCAAGGATGTGGTACAGGTCCAATGAATGAGAATTTCCTTCCCTTTTCCTTAAAAGTGCTGTTCAACAGTTGAAGTTAGAGTTGCAGCAGCCTGAAGCACCACACAAAAGCAATGCTGAGAGAACTGGTGAAGGTTTTGTCTTTTTATACTCCTCATCTGGTGCAAGAACCATTTTAATTAAGAAAGCCTCCCGATAGAAATCTGATTGTTCTTCAGGTACAAAGTTTGAAGCTAAAAATCAACCCTGAGGACCAATTCTGCTAAGATGTTGCTATTTTGCTCTAGCTATTTGCAGCCAAAATCCATGTGTTCAAGGCAATCATTTATGCACAAGACCCTCCCCCTCATTGCCAGGTGAGGTCCCAAACCTTAAAACAGGTCCAGAAATTAAAGTTCACTTTCTGGGTGAACTGAAGACATTTACATTCTATTGAAAATAGACCCAGGGATGAGGAAAAACATGAGACTTACTGTTCAAGAAACGATTTTTAACCCATCGGTTTTGTTTCCGGGCGTATCTCTTAGTCACTTGTTTCAGAGCCTCAATACCTGAAGGACAAGGTAGCTGTAAGAACCTCTATGTGTTTTTCACTCTGCCATTGGCAAGCCCACCCAGCCCAACATTAGAGAAAACTAGCCACAGGAGCATACTGGTGGGCACTCCATAGATGAAAATCTCAATTCTGAGCTGAAGGCCATCTGGGACTCTTCTATCCTCAGCTCTTTCTCAGACCACACCAACAGGATACTCTGTCACCCAAAGATGTTCAAGGCTAGGTTAGATGGAGAATTCACACCTTTCTTTAGGAGCTGGTTACTAGTCTCTGGTGTGCATTTTCCCTCAGTGATCAGGTACTCGTGAAATTCCTTGAAGCCAATTGACTGGAAGATACCATGTTGATAGTCCTGGCTGGGAACAGGAGAGCATCAGCAGATGAGCCATTGCATCTGAGAGCTAGCAGGGGCCTTGGAAATGCTCTAGCTGAGCCATTTCATCTCACAGATGAGGAAACTGAGATCCTTAGCAGTTACTACCTCTCTGAAATCCTTCCTCCACCCCAACCCCCAACCAGCTCCCAGGTTACTTTCCTTGAAAATTGACTCCTGGGAATGTCTGACAGATTAGAAAATCGCAACTGTAACAAGTACACCAAACCTCCTTCCAATAAGCCTTGCCAATGCCAAGGACAAAGGCTGATGAACAAGTAGATACAAAGCCAGTACTATGTTTATGGTCTTGACCATAAGCAAGGGGTAGAGAGTAGGTGAAAGTAACAGCCAAATCCTCACCTATTTTCTGCAACTTTCTTCTCATTATAGCGTCTATGAAAATCTCTTAGTTCATCCAAGAGCCCAGCAGCAAGCATGTTATCCACCCTCTTATCCAGGCGCTTATCTAGAACTTGAATCAAATTAACCCATCAACCAGCAAGCCTGCCGTAGGTGTGTACTATACATGATGCATGCACAGGCTGCCACAAAGAAGAGAATTTGTTCAAACGGAAGAAAGGGTTCCGAGTTCAAAGACTATCTAGTAACTCATATTATATTTAGTCACACTTAAAACTCTTCAATTTCAATAAAAACCACCAGAATGAAGCAAGTCTTCTCCTTATATAAAGAGAAAGCACACAATTACAGCTATTAGGAAGAACAAATATTTTATTCTTGTATGGAATGTATATCCATCGTTTACTGTAGAGGCAGTAAACCCCCTGGTTTACCCTTACTTTTTCCCATTATATTTGTTACTCCAACTTTATTTCATATTTAAGAACTCTCAGATGACACATTAAATAGGAAAGAGAAACTTTAAACCAAAACCATCCTGGGTATAATCTGAACTACTGAGCCAGGCAAAGGAGCAAAGAGCGGGAATAATCATTCTGATGTGGTGGTCAAACACAGCCATATTATGAATCAGATACCGCTATTTAATGTTGAATTGTAATACACATTTTTATTTATAAAATTTTCATTATTAAAACATTATATTTTTCTATAAACTTAAAACCGAGATTAATTTAACAAATTTCTACCATTTCAATTATGTAATTCTGTATCTCCGCCATTGCTACTTCTCGGTCTACAATGATAGTAACCTTTTTCCTTATCTTCCTAAAAAGTTTACATTTAGGACTATGTGTCAGGCACATTCTGAGCACTTTGCATGTATTATTAACTCACCTAATCCTCAATGAAACTAAAATTATGTATTATTATTATCATCTCCATTTTATAGAAGAGAAAATTGGGACACAGAAAGGTAAACCAACTTGCTTTAAAATTCACACAGCCAGAGATGATGGAGCAGGAATTTGAATCCAGATAGTTTGGCTCAGAGACATGCTCTCAATAACTAAATTATACTGCCTGTTTCCATAATAATCTTATCTTTCTATACCTATCTCATAAGTCAGCTTTACAAACTGGTCCTGACTCCCTCCAGGGAATGTGCATCATCCCTTCTCTTTGGCCCAACTGCATTTTCTAGCCCAGCATTTATCACAACGTAGTATCTAACTCATTATTTGTTGCCCCAGTGGACTGGGAGCTCCTTTAGGGCAGGTACAGTGTCATATTCATCTCTGAAATCCAAGTACTATCAAGAATACTTAACACTTCATTGAATGTTTACGATGTTTGTTGGATAAAAAAGTTACTATTATCACAGGGCATTAGCAGAAAATAAACCAAAAAAACCTATCAGGCTAGTTAGCTATCATTCCCACTTCTCAGGTCTACTGCTTCTAGAATAATCAGTGATCCAGGCTTTAGCCAATCCAGGGAGTCACAACTCCTTCCACAAGAGCCTTCCCTTCTCTTTCTCTCTGGATCTTCCATGGATGGCAGTCTCTTTCCCATCCCATCTTATCTCATCCTTGGTATCTTATACTAATGCCAGGGCTACCCTTCCCCACTTTCCAGACAGATACCTAGGAGAATGGCACTATGCCTAAGTCAACAAATAATAGCAATGATAATAAAATTGTTTAGTGCTTATTATAAGCCACTCATGGTTCTAAGCATTTTATATACAGTAATGTATGACTACAAGCTCTATCTCAGATGGACTCTAGGACATCAGAGGGCTTTTACCTGTCTGTTCAGCATGAAGCCAGAGGATGCATGGGTTAGGGAACTTCAGAGGGCCTCCAAGGGGACCACCACCTTCCTCTGCATGTTGACGATGAAGAAATTCACTGTGAGAGATTCCCGTTTCTTCAAACACCTGCAAGCTCCTAAGTCATTTGAAAAGGGAAAGTGGGCACACCCATAAAAACTATTAGGAAATATTAATTCTTAAGTGAAACAGGAGAGAAGCTATTTATTGTAGAATGCCTCATTGTCATTTTCACTGGGTAAGCCCCTGAACACATGAAGGTCTAGGGTTACTGCAATCCTAACGTTTCTTAGGACTCAGAAAAGGGTCCTAAGGAAAACTTTAGGTAAAGTAAGAAATAAAACTATTTTTCAAAACATACATAAAATTTTCTGGAATTAGTTACACAGGTTCAGAAACAACAGGTTTCTTCAACACAAATAGGACACGTTCACTTTTAGGTAAGCAGTAAAAAGCTTGTCTGGGACACTTTGTTATAAGCCAACAAGTCTAGTCTTGCTGGAATGCCTTTCCCACAGTACAGAAGTATGTTGTATATCCAGCTCATCAACTTCCTTTTTAAATACATCTAAAATTAATGAAGAATGCTCTGACTAATTCAGTACTCCACTAGCACAAAGATCACTGAAGAAACATACTTATTCTTAAGCCACCATCTACTCTGTCGGTATCTATTATGTTATGCAGCACTAGGTAATTTAACTCCTGAATCTATACTCAACCACTCTGGATGATTGCAGCTTATCAGCTTGAAAGTGATCTTTCCCTTCCTGATCCAACTACTTCCTGAAATCCTAACACAAGAGTTACAGACCCTTGTCTTTCCATATCACTGGTCACTCAAAGAGGACCTATAAGGGAAAAATGTAGTAATAGGTACCTTACTTATCTGGAGGTTATAATACAGCCTCAAACCAAAAGAAAGATGAAAAAAAGTCCTCCAATCTTCTTTAAGATACTCTAGAGCTCTTGCTTAGAACATACTGCTCTTACTAAAACACAATTCTCAACTCACTAGTTAAAAAGTAGCAAAATGAGGAGAAATGATCTGATTTTTAAAAAAAAGTGGATAATAATGACAAAGCTCTAGAATTATACCATAAATATAAAAATGAATGTTCATCATAGTGTCCCTGAGTTTTCAAAAAATTTTGGAAGATTTCTATTAAAATGTTTAAAATAAAATATTGAGATACTGGAAGGTATAAACTTCACTTTTAATCTAGAATATGAATTTTCAACAAAATATGGCCTTCAAGGGGGCAAAAAAACCTTAGCCATTACAATGATATGTGGCCCTCCAAAAAGCAATCATACCCTCCAAAATCCCATTCCTCAGTATTAATATTTCACGAGGGCCTCGCTTCGCTTCTCTGCCATCCTATATGTGGTTGAATTTGCTCCTCACCATGTCTTCTCATAAGACTTTCAAGATCAAGTGATTCCTGGCCAAGAAACAAAAGCAGAATCGTCCCATTCCCCAACAGATGTGAACAAAAACTGGTAATAAAATCAGTACAACTCCAAGAGAAGACATTGGAGAAGAACCAAGTTGGGTCTGTAAGGAGTCGCCCACATGAGGTGGCACACGTATTTAAGCTGTGCCAAGAGCACTTGCGTCTTACCATATCACTCTGAAAACATTACTACTATCTGAACAGCTGGATGAGTTTAACTGCGAAAATGATGATTTTTCTCTCCGTATCAGTGTTTCTGCACTAGTGCTTTGGCTCAGTAATAAATATGTGAGACATTCCGACGGGGAAAAAAAAACTTCATGGGGGAGGGAGGGAAGCACAATTAGGAAACAAATTTCTAAAAAGGTTTGGGGGGTGGATAATAAAAAAGGATTAAGAAACACTGACCTAGAACATTCATTTGAGTGGAATACTTCATAACCCCTATCAATACCAGGTACTGTTATAATATTTAATCTTTATGACCATCCATATAGTTAGGTCCTTCATTAGATCTTCTACTATGCCAGATATGGTATCACTCCCAACACTAAAGAAAAGTACACCTAAGTGGTGACTGTTTTGTAACGTATAGAAATATCAAATCACTACGTTGTACACTAGGAATCAAGACAGTGTTGCAGGCCAATTACACTTCAAAAACAAACAAACAAACTCACAGAAAAAGAGATCAGATGTGTGGCTACCAGAGGTTAGGGATGGGGGAAGGGAGACTGAATGAAGGTAGTCAAAAGTACAAACTTCCACTTGCAAGATAAACAAGTACTAGGTATGTCATGTACAACATGATAAATATCATGGACACTCCTGTATGTTATATATGAAAGTTAAGAGTGAGGTCTGAGAGTTCTCATCACAAGGAAAACAATTTTTTTTCTTTTTCTTTTATTTTGTATCTATAAAAGTACACTGAACTTATTGTGGTAATAATTTAAGGATGTATGTAAGGAAAATCATTATGCTGTACACCTTAAACTTACACAGTGGTGTATGTCAATTATACCTCAATAAAACTGGAAAAGAAAAAATAGATAAAATGACTGATAAAATGAAGATAGATGCAGTCAGAAGTGAAAAGAATACGGGGCCAATGAAGATGCATATTTATGGAGGAAAAGAAAGAAAAGTATACCTAATCCTTGCAATGAGGCTGCAATTTTTAAACAACCTAAGAGAAAAAGTAAAAAACAAAAAACAAAAAACAAAAACAAAAACAAAAAACACCCACACACAAAAGTGAAAAAAAAAGCACAGGAAAAAAATTTTTTTTAAATAAAACAACCTAAGAAAACATGGTTCATGAACTCATCAGGTCATCTCTCCCTTCAAGAAAGTCTCCATGTGTAAAGGTGAGATGATCTATGAGACAGTTTATAAAATCTGCCTCCCACTGGCCAAGCTGCTGGGGCAGAACTCAGCATTGCACAATCAATTATGAAACCTAAATCACAATGCCAACTAACTGCATGCCACAAAAAGTGTATATAAAAATGTTATACAAGCAAAGATCAAACAGAAAATGAAGCAAAATTACATAGGCCCTAGGGAAAAACTGTACTGTATTATGCATTTTAAATGTAACAACAAAGTAAGGTGCAACTATTTACTAAGGGAGCTGGACTGAGGAGCTTCCTAACTAGAACACATCAATCTCCACTAACTGCTGTTATCAAACGTTCTCCTGGGCATAGTGAAGAAGTGACTGCCCTCCAACTGTAAAGGGGCCTGGGGTCAGTGGGCCCCAGCCTTCTCACCTGGCCACTTTGCGCTTGTCATGTGGGTGCAGCTTGGCAGCCATTTCTGGGTCCACCTGGCTTAGGCGTTTGTGGAGTGCATGACCATCCTCCTTTTCAAGCTCTACTTTCCGGTCAATCACTTGCACAGTGCCCATCCCCTGGGGCTATTAAATGAAGGTTTAGAGGTAAATTTAATCCAACAATTCCACAAATACTGAGGCAATGAATGTGCCAAGCATTTTGCTACGTGTTAGGAATACAGAATCGAGATGAATGAGAAGGTCTTGCCATATAGTGAGAGACAGATCATAAACAGAAAATTCCAATACACCATGGTAGTGCTGTGAGGCCACAGCAAAGAGGAATAGGACTTACTGCCTATGATGGTTCTCAGGTACCCTGTTTCCTTGTCAGAAGTACAAATAGCTACCATGGCTAACACACCTACATTAACATATCTAGGAGTCTAGTCTTCTCAACAAGTGTGACCAAAGAGTGGACCAGAATTACCAGCACATTATAGTTTGGAAAGTCCCACCCAATGCAATAGCATCTCTGTAAGAAAGGTTAGTATCACACATCTCCCTGATATACAGATTGCTACCGCCAGGAAATGCTGAATCAGACTAATGTACTGTTCACTTACATGGAGATGATAATTAATTCACAGAGGAGCGCTTTTCCCACACACAGCCCCAGCCCTTAGGACAGCCTGGAGGAGCACACATCACATATGGAGGTGGAACTTGCTTCAGAATATTAAGTAGGAAAATTACTACAGTTGCTGACTATAAGAAATAGGCAAGAGTCAAACTTTCTCCCACTAAAATCAGCTGGCAAGAAAGGAAGAATCCACTTCCTCAGTGAATTACCAGTGAACTAAACATACCTTTGCACTGATGAGAACTTTCCAGAGCAGAGACTCAATGTAATAATTGGTTCCTCCCACAACAATAGGAATTTTATCTCGGGCAAATATATCTTCAATGTGAAAATTAAGAAAGACATCACAATATTTAACATCAAGAAGAAAACCGTGACTCACTTGGAAGTAGGGTATAAGTAAGAAACCACATTCATTTGTTTAGACAGCAGAGGAGAAAGGGCAGAAACCAAGATGAACTGATACTAGTCTTCACTGTTTCTCATGAGTTCTCAAGAATCATTTCCTAGTGTTTCTGGAGGGACTTGCATAAACCAGAGACAGATACATGATGGTATTTCCTTCCAGTTCTAGAACTTCCTAGGCCTTGATGCTAAAATTCAAAGCTTGCTTAGTATTCCAAATCAGCTTAACAAGCACAAGCCTAAGGACTCTCACAGAACCAAGTGTCAGCTGCTCAGGAAGCCACCAAGGTGATGTTCATTGTGTAACTTTGCCTTCCAAGGCAAATTACAAGCTGGCTTCTCTAAGCCGTGCTTGGTAGACTCAGTCAGTCCACCATTCTGTGGTAGAAGTGCACACTGAAGCCACTTGAGACTCTACCAGATAAACTGAGAAGCACAGCCTGTGAAGGTAGATTTCAATTACCAGCTCCAACACTTGGGCAAGTTACTCAACCTGTCTGAGCTTCAGTTTTCTCACCTGTAAAATCCTCATGAGGTCTTATGAGCATTACATGTGACAATGCAAATGAAACCCCTAAGACAACACCTGAAATATCTTTCTCAACTGAGTAAGCACTCAACTTACTTTAGTCACTATTGTTTTTATATCTCTGCTACTTTCAATTCTTCTCTTAAGAATCTCTGCTGAATAGATATGTTTTAAGAGCTTTGCTTCTGAGGATAACTGATAAAGACCGTTAACACACTTCTTCCCCTTGCTGCCAGTCTGTGAGCACATACAGATGACCTCTTTTCTATCAGAAGCCCTCTGTAAGAGGCTGGGGTAGGGTAGTGAGAAAGATGTTATCAATCGAGAATCATAAAGAAGAAATTTGTCTATTTGTTTTTTATAAAGAAAAACAAATTTAATATTTCCTCCCTTGAACATACTGATCTTCACATCATCCAAATCTGGGCGACAGTTGTGTTCTTCAGGAGCATCTGGTCCACAGTGGGTGATCAACATGCTAAGTATAAGGATCAAACAATTACACAGTAATTGTAATAAAACTTCAAATATATGACTAAGAAAGGGAATCAGAAGGGAAAGGGAATGGTTGAGATACCAGAAGGGGAGAGATGGAAAAGAGGGGGGCAGATGGGATAGGAGATATTTGGTGGGAAAAGGTTTAAATTGTTTGCCTAAGCCATGAAACAACTGTGACCCTAGGCAAAACCCTTCTCTCTGGACCTCAGTATCTAGTACTTTCACCTATCAAATCAAGCACGTTGATCGAGTACTAAAGGTATTTTGAGTTTTGAAATTCTGATTCTAGGTTCTTATTGAAATTCACAAATCTCTAATCCTATAAGTGATCTGATTAAGTCATCACCTGTTGTTGTTGCCCTTTGAAAATTTTAATTAGATTTCCATTTTCCATCAGTTCTTTCTAAACAACCAAACTGTCTTATGGCAACAATGTACATTTGGGTGATATGTTTTAATTTGCAAAGGGCTTTCATATACATTATTTCATCTGGTAGAACCACCCTGTAAAGCAGGTAGGGCAATAATTATTATCTGCATTTTAATCTCTGCCCATTTGATAGGCAAAAAAATTATCTCATTATTTTGATTTGCATGGCCCTGATTAACAGCAAGGATAAACACTTTTTCATATTTATTACCATTTACATTTCTTCCCTTGTGAATTACTACTCATGCTCTTTTAGCATGTTTTGTAAAGAGTTCTTCATATATTAAGTATAAACCATTTGCCTTTTCGATGTTACAAGTATCTTTCCCCTGGGGTTAGAGTCTAGTTTTTAATTTTGTTTCTAGTGCTGTTTCCTTCTATTTTTAATTATAAAATATTCAATACATACAAAAGAATATATGTAATATATACAAATTATGGAGCCTAATAATAAAATAAACACTCATGAACCCAATGTGAGAAAGGAAATATTATCAATTCCTTTGAAGCTTCCTGTGTATGAATTCCTATCCCAGCCCTTAATTCTCCTCTCCCTGAGAGAACCACTGTCCTGAACTGTTTTGGGTATTTTGTTTTTCATCATTCCTTTGCTTTTCTTTACATTATTACTGATTTATATATAATCCTAAACAACATATTGGTTTTACTTGCTTCTTAACTTTTATAATAAATATGTATGTATCTTTCTATAATTTCCAGCATTTTATGTTGCTTCTGAGATTCTTTCACATTGATTGATGCATATAGCTACAATTTATTCATTTTCACTGCTGAAAAGTACTTAACATATATAAACAAAGCACATTTTATACATTCTTTTTTTAGGTGGTGGTAATTAGGTTTATTTGTTTAATTCTTTTTATAATGGAGGTACTGGGGATTGAACCCAGGACCTAATGCATGCTAAGCATGTGCTCTACCACTTGAGCTATGCCTTCCCCCTAAACATTCTTCTGTATAAGTAGGAATTGGGTGTTTATGTATTTTTGCTGTTAAGAGCAATGCTGCTGTTATAAATGAGATCTACCAACTATCTCCTGGTGTACTTGTGGCAAGGTCTTTCCAGGGCAGAGTCATAGGAGTTCTAGCTGAAATACTTTCTTGTCAATACAAATTCTTAATTCTTACAAGTCTAAATCCAGTTACTTTCCTTTGAAAAAAAAAAAAGACTATCATGGGCAAAGATGGTGCTAATGACTGCACAATAGTGTGAATGTATGTAATACCACTAAACTGTATGCTTAAAAATGGTTAAGATGGTAAACTTTATGTGTATTTTAATCCAATCAAAAAAATTGAATTAAAAAAATCCTTAAAAAAAGACCGTATCTACAAAGTCCTTCCCTACTCTAAAATCACATAACTACTCAATTATGTTATCCCATTTGTGTTAAAGTCTCATTAAAAAAAAAAAATATATATATATATATATATATATATATATTTTTTATTTATTTTATTTTTGCAGGGGGAAAGGTTTATTTATTTACTTACTTTTTCAATGGAAATACTGGGGATTGAACCTAGGACCTTGTGCATGCTAAGCATGTGCTCTACCGTTTGAGTTACACCCTCCCCACTCCCAAAATATATACATTTAACTCTAAAATATATGTCATATATAATAAGAACCTGATTTTTTTCCAAAATAATTAACTGCCTCAGGAGTAATTATTAACTATTGCATTATTTCTCCATTATTTTGAAATGCCACCTTGATCATAAGCTAAATATTTATATCCACTTGAATTTGTATCTGAATTTTCTATTGTGTGCCATAAATTTGTCTAGTGTAAGTTCCATGCTATTATAATTATTATAAGTTTCTGGTATGTTTTAATATGTAGCAGCCCAGATATTAAAGTATGAGGGCAGATCCCCACAGATTATTCTTTTTTCAAAATTTTCTTGGGTTAACCCAGAACTATTTTTTTCTAACCCCTCTGAAAGTCTAACTATAATTCCCATATATTTATAAATTAATTTCTTATCCCCATTTAAAGGTGGGAGACTAAAACTCAGTGAGGTAAATAATAAAATTCATATGATCAAAAGAGGCAATTCTAAGACTAGGACACAGATTTTCTGGTTCCTAAATCAGTGTTCTCTCCACTAAAACAGCGTTTCTCAATTTTAATATGCATATGAATCACCCAGGACTCTTCTTAAATGCAGATTCTGATTCAGTAGATCTAGAATGAGGCCTAAATTTAGCATTCCTACAAGCTCCCGAGGGATGCTGATGCTGCAGTCTGAGGTCAAGACTTTGAGTAGCAACAGCACTATCTGTCAATCATATAGTTCTGATGAGTTCTTGTGTATGCATCTACTTAGAAGAAATTGTCACCAGAAAGAAAACTTTTTTGGCTTGGGCTACTTTGCAGCCACCAAGCCTAGCTGCTGTCTTTCTCAAGGATATCAGAGCAGTTGCCTTGTTCCTGAAGTCCACCACTGTATAATTTGTCACAAGAGGATCCACAAAGCTGATCATGTGGTGCTGGCACATTTTCTGCTCTTGGGCAGAAACCTTGTTGGTGATGATGTCTAGGCCTTCATAAACCTAGAGGAAAGAAAATTAGCATGAGAAACTCATCCACCCCTATACAATGCACACTTGATGGGCAGAAATGGTAATCTGTTCCTCCCTATAGCCAAACACTTGACTGAACCAAAGCACCAGAGTAAATGTGTTAGAACCAGAGCACAGCCAGATCCACACAATCCAAAACAAAGAAAGAAAATAGAACACTGGCTGTTCATAGCAGCACTATATACAATAGCCAAGACATGGAAGCAACCTAAATGTCCATCAACAGATGACTGGATAAAGAAGTTGTGGTATGTTTATAAGATGGAATATTATTCAGCCATTAAAAAGAATAAAATAATGCCATTTGCAGCAACATAGATGGACCTAGAGACTGTCATTCTAAGTGAAGTAAGCCAGAAAGAGAAAAATACCATGATATCACTCGTATATGGAATCTTAAAAAAAAGAAAGAAAAGAAAAAGAAAAAAGAGGATACTATGAACTCATCTACAAAACAGAAATAAACTCGAAGGCATAGTAAACAATCTAATGGTCCCTGTGGAAAGGGGGTGCGAAGGGATAAATTTGAGAGTTTGAGATTTACAAATGTTAGCCACTATATATAAAAATAGATTTAAAAAACAAGTTTCTTCTGTATAACACAGGGAACTATATTCAATTATCTTGTAATAACTTTAAATAAAAAAGAATATGAAAACAAACATATGCATGTATATGCATGACTAGGACATTGTGCTGTGCACCAGAAATTGACACATTGTAACTGACTATACTTCAGTTAAAAAAAAAAAGAAAGAAAATAGAACATTGACTTTTTTAGTTAACAGCTGCTATTAACTCAGACTTAAAGATAAAAAGTGTATGTAAATCAGTACCTAACAAGAATTAATTCTGCAAGATTAACTGGAGGTTCTTTGGCCTAAACTTCAAGTATTTAAAAAATGGGCAGATTGCTTTATTTATTCTACTTATCACAAATCTCCAGAAAGGTAACATTTTTGCATCACACATAGTTCTACTTCAAATGTTTAGATAGTTCTTGGATTTAAATGGCTCTGACAGGTTTTTAGAATTTGTATAAGATTGGCTCCATTTGTGGAGAAGCGGCCTATCTACAAATATATATGTATATAAAACACACACATATACACTTTGAAGTCAGAACCCCTAATACTGCTGAACTCTAGTGGAAACATTGTACCAAATTACTGTTTCAGGGGGTCAGCACATACAGCCTAAATACTCAAAGGCAATATCCTGTCTGTAAGCTCTTGATCTGCCAATTCAACTAAAAAGTTCAAGTGTACTTTTTCTAAATGCAAGGTCTCAGATGGAGAACACATCTGAAAATACTAGTTTGAAAATAGGGATGAATGCTTTGAGATTAAATGTTCTCTCTGTAATCACTGATTCTACAGGCAGCACTGAATGAACAAATAATAAGTTCCATAGAGCCCACAAAGATGTTAAAAGCATTTTTTATCTCACATTTCCCTTTACTTATATGGGTGTCAAATAAGTATAGGACAGTATAATGGTTGGGAGGAAGGACCCTGGCGCCAGGCTGCCCCAGATCAATTCCTAACCCTGCCACTTACTAGTTATTTGTACTTGGAGTAGTCAGTTACTAACTTTTCTGTGCCTCAACACCTCATCAGTAAAATGAAGATAATAATAATATCTATCTCATAAGGTTACTGTATAGATTAAATGAGTTAATACATGTAAAGCACTTAGGTTTTTTGTGGCACACTATAAATACTGTATAAGGGACACTATATTACTACCTATATTACTACCATCAATACTATCACAACAACACAAGGAGAATGGGAAATAATTTTAGTGTTTTTTATCACTCTGAAGCCTCTGTGCTACAGAAGTTATTTACCCAACAAGGATATAAGCTATCTTTAAGCAAAAAGAAAATTGTTAATTGGTAAAACAGCACACAGAAAAAGTATAAATCAAGCCAAGGAGAAAGAACCACTTCTGCTTTTAACTCATTTATATGTGCCTGACAACAGAACTGCATTCTTACACCTGAATACTGATGGAATCTTATTAAATCACAGGGAGCCTGGGGGGGGTGTATATATATATATATATATATATCTCAAGTGGTAGAGCTCATGCTTTGCTGCACGAGGTCCTGGGTTCAATCCCCAGTATCTCTTCTAAAAATAAATAAACCTAATTACTGCCCCCCTCCAGCCAAAATAAAATAATTAAATAATATAATAATAAATAAATAAAAGTATTTTTAAAAAATCACAGGGTATCCTTTTCTTTGTATTTTGAACAACACTTCCCTCAAACATTATAAAGTACAGCAGGGAATACTGTATTCTGGGGTCTCCTGTGCAAATTAAGAAAACTAAAGGAGGAAAAAAGAATTAATAACTGTATGTTCCTCTCCTTTTCCCACAGCCTTTAGCTGGCTCTGTTGTAGCTTACATTTCAAATGACTCAATATTAAAGAACTTACACAGCAACAACTTGATTTTGCCAACAGAGGAGTTCTGACCTCTATAAGTGGATTCTCATTTTTAACACTGAGATTAATGTTCAGAAAATGCATAGCTGCAAATGTATAATTACCACTCACCACCTCCAAAAAAGGATGTAAACATCTCTACTAGCACATTCTATCAGCTATGTAGACAAATTTGTAGATTTTCATCCTGTTCTGCCTTTACGTGTATTTTCCAGAGCCCCTTAAAATGGCAATATTTAACAGACAAATGCATAAACATAATCAAACAGAAGGTAACCCCAGAACTAGGCTCACCGTATTTACTAAAGGAAGTGGACTATTGTACTGTTTATGGTATATATACAAATGCCAATGAATATCAGGAAGAGTATTAATAGTTTAAGCAAAGCAGAGTTCTTGCTCAAAGTTAACAAACTAAAAATCGTAACTACATCTTCGTTAGCAATGTAAATTGTCATCTTTGAGTGACTTGTTAACCCTTTGTTTCCTATACCATCAGATTAATAGAAACTGGGCATAAAGATATGGGTGATATTAACTAGATATCAGATGATTAAAAATGGTTAATTTTAGATATAATATGGTTATGTTAAAAAAAAAAAGAACCCTCAACTTCGAGGTATACAGTGTACTGAAGTACATGATAAATGAAAGTAGAGAACAGTGTATAGCTTAGTAGTAGACTGTGTGCATAATGTGCACAAGGTCCTGGGTTCAATCCCAGTCCCTTCATTAAAAAATTAAATAATTAAATAAATAAGCAAACAAACCTAATTTCCTACCCCCTCTCACCAAAAAAAGAAAGTATATATCTTTTATAAAAAAGGAAATTGGAGCCACAGAGAGAAAGGATTGGTGATTGCCAGAAGTGGAGGTGTAGCACGGACAAAATGGGTAAAGGGAGTCAAAAGGTACAAGCGTCCAGTTATAAGATAAGTCACAAGAACGTAATGTTTATCATGCTGACTACAGTTAATAATACTGTACTGCATATTTGAAAGCTGTTCATCCAAAGAGAAAAAATAACTATGAATGATGATGGATGTTAACTAGACTTATCATGGTGATCACCTCACAATATATACAAATGTCAAATCATTATGTTTTATGCCTGACACTATATAATGTATGCCAATTGTTTATACCTCAATTTTAAAAAATTATAGAGCTGACTCAAGGTTGTGTCTGTGATGTTCACTCTTTTCCATTATAATATGACTTATTTTGACAGTTAGATATGTTGTTACAGTTGTGCTTAGAAGTGACTGTGCAACTTGTGATCACAGTAACAATGCATTTTAAAATTTTACCCATGAATAAATTGTTAACAAGCAAGGATAGATGAAAGGCATATGTAAAGTATATCTATATCTGCATGGCACAAGAGCAAGAATGATGCTGAGAACATATTTGTTACCAATGACACAAGAGTTACAGACCACTGAATCAAAGACACAGCAAAGATGCAAGTAAAATTTGCAAAACATTATTTGTATTAATAACGTTTGTTTGCTTTTTTAATAGAAAAAAGTTTAAATATTGTAAATCAACTATACTTTGATTTAAAAACTAATTAAGTTTATGATGACTGGGGTCTGCCTTCCAGTAATAGGGGAGGAAGGTCAAAGTATAATTGGAACAACAATGGCCAAGTGTTCATAATTTTGGGGGCTAGATGATAGACACATGGCCGTTTGACTACTATTTACCCTATTTAATGTTAGAAAATTTCCAGAACAAAAAGACTCTTTAAAAAAAAAAAAGTCTTTAAAAAATTTTGGACGTACTTCACACCCATTAGGATGACTACTATACAAAAAGAACAGAAAATAACAAATGTTGGTAAAAATGTAGAGAAATTGGAATCCCTGTGCACTGTTGGTGGGAATGTAAAATGATGCAGCTATTGAAAACAGTATGGCAGTTCCTCAAAAAATGAAAAGTAGAATTACCATATGATTCAGCAGTTCCACTTCTGGGTATGTACCCAAGAGAACTGAAAGCTGGGAGTTGAACAGATACTTATACAGTCATGTTTATAGCAGCATTATTCACAATAGCCAAAAGGTGAAAGCAGCCCAAGTATCCATCACAGATACATGGATAAACAAATTGTGTGATCCATACATACAATGGAGTATTATTCAGCCTTAAAAAGAAAGGAAATTCTAATACTTGCCATAACATGGATGAACCCTGAAGACATGCTAAGTGAAATAAGCTAGTCACAAAAGGTCTAATATTGTTTGATTCCACTTATATGACACACATAGAGTAGCCAAATTTCAAGACAGAGTAGAATGGTGGTTGCCAGGGGCTAAGGCAGAGAGGAATGGGAAGTTAGTGTTTAACAGGAACAGAACTTCAGCATGGGAAGATGAAAAAGTCCTGGAGATGGAGAGAAATAGTGGTTGCAGAACAATATGAAAGTGCTTAATGTCAATGAAATGGTTAAATGGTAAGTTTTATGGTATGCATATTTTTCCACAATAATTAAAAAAAGACTTAATGATAGATTTTGGGTACAATAAGAAACTAATGAATATTAGCAATGAAATAAAAATCAAAAATTTGTTCAATTTTTCAATTCTTTTGGATATATATCCAGAAGTAGAATTGCAGAATCACATGACATTTTTCAAAATCACTGAAAATTATTTCAAAATAATATTACATTTCTAGAACTGAGTTGTGGTTACACAGGTATTTTCACTTTTTTTCCCATTTTTTGATAACTTACTGAATTGTACAGTTATGAATTATGTGTTTTACAGTGTAAATTATTTATCAATTAAAATCATACTGCTTAGCAATATTTTACACATTTGCACTAAGGATAAATAACTAAATAAACCTAGAAACCAATCAGTTTTGTAAATGTCACATTTGGTCCATAAAAGCATTCATAGTATAAATGCCACAATCAGGCTCATAATTTTATTACCTGCCTAGAAAATATCATTCCACCAGAATAGGGTAGGTTTATAGTTGACTGCCCTATATTTTGCCTATTTTCCAACTTTAATTCTAGTTTCAGTGTGACTCTACCTATAGAAAGGTCAGCTCTGGGTGCTAGAAGAGCTAAATGGATTTGTGTTACCTTTGAAAGGCAGCATGTCACTGTGTTCCATTTCCCATTCTCCCAGAGGACACCTGTGAGCCATGTACACAGAAATGACTGGATAAAATGCTTCTCTGCACAAATCAGATTTTGACAATACTAAGGGACCTCTGGCCTCTTTGTGAGGCTTGATAACTGAAATACTCTGAGAAACTGCAGGTTTAACCTACTTAGCCAATTATCATCAAAACTGACTTATCTCAGCAAACATCTACTGAGAGTCTACTATGTGCCAGGTACTCTGCAAAATGTTAGGCATGCATGGACTAAGATAGGGTCACTGCCCTCAAGGAGTCCAAGCTAACTATCCAAGAAACACAGATACAGACAACTGTACTATCAGGAGAAAAGTGATATAAAAAGCTTATAAGAGAAATATTAAAAATTAACTATATAATCTTCTCTAAATATCATGATTATTAAATCAATGTTCTAGATAATTAACTGCGTACTAGATATTATGTTCTAAATATTTATTTCTAGCCTGAAAATTTTTTGAGAAAAAGGCCACAAAAAAAGGCTGAAATAACCCAAACTCTCCAAACCAATAGAGCTGAAGTGCCCAGAGGAACTAATCCAGGTGAGGGAAATCTACAACAGAGACCTAGAGGAAAACCAGTAGAGAGTTGTGGTTACAAACAGCAAGTGAATTAATCCAAAGGAGACATTTGGCAACATCCAGAAACATTTTTGGTTGTCACAACTCAGGGGTGGAGGTGCTATTGCTACCTAGTAGGTAGAGGTCAGGGATGCTGCCAAACATCCTAAGATACACAAAAACTTCTGCCCCTACCACAAAGAATCATCCAGCCCCCAAGTGTCAACAGTCCCAAATTTCTTTGGATAAGGATCCAAAGAACTTTTAACCTTGGAAAAACACCTCAAAATATTTAAGCATACAACCAAAGTCCCATTCATTAAGCTCCAACCCTTTGGGGCTGTCATGCTGTAGGGTAGCCCTAATGAGTATGCTATTCAGCAGTGGCACTGGGCAGATCCTGAAACTCAGAGTTAGGGCTGGCTATGATGCACTAACACAGGGGTCTACGAGCAAAAGGTAAAACTGCTCTCCCCCTCAGTATATATAGTTCCATCCCCTCAAGTTAACTTCCCCCTTTTGACTTCATTTACTTCTCAATTCAAATTAGATCCTGAAGTCCCTCCATCACTTTCTTGTCTTGAAAACCACAATCTTGGATTACGAATCAATATAACTATCCATCCACCTTCTCTACTGGCTCCTCCCCTACTCCACTGCTCCATGGATATCTCATTCACTGAGATCACCAAGGAATCCTGACTGCCAAATACAACACTATTCTACTAAGCTCTCAAAACATGTAATGGAAAATGCAACAATCTGATACTCCTGAGCTCCCCTTCATAAATCATTCTCCTTTGGGGCTTCAAATGGCACCATCTTCTCTAGGTTTTCTTCCTATCTCAGTAGACCTTCCTTGGTTTCCTTTACTGAGGCCAGCCAGTGACCCACTAGTGATGTCTCATGGGAACAATACTGAGAAATGGCAGTCTTTATGGCATCTACTTACCACTTCTGATCTATAAATTCTCTCTGTATGACCCCCCCCGATGCCTTCTAAAGCCATTTTCTGTTCTGATAACTCCCAAAATTCGTAACTCCCAAAATCCATATCTGCAGTCCAGTCCTCTCTAACTTATTTAACTGCCTAGTTGATATCTCCATCATCAATGAGAGACATATAACATAATGAAGTGGTTAACAGTAAGGACTCCAGAGTCAGATTGCCAGGATTTAAATCCTGGCTTCACAACTTACTAGCTATGTAACTCTAGGCAAGATATTTAACCTCTCTGTGCCTCAAATTTCTTACCTATAAAGTAAAAAAGATCTTAAATTTAACCTCAAAAGGAGGATTATGAGAATTAAATAGTCAATGCATACAAAGCATATGAAATAGGCCTGCTCTATGGGAAGAAGTCAGTAAATGTTAGGGAGCTGTATCATCATCACCCCAAAACAGGCACTTAGCTGAAATGCTATGTCCAAAACTGACCTCCTTATCTTCCCACCCACACTTGAGAGAACCACCTAGATAATCAAACCAAAAACCTAGAAGTGATCCTAGTATCTCTGCCTGACTATCTGTCTGTCTCTCTCCCCTCTCATTTCCAATCTATTTCAACTTCTATCCATACTAGTTCCTTAAATTATCTCAATGCTTACCACCATAACATTTCCTACTGCCATTACATCAATTGAAGGTTTCATGATTTCTCAACTGGACTGTTCCATCAGCTTCCTCAGTGGTCTTCCTTCCTTTAGGGTATAACCCCTCCAATTTATGTCCACACTGCAGGCAGTGATCTTTCTAAAACAAAAATCTGGTCTCATCTAGCCCCAAACTCTTTAGTATTACCTCTCATGAAAGCCTGCCTTGAGGTCTCTTCCCAATCCTCCCCAATCCATGCTTGTCCTCTAAGCTCCCACATTACCCTGCATTTATCTCTATCACAAAACTTGCTGTAAATGTGAAATGTTTTGATCTTCCCCACTAGACTACAAGTTCTACAAGAGCAGAAACTGTGCATTTTATCTCTAGTCCCAGCATCTAGCACAGGTGTCTAATACATAGAATACACTCAACAAATACTCTGTGCTGGAGGTACAGAGTGTTAGACGCTATGCTAAGAGTTTCACACCCTATGAAGTTATGTTGCCTCATTTTACTAGTGAGGAAATAGAAATGCAGGCACATTAGGTAACCAGCCAGAAGTCATACAGCTAGTTATTGGCAGAGACAAACTGAATCCATGTCTTCTGACTTCACGGTCAGTGTTCTTTCCCCACTACATTTCAAATCTTTACTTTGTTCAAATCAGCTTTGTGACCTGGGAAAGTCAGTTTTCACTCTTGTAAACTCAAGTTCCTCACATCTAACATTCCTTCTAGATTTAACAGTCCAAGCTTCGGGGAGTTTTGGAGTGGGGTTGGGGGTGAAGGAAAAAATCATTTTTTACTTTTGCCAGAAAGTTGCTTTTCCTTTTTGATTAAAGGAATTTGAATTGGTTATTCAACTGAAGAGATGTTGAAGAGCAGAGAAAAAGTCAGTCTCTTGGCTAATTTTTTTCTCAATGAAAGGATGAATCTTAAAAATGTGCACTTTACTAGGTTAAAAAGAATGAAATAGCTGCAGGAACATCATGGCAGGCAACTACTTCTTTTAGCTTTGTTTAGCAGAGATTCAACTATAGACATGCTGAATGAATTAGATGCCCACAAAGCAGGAGAATCTGTACTCGACCTGCTGAGTCAATAAGAGGGGTGATTTGGAACTTATAGTGCAAATCATGGTTTTTATTTTCCTATGGCTCTCTCTCTTTAAAGGAAAAAGGACTAAAATCACACAAGGCCATGCTTATCAAATTAAGAAGTACCTACATAATACGTATGTGATGTATTCTAGAGCATCAATCTTACTCAGTGGCAAAAAGAATTTGAAACATTTTTACATCTAAATAAATATAGACAGATTAGGGCAGAGAATGCAAAATTAGCACATACTTTTAAGTTAAAACAAGAGAAACTTTGCAATGCAGAGCCTTTGCAATAGCTACTTAGAAGTACACCTGCAAACACTGGTGTAGCAAGGATATAAGGAAGTTCAGAAATCACCTATCCAGCCTGAAATTTTATACTTGAGAATACTGAGGCTCAGAGAGCTCCTCTGGCCATATAATTGATGGTAGTGGAAGCAAGACTAAAGCCTGGATGCTCTGCCTACAATACAATCCAAGCTGTTTCTGCTGCCTCTTATCAGTAGAATTTTTATCCCCATTTGACTCTGGTCTGTTTGCTTGATTGTTGAAGTAACGAATTCCTACTGAGGTGAAATTTAATTCCAGAAGCTGAGAGACTGCTACCATACACTGAACCCCTTTCAAGCTTGTCAAGAATAAGCATGACAGAAAGCTAGAAATACACACACAGACAATGCCATGTGACTATAATGCTGAGACAGAAACAAAAGGGCTTGTTTAAGAGAAAAAATAAAGTTTCTATTCTGTGGCCATCTTTAAAGTCCGAAGATTGGCCCACTTTTGATGGTTTCAGTGATATTTTCTCTTAGGACAGATACGACAGCATATAATAGCCGAGGGGCTCCATATTTGGAGGTGTACGACTAAGTAAGGGAAAGGAATATAGCTTATGCTATGTTGAAGCCAGAAGGTCTGGGTTCAAATCTGACTCTGCTACCCAGCTGTAGCCTTCATCCGGCAGGTTATTTCAGTATCTGGTTTCTGTCTGCCTCTGTAAAACAGGGATAGATAATAGCAGCACCCACACTCTTCGCTGGGCTATTCTGAGGACTAGAGGTAATATATGTAAAATGTTTGAAACTGTGCCAGGCAGATGGTAAGCAGTACACAAGTACTTGATATTATCTGTATTTAATTGCTGGTGGTTAAGTAAGATTTTCCTTGGCTCTCTGAGGTGATATCCCTGACTAGGTTTTGAAAAAAGGGAACCACAAAATACCAAGCTGAAAGGAGCTTTATACACTGAGATAGACAGGCACTGCATGGCCCACAAAGCCTAAAATACTTACTATCAGGAACTTCACAGAAAAAAAGTCTGCCAATTCCCAATCAAATCCAATCAGTTTCTCCTTCTCAATATATTCAAAGAGGAAACTGAAGGCCAGGGAAGGGCAGTAACTTTTCCAAGGTTATGTATACAGTGTGTTAGTGGCAAAGATGCGTCTAAAACTCAATTTTTCCCAGTAAATAAGACTGCCTACCAGGCTAAATAATTGGGCTAAATAAAGACCTTAAAGACTGACTATAAATTAGGAGAGAATTCTGGCACCTGAAAAGTTACACAAATCATCTAATTCGACTCAATATTTACTGAATACTAAGCCTAGGCATCAGTATTTCTAAATGCTCTCCAATTGATTCCAGTGTGCATCTGGGGGGTGAGAATCACTCTTAAAAGTATTTTGCCAGGCAGCAAGATAAAAAAAGAGAGAGAGAGGGAGGGAGGGAACAAGGAAAATGACTGGGTAGCTAACCAAAAGTGTTCAGACCTAAGTATGCCTGGACAACACAGGATTCCATGTTTAATCTGCATTATCTTCACACATGTGTGGAAGACTCCAAGAGAACAGAAACAGGCAGAGTGAAGGCAAGGAGGCCCTGGATTTGTCCTCACTTACAATAGAGAATCGGGGGAGGGTATAGTTCAGTGGTAGAACACATGTCTAGCATGCAAAAGGTCCTGGGTTCAATCTCCAGTACCAACAGAAAAAGAAGAAGAAGAATGCAGATTGTAACAAATGAATTCAACTGTATTACAAACGTATGACATAACCTCACTGAAGAGGGCGAAGAGCTGACCTAAGTATGACATAACCTCACTGAAGAGGGCGAAGAGCTGACCTAAGTAACTTTACAAAACAATGTTATGATTGGATATCATGCAGCTAAAATGAACAAAAATTACTGCACACAAACATTATACTCCAGTTGGTAAATATATTTCCCACAGAATTAACTACCTAAACTACTTTACAGGTTGTACAAATAAATAAAGAACTTAGACAAGGAGAGTCAGATTTCTCACTCTGAGAGAAAAAAGTTACAAACAAGCAAGATGGGAAAACTAGAATAAATCCTGTGGTGGGGTAGAGTCAGAGATATCAGTATAAATTCATATTTATTTTAATATATACACAAATACAGAACACAGATACTTGTATATACGTTTCCTAGCTCTTTCTACTGAAGGGGCTAGAAACAATGATATCCCAGTAGCAACAAGCATACCCAGTACTCATACCTTGGTTTCTAAACACCGTTTACCAATAAAAGGAATCATGGCTCCTTGGAGAAACGACTGATTCCAAGGACTGGAGCAGGTCAAATTTAAGTAGAAAGCATCCTGTAATGCCAACAAGTAAGGATATGCTAAACAAACAAATATGGAGCATGCCGAAGGAAACAAGAGTTAACAAAGAGTGAAAGAGCACCCAAGAACCAAAGTTGAAATAATTTAAGCAACAAAATGAACAACTTAGTACTGGATTATAACCCAAAGAATAAAATAAATATCCATATTGATGTAAGTAAATTATGTAAATAAATGGGAGAAAGGACAAATTGTCTTTGCAAAAGAATTTCAATTAATAAAAGTAGAAAGAATGAAGGAAATCATCACAATAATTATAGTAGGAAAGATCCACTGAGAAGTATGAAAATGAGTAGGTGAAACTTAAAAGAAAAATAGGGTACGTGCACTGCCTCAAGTATCTCCCCTAAAATATTAATTACTGTAGTGCTTTTAACATATGCCCACAAATTCTTTGATATTCCTCCTACCAGGAGGTGGAGCTTAAATCCCCTCCCCTTCAACGTGGGCTGAACTTAGCAACTCATTTCCAACAAAGAGTACAGAAAAGGAAAGTATTTGACTTTACAATGGAGGAATCTGGCAGACACAGTCTACACCAAATGGTCAAGGTTAACATCACCAATTGATGTTGTCATGTTGATATCATGATATATTGATACCATACCTTGATATGATGCAATGAGAAGGATATGTCACCTCTCTGGTAAGCTTTCTCAAAATCCGTAATTGTGAGAAACCATCAGACAAATCTAAATTGCAAAACAATCTATAAAATAGCTGACCAGTACCCTTCAAAAAGTAACAAAGTCATGAAAGACAAGGAAAGACTGAAAAATCTGTCACAGGTTGGAGGAGACATAGGAGATGTGATGACTAAATGCAATATGGTGTCCTAGACTGGATCCTGAAACAGAAAAGGGACACTGGTAGAAAAGCTGGTGAAATCCAAAGAAAGTCTACAGTTTAGTAACAGTACTGTACTGTCAATTTCTTAGTTTTGATAAATGTTCCATGATGATATAAGATGTTAATTTTAGAAGAAGCTGGGTGAAGGATATAAAAGAACTCTCTGTCCTATCTTTAAAGTTCATCTGTAAATCTACAATTACTTCAAAATTTAAAAAACAACAATAATGTAGAACAGGGTTTCTCAACCTCAGTACAATATATTGATATTTTGAGCCAGATAATTCTCTGTTGTAAGGGGCCGTCTTATGCACAGTACGATGTTTTGCAGCATCCCTGGCCGCTCTACCCACTAGATGCCAGGAACCCAACTTCCCAGTTGTTATAACCAAAAATGTCTCCAGAGATTGCCAAGTGTCCCCTAGGGAGCAAAATTACCCCAGACTGACACCACTGACATAGTTATATACGTTAACACATAAAGGTATCCATAACATAACATGTTAAGAGAATTAAAAAAAGCAGGATACAGAACAGCATGAAATGTATGAGTCAACTGATGTTCAAACATATCACATGGATGAACCTTGAGGATATTATGCTAACTGAAACAAGCCAGTAACAAAAGAGACAAATACTGTATGATTCCACTTATATAAGGTACTTAAGAGTAGTCAAAACCATAGACATAAAAAGCAGGAAGTGGCTGGCAAGGCTGGAAGGAAGGAGGAATGGGGAGTTATTGTTTAATGAGTACAGAGTTTGTGTTTCACAAGATGAAAAGAGCTACGGAAATGGATGGTGGTGATGGTTACACAACATTATGAATGTATTTAATACAACAGAACTGTATAGTTAAAAATGGTTAAGATGGTAAATTTTATGTTATGTGTATTTTATAATTTCTAAAAATTGGAAAAAACACATATATACATGTGCATGAATACACAGACAAACGTCTAGAAGAATGTGCACCAAAATGCTGAAATGATTACCTCTGGATGCTAAGATTATGGTGATTTCCCTTGTACTATTCTGTATTATTTGGATTTTTTAATGAGCATGCTTCCTTTTTCCCAAACACAAAAAGGCTTTGTTCTCCATTATTTTTTTTCACAGTGCTTCCAATTCAGTAACCAGAATCCTATTGGTTCTGTCTCCAAAATGTCAAAATTACCCTCTTTTCCCAGCCACATGCCAACTCCAGCCCCTCTCACCAGGCTAATGTAACAATCTTAAACTGTTTGTCCCTCTCTAACCCACTCTCCACCCAGCCATCTGTTACCTTATGAAACAGATTTACTATCACTTCCCTGTTTAAAACCCCAAACCACGTGGCATGCATCTCAAGGGCCTCTACAATTTGTTCTCAGGGTCTGTATTTTTAATTTTGCTACTGTACCTCAAGTAGCCTCTATGCCAGATAATTGCTGGTCATTCCTTGAAAACACCATACACTTTTACTCTTCCTTTACTTTGCTCATGCTGTTCTTCTGTCAGGAATATTCTTCCTTCTCTGCCTGATAAAATATACACAGTAGTACAGAGGAAAAGAATGGGATGGAGGATGAATGGATAAATAAATAGGAGGAAGAGGTAGAGGAAAAAACAGAGTAGCATGGAGATGAGGGTTCAAGAAAGTAATTTTTGGTAGAGATGAGACAGTAATAGTGCCTACTTCATAAGATTGTGGTGAGGACACTAAACAAGATAATATATATCAAACTTTAAGAATACTGCCTGGCATATATTTTATTACTGTTATTATTTTCAGTATTATTATTATTCATGATACAGTAGTAAGAGCTTGAACTCTGGCTGCCATAATGAGGAAGGGGCAATGGTGAGGCTCCAGCTCAGAAATATGGCCCCAAAGGTAAACAAAGAGGCAAATGTGACCCTGGTCTGATTCAAATTTATCTAAAGAGTTCAACAAACTACACAAGAAACCACAACCAATTCAGTTAAGCCATACTGGAGTATATACAGAACACAAAGGTTAATTCCTATATACTCCCAGATAACTTCCATCCCTCAAACATATATTCCTTCTTGAAGTGGAGCTGTTTCAACACCCTGCCCCAGGCACTGAAGCATCAGGACAGTAGCTCACCCTCACAAATCTGAATCTGCAAGTCCCATTTGTGCTCTCCTATGGTTCCCCATTTAGCCAGTAGTCACTTCTCTTTCTCTATATAACATGAGAGGTTTGACTCTTAAGTTCTTCCCACAGCTGCAAAAAACCGAACATATATGTACAGTTCACCCAAGTTTAATACTGCAGCCAAAGAAAAACCAAATTCACTCACAATGGAGGTGAAACAAGGGACCTAGAAATAAATATGTATGTGTTTTAGATGAGCCTCCTGTCAAGCTCAGTCCTTTTAAAAGATTCCCTCGGTCAGCTGTGGCAAGCAGCCTCTTACAGCCCTTATCTCTCGTAGTTAACAGGTTTTCTTAACTTTCATTTTCATGTCCTAGTAAGCCACTGTGATCCACTAACCCCTCTCTCCTTTCACACCCCTCCCCCATGCATCCCAGCTCTCCCTTGAGTACTATCAAACAAACAGTTCTTTGGTTTAAAAAAAAAAAAAAAGAACACTGCTCCTAAATTATGTTCCAAAGCAGACAAAAAGAAGGCAGAACTCCATATTTATTAGATAACACATAGCCTGCTTACTAGTCAGACTGCCAAAAATCACTTGCTTCTCCTCCTGTAGGTTTTAAGCAAACACAAGGGAACTGTGCTCCTATGTGTGACTACTGCTTCTCAGTGGGACTTGAAGAACTAAGGCATTAGAGATACTTTCTCTCTATAAACCCAAATAGAGCACTCTGTTTATTTTTCTCTTGGCATATAGTTGGTAGTCTGTATTTCCAGGCAGTCATTCTACATCTTTTGGCAAGTGCCTTCAAATTTCTCAGTACAATGTTTCATCCAGTCACTGAAGGCGATGCATTGTACCTTGAATTCACATGCCAAGAAAAAGACTCAGACTGAAAAGAAGACCTTCAGTATCATCTTCCTGAAATATATCAGGCACTATACGAGTTAGAAGACCCAGATCCAATTCCCAGGTGTGCAAGTGTCTTGCAGTGTGATCTCTAGTCTGCTCTTTAATCTTTCTGTACCTGTTTTTCCATCCTGGAAAACTGGGATTGTGTTACTTGTCCCTCCTTGAACTGAGACTCTTACTGCTGGCTGAGAATATTTATGCCTCTATAATTTGTGAAACTGGGGTTTGGAAAAGTCAGAAAATAAAGCATAAATGTTATTTCTCACTTTTGTCAGCCTGCCCTGCAAATCCAAAGCTGAGCCCAACAAAAGTCCCTAAGCAAGTAATCCCTCAGAGAGTAGTTCTGACTTCCCACTCAACAAATCACCCACGTAAGAGGCCAAGCAGGACCTTCAGGTGCTACATGACTACAGAAGCAAGTCACTGTCTATCAGGGTCCATGACAATATTATTACCCTAGACACAATAACCTTAACATTCTATTGTGGCTTTATTTCTAAAGAAGCTACTTCAATACATTCCAAAAGGAATTATTAAAATTCAAATACCGGTTTTATATGAAAACAAATATATATATATACATGTATGACTGAAGCACTGTGCTATACACCAGAAATTGACACAACATTGTAAACTGACTATACTTCAATAAAAAAAAAGTAAAAAAAAATCAGTTTTAAAAAAGGTCAATCTGGAAACCTGAAAAACTATCACACCTTCCATTTGGTCACCCTTGGTCTATGTGACTATTCCAACAAGGAAGTTTACTGCTCTGTCTAGGCTCTCCACAAGGCCTAGTTTCTCCTTTGTTCCAGTAAACACACTCTGTCGTTGATATCATCAAATGATTTACATTAAATTATATCTCTTGGCTGCAGCAAGTTTTAGCCCCCTAAGCAATGCATCATGCGGCCACCACTCAGCTCAATACTCACCTTGAAAGATATCACTATGAATTCACACTAAGATTCACAATATAAAGCCTAAAATACATTTTATATCCTGTTGAAAACGCAGCACACTCCTATGAAAGATGAGTGTCCTACAAGGTAAGAAATACCCTCTAATGATTGGATCCCACAGCTCCTGCCTCATCTAAAGAGATAGTAACTTTGCATATAGATAAGGCTCTGGGCATAGAAAGTAGAAAGAAACCTATGTCCAGCTCCAGGTCTGCTACTTAATGTAAGACCTGTTTCCTCAACTGTGAAGTGATCATACAAGGTAATCGTGAGCATAAAAAATATATATGAGCATTTTTATTTATCAATAGTACTTTACAAATTTATTATTCTGCCTGTGGATTTAATTAAAACTGAAAACGTTCTTTCAAGAAGCTGATTAATTCCAACATTATGAAAGTCATTTGTTCACATGCTTAACAAAAATTTTCTTGGTCAACCTGAAGTCACTGAAAGGCATCATTTCCTTCCACTGGCTAAAAAACAAGCAGGGTAGCACTACCCTACCAGGGGCATGATGAGCAAAAGTAGAAATGAAGAATTGTGTATGCCCACAGTGAATGGGGCAGAAATATTTTATTTCATTATTTGAACTGAAAAGTAAAAATCAAAGGTCAAAGTTTTCCAATGGGGACCAAGAGGAAATGTTATGAATATCCAAGGTATAATCAAAATTAAACACAATCCATATAGCCAGTTCAGAAAGCTCAATAATCTTCAAAGTGTTTTTCATGTATTAATTAATCCTCATGACATTCCAAGGATGAAAGAAATTTAATTCTCATATTTTAGTTATTTATAAGCACAGGAAGAATCTAAATAGATCAAGATGTGCCATTTTAATAAGGCAGCTCAACAAATATTTCATCAAACATTAAGGATCTACCATATCATCAGCAGTGTACAAGGCACAATGTGTCCTACTGATGTGACCCATTTTCAACCAGCAAGTCCTCTAGCAAGCTCAAGTTTATGGTACACAGCTATGAGTAAACATTTCTGAATAATGGATAATAGTAACTGCAGAGCTATACCCAATCCTCACTGCCAGAACCCACTAACTTAAAAATAGATGTAAATTTAGGATGTTTCATTGAGAACACTTTACTGACAAGGACTATGTGTACTATATGAGGAAGAGGGGGAAACAGGGAGCAATGGTGTTTTGTTTTAAATAGGACAGTGAGAGAAGACCTCAATAAGGTGACATCTGAGTAAAGACCTGAACAAAGAGAGGAAACAAGCCATGTGGTTATGTAGGGGTTATGTAGGTTCCACCAGACAGAGGGAACCTCTGAGTTTAAGAGTCCTAAGGTTATGTAGGGGTTATGTAGGTTCCACCAGACAGAGGGAACCTCTGAGTTTAAGAGTCCTAAAGTGGGATCACACCTGTTACATTCTCCGCACATCCACCAGACTTTCCCCATTGACGTCCTGTTGCCAGCTGCACTGTGCCTCACCAGATCTTCCTGACTTCCAGGCTCACCATACTCTCCCAGGCACACAAACCTGAATCACACTGTGTGCACTGCTCTCTTCTTTCCCCAACCAGTGACCAACTTATACTGTAACATGACCCTACCTTCAAAATGTTACATCTTTCTCCTCCCTTCATTCCCACTAACACATTAACCTAGAAGTATAGAAATTATAGAACATTAAGACTGGAACGAACCTTAGAAACTCCATCTTGCTGAAGCCCGTATTAATCAAGTCTTAAGAATCAGGCCAAAGACCTATTTTTACTACATTCTTGGATTTTTTTTATTTTGCATGCTCCTCCCATCCTCCTCCAAACCCAATTCATCAGGCAAACTGCTCACAAATGAATGCTTCTTACACACTGCCTTCATCATGTTACTCATCCCCCATTCCACAGTATCTACAATGCCTGCCTGCTGAACAGTCTCCTTTCACTGTCCTACATACACACTATGCCCATTTCACCTTCTAAATCTTCATTCAAGTTCCTTCCTTTGATACAATGCCTTTTCTTCTTTCTTATCCAAAATTCACCTATCCTTCAAGTCCCCTTTCAGACAGCTTCCATGACTGTATCAGCCTTCACTGATTTCTCCCATCTCAGAAATCCTATGGTTTATCATAAAATCTAACATTTGTAGTCTCTCTCCTCCCCATCCACCCCTATCTTGCAAAGCATCATTAATATCTCAGTTCAAACACTCACTAACTTGCTTTGTTTCATGTTTAGCTGGATCACACAGGGACTGCAATTTTGTCTCTCCAGAAGGACCTTGCAGAAAATAGCACCTACCACATTTTTAACACTTACAACGTGCCTGATATTGTATCAAGTGCTTTACATATTTAATCTTGTTTAATCATCACAATAATATTGTGTTGTTGCTATTATTCTTCCTGCCTTACAGAAGACACAAAGACACAGGGTTCGGACCTAAGTTGCATATTGTATAAAAGACATGGCTGGGATTTGAGCTAAAAAGTCTATCTCTCAAAGCCTCCACAAAGTAGAGGTTTCGAACAAATAACTGTTGAATTATCCTTATTATCTGATATGTGTTGATGGCAGTGTCACCCCAAATGAACTACTGAGGGGAGAAACCATGCCTGGAGGCTTATGGGGTACAGTGAGAAGGACTGCCCCTCCTTGCTGAGTACCCATCAGGTGCTAGGTTCAGCACCAGGCATTTCACATCAAACATCTCACTTACTCTGTGAAAACTCTTAACTAAAGTCTCTTCAACAAACAGTGTTTGTAATTCCTCCATCAGAGATTCACCCAAAACGTCACCCACCCTCAATCCAAGTACAAATGCTTCCAGGTGTGATATGTACTACACTCCTTCTGGACCTCCCTCGGGCTCAAGAAAGAGGATGAAGCCTTCTGACTCCCATTAGTAGATTAAGAAAACTCAGCTTCAACAAGCATTTACTTGTCCTTTTTCAGGACAGATCACTCTGCTCTTCATCCTAATGGTCATGATCTCACTTATTAAGCACCTCAGCTCTGTGAGGTAGGTGGCAATTTCTCCACTTTCACAGATAAATAACGTCCCCTCAAAAAAACGACATTGTTTAGGTCACGTGGCACATGGCAGGTTAAAAGGAGAATCCAGGTCTCCTGACTATCCACCCTGCTCCAGTCCCTCAGCAGCCACTCGTAGATGGTAACTGACACATCCTGGTGTCGCTGGGAACTCTAAATAGTAAAAACTCTGGAAAAAATTTTCACTCAAAAGGTATTTATTGGACGCCTATATGCCAACCTTGCACGTTCAAATATCATCTCCTCCACTCATTCGCTTTGTGACACGGAGACAGTAGTTTTACCTCCCTAGGTGAATGCACTCATCTGAAAATGTAGATAATAATAGTATTTACACCAAACAGTCATGACGGGAGAAGTACATGAGATGATGAAAGTGAAACACCTGGCACGCTGTCTGGCATATGGTGGGCGCCTCGTAATTATGGGTGCCCTTCACCTACCCCCTCCGCCCCACAAGCCTCGGGGTTCACCCACTACGACCTTGTGACAGGGAATCCACTCGGACAGAGGCCCGCACGCGGCCTCGGGTTTCACAGGCCGGGTACAGCCGCACTGTCATACCTGCATGGAGTCAGCGCTGACGATCTCGCCACCGAGCCGCTGGCCTAGCTGTAACGCCAGGGTGGATTTGCCGGTGCCCGTGGCCCCGAGAATCACTACAAGAGGCAGTGTCCGTTGCAGGCCCCGGAGCCCAGGGCCCACAGACACTGCTCGTGCAGCCGCCGCCGCCGCCGCCGCCATCTTAAAGACGTCTGCGCTTGCGCCAGAGCAGCTGTCCCCATGGCAACCGTCAGTGCGCTTGCGCGGACCTCGCGCTCGCTAGGGAGGGTGCAGAGAAAGGAAGGAGACTGGGGACCAAGATGCCCAAGCCCTACTCCTCTCTTAAGTGAAGGATGGCAGTCGTATCCAAAATAGATCTATCCCTATTATTCCTTCTTTCACGGCATAGTTCATTTTCTTCATGATGCTAATTACAGTATGAAGTGACATACTGACCTCTTGTCTATTGTCTGATCTTCACTCCAGACTTAGTTCCATAAAGGCAAGAAACAGATTCTGCCTACGTCATTGCTGTATCTCCAGTGCCTAGCACAGTACCTGATACTCGGATAAACACCCCATAATTGTTAATGGAGAGGAGAATGGCTTGCCTATCTAGTCCTAGAGCCAGTGAGTTAAAAGCTGTGGCGTGCTCCAGTATCAGATCTGCCTGGTTCTCTGGCGAGGGTGGCTGCTGTAATGTTTTCATCCCACAGCTCAAACTCAGACACGATCAGAAGGCAGAACAAAATTTTCTGTCTCTGGCAAAAGGATGCAAGAGATGGGGTGAGAACAGAGGAAAAAAACAAGCAAATAAACAACCCATAACATAAAACAGGAAAAATAAGGCTGAAAAGATAAAGTAGTAGCAACCCTCAGATTAAAGTGGGAGAGGGGAAAATTAGGACCACAGAGGACCAAATTTCAGGAGACTCCACAACCTTTTCTTAAAGGGCTTTGGAATCAAATGAACCTGGGTTCAGATCCCAGCTCTGCCATTTATCAGCTGCTTGACTTCACATAATTAACTTCACCTCTTAGCCTCAGGTTTTTTTTATCCTTAAATACCTCTCAGGATTGCCATCAGGAGAGAATGAAGTAATGTCTGAAAAGTGCCTGCTACAATGCCCCCGCACACAATAACCACCATTTGTTGAACGCTTTGTATTATTGTAATAGTAACACCCCATCTGCCTCACTAAAGAGGTAAGAGCAGCAGCCTAAGGGCAGAGAAATTTTCAGTACTGTGTGAAAGTGCCCAAGCACCTATTCTACTAACCCCTTGTTAGCCAATTTAAGAGTTCTAATTGCTTTCACTTTCACCCGGAGTTTACTCTTTGGCTGTGCATAGCTCTCAGGTCATATCATCCTTGGGCCAGAGGAACCACCCCGGACATGTAGAGCATATGATAGGTCTGCCTAGAAAAACTGCCAATAAATATACTTCTCAATTACTTGGATCACTGTTGGCATAATGGCCACTCCTGCATATCCAACCTAAACCTTGTAGTCACATGTATCGCAGGGTCCCCTATCCCTCCTTTTCTCACTCCAGCCTGCTTTGATCAAAAGCCTTGTTCTCTCCAATTTGTGGTACCCGCCTGGGGCTGGTTTTAAAATCGAGATGTGTGGCCACATATTGGCAGACACTCTCACATGATGGTTGTTAACTGTAGAGCCTTTGCCTGGAGATTTTCCGAGGGTACAGTTGCCATGACAACCATCAGAAAGAAGGCAGGCCGGAGAAACGATGCAAATAAAGCAAAAGGGAGGCTAATTTCATGATGACACTCTTACCATGACAGAGTAGACTCACTCACAGATGGGAACGCAGTGTCCAAATCATGACCAGGTGACTGTTACTTGAGAGAGAGAAAAAAGAGGGGGGTGGAATTTACCACTGAGAGACCAGAAGAGGGAGAGACTGGTTACCAAGGCAACTGGGGAGCAAGGAATGAAAAAATGGGGCTTCACCACAGCAGCAGAAAATTGCTTCTAGCCAAGCAACACGGGACTGTTGCTATAGAAACAAAGAGAACAGGGATCCTGTAGACCATGGGGAGAATTATCACTGAAATACTGAGCAGGAAAGACTCCTAAATCAGAATGGAGCCTGTGCTCCAAAACAAATTAGAAGAAGTGAGAAAAAACATCATACCATTTCCATTCATTGCAATTCAGCCAGCCCCAACAAAGAATGGGAACATTTTTTTTAATACCTTTAGTCCATTTTATTTGTACCTCTGTCTCCCTAATGATCTTCTGAACTCTCAGTTATACTAAGAATAGTTCCTGAAAGATAATCTGTAACTTGAAATCATAATTGGAGAGATTAAGTTGCAGGGAAAATTGGGAAATTGAAGTGTATGATCAAGAGTTAATAAGTGTTTCTAAAAAACAACATAAAACCCTCTAATGGGAAGCTTTGCTGGGTAATAAGAAGACAAAAGACGGCAAAAGGGAGTCAGGAAAGCTATCCACAGTCATGCCCAGATATTAACCCTGACCCCTCATCGCCTTGTAATGAGGCCAGATAGGAAGTAGCTCAACCTATTCTGAATGATTGCTAAAGAGGAAAGGGAGTTTCTCTCTTAAGGTGTATGTGTATATTCTAAAGACGGAAGATGCAGAAGCCTATCTTCAATATACTCCACTGATTACAGATTATTTAAGGTAAAGAAAATTTAGTTAAAAGGCAAAAATGCTGGGATAGGTTCAGTCTGGAAGAGACTATCTAAAATGTAGAAATGAGGGAGACTCAGATTACTTGGAGGGTGATAATTCTTGCCTGCCCTTTGGAAAGTCCAGTCAGCCACCTAATTGTTACCCCTGGTGTGTGTGTGTATGTGTGTGTGCTGTACCCTAGGGGCAGGTACGTAGTCAGCCTGGGCAACCCCTAGGTTACCTCGCCTTCTTAAGGAAACTGAGCGCAGTATGTGAGATGGAATGGATATAGGAACATGGCAGAAAAGGAGAAAGGAACACCAGAAAGGTAGAAGGGAAACCTGGGTGATGATCCATTAGTGTTTATTGTATTATTTCCTGTCTTCACTATACTTTAAATAATTTATTTTAAAAAAATTTTTAGAAAAAGAAATGCAGGGAGAAGGTAAATGTGAAGCCATTAGAGTGGAAGGATCATTTAAAGTGGAACATCCAGAAAGTTGGAACTTTTTGGAATTCTAGGGGATGCTGTGACATTCAGGACAGGAGGCAAAATGGGCCATGGGAGGCTTGAAGCATCTGTTCCCAAGGTAAGAGAAGAAAGTTGGGTCAAAGACAAACGCTAGCTTTTTCTTTTTTTTTATTTTCTATTTTTAATGGAGGTACTGGGGTTCAGCCCAGGACCTCCTGCATGCTAAGCATGCCCTCTAGTACTGAAATATACCCACCCTCCCCCTCAAACACTAGCTTTTTGGGACAACCCAATTTACCTTTGCATCCTGACCCCCATACTAATTAAGCACCCCCAATTTAAAAACTGTTTCCTATAGGGTTATTTCCTGACTTGGTTTCCTAGTGCTGCCATAACAAATTATCACAAACTGGCTGGCTTAAAACAACAGAAATATATTCTCTCATAGTTTGGAGTCCAGAAGCCGCAAATCAAGGTATTGGTAGGGCCACACTCCCATGCTTCCGTCTATGGAAGAGTCCTTCCTTGCCTCTCCTAGCTCCTGGTGGTTGCTAGTAATCCTTGGCATTCCTCGGTTTGTGGCAGCATGACTTTAATCCTGTCTGTCTCACGCGGTGGTCCCCTCTGTGTGTGTCTCTCTGTCTGAATTTCTCTCTCTTTAGAATACCAGTCATTGGATTAGGGCCCACTCTAATCCAGTATGACCTCATCTCAATTTGATTATATCTGCAAAAACTCTATTTCCAAATAAGGTCATGTTCATAGATTCTGGATAGCCATGAATTTAGAAGGGGACAATATACTACCCAGTACAGTGCTCGTGAGTAATCACAACACCTTCCTTTGGTTTGGCAAATTGCTGTTTCCATTTGTGATTGGCCAGTTCAAATTTGGGAGCATCAGAATTGCTCAAAACAAGTGAGAGAAAGAAGAGAGTAGAGCTCACCATGTTGTAGGTTTTTTTTTTTTTAACACCCAAATTTGAGTTATAGAGTTTGCTTCAGAGTACAGCAGAATGTTCTCCAAGGGAGTGCACTTGCCCCCTTCTCAGATCTCCAAAAGAGCCTACACTCACTCGAGGACCCCTGGGGGTTGCAGAATCAGTGTGGGGAGATTCAAAAGGGGAAACGATGCAAAGCCATCAGAAGTCCTTTTGGGTTCTAATCTCATTGCTCCTTCAAGCCCTCACCTCTGCTTCTCTGGCCCCTTCTCTTTCTCGTGGCTTGGCATGGTGGGCCTTCATCATCTTTGTATCCTGATGAGTCTCAAATGTGTATCTTCATTTCAAACCCTTTTCAAAAGCTTTAATGTCACATTTCTAACTTCCTGTTGGGTGCTTTATTTTGAATGACCCCATCACCTCAATCTCATTGTGTCCCAAACCACAATCAGTTTCTTTTCCTGACTTCCCTATTTCAAAGAATCACAGAGGATGTTTGTTGTTGAAAGGATCCTTTTAGAAATCTAGTGCAACCCTTCTTGTTTTGTAAAAATGAGACCACCAGCCTGCAAATCAGACCAGATTCCTCCCCTTTTCCCAGATTCCCCACAACTTCCCCAGTCCTCTTTTCCCCAAAGCTATTCCCTTAACTTAGAACACCTCCCTCCTCTTCACTTAGCCAAATACTCCTAGGACTTCTCGTTCCAGTTAAAGTCACACTAGCTCCAACGAGAACTTTCTTGTTGACTCTGAAGTGCTCTCTTCCCTTTCTGAGGCTTGCAGCCCTTGCCTGAGACACATATTGCATTATTTTGTGATCATGTTTGCATGCTCGTAAACTTCCATAAGGAACCATCACTTCATACAACATTACTCTTACTATGTGGGAGGCACTATTCTAAGCACTCTACATTATTTCATCTTTGCAACAGTTCTTTGAAGTTGGTATTAATATTATATCCATCTTAGAGAAGAATGAAATTTCTAGGATTCAGGGAGGGTGAGCGATTTGCCCAAACAGCACACAGGTAATAACCCCAAGTCCCTATTCTTAACCATTTTACTATACCATCTCTACCATCTTCTGTGAATATTTTTGTATTTCCACTGGACCTGGCTCCAAACCCTTATTCCAGTGTTTTTCTAAGTATGACCTTAAGATTCCACCTCCCTGCTTACTTGTTGGTGATGTAGATTCCTGATCTACTGCATCAGGGTCTTGAAGGGTGGGTAGATTCTTAGGGCCCACTCAGGTTTAGAATCACTGCCTGAACAAAATAGGCATAAGAGGGTTTAACAACTAAATAGAGTCATTGTCTCCAGCTCAGTCTCAAGACACTGCAGTGCCCAGTAAGGACAAATGGCAGGCTCATGTGTGCAACAGTATGACAGACTCACAGCTTCTGCCTGCTGTGGGTCATGGGATGCTGTGGACCAGTCAGAGCCTCAGGTCTTTACCCTTCTTTCCTCCCTTGCCCATCTCAGTCTCCCAAAACCCTGGGTACTCCTTCCCTGATGATTCATTGCCTCTTGAGGCATTAATATGTCCATTCCAGGTTACTTTAAGTACTCCTTCTGGGAAGATTTCTTATTTTACCAATCCCTTCTCTCACCTTTCAAATACGACTAATCTGTATTCTAGGTGGGGCTTGTTAAATGATTCAAATAACACTAATCACTTACTGAGCACTTAAGATTGCTGACCTCAACCCAAAGAAGCAGGTACTATGATTTACACTTGTTTTACCGATGTGAAAATGGGCTGGGAAAGGTTAATAACGTGTCTAAGGTCACACAGCTGGAAAAGGCAGAGACAGATTTGGAACTGAGATCTGTTGGATGCAGGAGGCTACCTAACCATATGGCTTCCCACAAGTTTAGAGGAGATCCAACACTTACTTCCTGGGGACCTTCTTGACCCCTCACCTGATTAGAGCCTTAAGAACATATTTAAATTTCCTCGCCAAAAGAATGGTAATGTTAATACAGTTGATCCCTTTGGCTGCCTTTCTAAATAAAGACATTAAGAAGAGCTGTCCACTGAGCTTAAAGTAGAAATGTCTACATCCCAACGGGACTTTAGCTGACACATTTAGCCACCTCCTCAGTCATGCAGTCATCAATCACCTCCCAGATGGTTCTCTTATCCTTAGAGTCCTCTCGCACACTCCCTCCTGTCACCTTCCAGATCAACGAAGCCACCCCGTCCCCCCTTCTCCTTCTAAAGTACACGTATTCTGAAATATCCTGACCCCAGGGGCACTTAAGACAAAATAGCACATCTAAGATAGTTCAACCTGTCTCAGTGCCCCAGAATAGCTGCCGGTAGGAGCAGGAGTTAAGCACTTGGTCTGGCCTTTGATTATTTAACAGAGAGGGTGGCCTTTTCTTTTCCACTCCAAGCAAGTGTGGCTTCTCAGCTGTCCCTTATTGTCCAGGCCCACATCCCTGAGCTGGGCACGTAGTCCCTTAGGTGTACTATTCAGAGAGGCAAACCTAATTTCTGGAAATCGTTCTCTGAAATCCAGGAATAAACTCCTGGCTATTTTCAGACAAAGACAGAGGTAGGAGTCTGCAGAAGTGAGCTAAGAAGGAGCTTAAAATACTTCACATTCCAGAAACACCCTCCCTTCCCCCCAGGAGATGGCTTTATTCCCACTCCTTTCTCAGCAGAGTCGGACTCAAAGGAGCTGAAGCTTAGAGTCAGGCAGTTGGTACTAGGCGTCTGGGCTCAGACAAACGACTTAAATGTCTCTGAGCTTCAGATTGCTCACCTGTGAAATGGGGCTGACACCATCCTGTTCTCTAGGTTATTGTGAGAATTCAGCTACATAAAACTGCATCGGCATTAGTCCCTGTACCTAGGAGTCCCATGATTTTATTGAGGACTCACAAATTCTTTCAAAGTCTACTAAAGGGAGAGAAGCCCTACAAATTAGTTTCTGGATCAGAGGCCTCAAAAAAGAAGGATGAACACAGTGGGAACAGTGACTATAACTAAAAGAGGGAAGTGGAGTTTTAAGAAAAGAATCCCAGTAATTCGTCTGTTTTTATCAAACAGCTACTTATTACCTGGGCTTGGTGACCTAGGGGCAGTGGGGGTTTACATGACAGGAGAATGGGTTTGGAATTCTGACTTTGTTCTGTGACCTTGAGCAAGAAACCTCTCTGGGCTCCAGCATCAAGCGGCAAATATTGCTTACTTACCAGGTTGTGCCGAGGGGCACTTTGCAGATGTGAGGAATTTATAGTAGCTTTCGGACTCACCTCTGGCTTCATGAGTGTAGGTGGGCAATACCCACCCAGATCTCAGCTAGAAGGCAGGATTAGCTGAGGCAAAGTGGCCTGCTCCCACCGTGATGCTCATAGCCTTTCTGAACAGCAACTGTTTTCCTTTCACAGTCCCAGAAGGGGCCTCTCTGGGGCAGGACTAACCTCCCCAGCTCACAAATGCAGAGTGGCTGGTCATGGAACATTTGCTCCACTTCATCCCAGTAAGTGGCAGGCAGAGTGGCCCCAAGGAGAGACAGTCTCAGCAAGCAGTTAAATGATGACATTCCATGTTTACTTCCTCCACCCACCCCATGCTAACAAAACAAGCTGATCATTATTATGCAGTGGTTAAGACTTCTGGCTCTGGAGATAGGCAGGGCTGGTTTCAAATCCCAACTCATTTACTTACTAGCTGTATAATGTTGGGCAATTATGTTTCACTCTCAGAACCTCAGTTCCCTCTTCTGTAGCCCTGGCACGTGGTTGGTGTGGCATAATGTGTAGGAAGGAGCAGGGTGCTTAAATGTAGGTGGTGCTCCATCAGGAATGGCTATTATTAAATTCTCCCCTCTTGCATTTATGGCAAGTTTATGAGAACTACGGGAGGGAAAGGGAGCAATCATTTGCCTTTATTAGTCAAGGGAAAAAGAAAAAAAATCACGTTACACCACAAATTCTCATAAAATTAAAAAAAAAACGTATCCTGCAAATATCACTAAGGTAAAAAGAGTACCACCCTAGAGGATTTAGGGCTTTATAGCTTTATAGTTTAGAAAGTGGGTTTGTTTGTTTGTTTGTTTTTAATGGAGATACTGCGGATTGAACCTAGGACTTTGTGCATGCTAAGCATATGCTCTACCACTGAGCCATTTCCCTCCCCCTCTTTTTTAAATTTTTGTTTTATTTTACTTTTTAGAAAGCGAGTTTAAAGTCTATTACTTCATTTAATGCTTGCCAATTCCCCATGAAGTAGCATTTAGCCCCATTTTACAGATAAGGAAACTAGGGCTTTTAGCTTTTGGGTAAAGCTAAAAGGCACAGGACAAGTAAATGGTGGAACCAGGATTTCAAGTCTTCTAGAGAGCAAATTCAGCATTCTGCAATTCACAAGAGAATTTCGTGTTCACCAACTACTGAACCTACATTGTTTAGACGTGTCTAAAGTGGCATTTCAGGAACCCAAAGTGGAGTGACCAGGTTAGCAACGTGGTTACAGATCACTTGTGGCTACCCTGAAGTAGTTTTCCTTGGCTTCGGGGGACGCGGTGGGCATAAGCTGCCCCCACTCTGACATGTTTGAGAAATCTTTTATTAGAAGATGTCCCAGAAGGCAACATTTTAAAATCAGGCAATCAGTAATCACAACTAAATACAAAATTTCAGGTAAACTTGCCTTTCAAAATAAATCAGACTCTTGCAACAGGAGAATTGCCCCAGAGTTTTTTTTCTTGTACAAAAACAATTAACACCACTTTGCAAAAGGCATACAAAAATACAGTATTAAAAAAAAAAATGGACTGCTCCCAGCATAATATCCAACAGCAGCTTATAAAACAAGCTTTTCAGGTGAGACAGCCGTAACCTACATCCCACTTGCTGTCCAAAGGCAGTTCCAGAAGTCAGGTGGCTCCCAAAAACCATGCTCCAGAAGGTAGGGAGGCTTTCCCAAAACTTCCACAGGGCTTCTCTGAGGCCGGGAAGCAATCTCAGGAACAGACCATCGTGCATAATAGGTTTAGAAGTAGCAGCTGGCTCTCCAGAGCCACAAATAGCACTCTACCCTCCTCCCCTCCTCCACTTTCAAACCAGTAGGCACCTGCTGCCCTGGGCAGAGTTCTGGAAGGGCTGGTCCTTCTTCCTGGACAGGCTTAGGGGCCCCTGAGGTTGCCCACCCGACACCTGTTGGGTTGGGTGCCTTTCTCAGACGGGAGGCTGCACCTGGATTCCACTTGGAGGTGCTGAGTCCAGCTGGGGCAAAATCCATCATGGTCCACTAAGCAGAGCTCCTGGAAGCTCCTTTAAAGCCCACAGGAAGCTAGTCCACCTTTTGGAGCACTGGATGAGTCCCAGCAGCTCTTCCCAGTAAGAACTTCAGTAAGGCCCAGATTCTGGGAAAGCGATCTGCCTCATGTCAGGCTGGCAGAGGGCCCAAGGGTGGCTGCAGAGCCAGCAAGCTCCTTGGAGTTGCATGAAAAGGACAGGTTTGCATGGTCTTAATAGAACTTCAAACTTATGAGTCAGATTGAGATGACAGGGAGGTGGGAAAGAGGAAGTGGTACAGTTCTCCCTCCTGAGATGTGGGACATTTGCCTTGAGAAGATTCCAAAATGGAAAACACCTGGGCAGGGAACACGTTCACAGCCAGGACTCTAAGCCTTTCCCAGGCTACAGGCTGGGACCCTGTTCCCTGTGTCCTGGGGAAATATTTCTGACCTGTGGGAAAGGGGTGCTGTAGAACCCATTGCATAACAAAGGCAGAAGGAAACAAAAAAGTCCCTTGTGAGCAAAGAATGGTCTCAGCCTCAGAGGAAAAGGCCCAGAGGGCTTTGAGACGAAGAATTTAGAGGCCAAGCTCTTTAGATGTTCTCGAGGTTGCAGTGTGGAGAGTGGGAGGAGGGGTGTCATCTAACATCATAATATATATATTAAAGGTTTCCAACTCCTCAGCTACTGTAAAGTGTCTGACAGTGAGGTAATGGTCCATGTTGATCTGAGTCTGCGAGCTCATCTTCACCCAAGACAGCTCGTATGTCTCCTGGAAAAAGGAGCCTTGGGGAGAGCGTCCAGGCCCAGCTGTCCTAGCATCACCCCAGAGACACCAGTGGGAGCATCCTTTCCCAGCCTAAAGCTCATCCGGAGTGTGAGATTTCATGCAGGCTGGAGCCCCCCGACAACGTCCACCACCTGTTGCATAGCATCTGTCAGGCTTTTCTTCAGAGTTAGTGAGCTAGGCAGACCCTAGGGCTCCTCAGTCAGCTGCCTGCCTGAGAAGCCAAAGGCGCCAGAGAAGCCACAGCGCTCCCATGAGTCAGGGCAGAGGGAGAGCCAGGTTGCAAGCTTTCCAAGAATGCAAGCCTTTGTTGTGTGTGCATCGGCTGCAATGCATTCTGGGATCTACTGTCCAGGAGGTCCCACCGTAACCAAAATGTGCAAATTTCTAAAGGGGGAGCGGGGAGGTTAAAAAACAGACTTGGGTCTTTGTTAAGCCAGAGCAGTTAGGCTTTTTGGTCAGTTAGTAGCCACTGAGGTACGCAATTCTTTTCTGCAGTTGCTGCTGCCGACACCGGAGCTGCCTTTTCTCCGTGGCCATCCTCTTCTCTGCCCCTACTAGGGCTTGCAAGTATTCCAAGGCCTTGCTCAGGATCACTACTTTGGGGGCCTTGGAGCAGCTGGCCAGGGTGGGTACCTGGTCCCTCAGGGCCAAGAACCTGGAACGGAGGTCATTTCGCCTCTTGCGTTCCAGGAAGTTATGGTTCTTTCTCTTGGTCACATCTTCGGTGTCAGAACTGACAGGTTTGGGGTGGCAGGGCTGGGGAGGCTCGCTTTCTTCTGGCGGGGGGCTCACAATTTCTTCATCTGCCTCATCTTCCTTTTCCTCTGGTGCCTCTCTCTCCAGAGCCTCTTCTTGGGTACCTCTCTCTTGAGCCTCTCCTTGGGAGCAGCTTTCTGGAGGAAAACGGGCAGCATAGTTGTGCTGTTGCTGATGGATAGAGATGTGGAAGTGTTTCATGCAGGGGTCCAAAGGGTCTGCTCGCACTGTGATTGTAACTGGCTTCCGTACACCCAGGGACTGTCTCTTCTCCACTGTCACAACGTCGATCTCTTCACCCTCTGTCCAAGAAGGGAGATCAACAGAAGAAACACACCCCATGAGAAACGCATACATCGTATGTTGGAGCTTGAGAAAAGAGGTGACATTTTCCCAATTTAGACATAAACAAATTGAAGCCAACTGATTCATTTGTAATGAGGGTAAGGGCAGTGTGAAGGAAAGGCGGGGAAATAAGAAGGAAAATATTCTCCAATTTCCTTTGCAAAGCAAGGCTTAGATAAGAACAAAAGGCAGACCTAAGCCAACAGCCCCCAGTCTGCACAGGCTCTCCCTTCCCCCACTGAGGGGATGGAGAGAAAGAGCTATTGGTCTGGGACAAAGTTTAGCTATAAAGATCTTCCCCAGTCGGGCTCTTTCATGCCCCATCAGAATTGTAAATGAAGGGTCTGTGGGCAGAGCTGCCCTTTGTTCCTGCCCAGCACAGCCTACACTCGGGAATTGTTACTTTTCACAAGTTATAAATCCTATTATTCCCCCACCTCTCTATTCTGCCATCCCTTTCAGCTGAAGATTCAGAGAAGGGAGGGCTACAACCCATCTCTCCTCACCCACAGAGGGGAAGGAAAGGGTTTCCCTTAGGAGCATTTTTGCTCCTGGATTCAGTGGGTTTCTAAAGTCATCCATCATTTATAGGTCGCCTGCCCCACCCCCTTCCCTGGACAAGAAGAGGGCTGGATTTGTCACCACAGGTCGGCAAAAGCTGCAGGAACTTCACAAATGTATAAGCATCCGTTACCAAGCTACCTGTGCCGAGGGCAGGAACTGAGCAACAGGGGGAATGTCTCAATGCAAGGGCCAAAACACCAGAGACACCAGGACATGCGCCTATCATTCCCTCACTGTAAGGTCTCTTAGGTTACCCCAACCAGGAGAGGGACAATTAGGGGAGTACCTTCCTGCTCCACACATTTTGCAGCCCCCGCATAGAAAGCCACCTTAATGGATTCAGCCTAACAACACAAGAGCTCAGTTTCTCGGCCTCTTTTGCATGTCAGGATGCTTGAGCCCCTTTGTCAGGGAGGCTTCCATTGTGTGGACAATCGCATTATTTCTCCATTAATAAAACCTGACCATTCAGCCCTCCTGGCCCCAAGGCCCGTGATTGGCTGGCTAAGCCGTGTTTGGAATGCTGTCTTACCGAGCCTCTAGCCCCTATTGGCTGAGCTTTGCCGTCAGTCACTCTCCCCACCCCCCTCATTGTTTGCAATCTGTTGCATTTTGTTCTGGGCCATGTGGCCTGTGAGTGAACCAGGAGCTTGCAAACAGGTTCAGGTTAAAGGGCAGGTCAGAAACTGATTCAGGAGGCTTCCCCACATCCCAAACTAAGTATTTCAGTGTTAAAGCTTTTGGTTGGGGAAGGCTCTGCCTAAGCAAGAAATAATCTAAGACATCATTCCTCATTTTCAGAGTAGTGTCTAACTCTACCTAGACAAGGAAATGTCCTCGGCTAGACAATCAAGTCCAACTTCCTCATGTGCAAAGGGAGAAACTGAAACCCAGATAAGCGAAGTCCACACACCACTGTTGTAACGTTTGGAGTCTCAAGCTAAGAGCTCCAAACTCCCAAAACAATGCTTTTTCCCCACTCTATCACTCCATCAGCCTTTGGAGAGATACATCTTTATTGGTTTCTTGATCTCAAAGTTCCCATTCCAGCAATTAAACAAACACAAGTTTTTGGTGTAGAAAGCAAGCAGGTTAAAAATGACCTTAACACAGTGGACCGAAAAAATTGACTTTAATTTTTCTTGTTACCCTTATTTTCCCCCAAGTGTATGACAGCTTCAATACCCCATTACCCAGTTCCCTCTAAATGGTCACATAAAGTTCTTAAAAGCTACAGTGAGTTTTCTGTCCTGATTTACCTGATGCTAGCCTCAGTTTGCACCCTATAAAAGCACCCTTTCCCGTACTTCTCGTGGGTACCTCCAAGAAGAGGTTAGGATAAGAACAACATAATCTGTTGACACAGGATGCTGCAATCTACCCTCAGTGAGGTTTACACTTGCATTCAAGGATGAGGGAGGGGAGCCTAGAGCTCCATATCTTGATCCCAATTCCAAGCCCAGAGCTTGGCACAAAGTAGGAGCCAGTGACATTTGTTGAATAAAGGAAACAGCTAAAAGCCCTCAGATGAATTGAGAGGGAGATAGAGGAACACCTTCCCACCTCAGGCCAAAGTAAAAAGGTAAGATGTAGCCCTTCTCAGATAAGCTACCATGAAGACCTTCTAAACATCAAGGAAGAAGTGCCTGAGTGGGATGGAGGACTGGGCAAAAGATGCTGGCTGAATGGCAGGAACCTGGGTTTCACTGCTGGTAATTTCTTATTTCTAAGCCTCATTTTTTCCATCTGTCAATGGGAAGCAGCCATTTCTCTGCTATCTGTCTCACTGGTGATGGTGTGGATGCACAATTGGTGAGGGGTGCAAGAGGAGCCATTATTGTCATTTTAAAGGAAAGCAGGCAGGAAACCAGGTTTTTAAAAGGATAAAGGCTTTGGCTTTGCACAAAAAACTCCTCAGCTTCTTCTCTCCCTCGGGGAGTGAGTTTCCCAGGGAAAGAAACAGCAACAAAAAAATTCAAGCCTGGAGTGACCCTTAAGGGACATTTTCAGTCTCCGGAGGGCAGAAATCCCCTACAGTCCAATCCCAGTATTGTCCTCTCCAGGCGCCAAGCCTCACCCTGTCTCCCTTGTCCCCTGGGGCTCCAATCATTATCAAAGGGACGCTGGCTCCCACGCCACTTCTTCAAACTGTTTACTAACACACCCACGTGCCAGACAGACACCGCTGGGGGCTATACCGGCAGCTTCAGCCAAAGGAAGGGGGAGGTGGCGGAAGGGCTTGCGCAGACCCAGTGCCTGACCTCAGCGGCAGAGGTTTGGCCACCCATAGGGTGCCCCCCTCTGGAATGGCCAGGGGCGGTCCTTACCCGAGTCGCTTGGGCTCTCGGACCCCGAGCAGGTCTGGGTCTTGGGCTCGCCCAGCGGACAGGGGGCAGCGGGCGCCGGGTTGCCGGCTTCGAGGCTGGGAGCGCAGTCCGGGGCGGCGGGCGCCTTGGACGGGTTCCCCCGGGGCGCGCCAGCGGAGAGCCGGTCGCTCACCGCTCTCTCCAGCCGTTCCCGGGCCGAGAAGCCGCTCCACATGCAGTCGCGGCGGATGATGGAGGCGTAGTTCCTGCCCCAAGCTTTCGAGTAACCCCGGGATTCTGCCTCATCCCCGACGCCCCCTCCGGGCCACGGCTCCGGGGAACCAATTCCAGGGGCCGGGTCCCCAGCGCCAGGACTGGAGCCCCAAGGCGGCGAAGTGGGGGGCGACGGCACCAGCTCGAATTTCTTCCAGATGTCCTCGCTGGGCGCCGTGGAGCGGTAGAAATCCTCCCCGCAGTCATAGTCATAGAAATAGTGCTGGTACGAATCGAAGTCCATGTCCTCTCCCTGCGGGAGGGAAGAAGGACGTACTGACCGGGCTGCGGGCCCAGGGAAGGAAGCGTCCCCCGATTCCCCAGCACAGCGGGCTGCCAGGCTCTAGTCCCTCCCCGTCTCTCGGCTGGGAGCCCGTGCCCTTCCCTCGCGTCCGGGGCAGCGCAGCCCCGGGTCAGCGTGCCCAAGTAAGCAGCTCACAGAGCGCGGACTAGGCTGCAGGGAGCGAGTTCAAAGCAAACTTTGCCAGCGCCGCCCGGAGCGCAGCTCCCGGGGCCCGGCCGGGCCAGGCGGGGGCGCGCTGTGCCCAGAAGGCAGCCTGCAGTCCGCCCCCCGGGACCGCGCCTGTCCCCCGGCCGCCCGCAGCCTCACCTCGCTCCCGCCGCCCGCCACCTGGAGCGGACCGGCTCCCCGCCGGCTCGGGGTAGCCCGGCAGCCTGCACACATACACATGCGCGCCAACGAGCGCGCGGCCCGCACTCAGGAGCTCGCCCCGCGCGCGCGCGCTCCCGCCCTCGCTCGCGCACGGCAACCGGGACGTTCCCGGGAGCCGCGCGGGAGCGCGAGATGCAGGCGCATTGTTTCCCGGCTGCCTTATATCTCGTCGCGCGCCCTAGGCTCAGGGACCGGGGGCGGGCCCTACGGGACAAGACCCGCCCCTGCCCCGCCCCTCCCGGTCGACAGGTGGGGACAGTGGAGTCTCAGCCCCACCCCTCCTGGCTACTCTCTCCCGCTCTATTCTACCTGCACCCCTCAAAATGAATTGCCCACTGGGGAGCGCAGAGCAGGCGGTGAGCTGATGCAGCCCGGCAGTCGCCTGGTTGGGGCGTGAATCTGGCGAGGCCCGGGTGGTCCCCTGGAGGCCAAACGACAACCGCGCTCCCTGCAGATTCTGGGCTGGGGAAGAGAACTACTCCCCGCCCCGTCCCGCCCCGCCCCGCCAGCCTACTTCCCCGGGCTCGCAGCGCTTAGTTCAGGTGCGTCTGGCCCGCGGTGGGGTGAGGTGGAGGAGCAGCCGCACCTCACCGCGCCACCTGGTGGCCCTCAGCCCCGAACTGGGGCTATTCCCGGGCATCCGTTTCATCACTCTGTGGCCCATTTCCTTAGCTTGGTGCTCCAAAGCTGGAAGGACCGATGTGAAGGGAGGTGGTGAAGATTCTTGACTTTGGGGCCCGAAATTTAACCTTTCTGAGCCTCAGTCTCATCTATAAAATGAAGAGGTGGTGATACCACACAGGGTTGTTGTGATGATTCAAGAAGATAGAGTATCTAGGGGAAGAAACTAGGGCAGGAGGAAAGGCAAGCAGAACAGACTTAGCCCCTGGAGCGGGTGGTAATTTTTCCCTAGAATCAGGTCAGGGCTGAGATTCCCCTCCCTCACATCACACACAAAATAATCTATAGAAGCTTACTGGTAGGGAAAAGAAAGGGGCTTGGAGTCTGGAAACTTTGTTCAAGCCCTTGCTTTGCTATTTGCTGGCTGTAGAGCCTAGTCATTTAAAGCCTCTGTTTACTTATCTGTAAAATGGGGATATTGCTTGCTGCTGCATCTCTGGCCAAGATAATGAAAATGTAAGCTTTGTATCTTCTTCTATGCAGACTTCAGTAGAAAAGGGAAAGCTAAACTATAAGGTCATTCTATTTAGACCAAGGAAAGTAACTTGGATAGCAGCCAATATATCTAGAATGCTCCAACCGGCTTTCAAGGTCTGGTCTACAAGCAGCAGCCTGACCACCTGCTGTCTGTCTCTTTCTTTCCCACCCCTGTGCTCTAAGAACACTAAACGACTCACTGTTGAAATCTCAGCAGAGGGAAATGAGACGTGCAAGCAGTTCGGTGTGGGTGGAGCATGGGACACAAAGTGTGAGTTGATATATGGGTTGGGAGAAAAGGCAAGGAAGATGATACCCTCAGTTTTGCATATGTTAGATCTAAGGTACATGTGGGACATCTTTGAAGGTAGCAACTAACTCTTACTAGGTTTACAACCTCAGTACCTAGTGCAGCTTCTGGCAGATATCTGTCAACTGACTGACTCAGCCAACTAGATTTTATTGAGACAGCCTATGTGCCCTGCTTTGTGCTGAAGGGAAGGCACAGAGAAGTTCTAGGTTTGGTCGCAGCCTGGAGGCAGAGGGATCGAAACTGCCTTTTGAGAATTTGTCCTCTGGTCCACAGAAGTCTGAAATGGTTGCTGTATCAGTCCAAGTTCTTGGTTACAAATGACAGATACGTTTAAGCAGAAAATCACTTTACTAGAAGGATTTGGGGGCATAGAATCCATGGGATGTTGGGAATATATGCTTGGAAAATGAGTCTTCTTTATTTAGATAAGATTTCTTACTTAACAGACCCTCCCCATGGCTTATTGTAGTAGGTGGTATATGGGGGCAACCAGGAGGTGACTTTGTCTCAAGAACTGGGATAAAGTTAAGTAAATTGTCTTCTGAGAGTTAAACTGCTCCTTCACTTTGAAAACTTGGTCTTCTTCACCAGACTATAAGCTCAATATGGGCAGGGACAACAAGGGTCAGTCTTGTTGACCATTGTAACTTCAGGGCTTAGCACAGAGCCTGGTCCATCATGGGTGCTTTGTAAATGTGTTACCTGTTTGACTGGACACAATGCTTTAAAGTTAAGATATACCAACTTACCTGATGGAGACAAAATAACTGTCAGGCCCAGTCAGACTTTAACCTGAACAAAGGTACTACTGCAGCTAACGAGCAGAAGGTGCCAGTCAGGAGGGGTCTGGACAGCCAAGGAAGCAGAGATCAAGAAGAGTTGTCAAGGCAATCACCAGAGTGTCCATTCTAGCACTGCCTGGAGACCCAAGGTGATGGTCCAGGAACAAGGGAGATGGAGGCATCATTCTCTGAAACCACCCAATTTACTCCCTATTTCATTTGTGCTTGGGATCACCAAGCAACCCATTGAAAACTCCTCTGTGTAGATCCGCCCACGGGGAGAGAATGCACTGATCAGTGAACAAGAAGATCCAGTCTGCTTCAAAGCCCTGCTTCCCCTTATAACTTAATGAATTGGCATCTGATTTGAAATATCAGTCTCATGAGCCCTGTTAGTGTGTGTCTGTTCCACAGAGATGCTGCTGCTTTTAGGGCTAACAGCTCTGGTCTCTGAGTGATGTCTGGACTCAGGATGGTCATGAATTCACCAAGGAAACAAAAGCTACCCTAGGGACACTCAGTTTTTCTGCAGTTTTTTTTTTAAACCAATTAAAAACATAAATTTCTGCAATTTTAAATTCCATTTATTTTTCTTAAAGTATATTTTGAATCAAAATAATACATATACATAGTTTTTCAAAATCAACTAAGTATAAGACAAAGTTTAAAAAAAAAAAGGTAGTCTTCTGCCTTGCCCTCACCACCCCTGATTCCCACTCCCCTCAAAGGCAACTATTGGTTGAGCTGTTTTTTGTTTCCTTCCATGTTTTGACCAATACAGACAACCTATTTTAAAAATTGGGGGAGGGAGCATATAAACAACAGAAATTTGTTTCTCACAGCTCTAGAGGCTGGGAAGTCCAGTAAGAATCTTTTTTTTTTCCTTTAATATTTCAAACCACTTTATTACTTCACTTTTTCTGAACAACAGTGGTAAAATCTATGAATTGGGCCAATAGGAGTAGTAGTATTTCACAGATAAGGAAATGGACAATAGGTTACCTCAGACTATAGTCAGTGATTTGAGGTTGGATTCCTCCTGGGATCTATTTCATCTAGTGCTTCTGCCACTGGACCATGCTGCTATTAATTTAAGTGTAGAGTGTCCCTCCAACCCCACTACAACTACAATATCATTTACTCTCTGCTCTCCCATTTCTTTTTTTTTAATTGAAGTATAGTTGATATACAATATCATATAATTTACAGCTGTACAATATAGTGATTCACAACTTTTAAAGGCTATACTCCATTTATGGTTATTATAAAATAATGGCTATATTTCCTGTATTGTACAATATATCCTTGTAGCTTATTTTATTTTATTTTTTTTTTTTAATTTTTTTTCTTTCTCCTGGGTGGAAGGTAATCAGGCTTATTTATTCTTTAGAAGAGGTACTGGGGGTTGAACCCAGGACTGCATGCATACTAAGCAGGCACTTTACAAATTGAGATATCCTCTCCCCCGCTATATCCTTGTAGTTTATTTTATACATAATAATTTGTACTTCTTAATCCCCTACCCCTATCCAATAGGAATTTACAAATTCCTATTGACACTTAAAATAGGAGATGTAGCTGTTATATTTCCCTTCCTACCTCATGCACTTGGTCCTCCTTTACCCTCCCACTAGAATTACAGTTCAATTTTAAAATATTCAGTATCTATATTTTGACTGTATGAGTATGTAGTACACTGATGACATTTCCTCTCATACAGTTTTATTCAGAGTTTAAAAATTGTATTTTTGTCTGTCTTAGATTTTGATGTAGATATTTCTTTCTATGGATATATTTACTCTACGGATATGAATTTAATCCTACACCTTCCCACCAGAACTACAAAGATCAATTCATATGGTCAAATATGTCAGGTAATCAATCTATCAATTCCATTTTTTTCTTGAAAACATTCCTCTTGGAGCCCTTTGTTTTTCTGTTCCAAATAGAATTGAACGATCTCTAGGACTGCTTCTCAATTGTCATTCTGCGACTTCCCTTCATCATCCTCCAGGAAATTCCAGCAGCTGCCTGAGAAAGAGTACTTGGGAGGTAAAAATTTTGAGGCCTTGCATTTCTGAAATTGTCTTTGTTATACCCTGACTTTTTGTTGATAGTTCAGCTGGGTATAGAATATTAGATAAGAAATAATTTTCCCTAAGAAATTTAAAGATACTGCTTTCCTGTTTCTTAGCAGCCATCATTGCTGTTTAGAAGATTGGTAGCATTTGCTGTAAAAACCTCTCCATGTGACCAGTTTCTCTCTCTGGAAGCTTTTAGGATGTGCTCTTTGTCTCCGGCATTCTGATTTTTTTCAATACTGTGCTTTGGTGTGGGTCTGTTGAATAACAAAGAATTTGACTGGCCCTTTTCTCCTGTCCCTAGGAGGTAGCCTCTGAATTCTTAGAATGTCCAGAGTGATAGGACTGTCTTTGTTATCAGAGAGTTTATGCTAATGAGATTATTCATGGTGGTCCCCTAGATAGTTTCAGGTGACTTAGGATAGGGGTTGACCGAACAAGAAAGACCAACCATATGATGAGGGGGTCGGAGCTTTGAGCCATGTGCTACTGATCTGACCTCTAGGAAAGGGAAAGTGGCCAATGATTCAATCAGCCATGCCTATGTAATGAAATCCCAATAAAAAAACTGGACACTGAAGCTCAGGTAAACTTTCCTGATTAACAATACTCTATATCCATATGCTGGGAGGGTGATGCATTATGACTCCACGGGAAGGGGACAAATGGAAGCTTCACATTTGGGATCCTCTGAGATCTTGTCCTATGTGTCTCTTCTTTTGGCTGGTCCTGCTTTGTATGCTTTTTTGTTATAATAAATCTGTAACCATAAGTATAGTGTTTTCCTGAGATCCATAAGTTGTTCTAGCGTATATTGAACCTCAAGGTGTAGTGGGAACTCCCTGAATTTGTAGCCAGTTGTTCAGAAGTGTGAGTGGCTTGGGAACCCTTGAGCTTGCAGCTGGTGTCAGAAGTGAGGGTAGTCTTGTGGAGGACTGTGCCCTTAACTTGCGAAGCTTGGCTTGCTCTGTATAGATAGTGTCAGAATTGCATTGCAGGATTTTTCTGCCTTATTTTCCCTAAGCCTTTAATCTGGAAATGCATTCACTCTGATACTCTATTTTTGAAAAATCTCCCCCCTCCAGTTTCTTTTCTTCTCTCTTTCTGAAACTCCTGTTACCCTTTTCTCACCTTTTCTTTCATTTCTACCTCTGTGTTTTGTTTCGTTTTTTTAAGGTTTTTTTTTTTTAATTTTTGGGAGGAGTAATGAGGTTTATTTATTTATATTTATTTTTTAATGAAGGTACTGGCAATTGAACCCAGGATCTGGTGCATGCGAAGCACGCACTCTACCACTGAGCTATACCCTCCCCGCTGCCTTTTTTTTTTTTTTTTTAACTTTCTGGGAGATTTCCTCAACTCCCAAACTTTCTATTGATTTAATTTTTGGACTGCTATATTAAGAAGAATTTTAAGAGTTCTTTTGTTGTTGTCGTTCCCTAAATGCTCCCTTTTTGTAACTTCCTGGTCTTTTTCTAAGAACACGAATTTTCTCCCTTTTCTCTCCGAGGCTATTAACAATAGTTTTTATATTAATTATAAATTTTGAAGGTTTCTTCTGCTCCTTGTTTTCCCTAGTTCCTTGGAATCTGTCCCCCCCCCCCAATTTACTCTGCTAAATTTTTTTGTTAGAGGATTTCATCAAATGTCTGGTGATCCTTGCTGTCAGTTTTGTTTATAGTAAAAAGTGCAGTATTAAGAGCTGATTGAAAGCTCTGTGTGTGTGCAGTGAGGAGGGGGTCTGCCAATTATGAGGCTTCACTAAAGGGTGATTAAGCAGGCATCTGGTAGTTTTACCAGGAACTCTTCAACTGTCTGAATCTGTGGGTTTTTAAATTTTCACATAGAGAAGTCCTCTAATCTTCTACCAGGGGCAAGGATTTAAGCCTGCTTGCTGGTGTTCTGGGAACCAAGAGGGGAAAGGGGATGAGAAGGTCTTACAGTGCAGCAAATCCCCCTGATTACAGTACAGTCTGTCAGTCCTATTCTCGGTTGTGAAATCAATCTCAGGCTGGAAGAGGGCAGTCATTTGGCTGCAGAGGTTGAAGGAGGAGATTTAGGAGTCTAACTCCTTATACTTCCATGCAAGTCTCTTTTCAGCTGCATCCTACAACCTGCCTTCAGAGGTATCCAGCGTCTCCCATTCCTGAGCTGGTCTTGGGTTCTGATGCACTAATAGGCTTGTTGCTTGTTGACACTTCTGTCTCCTTCTCCCCACTCCCAGGATAAGCAGTTAGATTTCACCTTTCTCTGGTCTTTTGCTAAATCAGCCAGTCCTCATCCATCTGTTTTCCAGCATCACATCTCTCAATTGCTGTGGTCTGCTCCCCTCTTTCTTTCTTCTTCTTTTTTTTAATTGAAGTAAAATTCACATAACATAAAATTCACCATCCTAACCATTTGAAGTGTACAATTCAGTGGTTTCTGATATACTCACAATGTTGTGCAACCATCACCTCTAATTCCAGAACATTTTCATAACTGCCCCCCCCCAAACCAATTAAGCAGTCACTCCTTGCCCTCCTGGCAACCTTTAATCTATGTTCTGTCTCTATGGATTTTCCTATCCTGGACATATCATATAAATGGAATCTACAATCTGTGGCTCTTTGCATCTGGCTTCTTTCACTAAGTATTGTGCTTTCAAGGTTCATCCATGTTGCAGCATACATCAGTACTTTACTCTTTTTATGGCTGAATAATATTTCATTATATAGATATGTCCCATTTTGTGCATTCATCAGTTGATGGACATTTGAGTTGTTTCCACTTTTTGGCTATTATGAATAATATTGCTACCAACATTCATGCACAAGTTTTTGTTTAATATATATGTGTTTGATTCTCTTGGGTAGATACCTACTAGTGGAATTGCTGGGTCAGTTGGCAACTCTATGCTTAACTTTTCAAAGAACTGCCAAAATGTTTTCCACAGTGACTGCATCATTTTATATTCCCACCAGTAATGATAAGAGTTTCAGTTTTTCCACATCCTTGCCAACACTTGTTATTTCAGTTATTATTATTTTTTATTGCCATCTTAGTGGGTGTAAAGTGGTATTTCATTGTGGTTTTGATTCACATTTTTCCAACAACTAATAATATTGAGCATCTTTTTGTGTGTTTATTGGCCATTAGTATATCTTCTTTGAAGACTGTTCAAATCCTTTGCTTATTTTTTACTTGGGTTATTTGTCTTTTTGTCATTGAGTTGTAAGAGGTCTGGATATAGTCTGATTACTAGACTCTTATCAGATACACGATCTACAAATATTTATTCCCATTCTGTGGACTGTCTTTTCACTTTCTTCATAATGTCCTTTAATTCACAAAAGTTTTAAATTCTGACAAAATCCAGTTAATCTATTTCCTCTTTTGTTGCTTGTGGCTTGGGGTGTCATGTCTAAGAATTCATTGCCAAAAGCAAGGTCATGTAAATTTCCCCTTATGTTTTTTCCAAGAGTTTTATAATTTTAGCTTTTACATTTAGATCTTTGATCCATTTGAGTTAAATTTTGTATATGGTGTGAGGCATGGGTTCAAATTTTGCACTAATTAATTTTTCTTTTCTTTCTTTCTTTCTTTCTTTCTTTCTTTCTTTCTTTCTTTCTTTCTTTCTTTCTTTCTTTCTTTCTTTCTTTCTTTCTTTCTTGTCTTTCTTTGTTTCTTTTTGTGCAACCATCACCACTAATTCTAGAACATTTTCATCACCCCCAAAAGAAATGCCAGATCCATTAAGCAATCATTCCCTTCCCTTGTGAGTTTATACTTTTTTCCCTAATCCATTTACAGTCATTTTAGTGGAATTTCAGGAATCAGTGGGGGTAAACATATGGGATCAATTCTCATGTTTAGCCAGAAATCTGCTCTTCCATTCAAACTGCAGCAATTCTCACTTTCATTAGGCAGATTCCTGAGCCAGGTGATCTGAGAGGGCTTTCTGGAGGAGGGAAATTTGATCTGAGTCTTAAAGATGTTTAGGATTCCAGTGGAAGTTAAGGAGATGAAGGTGGGAGAAGATGAGAAGGGAGAGTTAAGGAGAAAAAGGAGGGAAGGAGCGGAAAGGAAGGACTTTGACATCAACACCAGAAAAATTTAACCAGATTAAAATCTAGTTTCTTATCCCAAGTCTGTGGCTCTGCTTGAATTTCACTGAAAAGCAGTCCTTTCCCTAGAACCCTAAGAAATGTGGCACTTCCTTGAGTGCAGTGAGAAGCGAGTAAGTTCTGGAGACTTTTCATCTCACTCTGCAGCCAACCTGGGGAAGGGGCCAGGTCTAGAGAGACAGGGACAGCTTTCAAGAACAAAGATGAGTAAGCTAAATATAAAACTTCTCTGTATGCAAGCTGTGTCACACTGAGCCAGCTTGTGCTTCCTCTCAGTTTCTTCATCTGTAAAGTGGTTCTCCTTATCCAGTAGCATTATTGGAGAATTAAACAAGATACTGTTTGCAAAGTATTTAGCACAGTGCCTGGCCCCAAAGAGAATTTCTAAAACATCAGGTTTTTTCTCTTTCTTTCTTTAGAGATTCAAGGGAAACAATATACCTGGGTCTCAATCAAAGCCTTGAATGTCTGGCTAAGGAGTTTGGGCTGAGCTGAAAGCAATGGAGAATTATAGAAGGTTTGTGAGTGGAGGAGTGACATAGATACATCTGTGCTTTGGAAAGATCACTTCTGGAAGAGGAGAATCCAAGCATAATGCAGGAAGGAGTATCCAGAGCCCCATCTAGGCATCTCATTGACTTTGTCTTCTCATATGTGCCCAACAAGTAAGAAAGGTCCTCATCAGTGTTTCCCTAATGGGCTATGAGTTATGTGAAAACTTAAGCCCTGACACAAACAGGGTCTCTCAAGTTTGCTTTTTTAGAGAGAACTGTTGGGGGTAGAGGGGCAACTGATGTAGCCAGCCTGAACTGTCACGTGGAGGAAGAGATAGGATTTTTTTCTTCAGATATACAATTTGATGAATTCTGATAGATGTATACACCAATGAAACCACTACCACAATCAAGATAGCTAACATTTCCATCACTCTCCAAGAGGAGCAAATTTTGAATTCCCAATTTATCCCTTCCCACCCCCTTTACCCACTGGTAACTGTAAGTTTGTTGAGACGGGATTTTTGAGATCGTGGTAATGGCTGAAGCCTACGGACCCTCCAGGCACTGCACCTCAGAGAGGCAGAATACCAAGTGCCTGGTGCCTGAAGACAACTGTGAAACCATATAAACTTTCCTTCAGAAACTTTTTCCATGAGGGATGACAACTCATGCTTACACCTTGCTCTGGGCACAGGTGCAGCCAGAGAATCACCTGGAATGAACTTTCTGTCCACTAGAGGGAAACCCAAGCTAGAGAGTCGATGAATCCCAAGGATAGAACCCCTGAGGCTGGAGGAAGTAGAAAGAGCTGCCAGTTCTACGACTTGAGTGACCTAAGCGTAGTGCTGTGCTGGAGTTGCTTATTGAGAGCTGGTTGTTGCATTCTCAGGAATCATGGGAGCTGGTTGTTACACATGGTCATTAAAAATTAAATTATATAAATTTACATTTAAATAAATATTATAAACAAAAATAGTAAAGACCCCAACTTATTTTCCCACCTATTTTACCATATTTTTACTATTATATCTGTTATGGTGGAAGTATTATATAATGGTGTGCTACTGTCTAACTCCCGCTATGATACCTTGACATTGGTCGTGGTGGAATATTTACTCCATGGAAACCTGCAAATGCTACAAATGTGGGTGTCCCCTCATCCTATTCCAATTGTTAAATATTTACCAGAACATCACTGCCCAGGCCTTTCCCATATCAGATCTTGTGGGGAGGAGATGTGTTTTCCAGAGGTATTGCCAACACACACTCAGAGATGACCTCAGTCCATGGATGGAGTACTGAATTTCAGCAGGCAGAGGCTGGGGGTGGGGTGGGGTGTCAATAATGGTGGGGGAAGCACTGTTGTGTTGTTGGAGGGGTTTGGCCCTGAGGTCCTCACCCAGTCTCAGACTTTGTGCAATGTGCTCGCTCCATCTGACATCTCTTTGTGCTTAAGTGCCTAGGCATGCCTTTCTATGAGTTCTGGGATCATCAAGCACTAGAGTCTTCCCCTATCAGAAGGAGTGCTTCCTGAGGGCCAGAGAAGTACCCACCTGGGTCTGTCTTCCCAGGCCTGGCTGAAGTCCCTGGGCCACAGTGTTGGAGCAGATACCCAGAACACTGTGAGGAACAAGCAAGAAACTGGTGTCAAACAGATCTGGGCTCCCCGACCCCCTAACTGCATGATCTGAGAAAAGCACTTAACCAATCTGGTCTTCAGTCTCTGGTCTTCAGTCACTTGTCAAATAGGGATAGGAATACTCAAGCATGGCTGTTGGGAATATGGAATGAAATGACCCATACAAAGCTCTCAGCTGAACGTTCCCATCACCTAGAAAGTGTTCCATGATGTAGAAGCTATTATTGCTATCATAGTTGTGGAGGGGTGGGGTGGGTGCTGAATTTAAATTGGCTGTAAGTGTCGGGCCACCCTGACGCTCTGTGTGTCAAGGAAGGGGCGTGGGACGGGAAGGAACAGGAGGCGACAGATCCATGGTGGCACCGCTGGCCGACTTGCCCCAAGCACTCAGCCAGGAAGCAGACTCGGGACTGGAAACCAGCCCTCCGGCCAAATGCTGGGGGCTGTCCCTTCCCCGACTCAACCCCGGGGCTAGGACTTGGGGGGCAGGAGGGCGGGCAGCCGGATGTCGCAGGCCCCGGGGTTGTGCGCAGGAAGCAGCGGCCGGGGCTGTCCGGGAGCCTCAAAGTGGCGGAAGGGAGGGAGAAGCCGGCACCTGCATTGTGCAAGCCCGGCTCCCCGCTGAGTCGCCGCAGACCCCCGGTGCGCGTTCCTGGCATTCGCTGCTGGGGCGGGGCCGGTGGCTTTCAGGCAGGTAGTAACTGGGCAGAGAAGACTAGATCTGCCCTTTCATTCATTTCTTCTTGCATTCACTCATTCAGGCATCCATCAGTTATTGAGCAGTGGCAGGAGCTGGTCCAAGATCCCAAGGACCTTCACAGGTCTTTGGGGCTCTGTCGTCAGAAGCCTGGGTTGGAATTTCGGCTCCTCCACTCACTAACTGTGCAATTTAGGCAAATGACTTAACCTCTCTGGATCTCAGAGGGTGGAGTGTTGGATTAGATGAGTGGACATAGCTCCACTAATTCACAGAGTGTTGGATTAAATGAATTCCATGTGAAGCAGTTGGAATCATGTCTGCAACTAGGCAGCAGTAAGTGTAGGCTTTTTTCAGAAATAACTTTTACTGTTGCAAAAGATTATTTGAAGAGTGATGTGGAGGATACACTAGAGGGTCCCACAGTTGCATACTGGAGGCCTGACTACTGGTTTTAAAGATTTTTAAAGCTGATTGACAACATTTAAAAGGTGTGAAATTTCATCTAAAACTCAGATTTTGACTTCTTTTTAAAAGATTGATTGTCTGGGAAGCTTGGGTTTCATAAGCCGCTGTTGGGTATTATGCTAGAGGCAGTCTATTTATAGCGTATTTTCATATGTCTTTTACAAAGTGGTGTTAATTGTTGTACCAGAAAAAAAAAAAAAACAACTCTTGGGCAATTCCCCTGTTGCAAGGGTCTGCAAGGCAAATTTATTTTGAAAGGCAGATCTTGTATTTAAGTTGTAGTTATTGATTATCTGGTTTTAAAATGTTGCCTTCTGGGGCATCTTCTAAAACAAGGTTTCTTAAACATGTCCAAAGGGGCGGTTTATGTCATTTGGGTCTACTGAACCAAAGAAAAGACCTCAAGTCCTTTGACGGGGAGGGTATAGCTCAAGCAGTAGAGTGTGTGCTTAGCATGCAGGAGGTCCTCGGTTCAATCCTTAGTACCTCTTCCAAAAATAAATAAACCTCATTACCTCCCCTACCCCCACCAAAATAAAATAATTAAATAATACAATGGTAAATAAATAAAATATTAAAAAAAAAAAAAGACCTGAAGTCCTTTGAGTTTTCACAGCTGGGCTAGAGACCAGAAGTTAGTGACTGGGTGGGAGATGTGAAGACCTTACTGGGAAGTGGAGCGGAGGTGGAGAGAAGGAGCAGGCATGTGACAGGTATTTCGAGAATGGAATGGATAGGATGTGGGGTATGGGAGAGAGAGGGGAGACACGTTGACCCTTGGGTTTCTGGCCTGAGGGAAAGGGTGGGAGGTAGTCCCATTCTCTGATCTGAGGAGGAGAATGAGTTTGTTTTTAGTCACATAGGGTCTGAGATTCCGGGTCAGTCATGAGATCAGTGAGATATCAATCATGGGTCCGGTGCTCAGGGGAGAGAGCTAGCCTTAAGATGCACTGTTAGTGAGACAGGAGGCCTGGGGAGTGGGTAAAATCACCCCAGGGATGTGTGGAAAGAGCAGGACACCCTGGGTGGACCCTGAGGACCCATTTACACTAAGGGATTAAGGACATTGAAGAGACTGGAAGATGTACCAGGGGAAGGAGAGGAGCCTGCAGGACTGTGTGTGGTACAGCTGCCTCCTCAGAGGGGCTTCTCCTCCATCTGCAGGACTGGACCCCTTCAGAAGCTCCTTTCTGTCCCCCAGGGTCACTTGGTGGGGCTACTGGGACTATTGGGAAGGAGAGCTCAGAGGAAGGGCCCAAATGGGCCCCTCTGGCTGCAGAGTGAGCAGACAGCACACCCACAACATTCTCAGCTGTAGGGAAGTTGGGAGGCCAGAGATGCCTGGAACTTTCCCATGGTAGGATGACTACAAGTCAGGCTAGGGAGCTCCATCCCTTGTGACCAGGAGGTATTGCAATTGTCATTGATAGAGGCCAGCGATCTTGCTTGGGAGCCAGAGATCTGGGCTGGAGCAGTGCTGAGCTTTGAAACATGCATTGACTCTTACTATGTGCCAGATACCATCACGCATATTCTATCTAATCTTCATAAAACTTCATAAAAACTCTATCAAGGAAATACAGTTTTCTCCATTCTACAGAAGAGGAACTTGAGGTTCAGAGAACATAAATAACATGCCAAGAACATGCAGATGGTGAGAAGCAGAGTTGGGAGGACAAAGCTGGTGCTCAGGCTCCATCCCTATGGTTTCTCCTAGGGTGACCTCGCTTCTGTGATGGCTCCTCAGTCTCCTTGACATTTGGGCTCTACCCTGGGTGTCCTCCTAGCCTTCATCCTCTCCCTCACACTCAATCAAAATTGACCAGAGCCTGTCAGTCCTACTCCCTCTACAGGTCTTGCATCTGTGCCCTTTCCTCCAGTCCTGGAGTCAGGGCTCCGGTTTGGGCCCCATGATCTGCATTACGTTGGTTTTACATCAGCCTCGTCCTTGGTCTCCCTGCCTTCCAGGTCTCCCACTTCCACTCCAGTCCCTCCTCCACATCAGCAGCCAGAGGGCTCTTCTGAAATGCAAGTCTGGCCACGTCATTGTCCTTCATAGCACCTGCCAACACATCCCTCTGGATAAAGTGCAAATTCCCACCAGGTTACCAGTCCCTCTGGGCTCCCAGGCTCACTGCTCCCCTGGCCTGTGCCAGCCAAACACGATCAATTTCACCCTCCTCTGAACAGGCCCTGGGCTGGGCTTTCTTGACTCTGGACCTTTGCTCCCCCTGCCACCCAACCTACTACAATCTCCCTCATCCATCTCTGCTAACTGAAGTTTTGGCCACTTTCAAAGTCTCATCTTCAGGGAGGGCCTTTTCCCAGAGCTGAGTGTACCTTGGATTAAATTTGTTAGTGTTCCTCTTTCTCTTCTCCACTGAGTAGCACCAGCTCCTGTGTGCCCCTCCCTCTGTGCCCAAGGGTACAGTGACTGACATTCTGGGGAGGTTCTGTAGCATGAGCTGGGAGCCTCTTGGCCTCTATCCACCAGCCCTTCTATGCTGGCTCTGGCTGCAGGTCTAGTCCCTTGATTCACTCCAGCAGCAGCTGCAGCAGTTCCAAGTTCGGCTCCTGGCTCTGCCCCAACTTTGATTTTATCTCTGACCTACTTCAAGCTGTAGCTACAGCTCCTGGCCTAGCACCAGCCTTGGCTCAATATCCAGGACTAGTATGGCCTTAGCCTAGGGCATTGAGTCCAGACTCACAATCCATCTAACTGTTTCCTACCCTCCCAAACCCCAGCTCCTGGACTTCCTTGGACTGAGGTTTCCTCCCTCAGAACTCCCCAGTTAGAAGGAGGTAGAGAGCATGAGAGGAGACCAGAACAGAGCCCCATGCAGCCTGCCCACTACTGGGATTACCCCTGCCCTGGAGCCATGTTTTTGCAACATCCCAGCCCAACATCAGGGCCCTGACCTGTGCTATGGGTACAAGTAGTCCCAAGTTCAAAGCAAGAGCCTGCCATTTACTGGCTGTGAGGCTTTGAGCACCTCCTTGGGCCCCAGTTTTCTTGTCTATAAAATGGGACAACTGTTGATGTGAAAAGGACAAGAAAGAACACTGTGGAGTTCTGGGCACGGCACCTGGCACAGAGTAGATGTCAATAACCATGAGGGCCTTTCCTCTTCACTGATCTCCCAGGTCCATTGGGTCAGTTTCTGTAGATGCCCTGCCCGTTCCACAATGCCTATTGCATAAGGGCCTTCCTGCCACTGTGACACTGGTGGGCCTGGCAAGCCTTGTTTCTAAGCTTTTGGCTGGGACTGTTGTCCCTAGGGCAACTTGGGCAGTGGTGGGGCAGAGCAAAGGCACCAAACTAGATCCTCTGTCCAGAACTCCATGTCCCTGACGTCAGGTGCAAACACGAGTCCACAGCGTACTGAGGGAAGGCCGGTCTTCCTTCTTTGTTGTGGGCTGAATACATATATTTGGGTTGGCGAGGTAGGCTGTCTCCTCTTCTCCAGTTGGCTCACTGAGTCTCTGTCCCATCAAAGCTCGGAAGGCAAGGGTTCCTATGGATAAGCGAACCTGGGGACACTGCTACCCATCAGTGAGGAGCTGGGTGTGATGTGAAGGTGTGTGAATGTGTAGGTATGGTTGTATGTGTGGCATGGTGTGTGGTGGGTATAGGCATGTTAGAATATAATGTGTAGTGTGTATGTGTCTGCAGGCAATGTGTGTGTCCATAAATGATGTGGGCAGTTGGAGGGCTGTGCATAGCATGTGTGTGGTGTGTATGTGACTTGTGTATGGATAACTGTATGTGTGGAGTTAAAGGTGGACTGGGAAGGTGTCCTAAGCAATATGTGTAGATGGTGTGTCTGTATGTGGGACAGGGACAGTGTGAGCTGGAAAGCTCTGTTAGGCAGTCGGCAGTGGGAAGGTGCTGGCGTATCTGAGATTCTCTGCTGAATTCTTTGAGGTTGCCAAGGTCATTGTCCACTTGCTGCAAGAGCAGAGAAGGGCAGTAGGGACCGAGTCAAGGGGATTGGGTATTTCTCCAGAGAGCAAGACAGTCCACGCCTAGCTAGCTGCCCTGCCCTGATATATGCAAACAGCTGGGGGAAATAAACACAACCTTTGGAAGTCCTGGTGATGTGTCTGGGAAAGATGCTCCAGCTGTTAGTTCATGTGAGGACTGCCCTGCCCTTGACCAGGGGCTGAGGCTGGTGAAGAATATGTCCTTGCTGCTACTAACTAGTCCTAGATTATCTCAGAACTGCAGCCTCACTCCAGAGCTTCCAGAGCCTCCCTGCTGGAGAAGGTTAGCCCAAGTGCAAAATGGCATCTCTTGGAACTCCAGACCCGAGAAGGAAAGTTTAGGGACTTCTAAGGCCAAGCCATATTCAGGCAGCGGGTTCCTTCCAGAGGGAGGAACCTAATTTGAACTCAGGCTGGTTCCTCCCTGCCCCACATCTAGGTATGCCTCTTACCTCAGAATAGCCCATGCTTCCCAGCTTAGAATCATTCCTTAGATAGTATGACCCTGTCTGGGTCTTCATTCAGGCTTCCATTCAGGCTGGAGACACCCTGAATCAGATGTATTTCCAAGAATGCATTCTGGAGACCACTGCCTAAAACACCCTCCTCTGCCTGGCTAAGATTCATCTCTCATAATTCAGGTTAAGCAGCAGCTTATCCAAATGCCTTCTGAAGCTGAAACTAAGCGTTGTCCCCTAAGATCCATTACCCTGCTTGTTCTTAGTCATAGAACCCTGCTATTAATCTGGGCACAAGTTTGGTCTGAAGTAAAAACTGTATTCCCCAGAATTCCTTGCAGCTAAGTGTGGCTCTGTGACTAAGGGTTAGTCAACAACTTGTGAGCAGAAGGGTTTTGTGCAACCTCCAGGAACTGTTTTTAAAGGGAGAATATGCTGCTTCCTCCTTTGGACTGACTGGAACATAGTTGCAATGACTAGAGCTTGAGCAGCCATATTGGACAATGAGATAAAAGCATCGCGTTAAGGATGGCAGAAGCTGGTAGAGCAATAGAACAGAAAGCAGCAAGGCTCTGATGGTCATGTATCAGCATACTAGCTCTGGACTAGTTATTTCCCGATGTCTAGCTGGTTGTAATGACTGTGATTTGGGGTTTTCTGTCACCCACAACCAAACCCGAGCCTAACTGATTCAATTTCCTTGGATCAGCTGTCTCTCCTCTTTTCCTTTCTGCTTTCTCTGCCAACATCCTCCATTCTAATTGGTTAGTTCTATTTGCTCAGGTTATTGTGAACTCATGAGGGCAGGGTCCATGTCATCTACCAAGCGCAGTGTCTAACAAATAAAAAAAAATGTTAGTTTTATTGACAACTGTGTGAAATACGCATTCAGGCATCCAAATTTGGGTACAGCTGTGATTAGGGAGTTATTAGTATATTAATATATAGTACAATATACTTTATCATTATTAAGATGGTCACTGAAATGGTGGGAGAAGGGGGTAAAAAGAAAAGAGGGTTAAAGGAAGAGGTCTTTTAAAGTCATGTTGAGGGGGAAAACCCTAGAATGAGACTGAGAACAGCTTGAGAGTGGGCAAGGATTGACTGAAGGGCTGTGGTGCATGTGAGCTCTGAGACCACATATGATTACGTGGATTCCTCCAGCAACTCGTGGTAGCCTGGGGTAGGAGCAGAGAAAGAAATCAGTTGGGTCTGAGCCAGAATAAGGGCAGGGGAAAGTGTCAGCAAGAGATTTGCCAGCCCTATGGGACAAAGACAAAGTCCAACTAGGAAGGACTGCTATATTGGGAGAGGATGGAGGATTGGAGAGATGGGAGGTCCTGAGGAGGCTGAAAAACAGCTGATGTGAGCAGGCCTAAAAGAGAAACCTAAAGAGAATTTGACATTTTTCTCAGGGTGTAACCAAGTCATACCATGCTGAGGATTAAAAACAAGGTCACCAAATTGTGGGTTTTTTTCTGGTTCTGCAGGACCCCAGCCTCCCTCAAAGTCCTCCTGGGAATGCTAGGAATCCCAAGGGGCTTCTCATATATGTCACTCATCAGGCTCCCACCCCGTTTCCCCCTCTGCCCACGATCTCCACGGAGCCATTTAGTCTTGTATACCAATGACCTATGAAGGCCCTGCTTCTTATGAAGCTCAAAGAGGGAGCTGATGTGATTGCTGGGGCCTACCTGGCTCTGTGCTGCGGCCACCCATGCCCAAAGGTAAGGGCCTTAGTTTTGAAGGAAGTCGTGGTCAAGGGCTCATGGTTCCAGAGTCTAGAACATTTGGGTTTCCATCCTGGCTCTGCCATTCACCAGCCCTGTGATCTTGAGCAAGTTGGCTGATTTCTCTGCACCTTATCTGCAGTAAGGGAAATAATAAGGAACCTACCTCATGGGGATGCCGTGAAGTTAATATGAGAAAATTCATGGAAACCATTTTGTAAAGTGTCTAGCACAGAGTGAGTGACTAACAAGTGTTGGTGATTATGATTTTTGTTATTATAGTCCTTCTTGCATTCATTAACCCGTTTAACAAAAATCTCTAGACATTTCCTCACGTGTGCTCAGTGCTTCAGCCAAAATGGACTTCCTGATATTTCTCAACACTTAGCACATTGCCTCAGCTCCCTGTGGCTTCGCATATGCTGTTTGCTCTGTCTGGATTCTCCTACATTCTTCGTCTGCCTGATAAACTTGGCCTTTGAGCTTCAACCACTATCTGGTATCTTCAAAGGACTTGCTGAGACTTTCCAAACTAGGTCAAATGGCTCCTCTGGGCTTGCACATGACCAGGCCTGTCTCATTGCACAACTCCATGGGGGACCAGTCATATAAACCCCCGGCGTTGTGCAACATGGCAACCCTGCTATGTTCCCCTCTATCAATTTATTTTATCAGATCCTTTCTGTAATGATTTATTTACCTGTTGGTCTCTCCCCCTAGACTCTGAACTCCTTGAGGACTCTGCCTGACACAGAGTCAGGGCTCAGTAAACACTCATCCAAATGATGGGATCTTGGCCTTGACCCTACATCCCGGGGCTCCCAGAAGGCTGGAAAACAGAAGAATCAACATGAAACATATCAAGAACTGAGCATGACCAGGAGGTTCAGAAGCCTGTTTGTTTCAGACTGAGGCTTCTCTAGGACAAACAGAGGTGTAAGAGAGGATGAGTGGTCACAGTGGTGGACTGGAGCTGAGATGTAAAGAATGAGTATGTACTTGGAAAACCCAATGCTCCACACTTCTGGATTGCTCTGCTCAAGGGTGGGAAGAATTCTAGCTCTCCAGTCCCTGTGAATTTCGTCTGGTCCAAAATGAAGGAAGTAATAATTTCAAAGCTCTTACAAAGAAGTTATCTATCCAAGAGGAGCTATTATAAGTTGATGCTCTTTGCAGGGCCACTTTTATGCATGGTAGGCTGGGGCATAGCCTGAAACAAGAAGATGTACCCAGAGGATCTGAATTGCTCTAAAAAATAATTTGAGTTATCCCCACTATGGGCAGGAACCAGATTACGGGGTTCTTACGAAAAAGATTTTCTTCCTTAGTATGGATTTAGACTATATTGGTGCTGAGAATAAACACTTATCTTTTATAGGTGTGTGCATGTCTGTGTGTTTCATCTGCATTTAACCACCCCTCTGCCATCCCCACTCACCCAACAAGGCCAAGTCTGAACAATGAAGAGGAGACATAGCTGATGACTTCTCATTGGCAGAAAGACTTTAAAGAAACAGGACACCGAGAATCAAAATTGTCAAGCCCATCCTGCGCTGTTTGGTGAAGGCTATTTCTTGTACCCTTCCATCATCTTGCTGTGAAATTCTTCTAGACGGAATAGTTCAGACTTTGGAGATTGTTCTGCTGAGTGTTTCCTAGCCTGTTGATCTGATCTCATGTAGCTTAGGGGATGAGTTTTCCTGCACAGAGCTTGATGGAGGTTTTGCCCTGCGAAGAACTGAAAAGGTGGTCTTTTTCTGGGGATGTGAGAGAAGGAAGAGCTAAGACAGGAGTAGACTTAGGAACTGAGGGTACTCATTAGGGGACATCTTGTTAACAGGTTTTCATTGTTTTTCTCCTTGGGCAGTCACGTGTCATGTACAACTAAAAATGACTTATATTTCCTCCTTGTATTTCCACACAGGAAGTCCTGCTTCTTCAGTTAATTCTGTCCCATGCACATGGCCCTGTGTTCATGGCAGCATCGTGGCATGAACAAGTCATGCAATGGGGCTGGGGAAGAGTCCTGCTGGGCAAAAGGCTCTAGAGCAGATGCAGGAGGAAGGAGATCTTCCCTGAAAGGGAATAAAATGTGGAGCATCCATTGTAAGGGAGAAGGCAGTCAAGGAAAAGGGCAGGGCTTGAGCAAAGGTTTAGGTGAGCCCTGGAAAAGATCTTTTCTGGGGACTGAGAGCTTCAAGCTCAACTCCTGGCTGGAACAGAGGGTGGGGGTGACATCTGGGGCAATGATGTAGGAAAGGTGGGGGTGGGAGCCCCTTGGTCTCAGTTCCAGGTCCTGGGCTGTGCCTGTGCTTCCTCACTGCTTCCTGCTCTGCGGGAAGGTCCTCGATAACAAGCAGGATGGATCCTGCCCACTGGAGGACACCTCCACCTATGACATGTCCTAGCCTCTACTTATTCTTCCTGGTAACCAGGGAAGTCCTTGGGCAGCTCAAGGAAGGCTGCTACTATCTTCACTTTGGCCCTCTCTGCTAGGAGAGGGGATGAAAGCTGAAAGTTTCCAAGAAGAGAAGTGAGTTGAAGGGAAAAACTCAAGAACTTGTTATTCTCCCTTCTGTGACCCCCCTGCTCTCACCCAATATAAGCCCAGAGCCTGGAGTTCAGAGACCACAGCTTACCATCTAAGATTTAGAAACGAGTTCAGACCAGTCCCAAAGTACAGCTCAGAGCCTAGGACCCAAAGCCCAACCAAGCTCAGCCTTGGTCCAAAGTCTAGCTCAGAATCTAGAACAAAAGCCCAGAACTGTAACTGCAGAGTGTGAGGCCAACTGGCCCCACATTCAACCCTGACAGGTTGGCAGTGATAAATCTCTTGGCCCCACACAGAGCCCAGAGCAGGACTCAATCCAGGCCCAAAGTCCAGCCAGAGCCAAAGATAAGAGCTCAGAACTTACAGCTGGGCCCTCGGCCTAAAACCCAGCTCACAGCCTAGAACCCAGAGCCCAGAATTCAGACCAAAGCTAAGCCCAAAATCTAAGGCCCAGAGCAGCCTAGAATCCAGCTCAGAACATACCCAGAAACTACCCGAAAGCCTAGAATCCAGCACAGACCCATCTTAATGTCAGAACTCAGAGTCCAGCTTTATTAGGGTGGCTTAGAACCCCACACTCAGCCCAGTGCCTAGCAGATCCTTGACGCGCCTCCTAGGGGCAGCCCCAAAAGCAGAGATTGAGGCTGCAAGCTGAAGAGGAGGAATTCCTTCTCTCAACCCTACTCCTGGCTGGAAGGAACACGGAGTTGGTGTTTGTGTGTGTGGCAATGGGAGTGTTCTGTGGTCCTCTCAGCCCTGGTCTGGAGGGTCCATCTTGTGACTTGGATACCAGGCAAAACATGACCTGGGCTTTATCTGCAAAGGCTGCCCCTCAGAATCCCGATGAGATGGAAAGCAGAGTCCCACTGCTGCTGACTTGCTATGTGATCTTGAACAAGTCCCTTCCCTTCGCTGGTCTCACTTCTTCCAGAAAGGAAATTAGGAAGTGCTCTATGTAGACCCATAGACCCAGAGACATAGCGGAAAGGGCTATTACAGACAGCCCTTTCATTCATTTAGTCTTCCACTCTTCAAACATTTATTGAACACGTGTAATAGGTAGGTGTTAAACAGGGGGTTGGAATGGTCAGATTTATTTTTTAAAAATTCATCTGTTGTTGGAAATTGGATCAGAGGGGACCAGTTAGGGCATTGCTGTAACAGTCTAGGAGAGATGAGATGAGGTTCTGAAGATGGCGAGTGACAGTGTCATGTTTATAAAGTACAGATATAGTTATTTTGCTCCTCTTTTCAAAATCCTTTTAATTGGCATCGCTTCAGGATGAGGATACAAGGCCTCCTTCCATCTTCTCAGCAGCAGGGCTTACCAATTCCCCAGCCAGCATGTGCCCAGCCAGCTTCAGCTGCTCAGTGTTTCTGCACCCACCATCTTCCATCACACTTCCACATCTGTGTTATTTCCTTTCCCTGGCATGCCCTTCCTTGTCTCAGGAACTCTTACTCATCCTTTAGGGTTTGGCTCTATCATCACCTCTGTGAAGCCTTCCCAAACTTCCACTCCCCAACAGAATCTGGTGTTCTCAAGTCTGTGTACTCAGACAGGTCTCACTTAGGCCTTTGCTACATCATTTCATAACATAGTCTGCTTAGATTCGTCTCCACTATTAGTTGTTACTCCTTCCAGGGGTGAGATTATCCATGCCTTATTTATCTCTGTGTTGCTGGGTGGACACAGAGTAGGCTCAGTGAGTGCACTGACAAGGCTACTTTTACAGCTTTTAAATTTAAGGCCCTCATGTTTGAAGCTTTTAAACCCAGGTCAGAAAGGTGTTTCTCCATTGTGTATTAATCCAACACATCCTGCCAATCAGAGGGAACAAAGGAAAGAAAGGGACATTTGTTGAGAGACAACTGTAAGGTTTTTTAAATTTTATTATTATTTGGGGGGGTAATTAGGTTTATTTATTTATTTAATGGAAGTACTGGGGATTGAACCCTGGAGCTTGTGCATGCTAAGTATGTGCTCTACTACCGAGCTCTACCCACCCTGTAAGTTTTATTTTATACTCACTGCATTGTCTCACCTGATCCTCAGGTTAACACTGTGATCAGCTAAATTACAGGTCAGATAAATGAGGCTCAGAGAACTTAGCTGACCTGTCCAAAGTCACAGAGCTAGCTAGAGACAGAACCACATTCAAACCCTGAGGAGCCTGACTCCAGCCACACTTTGTAAGGGCCCCCAGCTAGGCCCGTTACCTCTTGTTCCTAATCAGCAATGAGATCACAGGGTTACCACTGTGTCTGAAGGTGGCCCTCAAAAGCTGGAGGTCTCTGCATGTCACAGTGCAAGTGGAAGTGGCCATTGCCCAGTGCCCAGTTGTCCAGGATGCTTTTTGTGCAGATGGGTAAAAGGATACCCAGATGGGAAGTGGGACTTCAAGGACTTCACAAGGCAGGTTCCGCTTCTGCCACACTGCTGAGTCTAACAAGTCACTTACTCTGAAAAACTTCCAACTCGGAGAGAGTCAAGGCCAACAAACCAAGTCAGGGTTGCAAGGCAGGAATATGGTATGAACAAGAAGAACCAGGGCAGAGTCCTGGCTAGCAAGTAAAGGAGTATTGCTCAGACTGCCCACACCTTTCCTCTGAGGCCAGGCTCTGGGCTCCTGCCCAGAGATCACCTTGTTATGGAAATGACAGGCCACCCAAGAAACAAGCACCACTCGGAGGGTTGGAGTACTCAGATTTATTACGCCGGCGGGCTCAGAGGGGCTTCTGCTCCGAAGCTCTGAGCACCTCCAAGACGTGCACATGAGGTTTTATAGGGTTAATTACAAGTATGGGGCTATTAGCCAATAAGGTTCAAACAACAAAAAGCAAGGAATCAGTACACTGGAGCTTATCAATTTGGAACAGATCACGTTACTGACACTTGTGGGGCTTGGATTTACGAGTTAACATGTTAGCCCAGTAAACTGACACTAAACTTCAGATTTATGAGTTAGCCCAGCAGAACTCAGATCAGTAATCCGACACTTGTTGCACTTAGATTTGTGACTTAGCTTGTTAGCCCAGCTGGGCTTTTCCTTCACAACCTTACCTGATCCAGGTCCCTGAGGCTACCTGGTAGGTTGGTCCAACCACTGGGGCTCCTTCAGGGCTGTGCCATGGTCTCAGATGGAGTGACTTTCTCTGACTTACCCAACTCCTTTCACTCCATCATTCTTATGTTACCTCAGCAGTCAAAGTCTTCTTGCAGAGTCACATTGTCACTCTCAGCTGAGGAGGACCTTGAACTGAGAAGACACGGGGATACTAGCTGGGGAGGCAGGCAACATGTGTCCCAATGAATCTCTGGGTGCTCTCTAGGCTCCTCAGCCCCATCTGAGGCTCGGAAGTTAGACTGATCACCCAGCCCAGTCCTGAAGCCCAGGATAGAGGGCCTCCCTGCGGAGTGGTCTATAGCCTTGGAGGATCAGCCTTAAGGCCTCTCTTGTCCCTCAAGTGCCCAACTAACATCCAAGCAGGAACTGGTAGCCTCAGGTGATTTCAAAGGCCCTTAGCTACTTCCTCCCCAGAGTCACTCTTGGGATCCTCAAGAGTCCTTCCTACTTTCTGGCCTGACTCCTCCCCTCAGGGCAAACAAAAGGGCTAGGTGGGGAATAGCCTGAAGCATCCCCATCACTACTGCCTTCCAGGAAGCACAGGCTTTAATGCTTGCCCAACCCTAAACTCTTAAACCTGGCCATTTCCTGGCCTCAGGCCTCAGACCACCACCACCCAGGGTGTAAATTTACTAGTGGCTGTTAATACAAGTACATTTTTAAGGCATGGGCTGGGCTCCTTTTCTTCAGGAAAATCAAGGCGGTGGGTCTGTCAATTAGGAACTGAAGAGATCTTACCATTGGATAACAGATTGCAGGTTATCCCACCCAACAAAACGGGTATCTGACAACATTTTCACTTAGCAACAATCTCCTAGCACCAACACCCCAACAGCTCTACCTGCGAATCCTGCCCTGGCAGCATCCCACTGGGCTGGAAGCCCCACCTTGAATTGCCACATATAAATCTAGCCCCTATAAACCTTTATAAGTGCTTACTATGGGCAGAGCAGTGTTTTAAGCACCTTATTTAATCCTTATGCCAACCCTATGACATGGATACAATTATTATCTTCATTTGGCAGGTGGGGGAATTGAGGCTCAAAGAGATTCCATAATTTTCCCAGGAGTAAACTGTGTGGTAGGGGTAAGCTATGAAGCCAGGTGACTTGGCTTTGGAATCTTTGTACTTAACTCTGCTGCTCTGTCTCCCAAGAAGCTCAGGGGACCCAGTGGCCTCCCCTAAAGGCCTTCCCAGGAGTATTCTAGGACATGAAGGTGCCCACGAGGCCGAGCATGGTGACTTCTGAGGGCACAGACAGGTGGGGAGCAACAAGGGGAGCTTTGAAATTTATTTGCCCTTGGCTGTCAGGCTGGGCTGGATCCAGAAAAGGTCAAGGATGGCCGTGAGGATAGTACCACTACAGAGTGGGGAGCTGCTTCTCTGCTCCTCAGGGAAAAGCCCTTGTCCTCAGTGCTATCCTAGATGAAAAGAATGTTGCTAATGAAGAATGGGCCCAGGTATCTGCTCCAGGCTCCTGAGGCTAATGGAGCTGATAAGGTTGCCTTTTGCCCACCGTGGATTGGAGCCTCAACAAAACCCCTTGGGCCCCAGGCCTCATGGTGTGGGGGGAAGAGGGTAGGAGGGAGAGAGGCCAAGAGGGCCATGGAGGCATGTGGTCAGGACTGTATGCACCTGGAGGACAACATCTCTACAGCCAAGCTCATGGTCAGGAAAGGGGTCTGACTCTGGATTTATGAAACTGGTCTTTGCTTTCCCTCTCGTTGCCTTAGGTTCATCATCTATAAAATGGGGGTAATAAAAACTACCCTCCCCCATGTTACTGTGAGCAGACAAAATGGAACATACATAAAGCACTCAGCACACTTCCTGCCAGCACACAACAGGTGCTCAATAATTGGGAGCTGTTGTATTAACACTGCCCTGATTCGGTCAATGTCGAATGAGTGTCTCTAGTGGTGTGTTACAGGCCTCTGTCCTAACAGGATGGACAGTGGAGTTGAAGTTGCAAGGAGCAGCCTGGATCTAAACTTTGAGAGGGAGAGAAAACAGTGGGCAATAGAATCAGCATTCAAAACCATCTCGACAGGCTGGAATAAGCAAGATGAAGTTGTCCTTCTGTGAGCTTCGAGACATTACACAAAGCAGGGATGGGGGAGAGACCTAACTTGACCCCAGCTCCAATGAAAAGGATCTGAATGATTTAGTTGACCACAACCTGATGAGAACTAATCATGAGAGAGAAAGGCTCCGAAGCCCAGCAGTCTTAGGCTGCATTAACAATGTGTCGTGTCCAGACTGGGGGAAATAATAGGCCTATTGTGCTGGCTTGGTCAGGCCATATCTGGAATCTTGCATTGCTACACTGGCAGACTGGAATCAGGCCAGGAGGGGGGACCAGCCCAGCCTCAGCTCCCAGGCACTTGGGCTAAGCACTTCCCATGCATTTTTTGTTTCATACCCAAACCAACCCTATCAGGTAGTCGCTTAATATCTCCACTTTATACGCAGAGAAGTTAACTGAGTTGCCCAGTATCAACCACACAGCTAGTAAATGGAGGAACCTGGAACTTTTCTGAATGGGCTCCTCTTGTGCTTATACCTGAGGGAAACTGAGCAGGCATCACTGAACACATGTTTATTAAGTTCCTACTACGAGTCAGATGCCCACCTAGTCAGCGGGGATATGGCAGTGAAAAAGATGTGGTTCCTACCTTCCTGGAGCTCATGGTCTGGCAGGGGATCTAAATCACTTGTGATGTGGTGTGATGCTATAGGACGGAGGATGTTGGGGCTGGAAGGAATCATAGAGTCACCTTAGCCGACTCAAGCCCAGAAAGGGGAAGAGACAGAACAGTGTCACACAGCTCATGGCAGAGGCTTGGGGGCCAGGCCTTTTCATAGTATTAGGCTGCCTCACTCAGGCTCTCTTTGACTCAGCAGTGGCCAAGAGCTGTGTGCCATGACGGGGATCTGTTAGGGCAGATGAGGGAGGAGGGTGCGGCCATCCTGGAGCAGCCAACCCTCATCTCGCCTGCTGGCAATTAGATTTTACAATAGAAAAAAGGGAGCCTGACACTAAGCAACCCACAGGAACAGGAGTGAGTGGTCTTTGAGCATCCCACTTCACTGATCAGAGCCAGCTGGCCCCCACACAGCCTCTTGAGTGTCTAGGAAGCCTGGGGTGATGGTGGCATAACGGACCCAGAAGTAGTAGAAAAGATTGTTTCCTGGCATCCGTGTCTGGCTTCTCATCTTCTTTCAAGGACCAGATTGTTCAGTACTCTCTTTCAAATCTTTCCTTGATTGTTTCCACACAGAGCTTTGTATCTCCCAGGGCTTCTTGTTTGAGGAGACAGGTTTAGTCTGGTAATTTTTGCTGACAGGGATAAAGCGGGGCTGTAGAGAAGATGTTGAAATGGGGCAAAATCTTTCAGGCCTGGCTTGGCCACACGACAGCTGTTTCATTTCTCTGAGTTTCCCTTCCCTCTGCTGTAAAATGGGGGTAATAATAGCACCACCCTCGCACGGTGGTGATGAGGGCTGAATGAGACCATGTCAAGTCTGGAGGAAGCGCTCCATTAAACGCTGCTGTTATCATCACTGTGCGCTAGTGGCTGTGGTCCCGACTCCTCTCAACAACTTGGGAGCTTCCTGCTGGATTGGGTAGTGACTGCCTGGCCTCATCATTCTCGGGAAGAGGAAACAGTCCGTCTTAGGGAAGGAGAGAGGAGCATCGGTTAGGAAAGTGCTAGCGCTACATCCTCCAGGTTTGGAGTGGAGAGAGACTCGATCTGAATCCAGATTTTAAAGGGGCAGTGGGCTTCTGAGCCCCTAACTTTCCTAGACCTGGGGGTCAGAAGTCATCGGGTAGGTCCAACTACAGGGAGAACCCACTCTGGGGTACCTTGGGCAGGTCAGTTTTAGCCTTGGAACTCAGTTTCCTCGTGCGTGTCAGGTGGGTCTCCCAGCCTTCCCCCTGGGATGCGAGGAGCACGAGCAGCCGGATGCAGCTAGAGAAAGTGGCTCCGTGGCACAAGCTGCTGAAAGGGTTGGGTAGGCGGGCTCCAGGATTGGCTGGCGGCGGAGTGGGGCTCCGGATTGGCCGGATCAGAGAGGGCAGGGCCCAACCTTTAAGAGGCATGATGGTGTGTGCAGAGGAGTGTGAGCATTGCTTCTCCGCCAGCCGGCTTTTCTAGTACTCGGTGACCGTGGCGGCGGCGGCGGCGGCTAAAAGGCGAGCCCTGGGTGAGCGAAAGCCCGCGGAACAGAGGAGCATCGCGGAGCAGAGAAGCATCCCAGCCTCCTGATCCCAGGCGGCGTGGCCCAAGGGTCATGGCCAAAGGAGAGGGAGCCGAGAGCGGCTCCGCCGCGGGGCTGCTGCCGGCGAGCATACTCCAAGCCGGCGAACGCCCGGCCCAGGTGAAGGTGATGAAGGTGAGGGCCCGGCACACCGGGTAGAGGACCAGGGGTGGGGAGTAGGCTGAGATGGGGGCGTCGAGGGGTAGACCTGGTTCTGGGAAACCTTGGGCTTGCCGGGAACAGGTAGGCCGAGAGGCAGGAGAGGGCCCGGGGGTGCCCTGGGGGCAGGGGGTGATGGAGAAGCTTTGTAGCCAGAGGCCCTCGTTTTGCCCACTTCCCTCAGCATCTCTGGGGAGCGGCCCCGCCGGCAGCTCCACGCAGTACCCCGCTCTGCCTAGCCGGTTTCCTTTCCTCTGAAACAAGCCGCTAAAGTTTGCTACCCTTCTAGGGCAGAGAAACCCCAGAAATCTAAGAAACTCTCTTGGTTCTCCATCTCTCATCCCCTACCTCCTACCCCCACATGCCTCCGCGTGTTTCCCAACTCTGCTGTGAGGCCGCTCAAGTTCATTCATAAGAACAAGGCTCTGCTCTTAAAGGAGCCGCATTCCGCAAGCGTTTGTGTGTGTGTGTGGGTATTGGCCCACGTGCAGCGCTCTGCGTGTCTTGACCTTCCGTCCCATCCCCAGACGTAATGAAGGACCAAATGAAATCAGGCGGCCCCGGGGAGGAAACACAGGCAGTTTTTTATGGGCAGTTACTGCCTTTTCCTTTTAATTTTATTAACCCACTTTTGGAAGGAGCTTGGGTAAGCAATTACGTTGCTACCATGTATGAGTAATCTCTGCTGTCCCTGGGCAACTTTAATCTCCCCAGTGCCCCACCCAGAGAGGGCCCAGCCCTGAACCTAGAGGCCTTTTCCTCCTCTCTCCAAAATCCCCTGGGAACTGGGGGAGGGGCACAGGGAGAGGGAGGGTAGGACAGCTCCTGGGTTTGCCTGAAGGTCTGGCTGCCTCCAGGGGCCAAGGAGGTTCTGGGACAGATGGAAGGAACAGCTGTGCCTACAGCCAGCTGAGCCAGGCCCTTACAGATCTCTAGAGCCCTCACTCAGTGGGCAGGTGGGCTCTGGCCTCTGAACCAGTGCAGGTTCTGGGGCTTAGGCTTAGGCAGCTCTTGGCAGTAAGAGGATTTTCAGGTTGTGGCAGTTGGTACCAGGTGGGGACAGGTCCACTGCTGGAACGTGGTCCCCCTCCAACTTGGAAAGAAATGTGGCTGAGGTCTTGGGGGGAGTTGTTAAAGGATGATGCCTGATAAGGATCTGAGGCGGGGTAGCCTAGGTGCTACTTCCTTAGTATGGATTCCCCTTTCCCAGGTTGCTAAGAACAGAGAGTACCTTTCTTTTGGGAGATGGGAACTCCCTGGGTGGGAACAGGGCAAGGCAGACTTGTTGAGGGTTGGCTGGAGGGATGGTCCTGCCTCTGGAAACTTCTAGGATGGAGGTCAGGATCATGAATCTCTTTTCATTCTTTTTCCTCTTATTCCCAGAAGGAACCAAAGAAGAAACAACAGTTGTCCGTGTGCAACAAGATTTGCTATGCAGTTGGGGGGGCCCCCTACCAGGTGACGGGATGTGCCCTGGGGTTCTTCCTGCAGATCTACCTGTTGGATGTAGCTCAGGTGAGTGGGCTGAGCCCCTCAGGGCTCCTCCAGCAATCCCAAGGTGGGAAAGACTAGGGACTCCCGGATAGTATCATTTCATTTTCCCCATCTGTGAAATGGGACTGGGAATCCCACTTTACTGCCTCTCAGAGTCACAGTGGATAAGAAAAAAGAAGACTTTGGGAAGTATCCAGAAGGAGAGTCTCTCTGCCCCAGGAGTCTTAGCTGGCAAATCAGGCAGGTCCTCCTTGCCTAGCAAGAGAAACAGAGCCTGGAGGGGTAGACGATGGTGTGAGAGAGAATGAGGCCCGCTGTAGACCAGGCCATTCTTAGAAGAGGCTGGCACACCATGTCCCCGGCTGGACAGTGGTCAGCTGGCTTGGCTCAGGGGTTGGTAGTTGTTGCAAGGCTTGTGGATGACGTGCATTCCACTTTCACCTGAAAAAGAGGCATGTCAGTGGGCAGAGGCGCCCTCAAGTGCTGGTCTAAGTTAAGGTACCTCAGGATACAGGGTCTTTGACCCGGACAGGTACTTAGGGTGAAGCATGGCTCCTCTGTACTTTGCAAAGCCTTGACCAGCAGCCTGGCATCCCAAGAATTCACCTTGTCTGGTGGGAGACTAGGAGGCTGAACAGCCATGGCTTTCAGGGCTCATGCACTGGCTGTCTTTTGTATGTAGCATCTGACTTTGCAAGCAAGCCATCTTAGTTGTATTCATTTATAAGTGGGGAACCCTAAGCCCCAGAAAGGAAAAATGACTTCATTCAAGCAGCATGTGTTTGAGCAACTCCCATGGGTTGGGGTGCAAATATGAGGAACCTGCTATCAAAGTATAAGACTCTTGAGTGTTAGAGTTAGAAAAGTCAGACTGGGGAAACCGCAGTGTGGGAGAGAGCCTCCAGCTTCCTGGAGCAATAGCAATAGTAGAGCCTTGATGGATTAAGAGGAGCCTGGAGAAGCTGTCTATTCAGATCTAGAACATTTGTGGGGAAGGGGATAGCTTGAGTGTGTGGTGATAGTGACAGGCCACTTTTTCAAAGCATCTGTGGATTGCTTTTTCCACATTCAACATAGGGCTTGATCCTGTAAGATAAGGCTCATAACTCCCATTATATAGTTGGGGAAATTAAGGCCCACTGTGGTAACCCAACAAGTGCTATTTCTGATATTTCTGGTGGCTGGGGGCTCCAGGCTGTGAGAGGGAGGTAAGGAAATGAATTCTGGATTCATTCTCATTGGTGGCAGATCTGGGAAAAGTTTCTAAGGAGGCGCACAATACTACTGCTATTGGAGAACTGGTATTGTCATTATTAACAAGGCAAGTGATGATGTTTAAGGCCTGGGTGGAAGCAGCATAGAGTCCCAGTGGCCTGGCTGAGATGGGGTGGGGAGCTTTACTTTTGCCCATCAGTGATGGCTGAGGTGGGGTAGAAGGATGAGGGGGTCATCTTTTGCCTGTTTCCTATTCCAGGTGGACCCTTTCTCTGCCTCCATCATCCTATTTGTGGGCCGTGCTTGGGATGCCATCACAGACCCGCTGGTGGGCTTCTGCATTAGCAAATCTCCCTGGACTCGCCTAGGCCGCCTCATGCCCTGGTGAGTAGAAGAGGCTCCTTGGAGGTAGCAGAAGGCCGGGCTTCCGGCATATCTACTACACCTTGGTCCTTTCATCTGGCTTGTCACAGGCTGTGGGGGGTGAGAAGGAAATGATACAAAAACCTGAGTGCCGAAACCCCGGCTGAGGCCTCAGCTGCCCCTGGCATGGGCACTGGAACCCCTGCCAGTTCATAGCCAGGCTGGCCAAGTTGCTAGACTGATCAGCTTCCCCGGGCCCAGGTCCCATGACTCCCCAGGGATTCATTTCCCTCCCATGAAGGTGGAATTCTAACTGCTTCCACTCCATCGCTTCTCAGAGTAGCTGAGGTAGTCCTGCAAGGTGGTTGAGAGGTTATACACTCTGGAGCCAGCCTGCCTCAGCTTGAATACCAGCTTTACCACTTAGAGCTGTACAACCTTGGGCAAGTCACTTAACACCTCTAAGCCTCAAGTTCCTTCATCTGCAAAATGGGGATAGTAATTATGCCTATCTCACAGGGTTGTGGGGAGGACTAAGTTTTTTAAAAATACGTAATGTATAGAGCAGTGCCTGGCACACATTAAGTGATGGATAATTTGGCCCCTCAGCAGAGTGGCTCCTGATGCTGGGGCAAGGGTACGAGGTGAAGCCTCTGGCTCCTCGGACCATGTGAACCACCTTTACTCTAAGTACAAATCCGATACTACTCAGCCTCAGGCTATGAGGGGAGGTTGGGGGAGGTGGTGCCGCAGATCAGACAGTAAAGGCAGGCACGTGGGACAGGCTGACAGGCCCTGAGCTCTGGTTCCCTCCAGGACATCCTGCTTGGTGGTTAGGGGGGAACATACCCCTTTCATCTCCAGCCCATCCAGGCTCAAATGGGCGCCTTCCTGCCCCAGGGGCGCCCATACCTGGTCTCCGGCCTTGAAGGCCTTCAAAGCTCTTCCCGCAGTCCATGCCGCCCTCCCACCCCCCCACCCCGCCTACGGCTTCCTTTCCCACGAGGCCCCCCTCCCACTGAAATCCCGCCAGCCCCTGGCAAAGGCCCAGGTTGCCGCCTTTGATCCAAGCTTCAGGGCCCTGGGGACAGGAGAGCCTTCCTTACCTGGGTAGGCTGCTTGGGGCTCCCAGTGAGTCTGGGTCTTATACCCACCCCTTGGCAGCTAGTAGGGGAGGGGCTCCACTGTCACATCTCCTCATGAGGCACAGCCAATGGCAGGCAGCGGCTCAGGCCAGCCCAATGCAGCAGCAGCCAGGGTTACTTTCAGTCACTTTCGGTTCCTAAGCATGGCTGCTTGGCAGCCTTCAAGAAGAGTACGGACTGTTTGAGGAAGACTGGCTAAAGGCACATTTATTCCCTGAGGATTTGGGAGGGGTGGGGTGGGGCAGGGAGGGAGAGCAGAGGAGGTCCTCCTTGTGAGAGGTAGGGTCTGAGGACACCTCACCTGGGCAGGTGTGGCAGCCAGCTTGGTGAAGAGGGCCTTTCAGGCTAGTTTCTGATTTTAGCACTGATTATGTATGTACATGTCCTCGCCCATCTGGGTGGTAACCCCTAGTGACACCTCCCAGGTGGTGCCCCCAGCTCTGTCTTTTATCAGGGGGCTAAGGGGCTGCCATGTGGTGTATGTGACCCACCTTCCCATCCAGTTAGGACCCTGGCCCCTCCTCAGGCCTGGGACTCGACACCCCTTCTCCTCTCAGTGTAGGAAGAGGCTGGGCCTTTCAGGATTCATGAGCTCAGGCCCACTCCTGCAAAGCCTCAGACCAGCCCCTGCCTTCTACCAGCATTGAAATCCTTTTCAAACCAGGGAGACTTTGACAGACATGGAGTTCCCAAGGCCGCCAATGAGAGGCAGGGTGTCAGTGGGGTCACTTGGGAGATGCACCTCAGGTCTGATTCCCAGGCCAGTGCAGCTCCCTGAACTCTGCCCCTGGGCTTCCCTGGTGTGATCATCACAGCCAACGCTTGCTGTGTCTCAGGCACCATTCTACATTTTAATATCCACTATTTACGTCTCAAAACTGCTTCAACCCTACGAAATAGAACCAAGGTCCTTACAATGACCTGCAGGGCCCTCCACGACCTGGTATTTCATTTCCTCTCCAGCCCCATTTCCTAATTCCGTCTCCCATACTCATTCCACTCCTGCCCCACTGGTCTCCTTGCTGTTGCCCAGACCTGCCGGGCCATCTCCCACCTTTGCCCTCACTGTTCCGTTTGCCCCGCATGCTCTTGCCCCAGACATCTGCAAGGCCAACTCCTCCTCATTCAAATCTAGGCACAGATGCCGCCTCAATGAGGGCTACCCTGGCCACTTAGTTGGGAATTGTACCCCCATACCCCTAATTGCCTTTAGCTGCTTTATTTCTTTCCTCCACAGCAACGTAATCATATTTTAATACATTACATAGCTTTTTTGGTGTGTGGTAAAATACACTATTTAAACATTTAAAAATGTGCTGTTTTAGCCTTTTTCAAGTGTACAGTTCAGTTGCATTCAATATAGTCACATTGTTCTGCCACCATCTCCAGATCTTTTTTTTTTAAGATTTTCAGAATAAGTTTATTTTTATAACATAGAAATACAGGTGAAAGTAAAGGAAGAACTCTAATTTTTTCTAACCTTTGTTCTCTTTTGCTTATTATTATTTTTTTAATTTTGAAATGGACACATCCCTTTAGTTTTGCAGTGACTTTTTAAAAAGTCCTCAATTTGCTCAGGCCCCAAAGTCTGAGATTTTTTTTTAACATTTTTTATTGATTTATAATCATTTTACAATGTTGTGTCAAATTCCAGTGTTCAGTACAATTTTTCAGTCATACATGGACATATACACACTCATTGTCACATTTTTTTCTCTGTGAGCTATAACGTTTTGTGTATATTTCCCTGTGCTATACAGTATAATCTTGTTTATCTATTCTACAATTTTGAAATCCCAGTCTATCCCTTCCCACCCTCCGCACCCCCCCCCCAGATCTTTTTGTTTTTCCCAAACTGAAACTCTACTTATTAAACACTAACCTCATTCCTCCCTGCCCCCACAGCCCCTGGCCGCCGACTACTTTCTATCTATGAATTTGATTCATCTAAGTGGGATCTTACCATATTCGTCCTTTTGTATCTGGCTTATTGCACTTAGCGTAGTATCTTCAAGGTTTATCTATGTTGTAACAGGTGTCAGAAGTTCATTCCTAAGACTGGATTTTTATTTATCTATTTATCTATCTATATATCTTTATTTGTGTTTTTTTTTGTTTGCCAATTAGAATGTAAATTCCCCAAGGGCAATGACTTGTTTTGTTCAGTCATTAGAATTGCGCTCAGCCCAGAGTTGGCACTAGAATATTTCTTGAGTAAATGTTGACGGTAAAGTAGCTTCTAGTACTATGTGCACTTTACAGAGGAGAAAATGTCTCAGAGAAGTTAAATAACTTGCCCAAGACCAAGTTATTTATAGTTATAGCTGAAAGTGTGGCTTCTTTTAACCACAGCTCTCTGCTGGTTTTCATATTGATGCCATGAAATTGGACCACCCAAAGATCTAACTAGGATGGTGTAGGACTCACACGTGGGGAGGCAGGCATTTGCCCCTCCGTCCCTCTCATAGTTATTTCACTAGGCCCAGCCCTCCTCCATGGCTTCTCCAGAAGGGACACCTTGCCCTGAAGTTGGCCTCCCCAACCCCTGCGTGTGTGCGTGCATGGGTGAGAACCCCACCAGTGGGGTTGTTCCTCCTCCCCTGTCTCGACCTCCATTCTCAGCCCCCAAGCCCATAGGAAGCCCCTGCTTCCTGCTATAGGCAAAGCTCAGGGTCTGACCTTATACTCCATGCTCAGGATTGTGGCCCAGGGGCCCTGTCTCAGTCTGCTCTTCTGGGCTTGGCCATTAGTCTCTTCCCTGAAACCCAGGGGTGGGTGGATCCAGGGGGAGGAATTTCCTCCCTGGTGGGCACCCTGTGGGGCTGCAGAGCAGTCCAGACTGGGTCCAGGTCTTGGGGTTTTGGCATCCAGCCCCAACTCAGACCCTCCCCTTCCTCAGGATCATCTTCTCCACCCCACTGGCCATCACTGCTTACTTCCTCATCTGGTTCGTGCCTGACTTCCAACAGGGCCAGGCCCTGTGGTACTTGCTTTTCTACTGCCTCTTTGAGACACTGGTCACGGTGAGTGTGGGCATGTCCACTGGGTGTCTCTGGGGGCAGAGGTGAGGGCAGTCCCTGGGGCCTTCGGGGTTGGTGCCCAAAGCCACATCTCTTTGTCCATCATCTGACTGGCCGAGGGCCTCTCTTCCATGCCAGTGTTTCCACGTTCCCTACTCAGCTCTCACCATGTTCATCAGCACAGAGCAGAGTGAGCGGGATTCTGCCACCGCGTATCGTAAGTCACCCCAGCCACTGATCCCACCCACCCGGGACTCAGGGTCCTGGATTCCCTGACCCTCCTATCATGTTTCTTCCCATGTGGGCCCAGCTCTCTGCTTTTGGGAATAGGTGTGAGACCATCTTAAAAATAACTCAATCCCCTTATTGCTCTGAGACCAGAGAGGTGCAGGGACCAGGCAGAGGTCACACAGCAAGGCCACGAGTTTAGACCAAGGTGCCATCTGCCTCACCACTCTGTCTGGAGCTGCAACCATCACCTGGGTCTACAGATGGGCTTCTGTCTATCTGACCTTCCTCCCTGGGGGCCCACAAGCCATGTGGCCCCTCCAAAGGACTTTCTTTTCCCTGCTTAGGGATGACAGTGGAGGTATTAGGCACAGTGCTGGGCACCGCAATCCAGGGGCAGATTGTGGGCCAAGCAGATACGCCTTGTCTCCAGGACCCCAATGCTTCTACAGCAACCTTGGAAGGTGCCAATCACACGCATAGCACCACCTCACTCAAAGAAACGGTGAGGCCCGGGCAGGGCAGGGATCTGGGGAGATGAAGAATGATGGGGTGGTTTGCAGTTATACTGAAAGTAGTAATAATGGCTAGTGTTTATAAATGTTGGGCATTTGATAGGCAAAGTGTTAATTATGCCCCCTTGGCAGATAAGGAAACTGAAGCACATAGAGGCTAAATAATTTGTCCAGGGTAATTGAGCTAGTGAATTGCAGAAACTAGATTTGGGGAGATTTGAACTGTGGGCTCTCAGACTCCACAGCCTGGTTTCTTACTTAATTAACCTGTTCATCTGGACTTTGTCCAGCCTTGGGAAGCAACAGCCAGGCTGGGCTGATTTTCCCATTTCACAGATGGAGACAGTGAGGCCCCCAGAGAAGAAGGGACTGGTCCAAGGTCATTTAGTAGAGCTGCTGGGAGTTGGGATGAGATCAGACTGACCGTCCTCTCTGTCACCTTTACCCTATTTGTAGCAAAACGCATACCTGCTGGCAGCAGGGGTCATTGCCTCCATCTATGTCATCTGCGCCATCATCCTGATCCTGGGCGTGCGGGAGCAGAGAGGTAAGGGGTCCCCGGGAGGGGTGCAGGCCCCAGAATGGGATGGTTTTGTCCCTTTGCTTGGAACTCAGGCTCTGGGAGGGGCCTCTGCTCTTACCTCACTGTTCCCTCTGGCCCCCAGAACCCTACGAGACTCAGCAGGCCAAGCCAATGTCCTTTTTTCGGGGCCTCCGGTTGGTCATGACCCATGGCCCGTACATCAAGCTTATTGCTGGCTTCCTCTTCACCTCCTTGGCTTTCATGGTGAGTGGGGCCCTGATGTGCTCAGCCTGATGGGTGGGGGTGCGATGGGAGTGGGGTGGGCTCCGGACTCAAGATGTGACAAAGTGTAAGGGACAGGTGGGATGGAATGAGGGTGGGTTGAGCAGAGGTCCTTGGAGCACGGGGAGTTCCTTGGGGAGGCTCAGCTCCGTCATCACCTCTTTCCTTGCCTTTCTTTGCCACTACGCTGCCCTGACCCCCAGCTGGTAGAGGGGAACTTCGCCCTATTTTGCACCTACACCTTGGGCTTCCGCAACGAATTCCAGAATCTGCTCCTGGCCATCATGGTGCGTGTGGGACCCCGAGGGTAGCTGAAGTGGCTTAGGCTGTGAGGTGGTTCTTTAGATAGCCAGAGGATGTTTCCCAGACTGGCCCAAAGTCATGAGGGATGAGGGAAGCTTCTTAGAACATTTGGATCTGATCTATAGTTGCTTAGATAGGACTGTGAAAGAAAGGTATCTTAAAGTCCAATTTTATGTCAATTATATCTCAGTATCATGGGGGAGAAAAAAGAAAGGGTTTGGGTTAGATGTTCACGGAGAGAGTATAACAAAAGCAAAGGTGTGAAGGTCAAGAACTTTGGAGATCCATGCTCAGAGAAGGCAGGAGATGAGATTGGAACTCGCTGTCAGCTCCCCTGGAAAGCTGTCAGGGGTGTCTGTGAATATCCCCACTGCCCAGATAACGGCATCTGGCTGCTCTCGGGCAAGGCTGGAAGCCCCTTTGGGGTCTTGGAAAGGGCAGGAGGGTTTCCATGGCTCTAACTCACTTCCCTCACCCCCTTTCCCCATCCACAGCTCTCAGCCACAGTCACCATTCCCATCTGGCAGTGGTTCCTAACCCGGTTTGGCAAGAAGATGGCTGTGTACATTGGGATCTCAGTGAGTGGGGGCTGAAGGGATAGGACCTGGGCTGGCTCGAGGGTTACTGATGGGAGCCTTCCAACTGACTCATCTTTGTGTACCTGCTCTGCTAAGTCAGCAGTGCCATTTCTCATCTTGGTGGCTCTCATGGAGAGTAACCTGATCGTCACATATGTGGTAGCTGTGGCAGCCGGCATCAGTGTAGCAGCCGCCTTTTTACTACCCTGGTAAGTATAAAGAGGCCCCCGGCTTCTCCAGCACCCCACCCCCAAGTTCTGAAGCTCCTTGGGGATAATCCTGTGGGGGCTACTGCAGGCCATTCTATGGGTCCAGGTTGGGGGTGGGGCAGGTCTTCCCAGGACAGTTGTACAGGTTGTGCACTGCACAAGAAAACCTAGTCAGTAGGGGAAATACGGTCTCAAATCTAGCCTGCACCCTACTTTCCCAGCTGAGCAACTAGACTTGAGGCTGCTTCATCTTGGAGGAAGAGGCCTTTTTTTATTCCCATCAAGCAGCCATCTCATTGAACTTTGTGCCGTGGGACCTCAGACTCCCAGAGAACCACTCCTGAGAGAGGCATCATGTGGGCGAGTGGGGGCCTGGGGTTGCTAGGTGGGAGGGTCCTCATGGCTGCCACCACTCTGTACAGGTCCATGCTGCCGGATGTCATTGATGACTTCCACTTAAAGCAGCCCCACATCCACGGGACTGAGCCCATCTTCTTCTCCTTCTACGTCTTCTTCACCAAGTTTGCCTCCGGAGTCTCTCTGGGCATCTCCACTCTCAGTCTGGAGTGAGTAGGGTAGGGGGCTGAGCAAGACTGGCTGGTGCTGGGTGGGGCCAGATCTCAGGTGCCCCATCCTCACCACTTCCTTACCCACTGGGTCCCACAGCTTCACTGGGTACCAGACCCGTGCCTGCTCCCAGCCAGAACGTGTCAAGTTTACGCTGAAGATGCTCGTGACCATGGCTCCCATAGTCCTCATCCTGCTAGGCCTGCTGCTGTTCAAGCTGTACCCCATCGACGAGGAGAAACGGCGGCAGAACAAGAAGGCCCTGCAGGCTCTGAGGTATGAGTAGGGAGGAGACAGGGAGGTGGAAAAGGGGGTACCACCAGTCTAAGCCTTTGTTTCATGTCTCCTGGGACCAAGCCCAGATTTGGCTCCTGCCCATCTTCCCTTGATGGCTCTTCCTCTACCCTCTCCTTTCCCGCTGCTGATTCATTAGCACGGGAGCTGACATTTTTTGAACACTTAGCTGCGCACCAGGAGCTGTGCTCAGTGGTTTGACATTTATTCATTCAACAAATACTTATTGGAAGCCCACATGCCAGGCATCGCTCTAGGGAATGAAACAAAAATCCCTGCCCTCAAGAAGTTTTACATTTTGGGGGATGTACTCATGATTTCCCCATGTCCTTCCAACAACCCTGGGTGTCAGAGATCCCTGTGATTCCCACTCGGCAGTTAAAGATACAGGCTTCACCTGGAAGAGGGACTGGCCCAGCTGATAAGGGCTAGAGCTGGGGTTTGAGCCCTGGTATTCTGACTCCAGAGCTCACTCCCCTGGCGGGCGAGACCTCAGGTGTGGCTTGAGACCTGCCTTTTGGGAGACCAGAGGGCAGGGTGGACTGAGTCACACCAGCGCATCAGCCTGCCCAGGCCAAGGTGCAGGACTAGGGCTTGGGGTGCCTGGTGGGCAGCAAGAACAGCAAATCGAATTTTCTGAGCTGAGTGAGAGTGAGCAAACTGTCCGTGTCCTCTGATTTAGACTAGCCTGGCAGCCAGCTTAGACTGAAGAGCCAAGAGCCCACGAAGAGCAAGCAGGTGGGTAAGGATGCTTCCTCTAACCCATCTCCTCTGGCTCTTGCAGGGAAGAGGCCAGCAGCTCGGGCTGCTCTGAAACAGACTCCACAGAGCTGGCCAGCATCCTTTAGGGCCTGCTGGGTGGTCCGAAGCCACCACGCCCAGGGCCTGAGTCACCAGGCCATAGGAGGAATCCAGGCTTGCTCACCTGCTCACTGAACAGCTGGTCTCCAGATGCCAGGAGGGAAGCCAAAGACTTGAGAGTAGGTGACCCAGGACACCTCTTGTGCCCATCGTGGGGCGGGTCGTTCAGACAGCAGGCTGCCTTCCCCTGCCCGCCCAGGGGCCAAGCCCAGAGACTGCGACTGTGAATATGCCAAGGACTGACCGGGCCTAGCCCGGAACACTAATGTAGAAACGTTTTATACAGAAACTAATTAATGACCATGTACATAGCAATGTGTGTGTATGTATATGTCTGTGAGCTATTAATGTTATTAATTTTCATAAAAGCTGGAAAACGGAGCTGCCTGTCTCTGTCTTTGGTTTTGGCTACTCCCTGAGCCCTTCTGGGTTAAGACTCAGATAGAAGAAGCAGTCAGCCGTGGGGGCCCTACGTGGGGAGACGGTATCTGCAGGTGCGGTAACACCTAACATTTACTACGGACCTATCTGTACCGGGCACAGTGCGGAAGCTTTCCTCTGTCTTTCCTGGTGTTCTCACTTGATCCTGGAAACCGTCTTGCTGGGTCAGGACTTGTCCCCATTTTAAAGATGAGGAAACTGCCCCAGTATTGAGGGGGACTTGGCTAAACTCACATGGCCAAAGAGTGACCTAAGTGGAAAGCCATCCCAGGTCTGTGAGACTCCAGGCTACAACCACCACCTTCTGCTTCCCTGTGTCTGAGAATGAGCAGTTTGCTCTGCCCAGACCCTTGTGCTGTTTTCTGCCCTGTGCGTGCCTAAGCACGTGCAGCTGGCTGTGCTGGGGCAGACTGTGTGACTGAGGCCCTGAAGGGTCTCCAGAGACCTGGGATTCTTTCTCCACAGCTGTTGATGACAAGGGTGGAAGGCCAGAATGTGCCCACTGGGTATATATACATCGAGAAGTGGGATCTCACTACTGGTGGCAGGGGAGGAGAGTGGTGGGGGAAGCCTACTGTGTAGTATTTGCCTATTCCCATGGTGTAAATATTCCCATTGTAGCCAATTTCAAGTTACCAACAGTTGTGCAATACTGTAAAATTCTTCATAATTTTATAATGGGCTCTTGCAAGCTGGTAGGAGCTGTCCTAGCGAGTCATTGGGTTGTACACACTTAGGCCAAGCTCCAAAAATCAAGAAATTAATGCTGGCAGGATCAGAGACTACCCGTCCAAACTCTTTTTTTATAGATGGATAAATGAAGCGCACAGAAGAGACATGCTTAAGACTATTTAGGCTTGGTTTTTACTTTGATTTTGGAGGCTCCAGTTGTGGGGTGGGGAGGAGGGGGCTTCATTTTTTTTTTTTTTTTGAAGTTCTGCCGAGCCACTCTTATACACATGTAAAGTATTACTAACAGACACTTACACAAGCTTAATATCAATTAGTCCTCATAACTTTCCCCTGAGGTAGATACATTATTATTCCCACTTCCGTACTGGGAACTGAGGCACAGAGAAGTAAATTGTCCAAGGTCACCAGAGAAGCTGATATTTGAATCCAGGCTATCTGGCTATAGGGCCTGTGTTCTTATCATTGCTTTAGGTTGTTATGTGACAATAGTTTTGCCACCACCAAGCCAAGTCCAGCTGCCTTTTGAGCTGCCCTCAGGGTCAGAGGCTGCCTGGGCAGGGCAAGAGCTGTGGGCTCTGGTTGTAGCTGGAGCATTCAAGGGTAATGCTTGCAGAGGCCCACTCACACCTCCTTTCTCCCTCCACTCCAATCAGTAACCACCAAATACCATCTTTAAAACATTTACTCTTAATTTCCTGAACTACCCAAGCTTACTTCTTTCCCGTCCCCGCGATTACTTCTCAGGTCTTGTTTTCTCTCACCTGGATGATTATATCACTGTCCTCACTGGCTGCTGTCTGATTTGATCCCATCAGATTTGATTCCTTCTGCAAGCTAGCCAAGATAACAGAGTAGCTCTCCTGTTTAGAAACTTCGAGTCTGTTGTCTTCAGGAGGAAGTCCAAGATCCCTGCTGACTTCTCCAGCCCTAGATTTAGATGCAGCCCTTTTTGCAGGCCACCTGCCTGACCCTGGAATACACCGCTGTCCCCTGGTCCACCTGGAAGACACTGGTCCAGTGTGTCCATGCTTCTGGAAAGCTATTCCCGACCTCTGCATCTTTGGGGCAGCTCTAGGAATCCATGCCTTCCTCATCATAATCACCTCCAAAGAACCCAGAACCAGGCATGGAGGGGAGGAGTGAGGTGTGTGGAGCTGAATGAATGAACTAAGGCCAGAGAGGGCTTTGTCAGCCAGACTCAGCTCCCACTGACCCCACTATGAGACTTCCTTGGTCTCAGTTTCTCCAACCATACAATGGGGATTTGGGATTGAATACACTTGCCTCTCTCCGGTTTCATGGTCATGGGAAATTGCTCTCCTCAAACACCCCTTGCTGACTTTTGGAGGGATGGTTTTGGGATGGGATAGGTGGAGGAAGTCGGAGTGCAACCTGGGATCCCAGAGACCCCTTGAGTCATTGGCTGTTCTGGCTCCCTTCTGGACAGCTCATACCTTCCTGTTCTTTGGGAGATGTGCCATCTTGACTTCCTAGAGGATCTACACTTGGATCCAGCAACACTGCAACAAACCCTGCTTCTCCCTCTTCACTGTCCTATTGCCCTCAGCCAGGCCAACCACACATCGCTCCGCTGGACCCCTTTAATGACCAGGTGTGGCTTTGGCTCCACCTGCTGGACGGAAAGGGAAACACCTGACATTGCAAAGAAGAAACTCCAGATCTGTCACTTGACTGGCTCTAGGACCACAGCTATCCATTTATGCAACAGGTATTTATAATGGGCCTACTAAGTGTCATGCATTGGCTAGGCTCTGAGAATTGGTGAATAAAAGAGAGTTTACATTCTTAGTGGGGACCAATGACAAATAAATGGACGCGTACATAAGATAATTTCAGATTGCAATAAGCACCATGAAAGAAATAAACAGAGTGCTGCAATAGAACTGGTATGGAGGTTATTTTAAATCAGGTGCTCAGGAAAGAACGTTCCAAAAAAGTGATGTTTGAATTGAATTACAGAAGAAGAGACATAGCCAGACATTTGAAGAGCTTGGGGGGAAGCATTGCAAGTAGAGGAGACAGCTAGCATAAACACCCCGAGGTAGGAAAGACCCTGGTGTCTCTGAAATAAAACAGTGCAGCCAGAGAGTGGTGAAGGAGAGGGTAGGTGGTGTGAGACGAGTTTGGAGAGGTCTACGGGAACCAGATCACCCAGGGCCTTGCAGCCCACAGTGAGAGTTTCAATTTTATTTTGAGAACAGCAAAAGCCATTGAAGAGATTTAAACAAAAAGTCATTTACATTTTTTTAAAAAGCAAAGGCAGAGGCAGATGGCACAGGGCTTTGTGAGTCATGTTAAGCATTTTGGTCTTTACCCGAAGAGCAGACAAAAGCCATTGACAAGTTTTGAGTAAGGGAACCATATGATAGATCAAGAGTCTAGAAAGACTGTCATCTGCTTTATGGAGAAAGGACTGAAGGGGAGTGAAAGTGGAAGTAGAATGACTAACGAAGAGACTACCGTTACAGTGTTCCCAAGTAATGAAAAGTGCTCAACAGAGGTAGTGGCAGGGAAAACGGAAAGGAGACAGCTTTGGCAGCTGGTTGGCCTGTATAATTGACAGAGAGGGTGAGAGAGGGAGAAGGAGGAAGAGAAATGAAAGTGACGCCTCTATTTCTAACTTAAGAAGCAGAGCGTTACCTCTATTCAGTAATAGAGGGTGCGCTGGAGGAGGAGCAAACTTGGGGGACAGAACAATTCATTTGTCACCGGTTTGTATCATTTTCCTATTAAAAAAAAAGAAGAAATCACACTTAGAAATTCCACTAAATCAGAAACAAAAATGCACACTGTCACTACTATCACTATACAACCTTTCATTTGGAAATATTAGCCAATGCAGCTAGATAAAACATAAAAATTGGGAAGGAGTAGGTAAGATTAACTTTATTTGTCAATGATGTTTGAATTCCAAGAGAATCCAAGTGAATTAACTGAAAAACTACTATAAACAAGAAAATTCAGTAAGGAAATGGGTATAAAATTGACACACCAAAATCAATATACACAAACCTTTATATACACAAACTGAAATCATTTAAGACTGCATCGTTCAACAAGATAACCACTACCACATGTGGTGATTTGAATTTCAACGTAAAATAATTAAAATTAAATAAAATAAAATTCAGTTTCTCAATCATACTGGTCCCATTTTAAGATCTCAATAGCTATGCGTGCTTCATGCTACTGTATTCGTGTAATTATAGAACATATCCATCACTGCAGAAAGTTCTGTCGTCCAGTGCTGAGTTAAAAGATATGGTGAAAGAGAAGATCACATTTACGAGAGCAACAAAATGCGTAGGAATAGGAACGAAATAGTTCTTGGCCAAACCACGTGACTTATCGGGTCACTGTCACCTGTCTGGACCTCTCTGCATTTTAGGTCATGGGTAAAGCCTTATCTCTTTGGGACTCTTCCCTGACTCTTTCAGGCTGAGTCAGAGGCTCCCCCAGGACCCCCCAGTACAACATACAGTTGATCCTCATTATTTGCAGATTCCATATTTGCAAATTTCCCTACTTGCTAAAATTTATTTGTAACCCCAACAAGGGAGGCAGGAGAGCGGAGAAAAAGAAGCAGCAATGACAGAGGTGGTAGAAAGCCGGAGAAGGTTGAGGACTGGGTGTTTTAGACAAGATCTAGGGCCTCCTTTTTCTCCAGGGAAGCTATGCATTGCAGGGTGGGGCTCATATCTTCAGGGCAAATCAAGGAAGTGCCGGATTGCTATGGTCAAAAGCATTTTCTGTTTTCCGGGGTGAGGCCCAAGCCCCTAGAGTGAATGCCGATCGCTCACCCATCCAGAAAATCACCTTCTGTCTGCCAGAGATCCTGTTGAAAATGACCTGGGGTGAGTAGACTGGGTCCCTACCCCAAGGTGATCTAATATGGCTTGAATAGCTAGCAGGGAGTCTGGGATATCCTGGGGTGACCTAGAGTCAGAGAAACAAGGAGGCGGCGGGACTCTCTGCCTTTATAGTGGTTCACCAGAGATGAAGAATGAGGCCTGGAGTCTCTCTGCTCCCACTGCAGTCACGGCATTCACTCATCCCAGTACCTTCCCCTTAGGACTCGTATACAGAAGGACTCTGTACTGGGGAAGGCTGGGGAACCACCCAGGGTAGCCCCTAGGCTCAGAGAGGGAAACAGTCACACAAGCTCACACGGCCCACCAGAGGGAGAAACAGGATGGAATCTAGTTCTCACTCCCACACTTTTTGTTTTCCCACCAAAGTGTCAGTTTTATAAGGGCCAAGACTCTTGCCCTGGGTCATTCCCTCCCCCTTCACTTCCACCAGGGTCCTGATTCCACAGCTAGCTCCCCAGCAGATGGGTTTGGTTCTCTCTGTGAACACTCAGTGGCAATGCAGTTCCACACCCTACTATTTCTTTTTGTTTGTTTGTTTTTGTCTTTTTTGAGGAGGGGGATAATTAGATTCTTTTATTTATTTTTAATGGAGGCACTGGGGATTGAGCCCAGGACCTTGTGCATGCTAAGCACACGCTCTACTGCTGAGCTCTACCCTCCTGCCTTCCTGCTAGTTCTTGAAGGGACACAGGGGCAGAGGCCACAGGGGAAGAGACCTAGGTTAACTAATCCAACTCCCATCTGATGCTTGGATGCCTCCTACAACATTCCTGCCTTGTGGCTGGCTGCCTGCATTTTGCTCACACACGTACAGTTCATTATAGTTCCAGTCAGTCTGTTTTATTTCTAAAGAAAGGTATAAAAAAATTTCTCATGTTAAATGGGACCTATGTCCTTATGGTTTGCCCCACAGACCCTGGATCTGCCCTTTGGAGACTGCACAAGACCTCCCTCTGTCCCATCTCAGACCTGCAGAGAACTGAAGATAGACCCATGTCCCCAGAAACAGGTTCAAGTCTTGGCTTCATTCTTTTAGTGACAGTTGCTTTAACCTCCAGTAAATAACATGCATTTATTTCACATTTGTGATTACAAAAGAAGCTCCTTATTTAAAAATTTTTATTAAAGTATAATTTATATAGGAAAATGCACAAATCCTAACTGTACAGCTCTGTATGTGTACACCCACATAACCTCCACCCAATTCCAATGTAGAACAATTTCATCTCCCTGGAATGCTGCCTGTGCCCCATTCAATCAGTGCCCAATCCACCAGAGGTAACCACTGTTCCGACTTCTAACACCATGTGATAGAACCATACTTGGGTCCACTTGCCTGCATGCAGTAAAGCCAATCTACTGACACCAGGTTACAGGTTGTGGTGAAGGAAAATACAGCGTTTATTAAAGGACACCAAGCAAGGAGTCCAGGTAGCTAGCGCTTAAAAGATCGAAACTCTCTGAAGACTTTCAGGGAAAAGTTTTTAAAGACCGTGTGAGGGGTTGCAGGGTATGTGGTCAGCTCATGAATATTTTTCTGATTGGTTGGTGGAAGGTAATCAGGAGTCAACGGCGTCATCAACCTAGTTCCAACTGACCTAGGGTTTACATGCTTGTGGATAACATATAGTTAACTTCTTCTACCTGGTGAAGGTTTTAGTATCTGCAAAACAGCTCAAAGGATATATGGCTCAGAATTTTATCTACAGCCCTTGAGGAGGAACTAAAGGTCCTTGACTTTGTTTAATGGCTAAACTATTATTATTTTGTCTTGCTTGAGTGTTTTCCCTTCTTTCTGCATTTTCTCACTTCTCTGATTAAATGTACTCTTTGGAACTCAGGGAAGACAATGGCCCATGTCTTTAAGAAATGCATACTCAAGTATGTAGGAGTGAAATGATATGGAGTCTGGGACTTGAAAGCAAATAATGTCTTTTTCTGCAAAGAAAAAAGAAAAGAGAGATAGATAAAGCAAATGGGGTTCTCAATATGGTTAAATATTGACTCCAGGTAAAAGATACATGGGAATGCATCATACTGTTCCCACTTTTGCTTGTATGTTTGACTTTGTTAAACACCTGGGTCATTGTCCTGTAAAACCACAATGCCACGACCATGCCTAACAACATTTAAAGTAGCTCTTTGGTATCATTTAATATCCAGTCCGTAATTCCACTTTTCCTAATGTGGATTTGTTGTTACAGTGGATTTGTTCGAATCTGGATCCAAACCAGTCTCCACATTCCATTCTGGCACTGTACCCTTCGGTCTTACTGACTGAATAAGCCATCCTCCTCCCTCCCTTTATTTTTCATACCATTGACTTAATACAGAAACTAGCTCCATTGTCCTGTAGAATGTTCCACATTCTGGATTTACTTTTTAGAACAAATCTCTTGTAATTTACCCTTTACCAAGCTGAAATGAAATTCAGAAATAATGTAGCTACTGTATTAGTTAGAGTCTGGCAGGACCCAGAGGCCAGTATTATGAAGGGATTATTGACAAAGATGTGGGCAAAGTTAAGGGAACCAGCAAGGAATGAGGAAGCGTGTGGAGGACGTGTTGGCCATCCCTGGGCCTGAAGAGCTGGGATGAGGAAGTGGTATCTCCCTTTGGCTGAACCCAACCCGTAACCACTGGGTAAGGGAGTTGGTTGGTGCTATTTATAAAAGTCTGCATCCCAGGTTAGACAGCAGAATGCAGAAGAGCAGAGAAGATCTGGTCTGGAGTGACAAGTGGAGAGTACCTGTCACAGTAATCTACACACATACTTTCAAAATAATGAATCGAATTCCCTGTACTATAAGGGGAAATAAGAGGAAACAAATGCATAAAGTATTATATGCTTGAACATGTAAAAATTTTGCACTTCACCAGAAGCCCTACTGGAATCACCAGTTGCAGCCATTCCTAGAATCACCGTCTCTGCCAAGGCTGCAAACGCAGACTGATCCAGGAGCCCTGGATTGGCATCTCAGCTACAGAGAGGAGCCGTGTTGTTGATTTTCCGAACAAGACAGAGCATTCTTTTCCATCAATTACATGGAAGTGGCATTTGTGGGAAACTCAGTGCATATTAAAACCATACTCAAAATACTCTGCGTTGATGTGGAGAATAGATCTAGGCTCTAGGTTGAGATAAACAATAAACACATTTTTCACCAAATGAATATCTGATAGGACATTTGAAAATGACGTGGAGTGTGGGACAATTTCTGTTGTGCAGGATTGTCCTGTGCATTGCAGGATGCCTATGAGCCCTGGCCCCATCCACTAAAGCTTTGTAGTTCTCCCTACTCTAATTATCATGACATACCCTACCCCCTAAAAAATGTGCTGGCAATTTTCCAAAATATTCTCTAATGGGTAGATCATCCTGGTGGAGAATTATTGGCCTAGGTGTTTCAGTCCCAGAAGAGGAGTCCAGTCCTGTGGATTTTAATACCCTGACACTTGCCAAATTATTTATCCAGCCTCATCCTCTCTACTGAGTACACACTTGTAGATTTGATTTATACTTGATGTTTCTAGATACATCACTAATGGGCATCTCAAAGTTTACATGTTAGAACCAGAACCTTGAATCTACTCCTCAACACAGGCACCCCCTCCACCCTTTTTCCATCCCAGGTTTATTTTAGTTTAATACGTGGCAATTTAATTGTTTTAGTTTTTCAGGCCAATGATATTAGAATCATTCCTGACATTTCGATTTTCTCATGCTCCACATGTGATCCATCAGCCAATTCAATTGGCTCTACCTTCAAAATGCATCCCACTCTGATCGCTTTCTACCACGACCATCACCATCACCACCACTACCATGGTCCAAGCCATTATCATCTCCCTAAACTGTTACAACAGCCTCCAAAGTGGTATCACTGTTTCCACTCTGGTCCCTACTTTCTATCTTCAACGTGGCAGCCAGTGTGATTATTTAAAAAATGTGAGTTAGATCAGCTCAAGCCTCTACTCAAAACTCTGCAAGGTTCTAAGTGAAATAGTAACCTCTGGGATCTTTGTGTCTCCAAGTTCCCTCTTCCTATAAGGACACCAGTCAGATAGGATTAGAGCCCACCCTAAAAACTCCATTTTGACTTAAATACCTCTTTCAAGCTCTATTCCAAATATTGTCACAGTCTGAGATACTGGGGCTTGGGCTTCAATATATGAATTTTAGGGGAACACAGTTCAGCCTATGACAATATTCCTATTCATATGAGGGATAGTTGCATCATATTAAGGGCAACATTACTGTTGTTTGAAAGTTAAACACGGACAGAAGAATGTATATGAATTTCACTGACTAGCCAAAAAGGTAGACCATACCAGGTTTGTTGGCATCTCAGCACCGTTCTCACTTCCTCCTGTGATTCATCCTCACTTCCCCTGTATTTTGGAGACTGGAAGCCTCAAGACTACATTTCCCAGATTCCCTTGACAGCACGGTTCTAGGTTGTGTCCTACAAATGAGACGTGCGAGTATGAGATTTGTAAGGCAGGGTTAAGGAGAGGCCATAATTACTCCATCAGTGATGAACAGGTGAAGGCCTCCACAGGCAGCAGGTGGAGGTTTGGGGTGCAGCTTCAGGCAACCTCCTGTAAATCACCGACTTTGGTGTCTCTGGTAGTTGAGATCACTGGTGTTGGTTCCTCATGACTTCTGCACTTTCTGATTTCCTAAACATTAGCAGACACATTTTTTGGCTGCAGGATTCTTTGCAAAATGTCTCTCAAAATGTTTTATTATCATTACTAAGCCCTCTTCTTCTTGCTCGATTGTGCAGGCATGGAGGCCCAGCTGAGCGGGCCAAGTTGCAGGAGCCTCATTCTCCTACCAGGAGCGGAGACAACAGACTGTTTCTCACCAGTTTCCCTAAAACCCTGAGGATTGGGGTTCTAACGTTTTTCCCAAAGAAATTCTGCCACCGCTGCTAGGTTGCAGGACATTTAGGGTGATGAATTAAATATTGCACGTAGGAACGGGAGACTTTAGTTCTAGGCCTACGTGATTGCTACCTGGCCTTGGGCAAACCCCTTGACTTCTTGTGTCTTACTTTCCCTATGTATAAAACGGGAGAAATGAGAAGAAAACAAATTTAAATAATAGCTAACATTTACATACTGCATTCGGTTCCAGTCATTATTTTGAGGACTTTTCCTATCCAGTCATTGAAATCATCACAAGAATCATATGAGAAAAGTACTACTTCTATCTTATATTTGGGGAAAACAGATATTAAGAAACTTGCCCAAGTTTCTTGCAAGTCACCCAGGAAGTCTGTGTCCTCACTGGGGCTTTTACTCATTAAAATATTTGGCCTCTTATTATGTGAAAATGTGTGATAAATGGCAATTGATTTACAGTTTAGAAATGACTGGTTTGGGATGTAGTGGCCTCTGTGCCAAGTTCTTTGTCCTCCCCAAAGTAGGAATTCACTGGATCTAGGAACTAACTAAAGATGTTAGGAATTGTTCTGTTTCTTCCTCTCCAATGTCATTCTTCCTCTCCCTGCACATCTTTGCTCAGCTTTCTGTCCCAATGGCAGGTAGAAAACAGAAGCCAATAGCTCTCAGGCATTTCCTCTGTTCAAGTGACCTCCCCTGACTGAGTTGGACACTCCTGATTCTAATTATAGATTTTACTGAGAGAGAGAGAGAGAGAGAGAGAGACCCCATTAGCCCAGCAGAATCTGGAAGTGATTACTCATCCAATCAACTGGCCACCAAGGGCAGAGTCATGTAGCACAGACTTGGTGTGTAGGGCTGCCCACCGAGGGGTGAGGCGGGCAGACACCCCAAGAGATGGTACTTCAGCTCTCTTGACTCTAGAGATATTTAGGTCCTACATCATGTTTTTCATCAGGTGAGGGACAGTGACATGTCTCTCACCTTCTGGAAAAAAATCTCTATTCCAGGCCTGGCAGCCAGCCTCAACCTTCTAGGGACAGCTCAGCTATTGTGGAAAGAGCCTTTTATGCAATCGGAAGTCCTGGGATGGGATCAACTTCCGGTTCACCACTTACTAGCTGTGTGAAATTGGGCAAGTTATATAACTTCCCCGAGCCTCTGTGTACTCATTTCAGAAAAAGCACAAAATGCAAACAATTATAGCTAGGAAAAGAAAGCCACCTTCTTTGTCCTCTTCTTTCTCCATTTCAGCAGGCTCCTATTTATGTAACATGCTGGAACACAGAGGGGAGGAGTCCAAGCGTTCAGTTTCAAAGCTTTGGCAGGGCCTTTGTGTCTTTGTAGGAAAGGGAGAGGCCATTAAGAAGTACCTTGCTCTTCAATAGGCCTGTTCATTATTCCCAGCAGGCCTAAGAGAACACGCAGTTTAGAAGGCCAAGGATCAAAGAAAGACATAAAACTGTTCTGCATTGCAAATAGAAGTCCTGCTCCATTGTGAGAGAGGCAGCCTTGCAAATTACAGGGGCAGAGGGAGTAAGGTAGCTAAGTCAGGAACAATTAGTGAAACCCAAGAGTGGAGAATTGTATGAACCTCTAGGGGAAGGTAGGTGAGGAGGTGTTACATAGGACAGGTATGGGAGGGGTAGGTTTCCCATTCCTGTCCTGACCCAGTCAGTGGCAGCAGGGCCACCTCTAATCTAACGGGGCCCCTTAAGGGAAGTTAAAGGGTGTCCCTTCTCTGAGTGGTTGCAGCTCTGTGCCAGGATGCAGGGTTTGGTGAGTGGAGCGTGAGTTGGGTTCCTTCCATGCTGCAGATCTCCAAGGCTATGCTCAGCAGCCCTGAGTGCCAGCCCTCAGTGTAGACTAGTGGGCAGCAAGGAACATCTACTAACAGGATGGACCCAAATGGACCCAGAACAAGGGTGATGCCCAGGGCTCTCCGCCATCTTGAGACACACCTGGTGGGATGAGAAAGGAGAGACCAAACACACAAGTTTTATATGTAGCCCAGCTCCCTATCCTCTGAGATTACTTTAAACTGCTTCTAACCTCCATTCCCAAACCCTCTGGAAGAAATCCACAGCCTATCCTTTAGAATCCTGTGAAATCCTAGGGATTACAGTCTTGGGTTTTCCCACTGGGTTCCTGATTCGTTCCTCATGTGTGATCCCACTTCTTCCTCCAAGTATTACAAAAACTACGCATACTAAGCATTCGTTTGAGTAGACGGTATCATAGAAGATTGGATGGGGACAGGGAGGAAGGAAGAAAGTCTTTACATTGAGCTGATGAACACTTCAACTTTGCATAAGGGAAAACGCCATTCTTAAAATTCTTTTAAGTTATCCTGTGATTCTATGTGTTTTTCACTGATATTTAACCCCACTTACACCCAATCTTCCAGAATTTTGCTGGCTCCCCTCTCTCTACCTTTCCTATCTTCTACCTCTAGAATTTTCTTCTGTACTCCAAACTTGTCTTTTTCTATTGTGCAGAGCAATGTAGCTCTCCCTATCTCTGAATCTGCAAGATGGACATGTAAACTTATAAAGTGGAGGGTTTTACACTGAATGGAATTCATCCTTCTTTAAATTTTTTTTTGTTTTATAAAGGGAGGTAGTTAGGTTTATTTATTATTATTATTTATTTAATGGAGATACCGAGGATCAAACCCATGACCTCATGCATGCTAACCATGCGCTCTTCCACTGAGCTATACCCTCCCCCCAGAATTCATCCTTCTTATAACATCATTACATCTGACACAATTGTCAGAACCTGAGGAGAAAAAATGTTAGCTTTATTTACTATGCAATTTGATGGTGAACTTCCTGGGTAATGTGATACTTAATAAATATAAGGCATAGAATAGTAGCTAAAGTTAGAAATAGAGTAATTTTTTTTTAAGTCAGGCTGAAAAACTTGATTTCCACATTAGTGGGAAATGTGGAATAGTTTGTGTTTTTAGTTTAATCAGGAATATATTGATCATCTATTAACTTGATCTTTAAATAGAAATTAAGGTCTCTCAATAATGAAGTCTTCAACTTGTCACTCCCTTAAGTAGGGAAGAGATGAAGATAGGATTTGTAGGGTCTGAGGATTATATAGCTTTACTTATATATGTATAAGTATATGTATATATGTATATATATGTATATATATATATAGCTTTACTAATGTACAATAGTAAATCTTACAGTAATATTATATAGTTTTACTAATATGCTATATTAATTATATAGTATACTATACAAATTACATAGTTTTACAGGGTGCTTTTTTATTTTTTAATTTTTTTTTAATGGAAGTACTGGGAATTGAACCCAGGACCTCAAGCATGGTAAGCATGCACTCTGCTACTGAGCTATACCCACCTTCTTACTGGGTGCTTTGTAAAATGGTGGTTCTTAAACATTTAAAGAACTATCATTGTGGAGAGAGGATAGCTTAATGTGGTAGAGTGTGTGCTTAGTATGCACGAAGTCCTGGGTTCAATCCTCAGTACCTCCTCTAAAATAAACAAACAAACAAACCTAATTACCTCAACCAAAAAAAACCTAAAAATTAAGCAAAATAAAGAAAAATAGAAACTATCATTATAAATGTAACTCAGTGAGATTTCGATGTTCTGCTTTGGAAATGACAAAGGGGAGGGGTGCTACACCTGAGGAGTGCTGACACGAGTTAAGTTACTTTGTGCAATTTTGCCAAAAGATGGAGCTACAGAAGTCAATGCAAATCCAGAGTATTTTAATGGTCCATGAGTTGGGGGCAGAAATCAAAGCAAAAGATCTTACTTTTTTTTTAACTCTTTTTTTATTGAGTTATAGTCATTTTACAATGTTGTGTCAAATACCAGTGTAGAGCACAATTTTTCAGTTATACATGAACATACATATATTCATTGTCACACATTTTTTTTTGCTGTGAACTACCACAAGATCTTGTATATATTTCCGTGCTATAAAAGATCTTACTTTTAATTAAGTTTTATAAGTCAGAGAGCCTGCTGTTCCTGCCCAGACTTCAGTAAATCACAGTTCCTATCTTAGCTGGTAGAGGGGCAGGGCCAAGTGGAACTATGGGTTACCAACTGGTCTCTCCCTGTTCCACGGAGAAGAATTGGTCAAGCTGAGGCTGAGTTTCATAATGAAGGTATTAAGTATCATTAGTTTCAATGGGATGCCCATGCAGCTGGCAATCTGCCAGGATTCTTGCACAGGACCAAAAGTAGGAATTGCTGAGTTAAGGTTGTGGGTGTTGAATGGCTTGGAATGGATAGGACAGAAGGTTTCTCAAGGGGTCAGCAAAACAGAAGGTCCCAGGGGACACAGTATTTGCTGCTCTTTTCCCCCAGCTCATATTATCGACATCCTGAATTTCCTTTTCCTGGTAGCTGTCACAAAACCTGGGAAGAGGAGTTGTAAACTCAGTTGCAAATGGAGGAGGAGGTCCTTTTAAGAAAAATAATACATAAGTATGAATATAAAATTAGGTACAGGGCCTTGGAAGGGTCTCACACGAGGAAGGGATCCTAAATCTTAAGCATCATTAGCTTCATGGTAAATGTGTCTCTATTTTGGCCTGAGTCAGAAAATCTTTTTCTGCTGGTTGTGTTTCTGGCCATTGGTCCTTCTGGAAGGCATCATAGAAAAGGACGAAAATCTACCATACTCGTTCCTGCTGAGCGATGGCACAACATCAGAGCAGCAATCCCAGGCCATCCTAGAAATTAGCCTTTCCCTAGCTCATCAAAGGTCAACTTTGTAATGAGAAAAGCAGATAGAACAGCAGGGACCTATCTGGAACACATCAGGTTATTACGACTATCTTTCCAGCATTCTCACGCTAATTGCTCACAGGTTGTTTACGCTAACGGCACAATGAAGTTTGGAGGAGAGCCAAGATGATCAAGCCAAACTCTGCAATTTATAATGTTCCATAAAGTTCTCACGCAGCAACACATCCCTCCTTTTTTTCTTTTTTCATTTGTAAGGGATGGAAAATCACAGCTTTTTTTTTTTTTTTTTGAAATGGCCTCTGGCTTCCTACAACATGGCCAGGGATGACATTGGAGGCTGTTTTCCAGTTGCCTTCTAAATTGGCCCATGACTCTATATCTGATATGATCTGATTTATATTTTGAGAAGTTCCCTCTGGCTGTTGTGTTGAGAACTGACAGTGGGAATGTGACCGAAAGCAGGCAGGTGAGTTGGGGCTCTGCAATAGGCTAGGTAAGAAATGATGCGGGTTTCAACTTGGGTAGGTAGGACTCCAGAGAAGACACTGGAGTCTGGACAGCTTTTGAAAGGAGAGTCCACAGGACTGCTAATGAGTTGGATGTGGGATGAGGTCTGCAGGATGGGGTAAAAAAAAGAGGATTCATGGTTGCTTCCTAGGGTTTTGATCTGAATTACTAGATAAAATTCCAGAAAAGGGGAAGATAGAGGCAAGTGTAGAAAAAAAAATCAAGAATTCTATTTTGATCATGAGGTTGACCAAGTCAAACTCCACAGACTATGGGACACTTACTCTAAACAATGTAGATTTTCAAGTGAATCACTCAAATAACCATCCATTAAAGAATAAGCCCTAAATACCAATCCAAAGAATATATTTATATAAATAAATTTGTTTTTTTTTTTTACCCTGACATGGAGATGTCCATTTCCTCTCAGTGTTATAGCTAGGTCAACATCACCAAATTTCACTTTCTCTGGGGACTTTCCAGGTGTAAAGAAAAGTGAGTACAAGAAGAAGTAAAAACTCAAATAACCACCATGTTTGCTGGCCAAACAATGATATCTAAAAGGCAAGTCTGAAGGTTTAGTTATCAACGACAGACCATTCCGAAAGAGAATTTTGTTAAATGTGCCTTCTCATTCATTAATTGGTTGATTCATTGATTACTAATAATCTCACATGCAAACAAAAAGCACACTCAACTCCTTCCAAAAGGAGATAAGCCAGGTCCAGCTATGGCCTCTATTCCTTCCCTGGTTACATTTGCTTGTTTAACAAACATGTAATGAATGTCTATTATGTACCAAGCACAGTGCGAAATTGTGGGAACATAATTATGAACAAAATATCTTCCTTGTCTCCAGGGAACTTGCAGTCTACTTGGAAAGACAGAAAAGTAAACACACTTCCAACTTCAGCAATCTGGGGCCCTGCTTGGGCACCTGAAAGTGTTCTTCTGATAAACACTTAGAAATGCTGGCTTAAATGTCCATCAATAGGTGACTGGATAAAGAAGATGTGGTATATTTATACAATGGAATACTACTCAGCCATAAAAACCGACAACATAACGCCATTTGCAGCAACATGGATGCTCCTAGAGAATGTCATTCTAAGTGAAGTAAGCCAGAAAGAGAAAGAAAAATACCATATGAGATCGCTTATATGTGGAATCTAAAAATCAAAAACAAACAAAAACAAAGCATAAATACAGGACAGAAATAGACTCATGGACAGAGAATACAGACTTGTGGTTACCGGGGGGGGGGTAGAGGGTGGGAAGGGATAGACTGGGATTTCAAAATTGTAGAATAGATAAACAAGATTACACTGTATAGCACAGGGAAATATACACAAAATGTTATGATAAATCACAGAGAAAAAAATGTGACAATGAGTGTGTATATGTCCATGAATGACTGAAAAACTGTGCTGAACACTGGAATTTGACACAACATTGTAAAATGATTATAAATCAATAAAAAATGTTAAAAAAAAAAAAGAAATGCTGGCTAAAATCTAAGGAAGTGCATAACTGAATTGGTAAGAAGAAAGAGACCTCTCCAAGGTCCAAAGCAAAGCAAGAGCTGAAAACCAAACTGGTAAGGATGAGAGCAGATGATGTAGCTATCCTGGGGGAGGGCTTAATCCCAATATCCTAGAATATTCTAGCATCTATTCAGTGTGGGAGGGGACTTCAGGAGGGCATGAACTCCAGAGGTGAGAATCACTGGGTGCCATCTTGAAGGCTGGATACCACTGGGCAAAGCACTAGACCAACTGAGTTGCTGGCCAATGACAAGAGAACATGGATTAGTGGGAAAAGAGAGAAGTCATAAATAACATAACCCGTTCTGTTAAGTTAGGACTATTGCCTTTACTTCTATTTCCTTCCTTACTGGATATTCTTTCTATTTTTTGAGGTATACCATCATAAGATAATAGAAAAAAAATTGTTCTCTGACCCTGGTTCCTAGCACAGAGCTTCTTAAACCCTTGTAATTTCCTAATTACAAGGAATTAATTAATTCCTAATTAATAAGAGCACTAGGAGCATCTCTTGTTCTAATACTTGGTCTTTGACCCCAGGTCCTGACACAGAGTTCCATGGAATTTCCTGGGTGATAGCAGTGCCTTTTCTTCTGATGAAGTCGGCTCCTGGATAGGGGCTGGTCACCAGAAAGACCAAGCGATGATTAGGAACTTGGAATTTTCAGCCCTATCCTCCATTCTCTAGAGAGAAAAGAGGGGCTGGAAATGGAGTTAATAATTGATCATCTATGTGATGAAGCTTCCATAAAAGTCCCAATTATATGAGGTTCGGATTGCTTCCAGGTCAGTGCACATGTGGAGGTCAGGGGAATGGCATGGAAGCTCTGTGCCCCTTCCCTCATGCCTTGCTCTATGCATCTCTTCTACCTGGATGTTCATCTGTGTCCTATTATAATAAACTGGTGAACAGTAAGCAAATAGTTTTCTTTTCTTTTCTTTGACAGAAAATTACATTTATTGACCGCTAAATATAATAAAACTAAGAGCTCTGCGCCACACGTTTTAAGAGGGCTTTAACCTTGTTCTCACTGCTATGCTCATTGAAGTCAGCGTGCATTTGTCTCTGTAGCCTCTGCGTCTGTTTTCTGGGCGGCTAAGGGGACTTCACGTGACTGTTTCCGTAGCAGCCTCTCAGTATTTGTGATCACCATGGGACGCAGAGGGAAAAAACCAGAAAGACCTAGAAGCTTTTCCACAGGCTTAGAGAGGTGGACCCTACAGCCAATCCAATGCCGGATCCAATCCAGGTTGAGAGCAACGAGCTTCTCTCCATGACTGTTGGGCAGTGTATCTTAAGAGCCCAGCTGCTCCATGAAATGGCCATCCCCAGGACACTTGTGAGCAGCCACGATGTGGTAGAAAGGCCAGTTGGTACAGCCACCCAGGGCAAGCAGATGGTTAAGTGGACTCCATAGGAGGCCTGGCAGAGGAGAGTAGTGAGCGGCACCGTGCTGCAGCCGGCGCCTGTGCACTAGTTGCCACGTCTTAGAGCTTCCTGGATCTGCTCGACCACCTAGGGTGGCGCCGACAAACCACAGGAAAGTCTACATAGCAGAGCCGCTGGGATCGCCCCTCTACAACCCCAGCCCGGACTTCTCGGTGCTGGAAGCCAATGCCAAACAGTTTTCTTGAGTCCTGTGAGCCACTCTAGCAAATCAATCAAACCGGAGGAGGAGATCGTGGGAACCTCCAATTGATAGCCATTTGGTCAGAAGCACAGGTGACAACCTGGACTTGAGTCAGTGGCTGAAGGTGTGTGTGGGGTGTGTGTGTGTGTGGTGTGTGTTGGGGAGGGGGGCAGTCTTGTAGGACTGAGCCCTTAACTTGTGGGATCTGAAGCTACCTCCAGGTGGATGCTGTCAGAATTGAGTTAGATTGCAGGACACACAGCTAGCATCACAGAAGATTGCTTGTTGTGGGATAAGCCCCTCATATCTGGTGTCAGAAGTGCTGTGAGTGTGGTAGTGATGTGAGAGTAAAGGAGAGACCTAGGAGGAAGACTGGGTTTTTCCTTCTCAAGCTTACATAGAGTAATAGGCAGAAAGTCAGAGATGTTTTAAAAGTAACTATCCTTCTCTTTCCTTTTCACTTCCCCTAGAATTGTGTATGGTGTGAGCTGGTGATGATTAAATTTCTTATGTTGTCCACAAGTTGCAAAATATGGAGAGGGATCATGATGGAACCAGAGGAGAGATGGAGGCCATAACCGGACATGGGTTGTCTCCTTTCGGAAAGCGCTGAATTTTTTGTTTGCACGTGAAATAATTATGTTCGAAATTTAAAAAAATTGTATGTGGTATGAAAAAAAGTGAGAGGACGTTGCTTGGCAACCCATGGTTGGAATGCAGAGGACATCTGTTGTTTTCCTCTCTCAGCATTCTATCTCCTTCTTTTGGAGAAGGCCTCCTCCCCCACCACACACTGGCTAGGTGGGGCTGTCAGTCACCGTTCTCTGCCCTTCCCTAGTCAGAGGATGCCATCCAATTCCAACTAGGCCTCTTGGAAGTGCTTTCTCTGGAAGAATGTTTTAGTGGGAGGACAAATCTTGAAGTTCATTCATTTTGGGGCAGCATCTTTATTGATCACTTATTTTATCTTTTTTTTTTTTTGATGGAGGAGGGACATAATTAGCTTTACTTATTTATTTTTAAAGGAGCAACTGGGGACTGAACCCAGGACCTCATGCACGCTAAGTATGTGCTCTACCACTTGAGCTATATACCCTCCTTTGTCTGAAGGGCCTTTCCCCCCACTATCAGTTAGCTCTTCATCCTTTCCACAAGCTTCCCTGCCAGGTTATTGTGGCCAAATGAATGTGAGGCAAGGACAACCCAGGTGAGTGAGGCTCCTGCCTTAACCACCTCTGCCTCTCTCGTGAGAGAGGAGGCTGGGCATCCCTGTTGGAGGCTCGTCTGAAGGGAGGTGGGCCAGGCTGAGCCTACCGCCCAGAAAACCAAGCCTGGCTGAAGGGACTTTTTATTCTTGTTACCCACATATCCAGAACTGCTCTGATTCCTAATTATCTTGCTACTTAACTGTCTAGATTGTCTTTTGATTTTTTGTGAATTTTCACGTTTTCTTTCCATAAATTCTTTGAAGTTCCCTCTTAAATTAGCCAGAGTTGGTTTCTGTTGCTTGTAGCCAAAGAACTTTATTTAGTAGTTGATTCCTTAGCATTGAGCTCAGTTAGAAGGATCCTATAGCAAAAAGAACACTAAATTCAGTTAGTTTTGTAGCAAAGAGGACCCGCAAATAAGATGATACTTAGTGATCCAGCTTTTTCAACACATACATGCAGCACTTTCCTCCCTAAGCCTACCTTCATAGAGTCTGGATTGGAAAAGTTTTCAGGAAGGGTACCTGTACTTGCTGATACCTTGTATTCAGAACCACTAGCTAGGATATGGCCTTAAAGGTCTCGTACCGCAAAAACCTCCAGGGAGTGCCATTCACATAGATTATGTTGTGAATGGTGTCCTTGGTGTTGTGTAGTGCAGCAACCTGTTACTCCCCTCTCAGAGTCCCGGTTGCTGGATTTGGCTTCTTGTGTCAGCCTCATACAACCTCCTTCTTCTCCTGAATTTTCCCTCAAGTGCACAGTTGAACTTCCCTGCAATCAGTCATGTCTAAACCAGTTCATCCGATGTGTCACAGATTTGTATGTATCTGGATCAAATAGTCGACAGAGATAAAGACTTTGTTTCTCAGGAGGTTCTTAGGAAATCAATCGATACACTGAATGTTTGTGTCCCCTCCCAAATTCATATGTTGAAGCCCTAAGCTCAGCATGGCTGTAATTGGAGATGGAGCCTCTAAAGAAAATTTAAAGTTAAATGAGATCATGAGGGTGGGTCCCTGATCCAATAGGATTACTGTCCTTATAAGAAGAGGCACCAGAGAACTCTGACTCTCTTTCTCCACACACAGACACTGAGGAAAGGCCATGTGAGGACACAGCAAGAAGGTGACTGTCTGCAAACCAGAAAGAGTCCTCACCAGAAACGGCATTGGCTGGCACCTTAATCTTAGACTTTCTAGCCTCTAGAGCTTGGGAAAATTAATTTCTGTTTTTTAAGTCACCCAGTCCGTTATGGAAGCACAAGCCAACCAAGACAGATTCACATAGACACATAAAGGTGGGTAGAAGGGTATTAATGAATTTCACTTATCAGAAACATTGACTTCAAAACTATGTCCAGTCAAGTCACATTGCTACATAAAGAAGATACAATGAGTGGATAGGGTGTCCTTTTTTTATTGTTGTTACAGAGGAGGACAGGTGAATGAAAAACATGGGAGAGAATAAGATCAATGCTTTCTGTGTTTTATGTTTTCTTCCATATACAATCTATAAATATCTTGTCACTATAGCAAAGTAATTATTACACCATACCACCACCACCACATAAACACATACACACACAAGAGTATTAGAATAGGAATGATATTAATTATCAGGAAAATGCAAATCAAAACAACAATGAAATACCACTTCAAACCCACTAGGATGGCTATAATAATTTAAGAAAAAGACAATAACAAGTTTTAGAGAAAATGTTGAGAAATGGGAACACTGATACATTGCTAGTGGGACTGTAAAATGGTGCAGCTATGGGAGAAAATAGTTTAGCAGTTTTCCCCAAAGTTAAACACAGAGTTACCATGTGACCCAGCAATTTTACCCTAGGTATACCCAAGAAAATTGAAAATGTATGTTCACACAAAAACTTGTACACAAGTGTTCATAGCAGCATTATTCCTAATAGCCAAAAAAAGTGGAAACAACCCCGATGTCCATCAACTGATGAATGAATAAACAAAATGTGCTATATCTATAAATGAAATACTATTCAGCCATAAAAAGAATGAGGTACTGACATATGCCACAACATGGATAAACCTCAAAAACAGCCTGCTTACTGAAAGAAGCCAGACACAAAAGGCTACATGTTGTATGATTCCATTTATATGAAATGTTCAGAACAGGCAAATTCACAGAGACAGAAAGTAGTTTAGTGGTTGTCAGATGCTGGGTGGGGGACACAGCTGTATGGGGCTTCTTTTTGGGGTGTGATGAAAATGTTTCAGAATTAGATAGTGGTGATGGTTGCAAACCCTCATAAATAGATTAAAAATGACTGAATCGTACACTTAGAAGTGTGAATTTTATGGTATGTGAATTATATCTCAATAAAGAAAATCAGAATAGATAACAAGTTGACTTCTATCCTTACAGATATTGGACAGTCAGTCATGTGGTAACACCATCCAACTTTGCGTTTTCTACCCAAATTTTAAGCAAGAAGGAATTACTCAGAGAATAAGGGGAAAGAGTTGATGATAAATTAAGAAACATTAATTTTAAGAATCTATATTGTATACAAGGCTAGTTATAAATGCAATATAAAATTCTACAAAATATAAGCAATATCTAAATGCATAATGTAAAAGGTTAGTCTCCTAAATCCTACTTTATCAGCTAACGTATGCTAGCAGTTTAACAAATCGTGACATCCCAAATGCCTCATAAAAGTTTTTTTTTACTTCAGAATTCCAAAGTAGGATTTTATCACTGATCAATAAATTGTACTCCTCTAAGCAATGATTCTGGGACCAAGTCTCCTTTCATCTTGTGTCTCCATCGTGAACACAGAGCCTCCAAAGTTGCCATAGAAGAAGAAATCATGGAGAATTGTCCACAATTCCCTTGGCCAGATTCCAGGCACACGACCATGCTTCTCTGAAAGGGAGTTTAAGAAATGTAAGCTAATGAGTGCCCAGGAGAAAGAGGAAAGAGATTTGTTGAATTGTTGATCAGTCTCTGTCACACCCACCCCATGGAGAACTCTGTTAACAGTTTACAGCAAAGTCCTCCGGCTTTCTTTGTATGCATGTATTAATATATAACAGTACTTTTTAATGGTAATGGAATCATACTATATATATATGGATACTATTCATGGTAGGCTGACTCAAATATAATCTACACTTATTTGCTATCCATATACAATTAGAATTTAGAAAGTGGATGGCTAATCCCAAGTGAAAAGAATTGAATGGGGGGGTTCATAGCTCTGTTGAGATTCATCTTCCTGTAGAGTTGCCTTCTGTACTCCTTCAATAAAAATTGACATTCTTTGGCTATCTGTTATTTTAATTTCAAACTTAGGTGCAGTTAATCATTTTCCTCATTTCAAGTCACACTATCATCATTGGTCCATGCAATGCTCCTCACATATATTTATATTCTGTTTCATTCCGTAACCTACTTCCTTTCCTACTCCATAGACAACCACCGTAATGTATTTAATACACATCTTTGTGTTTGTGTTCTTGAAAAATGTATATTGCTCTGTAACCACGTATTTTAAATTTGCATATATGGTCTGTGTTTATAACTTATTCTGACTTTTAAAATCAGCTCTATTTTTAAGTTCAAGATTCATTATGTTACTAAGTGTATATCTAATCCATTGCTCTCAACTGCTATATGTAGTACTCCATGGTTTACATTCGCTACATTTTATGTATTTATTCTCCAAATAACAGAAACTCAGATCACCTCCACTCCTCCACACCACAAACAATGCCAGAATTGACCTTCTAGCTTGTGACCCTTCAGGGGCTTTTTGTGGGAATTTCAGTGAGATACAGACTCATGGACAGATTTTCTGGGTCATTAGGTATGTATATGCACTATTGGACTATGTGTCACCATATTGCATTCCAGAATGGTTACACCAGTCTTTATTCCCATCACGAAGAGTGCCTATTTTCCCATCATCTCTCTAATTTTTGCTATCTGATTGGATGTAAAGCAATATCTCACTGTTAATTTATATTTTTCTGATTATAATTTAGTTTAAACATCTCTTCACATGCTTGCTAACCTTCTGAGTTTCTTCTTCTGTGTATTGCTTACTCATATCCCTTTCTATTTTTGAAATTGGAGTTGCTGTGTTTTTTTGTTAATATGCAGGAGTTCCTTGTCTTTTCTAGATCAAGGATCAACAAACTACTGCCCACAGATAAAATTTGGCACACTTGCGGGTTTTGTAAATAAAGTTTTATTAGAACACAGTCACCCATTCACTTACTGTCTCTGGCTGCTTTCCTGGTACAACAGTAGTGTCGAGTAGTTGTGTCAAAGATTATCAGCCAGCTTAAGTTTTCATTGTTTGGTCCTTTACAGAAAGAGTTTGCAAAATCCTGCTCTAGTTAGTAATCTCTTATTAGCATTAGACTTGGGAAATATCTTTTCCCATGTTGTCATCTGTCTGTTAACTTTGTCCATACAGCTCTTCACTGAGCCCTAAATCTTGATTTTAATGCAATCAAATCCATAGATTTTTTTTTTGTCAACCTCAAGTTACATTTTTTTGAAGTTTAAAAACAATTTCTGTTCTGCCTCTAGGTTACAAAAATAACTTACAACTTCTTTTCCTATTAAATTCATAATTTTACCTTTTATGTTTAGGTCTTTACCCCATTTGGAGCTTACATTTATATATAGTATTAGATAGGGATTCAATATTTTTCTCCATGTAGTGAGCCAACTTATCAAACACTAACTACCAGACATTCCAATTAGCCTTTGTGTCAGTTTTCAACATATTGCTCATAGTTCCAAATCTACCCTTCATTGCCTGCTCTGCAAAAAATAAGATGATCCCTTTAAATATTTCTCCCTTACCATCTGGGATAATAGTAAGCTTGTCAGTAGAGGATACTGGAAGAACACCTGAGGAAAAAGAGATTTTTCCTCTTCCTGATTCCTTCTCTAATCAGGCTCTTGCAGTATGCAGTTTCTGTAGCACTGGGCTTGCAGCACGTGGCTTCTCCAGCATCTAGTGCCTACAGTGTGCAGTGGCCTGCAGTGTCCAGTATCCAGCAGTTTCCCCTTGCAACCTCTTGGGTAGATTTCCAGCAGATTTCACTGGTGCAGCTTTCCCACCATCCAGTGAAGAGGAAATTCCCTCTTCAACCCATTCTGGGTCTCAGGCTGAGGGATACTCTTCTTTGGGTATTGCCTTAGAAGTAGTAGCTATTCCTTAAATCTGAGATTCTTGTATTCTTTAGTGCTCTCTTTATTTCTTACTACCCAATCTCCTATAATTTCATCCCCTGCTATAGTTAATAGTTCTTTATATTAAACTTTTTCTGTACAGATTACTGTATGATTTCTACCTCTTGGTTGGACCCTGACTGATATAGTCATATTCTCATTGATTTGTGCTATACTTGTATCATATATTAAATTCCCATATTTAAGTATGGGTCTATCTCTGAGGTCTCTTTTTGTTCTATTTGGCCTATTGCCTAATTTAATCTTCAGTAAGATAATAGGTGCAAAGTACCTAGCCATTACCTAGCATATATATAGTAGTTGCTCATTAAACAATACTGATCATGGTAGACTACCATGCCCTACTTTGCCCTCAAAGAGTACCCATCTAAGACCAATAATTTGGCTTTGGTTTAATTCTATGAGCTGGAAAAAGGGAGTCAGGACCAGTAGAGGAGAGTGGCCTATTTCCCAGTTCAACTTATGAATGAATGAAAATCCAAAAATCACTGGCTGCTTCTGACTTTAAGCTGCTTTAGCCATCACCCATAATTAACATTAATGCAGACATTTATTCCCACAAGGATACTAATAGGTCTATTCTATAATTTTAAAAATTTCTTAAACATGATAATCATAAACCTGTACAATGCAGCCTCATATAGGCACTCAAGTGAATGTTTCAAGTATATGCAATGCTTTGTTTCTTTTTCATTCTTGTTTGAAAAAGGAAGTTTCTCTCACCAATTAAATACAACTGAATTATGAAACAAAATCTAAACAAATAGAAAAACATATCCTATTCTTGGAAGGGAAAACTTGACATGTCCAGTCTATCAAAATTAATACATTTAATATAGTTATAATTATAAACTTAATTTTTAATGGACAATATCATCTTTAAGTTGATTTTGTAGATAGTTTCCAGAGATGAACAATTCCTTCCCTCACTGATGTAGAGTTATCCCTCCCCTTGAACCTGGACTGGACTTAATGACTCAATCAATAGAACGGAATGCTGCCTTGCTTAATGAATAGAATGCAGAGAAAGTATCACTCTGGGACTCTAAGATTAGATCATAAGAAATATTGCAGCTTCCATCTGGATCTCTTGGAATGTTTTCTCTTCAGACACTCCCCCTCAGAACCCAGACACTATGGTGTGAGAATCCCAAGCCACATGGACAGGTCACCTGTAGGCACTCTGATTGACAGCCCCAACTTAGCTCCCAGTAGAGAGCCAGCATCCATTTCCAGTTATGTGAATGAGCCATCTTGGATATCCTGCCCAGGTAAGCCTTCAGATGTCTCCAGCCCCAGCCACCATCTGACAGTAATCACATGAGAAACTGCCCAAGTGACTGCCCCGCTGGGCCCAGGCAACCCACTGGACATAAGAGATAATAAATTATTGTTTTAATTTACTAAGTTTTAGTGTGGTTTGTTATGCAGTAATAGATAGCTGGAACAGAAATTGATACCAAAGTGTTATCTTGCTGTGACAAAAACCTAAAACATATGGCAACAGCTTGGGACTAGGGAGTGTTTGGCAGCTGGAAGGGCCTTAGGAAGACTGTTAGTGAAGATTTGAAGGAGAGAAAGGAAATTGTTATTGGAGGCTGGAGAAAAGGCAACTCCTGCTATGTAGCAGCAAAAAGTTCAGAAGATTGTCACCTATGGTAAAACATAAAATGGAAAGTATAGTTAATACATGGATGATTTGGATAAGGAGATTTCTAGGCTGATGGTTCAAAGTACCAAATGGTTTCTTTTAGCTGTCAATGATAAGGTACAGAAAGACAGAGATAAGCTAAAAGGGAACTATTCTGCATTCTAGAAGAATTTAGAGGATATCTGAAAGGCTCAGGACAGTTTTTCTAGCCAACAAATGTTTCTCAAAGGAAGAATATTCTTCAGATAAATGAAGTCAATATTGCATTTGTTGAGACTTGAGGAGTTTTAAGTGCATGTTTTCTAGGTCCTCTCAAGTAAATGAAGTGGTTTCTAAGAATGCTAGAATGTCTCTTAGATTTTTTTTTTAACAGACAAGAGAGCTTTTAAGAATCTTAGGGGTGTTTTTTATAGCATACTGAATCTCAGACCAAGGTAGAGAAGGACCTATTTTGAAGACATTGTGGGTGTGGCTTCTGAGAACCTAAATAAAATTCCCAGAGAACACAAATGTTCAGGAAGACTGCATTTGTAGAAGAATCACTAGCTTCTAGCAAAAAGGACAGCTCAAAACAAAAACAGCCCTTGGAATACCCAACTTTTTATGGGCAAGAAGCAGGCTGTGAAAGCTACACAGCAGCAAATATGAGCCATTTTTTATGGAAAAGGAAGGATGATCCAAAGTGAAGAATCAAGGGTTGAGAAGGCAGAGCTCAGGGCCACAGAGAGCAGGAGTGGGTCCCAGTCAAAGAAATGGAAATATGTTCCTGGCTGGGATTTCAGAATTGCTATGGGACACTGCCTGTTATGTGTCTCCTGTTTCTCCCTTTTGAACAGAAGTGCTTATTGCAGTTACTTCGTCTTCATAACATCGTTGTATATTGTGTTTGTGTTGCAGACAGCTTGATTATTTTTTTTCACAGATCTTCAGATCAAGAAGAGCCACCCCCAAGGAGCCTCAGCTACACCTAGACCTCATTTAGATGATGAGATCCTGAACTTTGAGTTGATGCCATTATGTGAAGAGATTTTCAGAATCCAGAGAGGATGATGAGTATATTTTGCACATTCAATAGATATGAATTGTGTTGTTCAGAGGGTAGGCTGTGGTGGGTAAGCTTTAAATATGTTACACCATCAGTCTCTGCTGTAGCATTTTTTTTTTAACTCCAAAAATTGTTTGTGCCTTTTCTTCATCATTTCACCAGAGATTTATCTATTTCATTATTCTTCTCAAAGAATCTACTTTTGGCTATGTCAATCTTTAGAAAATCACACGTATTTGTTTTTTGCTTATTTAGTTTCTCCTCTCATTTTTTTTTAACTCATTACTTTTAGTTTCTTTGGATTAGTTCAGTTGTTCTTTGTCTCACTTCTTGACTTTTAACATTTAGCTCTTTAAATTTTAGCTTATCTTTTTTCTAATATAAGCACTTAAGACTTTGCATGAGGTACCTCCTACAAGTTTCGATGTAAAGCATTTTTAAAGTCATTTAGTTCTAAGCATTTTCTGATTTCCTATCTGATGTCTTCTTTGACCAGTTTAGCAGTACATTTAAAAATTTCCAGACATAAACAGGTCATTTTAAATTGTTGCTGTTATTGTCCTCTAATTATAATGTAGACACACAATGTGGTAAGTGTAATATTGATTCTTTGGTATTTGACATTTGTTTTTCAACAAGGCTAAAGTATGATTTACAGTGTAATAAATATTTACAGGAGTTCCATGGAAATGATCAATGAAAATATATATGTTCTAATATTGGTAAAGTTTTCTAAATAAAATCAATTAAATCACGCCCTTTAAAAAAACCTGTGTCTTAGTTTTGGATCCCCCTATTATAACTGTGTGCCATTTGTGAGATCTTTTGCAGGGGGTAATCCAGTTTTCCTTTCCTTGTTAATGTGATATAAAACATTTCTAAATTTTACAGGCAGTATGCTTGATATTGAACTATGAATTCATGGAGTTTTACACCTATCAGTTTGCCAATATTTTAAGATACTCATATTTGATATCCTCTTACTGTGAAAAGATTGACTTCAAATTTTAAGCTGGAAAATCATTGCAAAATTGCTCAGAAAATTATTACAACCATGTAACTTACAGAGATTTTCAATACTTAGATTAAGAATTATGTACAAACTGTTCATAGTGTCTGTGTTCTGATCAACAAACAAAAATAATAAAACATTGGTTATAAAAAGTATACATTAGCATAGAAATAGACTGAGTTTAGACATACATCCCAGTGTAGATGGGAATTTTAGGAATGACAAAATGGTATTTTAATTCAGGGAGGAAGTTAATGGTTTAATAAATGGCACTGGTAAAATTAGCCATCCATTGGAAAGAAAGTAAGGTTGGACTCCCAGACTCACTACACTCAGAAATCAGTTCTGGAAGCATTAAAGCTTAAAGCTAAGAAAAAAACTTTTTAATGATATTTTGGCACCTAAACATATAATTTAAGATTTAGCAAGACCTTTTACAAGCAGAAATCAGTGAAGAAACCTAATTACCCAACCCTCATAAAACAAACAATAAAAGGCAAAAACGTGTGCTTCATTTGAAAAAAAAAATCTCTTAAACAAGAGAAAAATGCAGAAGATCAAGGAAAAGTTAGGTTTATTTGATCTCATAAAAATCTTTTTTTTTTTAATGGGAAAAGATAACAAAGCCAAATAATAGACTGGAAAAATGTTTGCAATCCATAAAACTGAAGAGATTAATTTTTGCAACATACAAAGAGAGTCTATAAATTAATTTAAAAAAAAGACAACTCAACCATCTGCAGCAATAAGGGCTATAGTTCATCCCATTAACTTCCCTCTTCTAAGTTTCCCTTCAGGAAGGGGGGCCTGTGAGAACCGGGAGGAGGAGCTGCTCTCCAAAGATGTGTGGAAGGGTGGCTCTCTTAGCCACGCAAGGAATGGGTTATGTCAGAACGGGGTGGACTGTGTGCATGACCTCTTGGATTTATGTTCAGAAAGACAACTGCGTGAGTGCTGTGAGGAGTAGGTAGCTGGCAGCTGCCAACAGCCCTACTGCTGGGACTTGCTATGGCATTCTTGCCAAAGCAAATCCTCTCTGGATTAGTCCCAGTCATGACTGAGCCCAGTGGGCATACCAGAACTTACCCATTTCTGCCTCATGTTGTAACAGAAAAGAACAAATCTGACACCACATTAAATCTGTTTCTTTGGCTTTAACCCTGTGCCCTGTTTCCTAGGCTTAGTCTTGCTAGCTCAGCACTTTTTGTAAAAGAACGTTGCCTTTAGCCTGAAATACAGAAGAGAGCCTATTCTCAAGGCTCTGATTTTTAAGGATATTAACACTTTTGCACTTACATAAAGATAACAAGTTGCAGAATAGAAAATAACATTTGTTTTGTTAGAGGTTTTACAGGGGCACCATGACCTGACCCACATGGACAGCTACAAGAAGAAAGAAAGAATCCTACCAAACCAAGAATTTTGCAACAACCAACCACACCCCCTCCCCTTTTTAGTATAAAAGGAACCCGAATTCTGACTGGAGTAAGATGATCTTCCAAGACGTTAGTCTGCCATCTTCTTGGTCTGCGAGTTTTCTCAATAAAATCGCTATTCCTTACCCCTAAACCCCATCTCCTGATTTATTGGCCTGTTGTGCCGCTAGCAGAACGAGTTTGGACTCGTAACAATGTGGCACTCCTCTATTAGGAAACTGGCCAGGTCAAGGCGTTCCCAGAGTTGTCTCACTGTACCCTAAGGCTCTTCTTACTCACCCTTCCTTTCACGGGTACCAGGCCTGCATCAGAGTCTACTCCTACTTCCTCTCAATTTGATCTTTCACAGGCATTTCTCCCTTGAACTTTTGATTCCATCTTTGGCATCTGCTTGCGGGAGGGCTCAGATTTAGTTTGGAGCGGTTCATTGTTCAGCAATAGAAAATGAAACAGTTTGGTCTGGGTGCTGCCATAACAAAAGCCTAAAACATGTAGCATTGGCTTTGGGATTACCGGTTGGAAGGGGTTTGAGGGAAAAGGCTTTTAAAAAGCTTCAGTGACTGTAACCTGAAACCTGAAGGGCCTGGAGGGGGCTGTCTGGAGGGGAACGAAGGAAAAGGAGGAAAAGGTTATTGAAAGCAGGAGGCAAGGGGTCCTTTCCTAGAAAGTTTGGCAACATTGTCACACGAAGGAATACAGAAAATAAGAAATGTCCCTGTTGAACTCAAGGAGCCAACCAAGGAGATTTCTAGGCAGAATATGGATGGTGCTACCTGCCTTTTACATGCTGCCCATGATAAAACATGAAAGGAGAGAGATAAACTAAAAAATAAACTTAATTATATAGAAGACCACATCTTGTATGATTCCATTTATATGAAATGCCCAGAATAGGCAAATCTATAGAAACAGAAAGCAGATTAGTGATTACTACGACAGGCAAGTAAGGACTAGGGGCGGGGGGGAAATGGGGAGTGACTGCTAATGGTACCAGTTTCCCTTTTAGGGTGATAAAAATGTTCTAAAATTGATTGTGGTGATGGTTGCAACTCTGTGAATATACCAAAAACCACCCAATTGTGTGTTTGAATGGGTGAATTGCATAGTATGTGAACTACATCTCAATAAATCCTCAATATATCCAGGACCAGGACTTCCTGGGCTTAAATATAAAACTAGTTTTCATTGTCAGCCTCTCCAGATGGTAAATGATTCTAAAATTAAGAAATGTCTCTTGGCAAAAATAAAATCCAAGATACTGTCAGGAAAACATTATCTAAAAAAAAAGATCTAAGGAGGTGCCTCATAGAACCTGTCAGATACAAAGAAGTCTCTCTAAATATCTTAAGGATATTTGTTCACAGCAGTCTCTTGGGGAGCCCAAGGTGGAGAAGAGCTGGTCTCTGAACTCTGCTCAGACAGTTGTTAGGCATGGTTTTTGTTGAATGGAGTGGGTTGTAAATTGATGCATAAAAACCCCACAAAGCCTTTAAGGAAATTGCCCTGGCAGAAGCATCATCAGCTCAGACTAACAGTGACATAGTACAAAACAAACAGAGAGAGGTCTTTGCATCCCTTTTATACGCGAGAAGGTTACTCAGTTGCAAAGTCAATTTTCTTTTGGTATAAGGGAAGGATGATTCAGAGGGTGGAACCAAGAGCCCAGACACTGGATCCATAAACCTTAGTGAATAAAAATGACTCCAAAGCAACTGGGTTAGACTCTAAACCAACAAGCATTTCAAAATTGGCTCCATTATGCACTTCCCGCTTTCTGTCTCTTTGAAGGGGAATGGCTATAGAGGTTACCCTATGCCTTTCCCACTGTGGCATGTACACTGTGTGTAGGGGAGAGATAACCTGTCCCTTTAGTTTACAGAGCTGCTAAATAGGGAAGGGGTGTGAGGGAGAGACCAATCAGAAGATAAATTAAGATACTCTTAAGATAGCCCAGGCAAGAGACAGTGGTGGTTTTCAGTAGGTAGCAGTGGAAAAAGTGATAGGTGGTGGGATTCAGCATATTTTGAAATTACAGCCAACAGGCTTTGTTGATACACAGGGAGTAGGACATGAGAGGAAGAGAAGAGCTGAGTTATGACTCCATAATCATAAATGAAATGGGTGAATGAATGTCTCCCTCCAACCCTCCCTGTTCTATTGAAGTATGGTTGATTTACAATATTGTGCTAGTTTCAGGCATAGAGCAAAGTAATTCAGTTATAACCCCTCCAACTCCTTTTGTCTGTCTCTTTTAGGGGCAGAATTTTCAAGGGTAACCTACACTGTTGTCTTGATTTTCTCACTTCCCACTTCTCATCCCACTCCTATCTAGTCTCTGCCTCCTACCACTCTGCCAAATTGCTGTTGATAATATCACCAGTGGCCACTGTATTTCCAGAACCACTTTTGCATCCTCTTTTTATTTGCTTATTCTATTGCATTTAGTGGAGGGATCCACTGCTTTTTTTGAAACATTTTATTCCCTTGGCTTTCTTGAACCATGTATTTTTCTGAGTTTCTGCTACCTCTCTGGTTGCTCCTTCTGAATCTCCTTTTCTGGCTTCTCTTCTAACTCACTATTGATGTAGATCCTCAGTAGCTCTGGAGGACCTTTTCCTTGTCTCGCTGTAGACTAATCCAATTCCAGGATTCCTAAACTGACACCTCCCGGCCAAACTTCTGAGCTCCATACAGTTCTGTATGTCTACTTGCATATTCAGGAAATCCCAGAGATACCTCAGGCTGAACATGACAAAACAGAAGTCATTACCTTTCCCCTCCAAATGTACTCTTTCTCCAGTGTTCCCACTCTGTATAAGGAAATACCATCTACCCAACTGCTCAAACCAGAAAACTAATAGTCTTGGCTTCTCACCCTCTCTTACACATACTACCATAAACAATCAACCACTATCTCCAGTAATTTCCACCTCTTAGATCACTCACTCTCAAATCTGACCATTTTTTTTCATCTGCTGTCACGGTCTTCCCAGCCATCATCATCCCTTGCCTGGACTTCTTCATCAGCCCCCTATCTCTATCTGCTGGCCTTCTAGTATCCACTTTGGCCTTGTATGCTATGCTCTTGTTCAAGCACAAATAGGACGGTGCACTTCAGCAATTTAAAGGTTTCCAATGATCTCCTATACCCTTGAAATATATTTCAGAATCCTTACTATATAGCTCATAAGACTTTGCATGATCTGGACCGTGTTGCCTCTTTCACTTCCATCTCTTATCACTTTCCTTTCTTTTCTGTGGCCAGTCACACAGATCTGATCTCAGTCCCTTGAACCTGCCAAAATTCCTCCACCTTACGGCCTTCACACTTTTTCTCTGCTCGAACAGCTCCTCTCCATTCCTTTTGTCTGGCTCATCCTTGTCTCAGATTAAGTGACACTTCCTCAGGGCAGCCTGTCTTAACCACCCACCCCCTCTCAAATTAAGTCAGATCTCTCTGTTGTGTGTTTTCTTAACCTTCTGAACTTCTGCTTGGCTGCACTCTGCTTGAGTGTCTTGTGTAATCATTTAGTAGAGTGTCTGTTTCATGTCCGATTTCCCCACACTAGACTGTTAGCTCCATTACGACAGACTGTGCCTGTTCTATCCATCACTGTAGATGAGCATGTGGTTTCATGGTCACTAAGTATTTCTGGACTGGTTGACAATAGAGGAAGGCCCAAGTAGCACTGGCCTTTGAGCACTAGCTAGAATTAATTGCCTGAGGCTATAACCTCCCACCCTTTCCTCCCTTAAGGAAAGTTATAAGGGCTGGGGGGGGGGGAACAGAAGTACTCCATGACTCCATGCACTGTCTAGTACAAATATGAAAGAATCTTCATCACAATTTTACTTATTAGAGTGAAAAAATCAGAAAAACCCAAGAGTCCCTAAATGTCTAACAATATGGGAATGGCTTCATACATTACACCAATGGTTTAAAATAATTGTCTAACATATTTGAACCCTTATTTTTCAAATAGAACCTGGCATAGGACCCCAACATGTAAAATGCATTACAGTGGGGGCTATTCTAGTTGAACGGGGGATGGGGCAGAGCTTAATTTTTTAGGTCTCCCCAGCTTTCCCTATCTCTTCTCCTCCCCTATTTTCCCATCTTTCCTCCCCCAGGTCTTGAAGGCTTTCCAGTTCCTGGCTCTGTTATTTCTTTTAAAGCCGGGACGTCATTTCTGTTCAGGTTCCCATGAGACACTCCCAAATGCTTTGCTGTGTTGTTATGCTGGCTCAAGTTGGTTTTCTGTTACTTGTAATTAAAAACAAAAACAAAAAACCGAATACTAAATAATAATACTGTTACAGCTTTATATTCACTTATCTAATGGAAAGAGAATTGGGTTCGGGGTCAGAAAACCAGTTTCAAATCTAGGTCCTGATTTCAAGCAAGCTAACCATTTTCAACTCAGTTTTCTCATCTGCAAATGGGACTATTTTGGGGAATATCCAAAAAACAAAAACAAAACAAAAGAAAAACCAATACTGGACTTATATTTGCTTTTGTTTAATTTGTGGACAAAGACTTACAGACAAGTGCAAAAGTAAATCCTCTTTTGCAAACCACAACTCATTGTTCAGTATGAGTTTTGATACAGATAAGAAGGGACATGATACCTAAAACAGATTCAACTGATGAGGACATTGATAAACATAAAGGTTGCTTCCAGGACTATAGAACTGATCATTTAAAAGCGTAAGATATGAAGAAATTATCAGCTATATTGATTTAGTACTCCAATTTTTTAAAATAATTTTTGGGGGAGGTAATTAGGTTTATTTATTTTTTAACACAGGTACTGGAGATGGGAGCCAGGACCTCGTGCATGCTAAGCACACACTCTACCCTTAGTGCTCTAATTTTAATGCTGACATGAAACAAAGATGGCTTCTTCCTTTAGGCTTTTATCTTGAGAACACAGTGTCTGAACTTTAAAAAAGGTATTTGCATATCTCAGCGGTCAGTACTGTTCCTAGGGTGTGACAGCTTTGGACTGAATATGATTTGAACTTCAGGTGAGTTTAGAGGGTGTCTAAAATTCTGAACCTGTCAGCTCCATCTCCTCTGACCCTAAATATAGTCCAAAAGTAAATTGCTTGAGGAAATTGGAGTCCAAAGATTACAGGTGGGGAATTTTTGAAATGTGTCCATAGTCCACTGGAGATCGAAGAAACCCAACTAAAAGAATTGTGAACTGTGAAAAATGTGGATTGAGCAAAACAAATTTTTGAAAAGGCTGTCTTGAAGATTGTGACTCAAACATTGGAGGAACTAAGGTGATGGATAGTGGCCGGGATCAGAACATGTTAAGAACATGTGAAATTCCTTAAAAATTTATTGACAAGTAATTTTGCCTATGTTACATATAATAAAGAAACTCCTTTACAGAAAAAGAACAAAACCAAAAACAATACTAATATATTAAAAAGGCCAGTATTGAGAAGGCTGTCAACAAATGTTTAAATAAGATTAATAAAGTCTTATTAGAAGTCCCTCCTACCCGCTCCAACTTGAGGGAGTGGATCACTGTATTTAGTGCAGCCAAAGTTAGCAAGGCTGCCATCTTGTGGAGATATACTGACACACTGACCAACGTCTCTTAACAACAGCTAAAGTTTTAAAATGTTCAAGAATCTAGAGCTACAGAAAAGGATGGCAAACACATCAGAGAGAAGCTGGAATGAAGATAATAACAAAAGACACAAGATGAGGATAATTCGCTATTGGAAAGAGCAAGGAATGAAGAACCTAGGACTGAATTTTTAGGAACAGGCACACACAGCAGAGAAGTCAGGGAAAGGGACAGAAAGAAGTGACTGATGAAGGAGAAGTGAACAAGTATAGTTCAGTGTAATACTCAAGCCACGGTTGACAAATATGTTTGCGTTGATAGTTAACCTGATCTCCTATCTTGTATTTTTCCAAGATTTCAAAAGTCATTAACAAAAGCCTGCTGACACTATAATTCTTGTAACACTATTCCCAGGCCATTCAAATGCTACTTGTGCCTCTTAAATCAATGCTTTACTTTCCTTTTTTTCTTTTTTTTGGTGGAGGGGGTGGTAATTGGGCTTTATTTATTTATTTTTAGAAGACATACTGGGGATTGATCCCAGGAACTTGTGCATGTTAAGCCTGCACTCTACTGCTTGAGCTATACATACGCTCCCCTCCTCACCTTTCTTTTACATCTTATTACAATATACCAGTGGTAAGGATTTTAATAATTATAAGGCTACTGCATGTCAAGGGGTATCAGCACTTGCTCCTACCACCAGGAATGGGGTGCTCACTGGGGTCTGCTCCAGTTCCAGACTCCCATCCTGAGAATCTGCTTTCTAGGGTCACTTTTACTAACAAATCTTTTAGATTTATTCCCCACCTGCCCCAAAGCAGAGCCTGTGACAGGGTCTTGCAAACAGGTAGCTTATTTTCAGAAGTGATCCCAAAGGACAGGAGTCAGAGACTAAGTAGGAAGAGTAAAACAGGCAAAGTAGGAAAGCCAACCCAAGGATGAGTGATCCAGAAGGTCACTGCCTTGGACATATGGGGCTCGATTTCCCTGGAGATACTCTGAGGCAGTGCAGAGTGTGACTCTCAACTGTCCAATCAAGGGAAGGAAGAGGTGAGTATTTATTCAGCAGCTCCCGTGCTTCACTGGTCAAGGGTTTCCCAACTGCTGTTAACTCCTTTGCACTCTCTCAAGTTGACACGTTCAGGCTGACATGAGTCAAAATGATTGCACAGGTTCTCATAGGCATCCCATGAGGTGTGTTCCATGAGAGAAGCCCTGGGACAGAAAGCGAGATACTTGGAGAAAGCAGATGAAGCTTTGGACTGTTGGGTCACACCTGCACGCAACTGGTAGCCATAGCAATGGCTGGAGTAGGTGTGCCCATGGGCACAAAAGGTGCCCAATACATGGCTGTAAGTAAGGGACAAAGATTTCAAGTTCTATCCTATGCAGGCTGCACTGTTAGTTCTGAACCAGTAACCAATGCGTGGTAGCGTTTCATTCCTAGCCAAAATAGATGGATCCCAGGAGAAAAGGGTAAATGTGGAGTGGCAATCTATTATACCTAATTGACTACTTTTAAATGTTTATCTTCATTCTCTGGGATTCTGAGTGTGGTTATTCACAAATTTTATTACCCAAAGGAGGAATGCATCCACCAAAGGACATGCATTTAGTTCTGGTGGATTGGAAACTAAGACTGCCATTGGCCAATCTGGGGCAAATTTTTCATGCTAGTAGGTTAAACAAACAAACAAACAAACAAACAAACAAACAAAGGTTAATTCAGTGGTGTGCCAGAGTAGGTGATACAGGCTTATCGGAGTTGATTGTGTACATGTATGATTCCTATTGTTGCTGTAACAAATTACCACAAATTTAGTGGCTTAAAACAATAAAAATTTATTATCTTACATTTCTGAAGATCAGAAATCCAAAATAGGTCTTACAGGCCTGAGATCAAGGTGTCAGCACAGTTATGTTCCTTCTAGAGGCTCTAGGTGAAAACTTGCTTCTTCCATTTTCCAGCTTCTAGAGGGTACCCTGATTCCTTGGTTGAATCACTAGGACTTCTGCTTTCATTGTCACATCTCTTTTTCTTACTGACTCTCCTGATTCCTTCTTTCTCTTACAAGGAACCATGTGATTGCATTGGCTTCACCTGGATAATCCAGGCTACTCTCCCCATCTCAAGAGCCTTAATTTAATTTACAAAACCCCTTTGGCCATATAAGGTGGTATATTCTCAGGTTTCAGAGGTTAGGATGTGGACCTCTTTGAAGGGCCACTATTTCATATGCCATAGTGCATTTTTCTTCAGTGATATAATGTTGGTAGCTTAAAATTGGCCATGGGGGGAGTATTTACACTACAGAAGTTGGCAAATCTACAAATCAGGTATTTTACCCCAGAGAACCTATTGTTAAAGTTCACTGGCATATCTCTGATTATGATGGTTGGTTGGAGTAAATGAGCGTTTATCAAGGCAAAATAGAATGGTCACTATGCAATAGAGGGAGGAAGGATTATGATATAACCCAGAGGATACCTGGGGCATCTCCTAGTTCTGCCACGCTTACTTAGCACAGAAAATTATGGGAATATTGTACAGGCAGGACCACCAAGGTCTTCAGCCCCTCAAGAAAAAAGCTTTAGGTCACCTATAGAAAACTCAAGTTATAGCCCCAGCCAGAAGCTATCTGACTAAGTACTAGCTAATGCAGTGGAAGTGGAAGTGATATATGCCATTTCTGGATCAGAGCCTTTAAGACAGCAGCAACCTTCTTTCATGTCCTCTTTTCCCATCATTATGACCCTGGTGAACCCAGGGGTTGGTCAAAGACAAAGAAAATATGAAGTGAGTAGTGGATATATGAAGTCAAAACTATCAATTAAGGTCTTGTGATCAGTTACAGAAAGTTTTATCATGTCAGCTCAACAGTTACTAATTTAGTATCTAATTTTCTAAGGAACTCCACAAAGCCAACCCTGCTTTCTGTCTTATAGCTGGAATCAACAAATATCTCAGCTTGCTTTGAGTATATTCAGATACTAAAATAGTATCTAATTTTCTTCTCCCCCCACCCACCCTCCAATATGTGTAAGGTGTGGTATGTTGTGGTGGTTGACTTTATTGTTCAGTCTATAGGCTGAAGAATATTGAGGAAGGACGATTATGGAACTCGAGGAAGATGAATATTATTCCAAGATCCTGGACTCAGAGCTAGATGAAGTAACTGATGAGACTTGGGTTGATTTCTTTTTTGGGGTAGGGGAATGGGTATAGTGATGACAATTTAGATTATAAAGGGGAGGATTGTTTTAGTGAGTTTTGTTTCATTTTTTGAAGTGTAAGTGTAGAAAGAAGGGTATATATTGATGTTGGACAATCCAGGGTTTATTATCATGGACACCTATCATTCATATCGGACACTCAGCATCTGAGTCCCCTTCATAATATTTGGGCGATATCTCAAACAACGAGAGAGTGCATCTTATACCATCAATGCTGCAGAGCTCATTGTCACCTTCCTAGTGTGCCTGACTCAGCCAACTCCATTCTTTTTAGTTTGGGTTCCCTGAAACAAGTGAGTTGGGGGAGGGAGAAAAGCCAATAAAGGGTTCATTAATGAGTGGGTTCCTGCAGTTGGCACCTGGAGCTCACTCAGCCCCTCTCAGGAACCTTGAAAATACTGTGAAACACACACCTCGAAAGTGTTCCTCTAAGGGACAAGGAAGCTGAAATATTTGTTGGCTGTTGGTTCTGGCTATGAGACAGAAAGCAGGGTATGCTTTGTGGAGTTCCTTAGAAAATTTTAGCTTTCCATTTTCAGATGCTTCAGCTTCCTTTTCCTCTTTCCTCTGTCCTTAAACATGATGTGATGGCTTGGGCTACAATGGCAAACTTGCAACTAGAAGACTAAGTCAAACTGAACTGCAGAGATAGCAGCTCTGCTATTACTGAGCCAGTAAAAGTGCCTACCTCCATTCTCCTTGTGAGCAGGATATACTTAAAAAAAGTTACCATAGTCAAGTTTTCTGTTATTTGCAGCCAAAAGCATTCATATTCTGGATTTATCTAGTCTTACTTGCAGCCAAGGGCACAGACTTTCAATAAAAAGTTAGTGATATAAAGAAGGAGATACTTTCTGGTGATTCAACAGCATGGCAGTGGTTCTGGTGGCACCATCCGATGTGTTGACATTTCAGACCTTAATTTGTTTCCTGGCTGCCTTCATCAGGGACACAGACAATAGACTCTCTGTATCTAATAATAAGTGTTACTGCTCATGGAATATTTACTGTGAACCAAGTGTTTTGTATATTTTCTCTCCTCATCATCATGTCAACCATTCCAGGTAGATTTTAACATCCTTCTCTGAGGTTAACTGACTTACCCAAGACCACACAGTAAGTGGCAGAGTTGAGATTCGGGTTCAGGTCAGAGTGACACCCAAGCCAGATCTTAAGGACTACATTATATTGCCAGTATATCTCTTGCCAACTGGTAATTATTGGACCTGAGACCTTAACTCAGGCTGGAGCCAGGGTCTCTATCCTAGGAGAGGAAAAAAGATGGGCTCCTGTAGATTGTTGTCTATCATCAACCCCTTCTGTCAGGGGGCTGGAGGACTTGCACAAATGCAGGCAGGCACTGGGCCAGGCAGCACAGATGCAGGCGCTCCTCTGAGCCAGGCTGGGAAACACTCCAGATGAACCACCAGACTTCTGTGTCTGAATCTCTGAGAGATACGGAAGAATCTTGGGTGGCGCCCTCACAGACAAAGCAATTCTGCAGGTTTAGAATGTACTGACATCCAGGCAAAATAAGGAAGTGGCAAAATACATGAAGAAGGGGCATGTGTGATAATCAATAAACTCTCTTTTGGTGATTCTTTTTAAATTTTTTAATTAAAAATTTTTTTTGGTAGAATAGATAAACAAGATCGTACTGTGTAGCACAGGGAAATATATACAGGATCTTGTGGTGGCTCACAGCCAAAGAGAATGTGACAATGAATGTATGTATGTTCATGTATAACTGAAAAATTGTGTTCTACATTGGAATTTGACACAACGTTGTAAAATGACAATAACTCAATAAAAAAAATAAAAAAAATAAAAAACTCAATAAAAAATGGTTTAAAAAAATAAAATAAATTAAAAAAAATTTTCTGTCTGCAGTTCTTGTTTGAAAAATAATTAACTGTCCTCCTTTCTCCCTTTCTCTTCCCAGGCTGGACTTTTAAGGTCTGAGGCTCAAAACCACAAAACCCGGATTGAGTCTTCCTCCCACCCCCCATTCACCCATCTCCAAGTCTCAGAGCCACTTTGACCCCTCCCACCCTTTCCATTTAGTCCCAATTTTCCATAAATATCTACTGAACATCCATTTTGTGCCAGAGAGGCAAGGATTCTAATCTCAGGGTACTTAGAAAGATAAAAGATAGCTGCACAAATAATTATTTAATTAGGATTGTGATTCCTGCCAAGAAAGAGTAATATTCAAAGGGAGTGTATCCCTGGGGAACTAGATCAGGTTTGAAGGTTCATATTCAAATCACGTCCTTTCCATTTGTCTTCCTCCTCCTCACTATCCCCTCTGTGAGAATGGTAGCTTCTGCATTGTCCCATTGCTGAATCCCCATACTGCAGCCTTGATTCAGACCTCACTACATCTTTGTATCTGTTTTCTAACAGGTCTCTTGCCTGTTTTTTTTTAACTCACTCAAGCCCATGCTCTACAACACAGGTAGGGTTGTATTTCTAAAATGCGATCTGACCAGCTCCCTCTCACTTTCACATCAGGGTTTTACCTCTCCTGCCTGGGAGAGCTTGCTCAACATCTCCCTCCACCACCCCAGCTTTATCTCCTATTTCTCTCCTATAGGAACCCTTCACCTCATCCAGGCACAGATTCCCATCTCCACTACTGTTCACTCATGTTTGCTCTGCAAAGTTCCACCCATCCATCTCAATCCAGGAAATGAGTTCTGAATTCAAGGGTCTCACTGGATATGGGCTTGATGAGAACCTACCATGGATGAGGTACCGAGCACTGGGCACTGGGCAGGATCAGTGAGGAAGAAAAAACTGGAAGCCAGTAGTCGGCTCATCTTCTGATGATCTTCGCTGTTGGAAACACCTGTTTCCACAAGAGATTGCTCCACGAAGGCTCCACAGGGTCTGACTTGTTCATTGCTGTACTCCTAGTGTGCCTGGTACAAAATAGCATGGTGCTTAGAACAGAATATGAATTCAGTAATTTTTTTTCAGAGTATAAATAAACGAATAAATAAAAGTCATGATACTGCTCTTAAACTGCCTCCCACTAGAGTTACAAGTATATGTGTTTAGACACCTTAAAAGATTATAAGTTCCTTAAGGGGAGGCCTTGTGACATACATGTGCACTCTTCACAAAGAATCACTTTATCGATTGGTTTCACACAGATTATTGCTTCTGTTTCTCTTTACAACCCTATGGATTATTATCCCCAATTTATAGATGAGGAAATTTTCTTCCTTCTTTTCCTCCTCCTCTTTCCAGTTTCTTCCTTTCTCTCCCCTTCCTCTAAGATACATGTATGGTCTAGTTATTTCCTGTCTCTAATCCAGAAAGAGATTTAGGAGAGCTAAATGTAGAGCTGATTACAGTGAAGGCCAGGGAGGCTATTTGCCCTGGACTTCACATACATGAAGCACTCAAATATAACCTTTTTATGTTATGTCTGAATAGTTTGTGCACATGTGTGTGTGTGTGAAACAATGTTTTTGTTAAATGTAAATATTTGAGATATACTACAATTTTTGTACCATATTTTGCCATGTGGTCATTTTCTTTCAAACATTCTGAGTGATAAAATTGAGAAGAGGCCCAGGTTCAGAGAAGTCAGATAACCAGACCAAAGTCTTGGATCAGACTTTGTAAAACACCTATGCCAGGATTGGAACCCAGGATGTCGCTCCACCCAGAGGCATCGCTGCCTCCAAACTGCCACAAATGATTCCAGCATGTCTACCATAGGGGTTAAGTTCAAGGGATTTAGCCAGATAGATGTGTTCTCTTCAAAATCACTTTGTGAACCTGGCAAGTAATTGAGCTTCCTCATTTGAAAACTGGAGGCCATAATGGTACCTACCACAGAGAGTTCCAATTAAAATTAAATAAAAATACTACTGAAGCATTCAGCACAGTCCTGGCATGAAGTCAGCGCGCAGTAAATGGTAGCTGTTATTATAAGAACTATGTTTGTTGAATGAGTGACTCTGGCATATAACGCCGGCATTCAACTTGAAGCTTGGAGCTGTCACAGTCGTTCAGCTGAAGGGGTGGGAACCGCAGCACTTGCCAATTTTTTTCTGGAAATAAATTTTTGTGGGAGGATAATCATTGGTTGGAAAGTGTGAGCCTTGAGAAAACAAAGCTCTGATCCCCAGGCCTGAAGAGCACGGAAGCAGTCTTCCCTGCGCACAGCGGCTCCCGTGCGGAACCTTCCCTGTACTGAGTGCCAGCCGGCTGGGCACACTCAGCCCCCGCCGAGGCTGCCTCTGAAGTCGGGTTTCAGTCGAGTGGAGCACGATCTCTTTTAATTCTGCTCATCTTATTCTTGGGGACCACACCCTGCACACCGGGAGGAAGGACTCGCACACCGGGAGGAAGGACTCCCAAACCGCAGGGCGGAGGCTACCACGGGGCGGAAGCTTCCGCGCGGCCCTAGACCTGACCATCTATGGTCACAGAGTGCGCCGAACAAACAGGAAGTGGGGCGAGCTTCCACCTTCCCAGCCCCAAGGCAGAGCAAGCAGGGCGGCGGCAGGCAGGCCCGGAAGCCGGGTCTGGGCCGACGCACCACTGCCGACGTCCTCCCAACACTCAGCCGCCGCAGATCCTCCCGGAAAGTAGTCCAGACCAATGGCCTCCCACGTCACAAACGGGGAAACAGAGGTATGCACGCCCAGAGGGAGGCGGAGCTTAGCTTTGATCCCCACGGAGAGTGGACTGCCGCCCGGGCTTCCCACCCTCAAAATCCGACCCCCTAGTCCCTCTAGGACCCTTTCCTGACGGCTATGAAAAGGGACCGGCCTTTGCCACTGCGGCCAAACTGATGGGAGAATTAGCCACTCATCTGTCCTCCTTCTGCGGGGGTGGAGCTTAGCCAGTAATTTCGGCCCTTCATTGGCCCAGTCGATTCCGGCTCCTACAGTTGGCAGAGGGGCGCGGCCTAGCTTTGAGCACGCCCCACTGTCGCTCCCGCCTTGGGGGCGGGGCTCTTTCCCAGGTGATTCTCTCCAGCGGGGATTCTCTCTCCCCGGGGAGGTGACTAGGGGGCGGAGTTACGAGTGGGGCGGCCAGACTTCCTCCCCTTCCCTTCTCTGGCCTGGCGCTTCAGCCGGCCTTTCATTTCCGGTGGGGGTGCCGCGCCCAGTGAGGGCCCGGAAGTGGGTCGCGCGAAGATTGCTGGGCGGTTCTTGCCGGAAGTGGAGGGCGGCTGATCGCTGTCCGGAGGTGAGGCAGAACTCTGAGGTGAGTGTGCGTGGCTGGATAGGGACTGGGGTCCGCTTCGCGGCCCACTGGCCCCTGGCGTTGTTGGTGTCTCTTTGGCCTAGGCGCGTGCGGTGAGCCCTCCCGAGGGGGCCGGCGCAGAGGCCCTCAGGCCGACCCCGGATCCTGGGCGCGGTCTTTTGAGATGGGGCCAGGGTGACCAGACTGAGCCCGGCTCCCCTGAGGAGTTCCCCTCCAGTGGATTTCACGGTTCTGGCTTCAGCCTAAACGGAGGCCTGATTCCTAAGGTGCCCTGACTGAAAGGAACCTTTGAGACCTTAAGAGTCTTTCCTATCCCTAGTCTCGCCCCCACTGCTCGGATGGGTAAATTGATCCTGGAGAGACGAGGCTGGTCTAAGATCTTACAGCGAGTGAGGGAAACAATTGGCATCTAGACCTCAGTTCCTTAAATTACGAGTCCCAGATCCTACCCCTGTTCATTTCCCAGGAACCTCTCTCTCTACCTTGGAGTGGTCTTGGGTAGGTGTCATCTCCAGGGCTATCGCAGGGCTAGCCGCTGCGTGAAGCTTTTTTAAAAAATACAGCTTTTTCGGAATGCCTGTGGAGTTTTTATTTTTGTTTTTGTTTTTTAAAAGAGGGGCAAGTCTTTTTATTTGCAATCAGATAGCCTCCCCTTTCTCCTAGACGGTAGCTCTTAACCTGAAAAGCTGGGTTAACTTTTTTGAAGGTGTTGCGTACTTCTGGACGTGATACCAGTTGGCTCAGTTTGGCCTGGCCCCACACTGCTAAGCATCGGTAGCCATAGGTGCTTTATTTAACTTCCTTGAGCCTCATTTTTCTCATCTTTGAAGTGAGGATCTCTGCTTACCTGGCAGGATTAAATTCAGTGTAACAAATTGTGCTTATTTTGTGTCAGGCACTCCTGCCACATCCAGGGAATGCAGAAACAGAACAAGACAGACCCTGCCCTCATGGAGCTGACGGTGTTTGCAGGGAGTTAAGTCATTGTAAATGTGATGAGTGTTAGGAAAGGACAGGGTGCTGTGGAAGTGTGTAACCAGGGGCTCAGGAAAATCTCTTCTGCAGGAGCAGAGTTTAAGATGAATTTTGCAGGATGGCTAGCTCAATGAGAGGATGAGAAACTTTTAAGGCAAAGGTTGTCAGTTGAAGCTCTTTGTAGGGATCCCTGTTCAAGTGAAAAATAGGGGGCAGCCCAGCACATTCATCATTTACGAATCACTTATTGAGTCCTTAATATGTGAGGCATATATTAAATGAGGCACTTGGCCCTGGTGGCTAAGAATACAGTAGTTCTTACAGAGTGGAGGAGGCGGCAGACAAGTAAATCAGGGGTGGCTTACAGTGTCATAGTGCACTGCGTGAGCACAGGGATATGAGAGGTGGAATACCTGGGCCACTTTTCCAGGCTTTGGGGAGGAAATGGGAGGCTAAGTCTTGCAGGATTTATTTAGCAGGATGATGAATCTGGAAAAGGGATTTCTAGCCAGAGAGTCCAAATGCAAGGACATGGAGATCTGGTCATGTGAAAGACCATGACTGGAATTCCAGTAATGTTTGGAGAAGTGGAGGAAGTGGGTAGTGGTGGGATCAAATGTGAAGGACCTTGTAAACCATGCTAAGGAATTTGGAGCTTACCCTGAAAGCTGTGGGGAGGCTTTGAAGGCCCTTATGTAGAAAAATGATGTGGTCAGTTATGTTTTAGTTTAGTCTGTCAAGTGGAAAGGAATATAATGGGGGAAGTATACAAGTGTTTGGAAGCTTGAATGTGGCTTGAACCAAGACAAAGAGAATGGGAAGGAGGGGAGGGATCAGATTTGAGCAATATTAAAAAGCTGGAATCCATAGAGTTGGAGGCTGATTGTTTATGGGTATGAAAAACTAGGAGTAGTCTAGGACAATTGTCTGGTTTTCTGGTTTAGGGAACTAGGTAGTACCATTCACTAAGACAGGTAATGTGATAGAAGGGTTAAGTTGGAGAGGTGACACAGAAAGAAAGTGAATTCTGGACATACTTAGTTTGAGTTGTTTGCAGCACACCCAGGCAAAGATGTCTGATAAAGTATCCCAACTAGAAGAAACAGAAAGAGCAAAGATAGGGAGGCAGGAGAGCACTTATATAGTTCAGTGAAGTACTGGGGCTTGGATTTTGTAGCAGAAGATAAGACCAGAAAGAAAGGTAGATGCTACCAGGTTGTAACGATGCTTTTGATGCCTTGTTTGAATGCCTTTGGCTTTTATTCTGTGGTTGGCAGTTTGTTAATTGAGTTGCTGCCATCCAGCATAAAGAAATTTCCGTAGGAATTTTCCACCTTTTTCTTCCCCAGAAATACTTCATCAATCAGATGGACATAATTTATGTTTTGGAGGGGTTTAAATTAAATGGTAGCAATGAAAATACTTTTGTCAAGGACAACCTGTCATGCAAACCAAAAGTGGTCATATTGTTAAGATTCAGTGAGTGTAGTTTTGCTTTGAGGAAGTTAGCTGTTTAGTTTGTAAAATGATTTGTTTCCAACATGAAGAGTGATCTTTTTTTCACTTTTTTTCTTGATTATAGATACATTTGTTTAGTTGCTGTATTTTTTGAACTAGGGACTGAGCCTTTAAAAAGTGACTTTCTCCTTTCAGTTTTCTGTGAAGCGTGGTGAGTCAAAGGTGCATTTTACTTAAACAAGCAAATGCAGTGTCACTGGAAGTTGAACCCTCTGGCTTGAAATTTAATCCTGAGATTTGAAATCTGAGGATCGTCAAGCCATATCTTAGTCAGTCTTAGTGATTATTCCTTTGACTTGTCATCATTGGTTTCTTTCTTTGCTTTCTACTAAGCTGGCTTTCATACCTATACTTGAGCTTCTCGACCACAGTCGGACTAGTCTTTTGTAAAGAACCATTTTCATCTTGTTAACCCTTCAGTGGCTTCATTTTCCTAAAGAATCAAGTCTAAACTCTATTATCCAATGTACAAAGTTCTCCACATCAGATCCTTATCTTAGTTTTCGTTGGGTGGTACAGCTTGACATTCTAATTTAGAAAGCCCTAAATTATTACATTAGCATTTTATTTGTACCTCTTGTACTTACCTTTTGCTCATTATTACATTAGAACAGGGTTTTTCAACCTGGACATAATTGACATTTTGGGCCAGATAATTCTTTGTGTTGTCCTGTGCATTATAGGATTTCAGCAGTATCCCTGGCCTCTACCCTTTAGATGCCAGTGGCACTCCCTCAGTTGTGAGAACCAAAAATGTCTTCAGGCATTGCCAGATGTCTCCTAGAGGACAAAATTGCCCTGATCGAGAACAGTGCATGAGAAAGTATCGTATCTATGATTGTGCAGTATCTTCTCTCTCCAACTCAGTCCTCTGAGGGCAGGCGCCATGGCCGTGGCTAGCATGGCAGATGGCATGTAATAAGCACTGGGTACCTTGCAGTAAATAAATCCTGGGTTTCATTGAGACATCAAGAATTATTGTTCATTCAGGGAATTCCTGGGTGGTCCTTGAAGGAGGAGGACTTGCCTTTTTTTTTCTCCTCAGAGGATGTGATCATAATAGAGAAAGGCCATTGCTTAGGCACTTACTGGAAGCAAGGTTTCTGTTAGTTGACAGTGCAAGTTAGCAGATTTATATTTCCCCTATACTGGGGATATTTAAATTCCTGTTTTGTTTGCTTACATTTAGACAGCTTGGTTTAGTGGACAGGTATTATTACTTTTTTTTTTTCAAGTAACTAAGGACTGAGTTTTTTTTTTATTGAAGTGTAGTTGATTTACAATGTTGTGTGATTATCATGTATTTTAAATTGCATACAGTTTATGATATTAGTACTCAACGTTTATTTTGACTGATAAAATTGTTATGCAATCGACCTTTGAATAACATGGATTTGAACTGTACAGGTCCACTTATACAGGCAGATGTGGAGGGCTGACTGTAAAGTTATTCTAGGATCTCCCACTGTGCTGAGGGCCAGTGCTCATACCACTGCATTGTTCAAGGATTGACTGTAGTTTCATCACATCTTTAAATTAATGCAGCTATAGCATTCACCATGAAACTATTTCTTCTTGATATACCATCATGTAAACCTAATAAAAATTATCAAAGCTCTAAAAATACTCCTCAGCTACAATGCAGCTTTGTTTGCCTTGTATTACCAGACTTGTGGTGTCAAATTTTTCCATTTGACTGGAAAATAGTTATAGTTGAAATGTTTAATGGAAGAAATGAGTTTGCTTTTTTGTTTGTTTTTTGGGTTTTTTCCTCCTGAGGTTATTAAAATTCCTATACTTAAGCTAATTATAGACTTACAGTCACGAATCTTTTCATATCTCTAGCTATAGCTGAATCATGGCTAGGGACAAATGGCATCCTTGAATCTATCTTTATGTATGAGAATGGGAACTGCCGTTCTGTTTAAAGCTGCTACCAATTTTTTTTAACATTTTTTATTGATTTATAATATTTTACAATGTTGTGTCAAATTCCAGTGTTCAGCACAATTTTCAGTCATTCATGGACATATACACACTCATTGTCACATTTTTTTTCTCTGTGATTTAAGCTGCTACCAATTTAAATCAATCCTTATACAATGTAAAAGATGCCCGCTGAATGTTCTTTTGCTGTTGTTAGTCTTCATTATATTCCTGGAGTTTCAGATAGAGGACCATGTTTAAGGAGGCAGCAGGAGACAAGTGCTAATATTGGGTTGGATTCTTTCCCTCACTATAAACAGGCCTTTCTTTCTCTTTTAATCTAAACCTCAGGTGTCAGTGACTCAGGCACTAAATGTCATTGGTTTCGTCAGCGAAACCAAATGCTTGGGGAAGAACAGTGGCTCCTGATTTGGGTTAGATTTAGATGACATCTTTACTGGGGCAAAGTACTGTCTGTTCTTTGGTTTCTGTGTCATATTAGCCAACTTGTAAGTATCCTGTTAGCATTTCTAAGTTTTGCTTTGTAACATGTTAGAGCCTAGTGATAAGAATTTGTATTGTTAGTTTAGTGATAGCTTAGGTGAGATATCCAAGTGGAACTGTTTTGTTTGTTTTTTATTATAAAGAAATTATATAACTGTGTTTAAAAAATGTTTGGAAAACAGCAGGAAATTATTCAAAACTCCATCCCTTGAATGTGACAAATACTGTAAATTTTGTGTTCTTTTCGAGTCTCTTCCTACAGTGCATTTAGCTATTCTCCTTTACTTAGAAGTGTAAATTATCATTGCAGGTGAACATCTTCATGCCTATCACTTTTCCCGAGTCAGGATTGCTTTCTTAGAATAACTTTTCAGGAACAGAATTACAAAGTAAAGACCAACGAAGCATTTTAAAGCAGATTAGTTTGGGCTACCATAGTATACAGGGTGACTTGTATGGTTACTTTTTTTTTTTTTCAATTTTACTTAAGGGTGTGACTTAGAGGAACAACTACCAAAGTAGAAAACATTTCAAGCATAGTGACTTCCTAGAGTGGAAATTCATTCCTCTGCCTTCATTGTCTGGTGAGAAGAGGCAAGAACTGCAGGAGTAACCTGGTTCCATTTACATCTGAATGACAGGCAGGAAGAATTGGGTTGTTTGAGTTGTTAGAATGATGAGCCTATGAAGCAGCTTTGGCAGGAATCACTGACCATTTCTGATTTTTCTTGGTTTCACACCACAAAAGAAATTGCTGGAGAATCAAGCTCATGGTTTTTTTTTACTCTGCATGATATCCCTCCAAAAGCCTATTCTGTGCTCATGACTATGACATTTCCTTGCTGATGACTTGTAAACATCGCTCTCCAGCCTTGATCCTTCCCCACACTTTATTTCTGTTTACTGTACATTTCCACTTGGAAGCTTCATCTTCTATTCAAACTGTGTATCCAAAACTGACCTCATCTTGCCTTAACTAGAACATGCCAGAAACCTATTTCGGCTATGGTGTCATTATTCTCTTACACCCCTGGATTTGCAACTCTGGAATCATCTTTCACTCCCTTCTCTGAATGCTACTGTACTCAGAAGTCAGTACCACACAGTTAATACTTGTTCTGTATTTAATGCTCACTTGTTTTGTGTGACCTCCAAGGGCAGAACCAAGACCAGTGGGTGGAAGTTGCAGGGAGACTGATTTTGCCTCCATATAAGGAAGAACTTTTAAATACTTTGAGCTGTGTGACTGGAATGGGCTGCCTCTAGAAATCTTGGGTTCTCTACACTGAAGATATTTGAACAGAGGCTATCTGACTAATTGCTGAGAATGTACAAAGGTCTGTTCTGGTATCAGATTGTGATTTTACAAGGTGATTTCTAGACTCTTCCTAATCCTGAGAGCCAGTGATTCAGTGGAAGGTAGCTCTGTCTCTCCTGCTAGACTCCCTCAGGGCAGAAAAACTGTTTCACTATTATTAATTCAGGTACTTGTTACCTCAAAGTGATTATTTTTTTCTTTGCAATATCAGAAATATTTTTTGTCGTAGCACTTACTTTACAGCTAGATGAACAGCTTTCAACATAACCTAGACCCTGATATTGCCCCTCTTTTCCCGAATCCCATTCTGTCAGACAGTACTTGTAAAAATTTTGCTTTTATCATATTATGCCTTCACTCAGAACCCTTTAATAGCTTCACATTTATCACAACATCAAATTCAAATACTGCCTGGCTTTCAGTGCCCTCCATAACTTTTAACCCAGCTTGCTTATTTCCCGTGATACCATGTGGGGTAACCTACTCACATGTTCTGTACATAGCCTTCGTGGTCTCTCTTTGCTTTTGATTGCTCTGGAATCTCTTCCTGTTTTTTCTTTTACCTTTTCCATCAAAATGCCTCACTTCCCTCCTGAAACCTGCTGAGACAATCTCTAGTCCTCATTGATTTCTTCTGAACTTTCCAAGCATGTAGTCATTTATATTATATAATTCAGGACCATACTACATTCTGCAAAATAAAAACTCCAATATACTGGTTGACACTTTAACTTTCCACAGTCCAAATGAAGTTATGTAATCTCTAACAGGATTTTTTAAAAAAAGTATTTAATATTTATTCCATTGGCATTTCATTTGTGTTGTGTTGGCCTTCCCAGTAACAGTGAAAGCTTCTGGAGGGTAGAGACCATGCGTCTTTTATTTCTTTAGTAGCTGACATAATACCGAGCACTATCATGTTATGAGCATCTTCTGTGTGCCAGGTTTTTCCAGGTGCTGCACATTGTGTCTGTGTGTTTGTCTGTGTGTGTGTATAGTGGGGGGTGGTTGGGGGAGTGGGACAGGGAGAATGGATAAATTCCTATGCTCCTAGAACCTAGCACACAGTATGCAGTGATAACATTTTACATTTGAACTGCATTTTAAGGCTCCCAAAGTGACTACTCATCTGTAAAATCAACTTCATTGATCCCTCCATCTCTGCGTGCTAGGTGATTGTCCTAAAGTTACACAGTTAATACGTGACAGAGTTGGGACTCAGACCTTGGTCTCCTGAATCCTAGTTTTATTTAGGCTTGGATAATTAGGACTACCTCTCTTTCTGAAGCCTTTATGATGAACGCTTACATAGTTGGGAATCTGTACATTCATTTATGGAGGCTTGCGTGTAGTTCTTGGCTGTTGTCAATCAGAAATGACAAGGAGCAAGATTAGGCAGAGCTACAGTTTTCTGCTCTGGCAATTCTGTATTCTTGGGAAAAGCCTTATTTTAAATATCAGCCGCCTATCCTGAATGTGAAAAAATATTGGCTCCTGTGGAGAAGATTGAGAGCAGAGAAATCGAAAGCTGCTAATAATGTGACTAAAGACACCATAAAGAGGCCTCAAACCCACAGTGCTGTGCTCAGCAAACAGTGGATGCTGGATGCTGTGATAAACCTCTAGTCACTTAATTGCTTAAAAGCCATGTGGAATGATGGGAAGAGCCTCAGAAAATTTGTGCTCAAGGCATAGGTTCTCTCCACATTGGTTTTTTGATATCTGGCAAGCTTTTAAACTTCTGTCAGTTTCTTCATTCTAAAGATGGGGATCATTATCTTTATAATATACCTCACAGAATTATTTTAAGTCCCAAAAGAAGCAACAGTTTGATAATGTGGTGTACTTACAACTATAAGGGAGTTTTGTTTTTAATTAATATTATATCATCTAATAAACAATATTATCTTCCTTATGGTACTTGGTTTGAAGATCTCTGTGTCAATGTAATTTGTGTCCAAGAAGGCAGCATTTATTTGAAAGTTGAGAATGTTTGTTAGATCCAAAAACAAGCAAAAAGGAATTGTTTAAGAAAGGAAACCGCCCCCAACACTTCCCCCAAATTTGACACAGAGACAGCCAGACTTGTGTTGAGGGGAGAGGGTAAAGGCCCTTATTTATTAATTTTTTCAAGGACCCTTATTGATCTACCGTATTTATAGTACCTACCACATTTATAGTACTGGAATTACAAAGGCAGGACACTGTCTTTGCCTTAGGGTGACAAATTGCCTATTGGCTATTAAAAGATTTTAAACCAGTATGTTAAATGTGTGGTAGAGATAAGTACACAATGAAATGTTTTGGGCGCACATACTGGAAATGCTTCTCGTGAGGGGTTGGGGTGATACCTTAGTTGAGACTCAATGAACAATAGGAATTCTAGAGAGGGGGCAGATTGAGAAGGAAAAGCATACTAAACTGAAAAAGCTTCCTAGCAGAGGTGATACCTTAGCTGAACCTGAAAAAAGGCTGTAGGAGTTATGAAACAAGGAGCAGATTGGGAAGGGAAAGGAGCCAAGCAGAGTGGTAGCATTGTAAAGGCTCAAAAGTGAAAGAAAGCATAACTCTTTCTGGAAAAAGCAAGTATTTTTGGGTTGTTGTAGTGTGTTGAGCAAAGGTATGGTAAGAAATAAAACTGGCGGAATGGTGGGAAATAAAGCAGGGCCAGATCATGGAAACCCTTGTTTGGACTTTACTCTGAATCACTGTGGTAATAATGGAGAACAGATAAAGAGGGTGTATTACTGGAATTAAAGGAGACAAGTGAAAAGGTTATTGCAGTAATCTAGGCAAAGTCATGATGAGCGAAGTTTTATCAATCCGGATGAAGACAAGGGGCATCTATTTATGAGATGTGCAAGGTAGAGCCTATTTTGATGGCTGATGAGGTTAATAAGATAATTTAGTTAATGTTTATAGAATCCTAACTATTTTTCAGGACTGAACCAAGCACTTCTACATGTATTTCCTTATTTATTCTCACTATAGCCTTTTGAATTTTACATTGTTGTTGTCTCTGTTTTACAAATAAGGAAGCTGAGGTTCAGAAAGTTTGGTAACACTCGGTCACAGAGCCAGTGAGTGTCATTATTCAAACTCCCAATCTATCTGACTTCTCTAAAGAACAACGGTCTTAACTGCTGTGCTGTTCTGCTTGACTCTTTCCACGTTACTATCTTGATCAATCAGGTGATTGCTGGTAGTGCTGGATTACTGAGACAGTGAGGGGGAGCCGTATCAGGAGAGATGAGTTCTGTTTTGGACAATTACAGTTAGAGATGGTTTGGGGACATCCAGGTAGAGATATCTAGATGGAAACTGGATCCGAAATTCTGAATCCCAGAAGAATGGCATGAGTTGGATATACTGCTCTGGGAGTTGTTAGTCTGTAGGTGGTTGTGATGGTATCACTCAGCAAGTGGACTGGATGGCAATGCGATAATGGCAGTTGACAGCTTTGGAGTGGACATGACCACCTAAAGGATGAATATATGTACACAGAGAGAAAGCCAAAGTGTGTCCTTTGGTCCCTTCAGGCATTCTTTCTCACAGCATCTCATATTTCACTCCACCCCCACCAAAAACAAAAAACTAGATTCTGTTCACCTATATTTGATCAGTGGTAGAATGAGATTAGCTCTGATAGCTACATTGTCCTTTTTCATTCTGCTAAAGTTAAATAGCAGAACCGTATCTTGTTTTAGCATTGATAGGTTACAAGTACAAGTGAAAGATGGGGAAAAAAAGGAACCAAAATCTCATGAAGCTGTATTATTAAGCTTTTATGATTGGTAAGTGTTCACCAACCCTGGTAGCCTTTAGAGACACTTGTACTGTGTTACCATGTTAACACTGGCCTCAAACTGTAGCATCCATTATGTATGAAGGAACATGTTTTATAACAGAATGGGTGGTATCTGTTAATGGGAGGTAGCTTGGGAGTTTATTGCGTTCACTGCCTTGTTCCCTGGGATTTACAGAACTGTTGGATTATATGAGTCTATCCCTGGATAGAACCCAGAAAGAACAGGACAGCAGTTTGGATACTCAGGCGATCATGCCATAATATGAGGGAGAGTATATTGGATGCTTCTAGTCTGCTCCATAGTCTGTTCCATTTGTGAGAGGAGATTTGGAGGTTTCTGCTACTTCTCCAGGCCACGGAATGGAAAGGTTTATTTGGTTCACATTCTCTGTTTTCCCTTTGATTGTCTTTTAAACAACATTCTCTGGTAGAGAGATTGGGCCCTGAGAGTCTGTACACAGAATAGAATGGACAGGAATTATATTGTCTTCCTTACTTTATTTTGTGAGTTGCTTATCTCTTCCACATGGAAGACAACGTGTTAAATTGAGATATTCTGGCATGTCGTCATCTTTTGGGGGAATTATAATTGCTGTGGTCATTTTAGGTGGCTTCAAGGAAGTTAAGTTCATTTGACTTCAGTTACCTGAACTAATTAATGCTTTGAAATGAAATCTCTCCAAGTCAAGTCTTTGATTGAAACTTCACTGAGTGATTTTTATGAGATTGCTTATAGTCTCAAGCACTTTATGTCAATGTATATTGATAACATTAACACTTATTTATGTGTATTTGTGGGTAATGTTCAGAACCCTTGTCCCTCTAGAGTTCTGGGATACTATAGTTCAGGTTCATTAACTTCATAAATATTTATTGAACACCTTCTCCCTGCCAGGTAGGGGTCTAGATGGACGAGTGTAATAGGGAACAGGCCAGAGAAGGTCCCTTCTCTTTTGGACCTTACTTTCTTTAGGATATTAACCATTGAATGCGGCTAGTTCAGATAAGTTAGTGCTTGCCATAGAGCTATAACAAGCTCTCCTGGATGTGTCTGTTCTTCCTTGTACATATCCAGATCCTGCTTAGCCTCATTTGAAGCCTGGCTCAGTCGGCAGCTTCTCCATGATATCTTTATCTGATCCTTCCAGCTGACATATTCTTCCCCTCTCTGAAAGTCTTTGTTATTCTGTCTGCAACTTACGTCACTTAACTTTTTTTTCTACTTGTTTTATAGTTGTTAGTACACATGTAAAGTCTCCTCCGTTAGACTATAAGTTATAGGGGGCAGGATAAATTTCCTGCTCATCTTGGTTTTGGGCATGCCACATGTAGGCAGCGGGATGTTATAGGAGAATCACTGAACTTAGATCCAGAAGGCTTGAATTTGAATGCTGCTTTCCGTACTAGCTAACTGTAACTATAGGCGAATCATTTAACTTCACTGAAATTGTTTCCTATCTTTGAGAGTCTAGTAATTATCCGTCCATTCCTAAATAGTTGTTGAGAGGCTCAAACTGAGATAATATATGTGACTGTACTTGGTAAATTCTAAATTCTTACACCAGTATTTATTCGGTGATATCATAGTAAATATTCAGTAAGTATTTGAATGAGTAAGCATTTGCTTTCAGTGAACACTGTTTTCTGGATAGTTCTTTTGCTTGATGAGGTCTCTATGATTTTGCAAATATGCTAGATTATTTTCCATTTCATTTTACTATAAAGTGATTCTGTTTCTCAGGATTGGTATCCTCTTCACCTCCAGGGCATTCTGATTTTTCTCCTTAGGTCCTATGTAATATTAAAACAACAAATGACATTGATCTGTTTCAGCAGGTGCTACATTATGGCTGACATGCAAAATCTGGTAGAAAGATTGGAGAGAGTGGTGGGCCGGCTGGAGGCAGTGTCCAGTGCCTCTGACATGCACTGTGGGTATGGAGACAGTGCTGAAAAAGGTAAGCAGTATACAAGCCAGCAGAATACTTGTAGTGAAGACTTGGTGCCTTGGCCTGACATTTTTCCATCACAGTTTATTCTCTCCTTTGGAGCTAACTTCTTTAAACGCTTAATCTAGAAAGTTCATCGCCTGTAATTCACATTGCTGTGAACAGATAAAGGAGGAAGTGACTTGTGCAGGGAGGTTTGTGGTTATTTTAACACAAGAACTTCCTGCTTGTGTGATATTTCCTGTTCTTTCTTTAGCAGAATGACTTAAAGTCAGATGACAAGTGATATTAAAATTCCTCTCTCCAGATGATTGGCAAATTGGCCATTTTGCATGTATACCAATTGAATCATAGAATGTTGGTGCTAAAAGGAACCTTTAGGGCTCATTTTGTTTATTTTCATTCTATTGATAAAAAAAATTAAATTCAGAGAGAAAAGGAGCCAGTGTCACACAAGCACCAGTGGTGGTGCTAGAACTAGAATGCAAGCTCCTGACCCCAGCCTTCTGTTTACTGTGTTACCTTGCCTTTTTGAGTTCATATGGAAGAGCCTTGAACAAGTCACCTTTCTTTTTTTTTTTTTCCAGTTGAAGTATAGTCAGTAACAATGTGTCAGTTTCTGGTGTACAGCATAATGTCTGAGTCATGCATATGCATACATATTTTTTCATATTCTTTTTCATTAAAGGTTATTAAAAGATACTGAATATAGATCCCTGTGCTATACAGAAGAAACTTATTTTTTAATATATTTTTATGTATAGTGGCTAACGTTTGCAAATCTCAGACTCCCAAATTTATCCCTTCCCACCCCCTTTTCCCAGTAACCATAACCCAGAAAGAGAAAGAAAAATACCATATGATATCACTTATATGTGGAATCTTAAAAAAAAAAAGGAAAAACAAGGACTCTAAAGAACTCATCTATAAAACAGAAATAGACTAGCAGACATAATAAACAAATCACCTTTCTGACGTGTCACTGATTCTTTGTGGTGTGTCTGTCTTTAGCAGGAGCGGCTCCTTATGTGCAAGCTTTTGACTCACTGCTGGCTGGTCCTGTAGCAGAGTATCTCAGGATCAGCAAAGAGATTGGGGGAGATGTGCAGAAACACGTAAGGAAATTTTACCCTTTTTTGCCTCTTTCAAGGACTAGTTGCTTTCTTCAAATCCTACTCATCCTTGGTATAAGATCCCCTTGAGGGGCTCCTGGCTTCTTCTCTTTTACCTGTACTGAGGAGCTCAGTCCTTGCACTGGAACAGCTCCTCAGATTTTTCCAGGCCTGCTGCTTTTATCATGTATTCTACATGGGCTTCTTTTATACAGATAGCTGGCTTGGTGCATAAAACATGGCTCGATTCATCTTTGTAGTGAGAACATGCTACCAGGCTTATCCCAGCATGTTACATAACCAAGCCTGGGCTGGCTTATTCAAAGGAGTCATTATCATGACTTAGCATTATAAAACTATGCTTGGCAGTAATGCTAGAACTATGCTAATGTGAGTTATTTTCACACTTAGCCCACAGTGAGAATATGAAGTAGGCGATGACAGGTGCCTCTCCACCCACCTCCCTTCATGTGCTGCTACCCACGTTGTCACTGGCACCCCACACTTTGCCTCCCTCTTTAGGACCCGAAACCTTCCTGCTAGTCTTCTAAGTGATCTTTTGTAAGCAGTAACCATAGTTAGGATTTTCCTGACCCTTCAGCAAAACTGATTTCTTGATCTTCGGAAGATCTATTTGGAGCCTCTTATGTACCATCTGTTGGCATTGGTGTTAACTCTGGAGAGTGGGACCGGGACTTAAGTAAGAGTGTGGGGGCTTGCAGTTTTACTTTATATAGTACATAACATTTGAAAAGGTTCTAAAACATGTATCACTGTTATATTTTAAAAATACAAATTCAGAAAAAACATGACTTCAATTTGAATTTTTGTATTTGGTAGTGCTTATAGCTTCATGTTTCTTAAGCTCTTTTGACCATGACCCTCAGTAAGAAATACATATATGTAACTAAGATAAAAGTTCCACAAAATAGTACCGTGCTACTTATACTGTACTTTGGAGAGGGGATGGATAATTTCAAGTTGATGTACCGTACTCATTGTTTTAGTTTTTTCTATTCACTTAATAAAGGGTTGTTTACAGGGTGGCAAAGTTGATATAATTGTCTGTGTCCTAGTCCAACATTTGAAAATTAGCTTTAACCAAAAGTAGTAAATGCCTTGAGAATTTGAGGCATAAATTTAGGTTTTTGCTTTTACTCCTGCCTCTAGTTTTTGAGAACAGTTTTTTTGTTGTTTTGTGATGAGAGGTAGGAGGGATTTTTCAATGCACTTCATATCGCACTGCACGTGCAGTTGCTAACTTTACTTCATCGAAAGCTAGCCCTAATTATCTTGATTGCCAATTCTGGATATATATCCCTGATTAGTTCCAACAGGAACAGTGGTATGTGTAATTCTGCTATCAGTGCCTGGAATCTGGAATACTTGAAATCTACATGAAGTGCCTGGGTTGCTACCAGAGTACGTAGAAGTGGAGGTTTCAGATTATTCTTATCAAGACTTCTCCAGTTGTAAAGTGACATCAATAGCTGATTCTTCTCTGTTCCTCTCCTTTCCAGGCAGAGATGGTCCACACAGGTCTGAAGTTGGAGAGAGCTCTCTTGGTTACAGCCTCTCAGTGCCAGCAGCCAGCAGGCGTAAGTTCACTACTAGTGGGTTTCATTTTGGTTTGATGTGCCGGACAAGTTGAGTGCTTTGTGCTAGGCTATCACAACAGGCTAAGATAGCCCTACCAGGCTTATGTACGTTCACATCAAGTCCTACAGGGTGAGTCAGATTTTAAGCACCACTCTGGGAATGTGCCATTGAGTATTTATTTAAGGGCTCTACTGGCTTTTTTTTTCCCCCTGTCATTTTACTCAGGACTATAGTTACTTTGGGTCTTTGCTGCTTCTCTCAATAGACAGTCTTTTAAAAAAATTTTTTAGCCTCTTGGCTAAGACCAAATTCATCATATTGTCCCCTAAGCCCTTTGGGTCACAGTGAGAGGTTCTCTTGCTCCACTGTGGGTGGGCTTAGTAAGGCTGCTGGGGAGATCCTGAGACTCCTGCAATACTGCTTCTCTCCTCACCTTTCAGAGGTTTAGGGTTTCTCTTTAACTTTACTCTTACCTCATAATTTTATGCTGCCAAAGTATGAAAATGAATTAGAGAAAATTTAGATTTTTCTTGGAGCCAAACATTTTAGTTCTGTTTCTTCTTTTGTTTTTTTCCTAGGCAGGGTGATAATACAATAAGTCTTCCTGCTAACACCGTGTTAAAAACCCATGACGGGTGGGAGAGCATAGCTTAGTGGGAGGGTATAATACCTTAGTGGTAGAGTGTGTGCCTAGCATGCACAAGGTCCTGGGTTCAATCCCCAGCACTTCTACTAAAAAAAAAAAAAGAAATAAAAACCTAATCACCCCCTCAAAAAGACAAAAACAAAAACCTTTGAACCCTCAGCATACCTAAATAATGTAAAAATAGCGTAAGATAATGTTAAATATGTTAAACTCTAATTCTTAAGCTGTCTTGAAAGGTTAAAGCATTTTGTCTTAACGTTTTTTTCAACCCCACACTTTCCACAACAAATCAGGCAGCTGAGTCACTATTATATTCCCCTTGCTTTAGATCGGGGATTGGCAGACTGCAGCCTGCAGGCCAAATCTGGCCCACCACCTATTTTGTAAATGAAGTTTTTTTGGAACACACCCATGCCCATTGTTTCAAGTACTGTCTGTTGCTGCTTTGTGCGCTGCAATGGCAGGGCTGAGAAGTAGCAACACAGACTGTATGGCCTACAGAGCCTGAAATGTTTATGGTCTGACTCTGACTTTACAGGAAGTTTGCCAATTCCTGCTGTAGACTATTCTCATGCTAAGATCTGAGAATTGAGATTTTCAGGAAACTGAGTTTCCGGACGAAGGATGAAAACAGAAACATAAGATTCATCCATTTTGCTAAGCTGTTTGCTCAAATGCCAAGCCTCATAATTGCATTTGATTCAGCAGATATCTTCTCAGCAGTTGCTATGTGGGCTAGCAATGTGTTGAGGGCTGGAGGATTATAAAAGAGGGCTAAGACAAAGCCCTTGTCTTTGAAGAGTTAATAAGAAAGTAAAACATGTTTACATGGGCCCATTAATAAATTGTGCCAGGTGTAATAAGGTTCCAAAATTGGTTATGCTGATGATAAATGCTGTAGGAAGCCCCTGTACTGGGGTTGGAAGGCTGTTCCTTATGAAGCAGAGGGGCACATGGATATATGAAAAAAGGAGCCCATCATGAGTAAAGGCTCAGCAGTGAACTGGTATCTCCTGTTAGTGGGACAGAGAAGAAACTAGTGGCTGAAGTGGTGGAATTGTGTGGTACAGCTGGAGTAGGGGTCTTGATCATGAAGAATCACAAAATCCAGCCTGAGGAGTTGGAACTCTGTGAGGAGAGTGAGATGATGAGCAGTATTGTAGCATATGCATCTGTGCCGAACGAGTGTAGGGTTCGAGTTCTCATTGTAGTTCATGAAGAATTCTTGCCTTCAGGATCAGAGTTGGGCAACACATAAAGCTTTTATAGAAAGATGCTAACCTGACTCTTTTCCTGCATCTTTTTCTAGAATAAACTTTCTGACTTGCTGGCACCCATCTCTGAGCAGATCCAAGAAGTGATAACCTTTCGGGAGAAGAACCGAGACAGCAAGTTGTTCAATCACCTGTCAGCGATCAGCGAAAGTATCCAGGCCCTGGGTTGGGTGGCTATGGTGAGCAGAGCAGCTTCCATGGGAAGGAAGGGACAGAATGAAAGAGGTCAGGAGGTATGACTGGAGAGGCCCCAGGTCACTGTCACTGACAGCTTCTCTTTTTCTAGGCTCCCACGCCTGGTCCCTATGTGAAGGAAATGAATGACACTGCCATGTTTTATACAAACCGAGTCCTCAAGGAGTACAGAGATGTGTAAGTCCAGCCTGTCTGCAAGGGGTAAAGGAAGCACCCAGCTGGTTACTTGCTGGAGAAGCGCTTTGGGTTAAGTTAAGGCTGTCCTTGGCTACTATGTTGGTTCTACTGTCTTAAGGCTGATTTTTGGAAAATTTGATAGATATTGTCTCATAGAAGCTGCATTTGCAAGCACGAAGTGTTTCTGCTTCCACTTCTGCTTATTCTCCAGGGTTGGTAGAGGCCTTTTGAAAAGTCTTCTAATCCTTACCCTCCCAGGTTTAGGAGATTTTGCTGGAGATAAAAATGGATGAATGCCCTTTAATTTGCCTGTGTAGACAAGATTTTATTGCTTTATTGAAAACTTCTACCTGGCCTAGTGGCAAAAGATTTGGTAAGATTCACTTGGAAATAACCTTGACTGTTCATGTGGTCAGGGAAAGCAAGAGGAATGCTGCCTGGCCAGTACAGGTATTGCATCAGGGAGGTCATTGTACATCCAACTACATGTGTCCACCAGGGCTGACTTCTCCGTTACTGGTTTTGAGCTGGAGTGACTGCAAGTAGCCATTACTCAGCTGCATAACTATCTAGAACCTTTATTCACCCCGTCCGTTACCAGTCAGCCAACATTTGTTGAGTAACTACTCTGTGAAGGAATAAACCTTCATGTGGGTGAAATATGTCCCAGAACATGAAGGAGCTCCTTGATTCTTCCAGTAACCTGGAATTAAGCATCACAGTATTTTGATTATATTACATAATTTACTTGAGGAAATTAGGTTTAATGCTAAATAACCATATAGTCTTCTAGCTAATAATATATAAGAAGAGAGGAGACTTGAACCATAGTGCAGTGCTGTTTCTATAATTTAATACAGATTATTTCCTCCTAAAGGGAAGTTTTTTTAGTTTTTCAGGTGAAGGGCATGTTTGACATAAGGCACTATGCTATAAGGCAGTTGAATTTCTTGGAGTTCTAGAGTTCCTCAGTGATGCTCAAGAGATCTCTACCATGGCTTCATGTATAGAATGTTTACTTTTATCAGTTTTATATATTAGGTTCTGTCTAAGAACTTTTCTACTTTGAAAAAAGTTTTGCTACTTAAAAAGTTTGAAGAATGCTGTTATAAGAGATAGAAAGAAATATAACATAGTGTCCTTATGTGAATGGACTTTGGTCTAATTAGGGTAGAGGATTGGTTAAAAAAAAGAAGAAAAGAAAAACTCAGTTATGATAGAAAAACTGCCACTGAGCAGAGCCTAAGAAACACCTCAGGCAGGAGGATGTGCGCTGACAGATAGGAGGGTTTCTGGAATCACTCTAGTAATGTACCTGTCTGCCTGTGATGAGCTCTTCTTTAATTCTCACAGGGATAAGAAGCATGTGGACTGGGTCAAGGCTTACTTGAGTATATGGACAGAGCTGCAGGCTTACATTAAGGAGTTCCATACCACTGGACTGGCCTGGAGCAAAACGGTTAGTGAGTCCTCCTTCCCCCCCTCTACCCCTCTAGGATTGGATCTACAGGTTTCTTAGACTTTAGTGCTACCAAGGTCCAAGAAGGAATGCTGGTCTTTTCAGTGGAGGATAGAAAACAAAAATGAGAGAAGGAAAGGGGAAAAAAGAAAAGAATAAAAAAACAGGGTCAGAGAAGAAATAGTTCTATTCAGTGTCAGTCAGCATGGGTCAGGAACAGTGACTGGGCTGGAGGGGAGATATATGAATGAGTTACATTATTATCCCAACCCTCAAGAAGCTTAAACATAATAGATACAAAAACCCCAATACAAATCACCAAGCTAAATGCTATACAATAAAGAGACACACTACAGAGTATGAAGAAGAGAAGAATGATGCTCACTGGGAGAGTCTGTACTTTCAAGGAGGTATACTGTGATCTAAAACTTCAGGAATAGAACAGAGGTAGGAGAAATGGGGTTGACTAGCAAACAGCAAAGTTTAAACAAAGTAAATGCAGAATAAATGTAGAGATTGGTTATCTGGCTTCAGTAAGGAGGGAGAGTCACATTTTTAGGAGGAAAGGCTGGAAAGGAAGACTTTTAGACTTTGTAATAGGTAATAAGTAACTATCATAGGTATTTGAGCAAGACAGTGATAATGATCAGATTTGTCCTTAAAAGAATCTTAGTGTATAGGTTTAGGGTAAGGGTTTATGCTCAGAGTATGAAAGTGCTCATGGTGCTAGGGGCCAGTGCAAAAGAGTTTACAGGAAGTGTAACCAAAATAATAGAATGATTTAATGAGATAGATTTAATGAGATTGAGGGGCTTGAAAGATTCAAGGAAGATTGAACAGTCAAGTTTGGATGGTCTCACTGAAATAGAGACATGGGGATGATTGTACAGGTAGTGGAGCAGGTGGGGGATGGTGAAATCAATCTTGGACTTGGTGAGTCTGAGGTACTGGTAACAAACTAAGTAGATTTTTAGAACTATAGGTTTAGAGCTGGAATTAGGTAAAGGTCACTGGAAAAATGTGAAGGTTGAAAAATGGAGCTGAGTTGGATCCTTAGAAAGGCTGAAGAGGAATGAAGCCAAATTGGGTGTGGCTAGGGAACATTCATCATTGCATCAAGGGCTGGAGTGGGTACCCCATTATCTTGGACACATTTAGGACCCTGTTAGGGCTAGTACAGAGGGGAGGAAAGGCTGTTACCTTCGCTTATTGTTCCAGGGGCCTGTGGCAAAAGAACTCAGTGGACTGCCGTCTGGACCCTCTGCTGGATCGGGTCCTCCTCCCCCACCACCAGGCCCGCCTCCCCCCCCAGTGCCCACCAGTTCAGGCTCAGATGACTCTGCTTCACGCTCAGCACTGTTTGCGCAGATTAATCAGGGGGAGAGCATCACACATGGTAAGTAAATACTTCAGCAAGAAGAGTTGGTACAGTAAGTTGTTTTGGCAAGAACTTCCCAGTCTGTAAACCAGAACCATGGTTTGATTGTGGGAGAATTCATTTGGAGTGTCACATTCCTTCAGGTTGCCTAAAGGGACAGCAAAGCTGGCTGAAATGGAATTTGAAAATACGTGATTATAACTGGGGGAAGCCCTCCTCCCATAGGAAAGCGATTTACTGTTAAGGGGCATGCACCCTCTTGTGCCAAGGCATGGTACCAGCACTTTTCCCCAGAGCTTTTTCCATGTCACCACATAGTCTCTTTGGGAAGTCATCGTGGAGGGGGTGGTCACCTTCCTCAGAGGATGTATCTTAGTCACGGAAAATTTGCGTAAAAATGACCTAATGTTGGTATAGAGAAAGTAGACACCCTTATACACAGTAAGTAGAAGTCTAAATTATACAGCACTCTTCTAGGAATCTACCTATAAAAATACTGAAAGAACAAGCTTTATACCTTGTTATTTATAGTAGCTAAAAATGCTGTAACAACATAGATCCAACTTTAAGAAGTGGTTAACTGTGGTATGTTCCTCCTGACAGAATATTGTGCAGCCATTAAATCTTTTTCTGCAGTGAACTCTGCAGTGTTTAGGGGGGAAAAAAAAACTATAACCACAAGGAGTGGTGGAGCTGAAAGGCCAGCATTGGTTGTAAAGACTGGGCTGTGTTCCAGAGCAAGGTGTGTGTCAGCCTGCGGAGGGCAATTATGGAATGTTTTCCCTAAAAAAAAGATATTTTTAGAAACAAGTTAACATGAGAAAATTTTTATATGTGTTAATTGGTTAAAGCACATTTCTTCACTGTGTATGCTTATATCTAAATAAAAAACAACTATGAATAGAAAAATTACTGGGAGGAAAGTTTCAAATGCTAACACTGGTTGGAGGTAGTAGGTTAGCTGTGAGTGAGGTTTTTTCTTTTACCAAATTTTCTGTATTATCACCTATTTTTCTTCCTCTGTTGCTTTAAAAACTGCACACCTATTTTGTGAGTATATATTTGGTGTGTATCTTTGTAGATCTTTCTCTTGTATTTACATACTCATCCCCCTCCATACACACATATTCCACATTTTATTTTTTTTAGTAGAACTTTATAATTTAACCTTGGGGTAGAAGAGAAATAAAAGTGCTTCTTCAAAGCTGCATGTGAGAGAACTCTTAAAGGCTCTGGTTTTTAGCTTTGAATTTTTTGTTAAGGGTCAATTTAACTTCTGATAGCAGAAGTCGTGCATTACCTCAGCCCAAAGCCCTGGTATGAAGGGCAGGAACAAGGCAGCTGTTGTTCTTACAGCCCTGAAACATGTATCTGATGACATGAAGACTCACAAGAACCCTGCCTTGAAGGCTCAGAGTGGTCCAGTACGAAGTGGCCCCAAACCATTCTCTGCATCTAAACCAGGAATCAGCCCATCCCCCAAACCACCCACAAAGAAGGAGCCAGCCCTACTTGAACTGGAGGGCAAGAAGTGGAGAGTGGTAAGTTTAAAATGTCAGGACTGGGGGAACAAAGAGTGGGGACAAAGTGGGTAAATGTAGCACAGCCAAATGAGCGCAGGGTTCTGGCTTAGACTACAAGAATGAAAATTTGGGATCATCTGTTTTTGGGGGTGGTGTGTACTTAGTGATAAGATTCCTAAAGGGGGTATCTCTTTAACAGGAAAATCAGGAGAGTGTTTCCAACCTGGTGATAGATGGCACGGAGCTGAAACAGGTGGCTTACATATTCAAATGTGTCAACTCGACATTGCAAATCAAGGGCAAAATTAACTCCATTACAGTAGGTGAGTTCTTGTTGTTGGCGTAGGCAGGCTTTGTCCTAGGGCTTGAGAGGGCTGGAACCATGCCTACCCTATTCCTTGAGATTCTTAAATATATTACTTTCCTTTAAAGTTATACTGCTGACCTGCTCCCTTTCTTCTCCTAGATAATTGTAAGAAACTCGGGCTGGTGTTCGATGACGTGGTGGGCATTGTGGAGATAATCAATAGTAAGGATGTCAAAGTTCAGGTAACTTGATATTTTGGCTCCTTCCTTTGGTCCCTGAGCAATTAATTGAAAGAGACATAGCCGACCCACAGATGTTGCTGTGGTGGGAATCTGACTCTACAGAGTCTGTAAGCTGAGCTGCTTTGGATGTGGCAGGAAAGGAACCAGCCCTTATAGTGAGCTCTTTCCAGCCCCTGTCCCCACCCGCCCCTGGGATCCAGTATCTGCTGTACACCTGAGTGTGCACGTAGTTGCTGAATCACGTGGAACAGTGAAAGCTTTCCCACAGCTTACTGTTCTCCCAGCTGCTGGGACTCAGTGCTCTTGGTTTCCCCTGCAGGTAATGGGTAAAGTGCCAACCATTTCCATCAACAAAACAGATGGCTGCCACGTTTACCTGAGCAAGAATTCCCTGGATTGTGAGATAGTCAGTGCCAAATCTTCTGAGATGAATGTCCTCATTCCTACAGATGGCGGTGACTTTGTAAGTTTCTTGATCTCTTTAGTAGAATGATCTAAAAACAGAAGGAACTGAAGACTTCTTGCCTTGGAGAAAGCTAGGTGGACATTCTACACCAAGTGGGTCAGACCCAGCAATGCACACTTCAAGCACACAGAAGCGTGAGGGAGTCCCATGAAGCAGACCCCCGAAGGAGGGCGGTTTCTGCCTTTCTTAGGCTGAGCAGATGTGCAGGGGAGTAAAAAGGAATGGGACTGAGTCACAGTACCCAGTTGAGCTGGTGTTGTGCAGCCATACACGTTCCCATGAATGCCTCATAGGTTTTAAGTCTGTCCAAGATCACCTACGTCTGTCTAGCTTTGGAGCCTGTTCTCATTCCTACACTGTGGGGCTCCTTCGCTGTGTCAGTGGTGGGGGGCCTGGTGTATGAGATGTGGCACTGCCGGTGTGCTGCCAGTTACAGAGCCATGCTTCTCCATCTGGCTTCAGCTTCTCTCATTCACATCCTACTTGTTCTCAGGGTTTAGTGCAAGCAAGCATTGGGAGCAAAGTGTAAGATCATTCACTCCAACATATCATTTAGCTCAGGTTTAAATTAAACCTGTTGTTTCTTTATTTACAGAATGAGTTCCCAGTCCCTGAGCAGTTCAAGACCCTATGGAATGGGCAGAAGTTGGTCACCACAGTGACAGAAATTGCTGGATAAGCGAAGTGCCACTGGGTTCTTTGCCCTCTCACAGTGGGATAAATCTGTATTGAGACAGTTCTTTTCTAGATTTCCTCTACCTTTCTGCTCTTAAACTGTTTCTCTGCTTTGAGAAACACAGCTACCTGCCTTCACTGAAATATACCTCAGGCTGAGATTTGGGGTGGGATAGCAGGTCAGTTGATCTTCCACAGGAAGGTACAGCTTTTCCATATCAGCTCAACCACATCACCAGTCCATTCTTAAGGAACTGCAGACCAGGACAGGTGTGTTTTCACTTTCAGCCTTTGACCAACAAATAGTCTTTTGAGAAGAATAAAGCAGTCCCCAGGAATTAACAGGTCAGGATGTTCATACAAGCTAACAAAAACCAATCTTTTTCTAACAATGAGCATGAAGGTAGCAGAATCTGCTGTGATTCTAGTTGGTTCTTCTAACTAAACTAATTTTTACCATTGACAAATGAGGCAACGGTTGCACAGGACCAAAGGCTGAAGCTTGGCCACCCAGCATTCCAAGCAAAACAATTTCCTCTGATCATTCCTTTTCTCCTCCTCCATCCTGCACCTGCCCAAATCTGAGACAGTAGCTTCTCCCGCGTCAGCTGCTGTGGCGGTGCCCTGCACCCAGGCCAGTTAGAGGAGTCCTGAATCCTTTCTCTCTGTGATCCCTGCTCAGCACCTTCCTTCAGGGATGACTTAAGAGAGAAGAAAAAGGAAAAACACACCATTCCTAGGCACCTGCCTGCCTTCTCTCCTTCTGTGCTAGGTGCCTGTCTTCCATCTTCTCTGTCTCCTCTGCCCTGTCGTGCTCAACAGCTTTTGGCTTATCTGGGCGCCTGAACAGAGGACTAAAATCTCCACTGCAGGCTGGTTTGAGGTCTTATCTAAGAATCTTGCACAGCATTGCTAATGTAAATTTCAGTTTTTCCCTCTAGGACAAACACTTTACCAAAATATGCAACTTTTCTTGGTGGGAAGAGAGATTGTCCTGTGACTTCCACCCATTTCCTGAGGCCTGCGGAAATAAACCTTTATGTACTTAAAGTTATACAGAAAATAGAATAAAATTAATACCAAACTCGCGTAGTATTTACCTATGATATTTGCTGCACAGAGATAAGAAAAAATGACACCAAGGATAAGAAACTACTCTTTATTTTAGACAACTTCAAAAAATTATTTTCACATCCCCCCACTTCTTGCCTTTCATCCTCTCTTCTTTTAGTTTAGAGATAAGTCTTAAGAGAGGTGAAGGAAAGATCATAAAAGGTAAACTCTGCAGCCCTGACAAGATGCTTCCCTCAAATGTGGTTACTCATTTCCCCAAACTAGCGTTCTGCAGAACAGTCTTCCAAAAAGTCGCTCAGTTTTCATGGGATGAGGGAGTGGGAGCTAAGACAGCCATGCTCAAATACTGTGGGAAGCAGCAGGGTAGGGTTAATTCTCTTTACTGTAACAGGAATTTTCAGAGTCCTTAATATTCTAATATGGGCTGATCTCCAAGAGCAGAAAAAGGATATGGAATATTCCCTAAGCTTTTTGAGCAATCTTTTTTTCACAGAACACATCAGAAGCAGTTTGGAGCGTGCTGATAAATAAGAATTTTTGACATGGCAGTTAGAAGGCCTGATCTCCACATTTTCCCTCCCATTCTTTGCTACTGCCAGTGACAGTGACTCTAGAATCCAGACCACTCGTCATATAAAGGACAGGTTCACCAAGGATGGAATGGAAAGAACCAGCTACCTCTTTTTCATTTTAATTTCTACATTTTCCTTTGACCTCCTCTCCCCGCCTCTCCCCATCTAAGTTAAGCAATACGTACACTTCCTCAGTTAAGCAATCCAGTTGGGCACTACTTCCCTCCTTCTGTGACAGAGCAACTAATTCACTACCTGAGGAGACAAAAAGTACTACGGAGGCAAGATGGTGGGCTGGCAGAATCTGTCTAGTAACAGCTGAGACACCACAGAAAGCAACATACTCAGAGGGGAGGGCAGCCTCAGAGGAATTATGGGGACACATTCAGGCAATACTTTTCTAAGCACTGGTTAAACCTCTACCAGCACAACTGAGAGAGCATTTATGTGACTACCTCAAGTCTGGGTACTGGCCTCTTGGCTTGAGACGTGGCTAGATTTTCCCTAGAACGGCATCTGTCTTAGAGTCTATCTCATTGATTTAGCTTGCTCCATCTTTTCTGGGCCTGGGCACATTTCTGCCACTGACCTGCGGCAAACTCCCGATTCCTGAAAACGGTCTGACCACATCAGAGTGTGGTAAAACAATCTCCATGGTTATTAGCTAATTAAACTTGCATTTAACACCATATGCTGATAGGATGAGGCAAACGATAAGATTCATATCTTAGATCTTTCCGGGCACGGTGTGTTAGAGGATGACTAGAGAGGATTAGTTGCAAGCTGGATCTGAGCTCAGGCGTGGGCGTGTAGGGAACTGGTTTGGAAGTGTGAGGGGTTCCCTGAGCTCTGGTGCAAACTGCCAGGGTTTCACTCAAGGAAGGGTATGATGTGGGTATAAAACCATTCTTCAGACAGTTGAAGGTGGTCCCCTTCCACAGCTAGGAACACCAGTTGTCCTGCATTGTCCATTTCCTTTAGTCCCAGGCGGTCCTGCAGAGAGACAGGCCATAATCCAGAGGCTTAATGAAAAGTTTTATAGTAAAACAGTAAAGAAATATACTGTCAACTTGAGATATATTCTCAAAATGCAATCCTTTCCCAGAGTATTAAAATGTAGGTGTATTGTTGAAAATGCCAAAAAGGATACTTCCCTCCAGTTTTTTTTCTTAAGCATTAAAAATGAGCAATTGAGATCATTGTATACAGAGTTTCATATTCTGCTTTCTGAAGTTTCCCAAGGCTTCTGGAGGACCACACGGACAACTGCCTCAAAATGTCAAGTTAAGTGGGACTGAGCCAAAGATAGGAGAACATTAGCCAGATAACTTAAAACATATCCAACACTTGGATAACAAAACTCAGACATGTTCATAGTCTGCCCACAGCCAGGATGCCACAGAACAAGGGTGGCTGGGAAGATAAGCGGTTAGGATGGTGCCAGAACATTGCTTCTGCTATAGCTACCATCAATTTGAGCTTCATGATAAGTTCCTAGTTGTAATTTCCAAAACTCTTTACAGACCCCAGCTTCCCTTTCCTTTCACGTCACCTAAGTTGGGGTGCCAGGTGCAGAAGAAAAACCGAGGAGACAGCTGGCATGCGAAATTACTTAAAGGAATTCTAGTAGAAGGAGAGTGGCTCAGATGTAGCACTTGTGCATTCAGGGGAGAGTATCTCCAATATAAAACCCTCAGAGTGTGGAAGGTCCCAGAACCGGCAGTGGTGAGGAACAGGACCTACTGCTGAACAAAGTTCACACTCCATTGCTCTCAGCCTCCTGCAGGAGGAGCTCCCCGTGTCAATGCCTGATTTACAAACAGGGCTTCCGCATCTGTGAATGTTTCAAGGTAACAGCCCTCTCCTCTGTTTTTGTCATGCTTGGGGGCTTCCTGGATTTGTAGCAGAGGGTACCTCAGCAAAGGAAGCCAGTTCTAAACCTTGTTATCAGAAGGACGGAGTTACAGATGTGTCTCTTTTATCTGCTTGAAAACCATGAGGTACAGGTCCTTCAATCTTCAGGAAGTAGACTGCGGTAGTGCAACAATCAGCCTAACAAGCCTTGCTCAGATCAGACATGAGTCAGCAGCCTCATGAGCACCTGCTGGGCGGGGATGTACGGGACAAGGTCCATCACCAAAGCGCCTAGCAGCTTCAGGAGCCAGGTACTGAAAAGGGCTGTGCCTCTCTCCTCCCCAGTTACCTGTGTGTACAAGGTGCTCTCCTGTAAGGGAATGGTTTCCTTGGCTTGGCCACTTCTGTAAAATCCAAACCACTGGAGAGAGGGAGAAATGAGGTCAGATCAGACACATGCACACACTGCCAAACTAATTTAAGACTGGCTAGTAGCTAAGACTACCAACCCGCTGAAGATTCTAAAGCTGCAGCAAGTAGGGGAAATAAAGCATGTCTTAAGCCCTCTCTTTTTAAGGGTGAGTTGATCTATCCAAAGAACTTTCCAATTTTCCAGAATCGCTGCTTCCTACAATTACTGAGCACCTGCCCCATGAAAAGCCTTATGCTGAACTCTAGACATTAAAAGATGAATATGTATACAGTCCCTGTTTTCAAGAAGCTCTAGTCTGATGCACAGAAACAACTAATTGTTTAGTGTGGAGGTCAGCAGACTTTTCTATAAAGACCAGATACAAAATATTTCAGGCTTTAAGGACCACGTGGTTGCAACTACTCAATGCTGCTATTGTAATGCAAAAGCAACCATAGACAATATTTTAAAAAATGAATATGGCTGCATTCTAATGAAACTTTATTTATAGACACTGAAATTTGAATTTCAAATTTTCACATCATCAAATATTCTGATTTTTTTCTACCATTTAAAAATGCGAAAACCATTTTTAGTTTGTGGGCCACACAAAAGCAAGTAGCAGGCTGGATTTAGCCCACAGGCTGTAGTTTGCTAGTCCCTGGTGGTCTGACCCAGTGTGATAAGTGCTGATATAACAGAGGCTGATGAGTCTTTAAAAGGGGGAACAAATTCTGCTTGGAAGAGGGATGGTCTCCTGGATGGAGGAAGTAACATCTGGATTTGGCCTTGACAGCTGAACACAGCTTGTCAGGTGGAGGAGCCCAAGGAAGGGCATTCTGGAGACTGAAAAGCATGAACAAAAACACACGAAAGAAAAAGCACATGGCAAGTCTGGGGCACATCAGTAGAACAATACGGCTGGATCAGAGAGGATACTGAGTGGTTGTGAAGCAAGATTAGGCTGGAAAGACAAATCGAAGCCAGGTCAAGGCAGCCCTTGAATGTGAACCCCAGAGATTTAGACTTTGGGCTGGTGGTTCTGAATCTTTTTTGGATCACAGATCTCTAAAAATCTGATAAAAATTATAGACTCTCCCTCTGAGAATACAACTACAATTGACCCTTAAATGACACAGGTTTGAACTACTCGAGTCAACCTCTATCCGGGTTTTTTCAATACCGTGGATGCTGAGGGCTTACCATAATTATATACGGATTTCTGACTGTGCAAAGGGTCGGTGCCCTTAACCCCCATGTTGTTCAAGGGTCAACTGTACACAACTTTACATACAATTTTGGGCAGTAGGGGGGTTATAACCCTCCTCAGTTCTATTTACAGACCTCCAGAAAGAACCCCTGCTCTCCACAAAGACTGGTGGAAGGGACTGAAGGTCTTCCCCAATGGGCAATTACTCTGGACTTTAATGCTATTCACTCTGATGGGCTCCTGGCATTATGGCCTTAGCAGTGTCTCACCTCAGAATCCACAGGGTCCACAATGGAATCATTGAGGAATTTCACCATCACAAACTTTTTCAGGGCCATCAGGTTTTTCTTGTAGGACTCATTGACACCCTGGAGGAAGGGCCAGCAGTAAGTACCTGAGGGATATTGCCATCAGGTTCAACCACAGCATACAGGTGCCACTGTGCATCTGTCACTGCACTCCATAGGACTCAATTATGTAGCTTAAAGGCTTCTAGCCAGAAAAAGCCAAGGCAAAATAAGAGACTGCAAATTCTGAGTGGTTCAGCTATACTATCCTGCTCCCACCACTCCCTACTTCAAATTTCACTGTTTTTTTTAAAACTTCCAGATAAGCCCACTATAAACCGAGCCATCTAGTTTACCAGAATCTCCCAAACCAGAATCTCCCAAACTTGGGGCACACTCAGTCCCTTCTGCAGTCTCTCTCGTAAGCAAATCACTCTTCTGAGAAAATATGACCCCAAAGGGATCCACTAGGAAGGCTCCCCTTGGTAAGACAGCAGCTGTGAAGTTACACGTACACCAGCCAGCAACCTACTGACTCATCTTGCTACTTCAACACTAGCAAAGGGAAAGAACCCAAGGGAAGAAAGCCAAGTGAATTTCAGCCTTCTTAAAAGGAACTGAATCTCATAAGCACCACCTCCCCCCAAAACAGAACTTCTTGTTTCCTGGCTTCTGTCTGGGATATTTTGGGTAAGCAGTCATTGCCAATCTATTTACAATGCCCCCAATTAAAAAAAAAAAAAGAAAGAATGCACAACTATGGTGGCCTGGGTTGGGTGCTTACTCTCTCTTGGTTAATATCTGCCAAGAAGATGCTGTGGTTGCGGTATACGTCCTCCTTTATGGGGTCATGCCAGTATTCTGCTTGCACCAGGCTACGGGAGGAAAAGAAACGAAGGTGAGCAAGATGCACGTTGGTCAGCACGTCCGGGGCCTGCCCCTGAGCACAGGCCACGAAGAGACTTCAAAAGGACATTAAGACCAGAGTCTACAAGTCCCAGGCCTCACCCTCTAATAGGAAAGACAAGACTTCTGCTTGCAAAACAGTTCATCAACAAGACACCCGAGGCACACATGTGCTATTTATTTAGCACAGTCCAGGAAGTCCTAAAGATTTAGGAAGGGGCCTCATTAATATTGGCTTCCCTATGGCACTGAGCTTTCTCACTCTAATCATGCCTCCAGACCATGGTGGCACATGCTGTCCTGTTCTGTGATCTGGTTTCTCTCTTGCAAGCAGAATCTTCCCTGATGCAGAGGGCAACCGAGGACAATTCTACAGAGAAAACTATTTCCTTTTGTCACTTTCAGCTCTTACCATCTCCCTCTACAGCCCTCTACTTAAGACTATTTGCCTCTTTCAGTCTCATACTGGCCATCTGTTAAAAGGAAAGTTTACCTGTATCAAGAAACTTTAAAAAGAAAAAGCAAACAACTGTATTAAATTAGAAAAAGATCCTCAAAGGCAATCTGTAAGTGAGCTGTTGAGAACTCAGAAAGCATTTCCCAGGAAAACTGTTATAAATGGTGAGCTGTAGGCTGGCTGACAAGTCCAGTTCAGCTACAATGTTAGGGAACATATCTCAAGTACTCTCACTTCCCTCCATCCACTGTGGCCACCCTGGTGTCCAAGCTACCATCACCTTTTATCTAGGCCTTGGCAACAGCCCCCTAAGTGGTCTGCCTGCTTCTCCCCTACCTCCTTGACAATCCACTCTCCACAAAGGGGAGATCTTCCAAAAACATCAATCGGGCCATGTTATTCCCTTGTTTAAAACCTCCCAATAGCTTCCCATGACGTTCAGAAGAAAATCTAAACTCCTTTGCAGCCTATGGGTCCTTGCATGATGTAGCCCTTGCTTCCCTGTTCAAGTCTCCCGTCTACCACTAAACTCTAGTCACCTGGTCTAGAATGAGACAAACTTGTCCCCAGCTCAAGGTCCCTCTGCCTGATCCCTCTTTTCTTAGCATCTCCTCTGCTCCTTTATTATCCTTCAGATCCCAGCTTAAATATCTCTTCTTCAAAGACCATTCTGTCCAAATTAGGTACCTCCTTCATTACTCTCCATCACTGCATCCTGTTTATTTCGGCCATGGCCTTTGCACCGTTAGAGGTTATCTAGTGCACCTGTTCACTTGGAGACCCCTTTCCTCCCCTAGGATGTCACCTCATGAGAGTATGTTTCCTGTTTTTTTCTACCTCACTGAGTTTTGTTTTAAATTCCAGATTTCCTCAACCTTATATTCCCATACCTCTAACACATTTTTTAAATTTTGGTTATACTTTTAATTTCCAGGAGCTTTCTCTTACTCTCTCTGATTGCTAGTTTCATCTGTATTCTTTTCTAGTGTCATGGATGACCTCTTGTCTCTGAAGATAGTAACACAGGTTTATTTGTTTTTTTGTTTGTTTGGTTTTCTTTTTAGGTTTTCTTCAGCATCTTGAATTGCCATCTGTCTTTTTCACGTTCCTTTTTACTTTTTGTTTGCTTTGGTCTGTCTTTCATGTTGGAAGCTTTCCTGATGTCTGACAAGGGGTCCTTGGCTACAAGGTACTACAGAGCTGACCGAAAGCTCTCTGCACAAGAACAGAGCTTATCTACGGTGGGTTCACTACACGGTAGTCAGAAGTCGTCCAGATTTGCTGGAGGATTCCAAACCATCACCTTGAAGGGCTTTTCTCTGAGGCCAGTGTTTTCTCAGGGAGGGATCCATCAAACTTCTGCTGAGTAGGTAATGAGCCTGGCTGCTACCATTCTGAGGGCTAGATGGGTGGGGATGGGTTTTCAATAAGGCATTTACCACCATCTGGTGCTTGTATTCTCGAAGCCTGGTACTTCTCTAGTTAAATGGCTCCAGAAGATAAATTTGGCTTCTCTTTTCAGGGTGGGAGAGAATCAGTCATTTGGATGTGCAATTGAAGGGAATCAGGGAGTCTGATCATCGTTTATATAGATTTTCAACAAAAAGTCCTGCTTTTAGTCCCACGCGCATACTCTACCTTCCAAAGTATCTTGTGCGTATATTTCCCAAATCTTTCTGGAATTACAAAAAGTGAAGCTGGTCCCTTCTTGTCTGTGTATCCCTCCACAGACAGAAATGTTTCAGCTTTTTCTGCTCGGCTAAAATAGTGATCACTCATTCATTCACCTGCTTTCTGCCTCTGAAAAAAGACATGTTGACGTCTTCTATTTCTTTTCTCCTCTCCTGTTCTCTTTGCTCTGTGGCTCATCACTCTTTGTCCTTTTACTACCAGTTTATTAAAGGTTAAAGAGAAAGAGAAGATTTAAACCCATTCAAGTACCACTTTTAACCAGGACTTAGAAGTCGCTGTCCCCACCCCCACAGCTGACTGTGCCTCTGCACTCACTTAAAAAAAAAGGCAGGACATAAATAACCCAACCGTGACTAGTCAAACCAGGGAAGAGGTAAGCTTAGCAGTGGTTGGAGCTGCCTGAGGAAAGGAGGTGGAGAGACAGTCTCTTAGTTTCCCTCACTGACCATCAGGGGCGCTGTTGACCCAAGACAGCTTTGTTACTATGCACACAGCCAATGGGTAGGAAAGGAAAAGAGCTGGCTGCAGGTAGCTTCTATAGGCCAGTCATCCACAAGGCTGTACATTGGACAGGGCTTCAGGGAAGTGTTGTATTGAAGAGCTGCTATCAGACAAGAATCATTCACTTGGAAGACCCGTAGGATAGATGCCACAATCATATGAGTTGATCTCAAATCTCAGTCATCACCCAGAATACTGTAGACCTACTGAATCTGAATTTCTAGGGATGGAGCCCTGAAATTTATTTTTAATCAATTCCCCAGGGAGTCTGATGTTTAAAAATTTGGAAACAACTTAAGGAGAACACACTCTGAAAGTGATTCTATGTATTTTTAAACACCCAAATACATCTGAGGAGTTGACGACACTGATGTAGGAGACTAACCCCTCGATACTAACAACATAAAGAATCTGTCCTGGTGGGGAGCTATAGCTTAGTGGTAGGGTCCATGCTTAGCATGCACAAGGTCCTGGGTTCAATCCCCAGCACCTCCATTAAGAAAAATAAAATAAAACAATGATCTTTAAAAAGAAAAATCTGTCCTTCAAATATTAACAATAATTCCTTAGGCCTAGTATTTTCTAAAGGCTTTTTTGTTTGTTTTTTAAAGATGAAAATTTATTGGTGCAATTATATTCTTCTTATATAGAAAAATGGCCTCCCTTTCTTTAAATTAATATTAGAGCAGTTTTAGGCTTACCATAAAATGAAGCAGATAGTATAGAGATATTTACAAAAAAACCCTATTTCGTTTGAATATCACTAGCAACTAAGCCTAGAATCATGGTTAGCATGAAAGTCAGCATGATATTTTCATGCAGTGACAGTTCGGTATCCTTTTCAGCTAACCATACCTACCGTTCTTGGACAGCTTTGTTGTAAGCCCCAGCATTCAGTGTTTTTCTGATCAAGTCACAGATGTGAGAGCTCTCTCCTGGGCATCGAGGGAGTCCAAAAACACCTACAGTAGTAGAAGACAAACATCCACGCCTTCAGTAATCATGTACTAAATACCTACTGTGTGCAGGGCATTGTGAGAAACAAAAACCAGAGCTGGACCCTGACCTTACTCATTTATTCCTCAAGAAAAGAATGTATTGAGAATTAATACTATAACTAGCTTCTTCCTGGTGCTCTCACACTCTTTTCTGCCTCAGGACCTTTGCACCTTCTCCTCCCTGGAGAATGTACTTCCCTCTCTTACTGCTTCAATGACTGGCCTCATTCTCATCTCTTGGATCTTAGAGAAGTCATATCTGGATACCCTAACTCAAGCAGTGTCCAATCCCATTTCCCCCTCGTCCCCCAGTTATACCTCCATCCTCATCTTCCTCATCAATAACATTTTTGGGGTACCAGGCATGCCAGTTCTAAGCACGTATTGGCAATAATTAATTTAATCCTCACAACCACCCCGTGGAGTAGAAATCATTATTTGTACCATATTACAGATAGGAAATTTTCAAACAGAGAGGTTAGATGCCTTGTTCAAGGTTAGTAAGTGATGGAGCCAGGATATGAAAAGGGTAGCTTGGCTCCAGAGTCTACACCTTTCACCAATACAACCACTATTCTTCCCTCAAGTATTATCCTATTTTTCTTTATCATATTTATCACTATCTGTATTTATTTTGTTTGTTTACTTGTTTTATGTTTATTCTACCCCAATTTAGAATGGAAGTTTCACGAAGGCAGAAACTTTGTCTTGTTTCTAGGTTTTCAATAAATATTTGTTGAATCAATGAATGAATAAGCTGTTTTTACCAGCTTGCATCTGAATACTACATGTACTTTTTTCTTTGTTTTTTTTTTCACATGTACTTTAAAAAAGCATTTTCCTTCCTATTATTTTATTGCATCCCCTGAAAATTTCCCACAAGGTAAGCAGGGTCTTAGTTTCCTTTATCTGTGAAAGGGGCCTATGATACCAAATTACTTGCCCATCAGGAACAGTTAGTTGGCTGAATCCAGTTTCCAGGTTATAAGGAGAAGCTTTCTGCACCTACACTATACCAGTAACAGCTACATCCATCAGAACAGAGATAAAGTTCTATTCCAAAGACACATCTTCCCCCACAAAGTATGTAATTCTGTCTAAATAGCAAACTTGTTGTTTTTTGAAGGATTTAACCTTGTCTGTCAAACTTACAGACAAAAAAGGCCTAGACAGTATTCTCTGCCTAAGTCTAAAGCCAATAGGACCGCACCCATGTTAGAAGACAGGAAAGGTTGTTGGACTTTCCTAGCTCCTCAACCACCACCTGCTACGTGGCTGCAACCATCTCACCTTCAGAAAATCATGTCAATTAGACTGGAGAGAAGGAGATGCTAACCTAACAATTTACTTGTGTTCTAGGCCTCTGGAATCCTATTTCTTCATCATTGCTGGCTAGTTTTTAATAAACTAGAAAAATAGGATTTTTGCAAGGTTGGCTGACTTCTTGTACAAATAGAACCGCTAGAATTTTTTTTGGCAAAGAGGGCCAAAGTTACCTTGATGTTGTCCCCCAATGGAGATGAGGTTGATCATGGGAGGTGATGGGCATCTCTGAGCCACTGCCCTCCTGGGGAAAAAATAAGGATTATCCGTTCTGTCAGATGGAAATGTATCAACAATCAACTGCCCAGAGGAAGCTACTTAATCCTCTGTGGTGCCCCACAGCCACAAAGTTTCAGGATTTTCCTCTGATACGGCCAAACATAAATCTTTATTCCTTCATAGAGGATAAATTAAGCTCCACAGAGCTTCTTCTATGGGAATATTTTAGAATAGTTTTCCATTCAAGAGAGATGGAGATTCCAAAAGAATTGGAGGAGCATATTTATCTGAATTGAAGGCAAAAAATCAGTTCCATGTAAGTGGTGTGATATAACAGAAGGAGACTTACAGAAATTGGCCTCCCTGGGAGAATCCCATAGCATTGTAGCCTTGTTGCAATTTAGGATCCTTAGCAAGAATCTGACACACTGTCTTTACTTGGGAGTTGACATTCAAGAAGAAGCTGTTCTCCACATCCTAAAAGATGGGCCAAAGAGAAGTGAAAGGATGGGGCTGAAAACACCACTGGCACCTTCTCTAAGAGGCACATTTGTTTAGGTTGGTACTCTCACACAAGCCACTCAAAAACTAAAGTATCAGTGTATGACTTGCTGCTAAAAATACAAGGTAAAGCATTTTAAGAGTACATTCCATGAAATCCGTCAGCAAACCTTCACAGGAACAGAGCCATGAAGGGCCTTACCTCTATCAGGGTCTTCCCAATCTCTAAAGATAGAACGTAAATTCCAGGTATTTTCTTCTCAACCATTTTTTTAATAGCACCCATGCTTAAGGGATTACAACAGCTGTCTCCTAGACAACAGACAATCAAGGAAACTCATAAAGCAAAATATCATTTATTTTTTTAAAAAGCTTGTGCTTCAAAAGGTACCATCAAAAATACGAAAAGACAACATATAGAATAAGAGCAAATATTTGCCAAAAAATTGCAGATTTTATATATCTGATAATATCCAAAACATAAAAAGAATTCTTACAACTCAACAAGAAGATAACCTAATTAAAAAATGGGGAAAGGACTTGAACGGACATCTCTCCAAAGAAGATATGCAAATAACCAATAAGCACATGAATGTATGTTCAACAATATTGGTCATTAAGGAAATGCAAATCAAAATCACAATGAGACACCACTGCACACCTACTAGGATGGCTTTAATTTTTTAAAAAATTTATTTAAAAATTGGAAAATAACAAGTATTGGTAAAAATATGGAGAAATAGGAACCTTTACATTGCTGGTGGAAATGCAATATGATACAGCCACTATGAAAACAGTTTGATGGTTCCTCAAAAAGTTGAATGCCACAATGACCATATGACCCAGGAATCTCACTTCTAGATATATACCGAAGAGAAATGGAAACATACATTCCTACAGAGACTTGTTCAAGAATGTTTAAAGCAGCATGATTTGTAATATCCAAAAGGTGGAAAACACCCAAATGTCCGTCAATGGTTGAACAGACAAACAAATTGTGGTATATACATATAATGGAATATTACTTGGCCATAAAAAGGAATGAAGTACTGACACATGCTACAAAATGGATGGACCTTGAAAACATTCTTACAAGTGAAATAAGCCAGAAACGAAAGGTCACATATTGTATAATTCCTTTTTTATGATACATCCAGAATAGACAACTCTGTAGAGACAGAAAGCAGACTGGACATTTCTTGGGGGTGATAGGTGGAATGAAGAGTGATTATTTAATGGGTTCAGGTGTTTTCAGAGGTGATGAAAAAGTTTTGAAACTAGAGAGAAGTGGTGGTTGCACAACATGAATACACTAAATGCCACTGAATTGTATACTTTCATATGGTTAATTGTACATTCTACAAATTTCATCTCAAAAAAAAAAAGAACATTTTTTGCTCAGCTCATGTTTATCAACATGGTAACATCAAAAGCCCATACAATATAATTGGGACAACTGAAAAATAAGCAGAGGTGCATAGTCCTCTCCCTTATCATACAGAATATTTGGGGTTAATAGATTCTAAAGTACTTTGGGATCTGATTTCTCTTCAGGGCCAGGACTAGGGTAAGAGAAATTAAGGGCCTAGAATACAAAATTAAGGAGGCGCTCACGCTCGGGTTTATGCAAGAGCTGACCTTTAACTTACATTTTGTATACTAAGGGCTTCCTTGAGTTACCCTAGTCCCAGCCCTGGTCTCCCCCCCGGCCCCCGCCCACTGTTTCAAGGAAACAGAACTAAGAACAGGGAGCAAAGTGGTCACTAAGTGGGAAAAGTGGGCAGAAATCATTTTCCATTTTGAACTTAATCATCCCATTTTCAACCTGAGAGTAAGCTTAAGAATTCGTTTTAAAAAAAAAGAATTCATTTTTAAAGAAGGAGAAAGCCTTGAGCATCTTGTATTTCTGGGGCAGAACTATAATTGCTGGTTACTCAACTGCCTCCCCTACAGACTGACTGTGCTCTGGGAGGGGACAGATTGTCTTATGTTCTCTTTTAACTCTGCTGTAGCAGCCCGGGGGCCTGGCACAGAACCTTGAAAGAACTGTCTCTACTTACTGACTCTAATTCCACTCTGAACATTTTTTTAAAATCCATTCCAATAAGGCTCTCACTCTCATCCCTCCCCTCAAAAGGTCATTAGCCATCTTCATATCGCTAAATTCAATAACCAATTTTCAGCCCTTATCTTACTGGACCTGTCAACATTTCGCAGCTGACGACTCCTTCTAGAAACATTTTCACTTGGCTTCTAAGACACTGCACTCTCCTGACTCCACCACCTCCCTAGTTATTCTATCACTGTCTCCTTTGTTAATTTCTCATTTCCTCAGCCTCCAAATGTTGGGAGTGCCTCAGGGCTTGGTCTTTAGACCTCTTCCCTCCCTTGTGTACACTCACTCCCTGGGTGAGCTCATCTGGTCTCATGGCTTTAAATAGCAGCCACATGACAAAGGCTCCCAGCTTAAATCTCCAATGTGTATCTGTCTTGGACTCTACACTCCAAACACCTTCTACAACCCCTGGATATGTAACAAACATCTCAAATTTAGTACATTAAAAAGCAGACTCTCGATTTTCTCCCCACCTTACATTTGGTCATCCTACAGGCTTCCCCATTTTGGTAAAACGACAACATCCTTCTCGTTGTCCAGGACAAAAGTCGTGGAAAAATCCTTGACTCCTTTCTTTCTCCTTCATCCCACATCTAATCTGCTAGCAAATCTCATCCATTCCACCTTCAAACTGCATCTAAACTCTGACCATTTCTCACAATCTCCTGTATTAGTATACTGTTTCAAGCCACCATCATCTCTTATTTCAATTATTGCAAAATCTTCCTAACTTTTCTTCCTGTGGCTGTCCATGACCCTCTACAATCTATTCTCAAGGTAGCAACCAGAGTGCTTTTAAAATGCAGATAAGATCATGTTACTCATCTGCTCAAAACCCCCACAAGAACTTCCCATCTCATTCTAGCCAAAGTCCCTACAGTAGACTTAGCAGGCCCAGTAACATCCGCAGGCTACCGTGTCACGCCCAACCCCCACTCCCAGCCCTGAACTAAATCCCTATTTTCTTCTCCTTCCTCACCCAGTTCCAGCTACACTGACCTGGATGTTATTCCTTGAACATGCTCACCAGACATATTTCTGCCTCAGGGCCTTTCCATTTGCTACTCCTACCAGATATCCACATGGCATCTTCCCTTATCCACTTCAGGTCTTTGCTCAAAAGTCACTTCATCAGTGAATCCTTTCCTGACCTTGTTCTATAAAGTTGCAAGCCTCCACCTCCAGGCTCTATCCCCCTTCCTGCTTTATTTTTCTCCATTGCACTTATGTGTTTTACTTTTTTATTTCTTTATAGTCTATCTCTCCCACTGGAAAATCAGTTCCAAAAGAGCACTGAATTTAGTCTGTTTAGTTCACTGCTGGATCCTCAATATCCAGCAGGTGCTCAATAACTATGCGTTAAGTGTATAAATGAATTATAGGTGCCTAACAAATCTCTGCTCAACATGTGACTGAATAAAAGGATGGATGTGGCGGTCATGCAGCCACAGCCCAGCTCTCCCGAGCAAGTGTCAGATGCTGCTTCCTGACGCCACCGCCATGGAGATTAAACAGGCACAGCACATAAAACCCTACCGCAGTGCACAGTCCTCTGCGAGCGCTCACCAAAGGCAGCTCATTCCGCATCTCTCTTTCCAATGCAGTGTAATCCCCAAATCCTAAAACGTCGCGGGACAGGCGGGTGCTGTGGGACCACGATCCTCGCCCTTCACACTCTCACTCTGCAGACACGAAGCCAGGCTAGGAGAAAGAGGAGCCAAATCCTTTTGACCCTCCTCTCCCTCCCTCCCTCACTCACCCATCCCATGCCAGATCACCAGCGGCAGTGGCGCGGGCGGGTCGAGATGCCCCAGCGCTATGGCAGCGCAGAACCCCGGCAACAGAGCGAGGATCAAGAGCCACAAGCAGCTGGGCGACGCCATCTTGACTCAATCACGTGACGACGCGCCCCTCTCCCGGGCCTGGCGCCGGCGGGGGCGGGGGCGGGCCGCGCCCTCCCCGCCTCCGCCGGGGCTGCTGCGCAGACGGCCGTAGGGCCTGGCTTGTTGCTCTGGTGGACAGCCCGCCGCCGTAAATCAGATGCACGGCCAACGTCTATGCAGGGCTTACTACGCTTCAGACAGTATTTTAGGTGGTTTTCGTCTGTTAACTGATTGAATCCTCTCAACAAGGCCGAATACGCTTCTCCCCATTTTACAGGTCAGGGCACTGAGGCAACTATTTGTGTTAGGAACCAAGGTCATAGAAATAGCAGATTGGTGGATCCAAAGTCGTTGCCCTTAACCTCTGCATTGTATTGCCTTTGGAAGAAAAGTACTTTGTGGAAGGAAGGAAGAAAGGAAGGACTCCGCTCTCTATCAGAAATGGAAGGAAAGGGATAATTTCCAGGGCTAATCATGGCAGGCTGTGTGGTATTTGTTCTGGATTGGGAAGGAAAGGTAGGATTTCAACAGACAAAGACGAAATTCGGGAGAAGGACTAGTATGAGCTAAGGTAGAGGGAAAGGTACGTGTTTTCTAGAGATGGCAGAGCTTCCAGACTGACAGGAGCTTCTGTTGTATGTAAGAGAGATGGGAAAAGCCGCTGCCGCTTCCTGGTCTAATCTCAGAGCTGAATTATTGCAGAAACCTCTCTCATTCACCATTTCCCCCGTTTCTGTTCTACCTCCAGATTCATTATTTCAGTCCACTTTCACCATTTTAGTTTCCTGCTCAAAAATTTTTTTTCAGAAAAATATCAAAATTGTTTAAATGGAGAATTTGTTAAGTGAATTAAACTGTATCCATCATACAATGGACTACCATGACGTGAGTTTTATAAAGGATAAAGGTAGATTTATATAGAGTGACTCTACAAATGTCCTCAATATATTGTCAAGGAAAAGCTAGTTACAAACCGGAAGCCCTTTTATCTGATGCTTGTGGAACTGGTGATTAGTTGTTAACTGAAAAATTCGACTAAAATGAAGCATTATATAATACATGGTTTGGTTTTTGTTTTTTAAAAATAAGTTTATTGTATATTATAAGCATTTTTTAAAATTTAAGACTTATAAATGTTAATTCCTTCACCAGTCTTTTGAGATAGCTTCAGGATTTTTCTGTGATTATAGGGCCTTTGGTTGAAGTGCTTCTTGGAGTGATTTGTGCATCCCGCTTTTAGCAAATCATCTATAATTTCTCTTAAATGTTTCCTTAAAGTGGAGCAATAACTGGAAGACACTTCTGAAGCAATCGGAATGCAAAATTTTTCTCAGTGTATGTAATTTTTACAATCACAGATTTCTCACCCATACCTAATTTAACAATTTTTTAGCAACTTGCCTTTAACAAGCTTTTCCAAGGCATTCAACTTAGTTTTCATATAAACATCTCGTTTTTTTAATACAGAAGGAACTTTTTAAAATCTATTTTTATTTAAAGTGGTTAACATTTGCAAATCTCAAACTCCCTAATTTATCTCTTCCCACCCCTTTTCCCCCGTAACCATAAGATTGTTTACTATGAGAATTTGTTTCTGTTTTGTAGATGAGTTCATGTCCTCTTTTTTCTTTTATGCAGATTCCACATATGAGTGATATCATATGGTATTTTCTTTCTCTTTCTGGCTTACTTTACTTAGAATGACGATCTCTAGGTCCATCCATGTTGCTGCAAATGGCATTATTTTATTCTTTTTTTATAGCTGAGTAGTATTCCATTATATAAATACACCACAACTTCTTTATCCAGTCATCTGTCAATGGACATTTAGGTTGCTTCTATGTCTTGGCTACTGTATATAGTGCTGCTATGGACATTGGGGAGCATGTGTCTTTTCAAATTAGAGTTTCCTCTGGATACATGCCCAGGACTGGGATTGCTGGATCATATGGTAAGTCTATTTTTAGCTTTTTGAGGAATCTCCATACTGTTTTCCATAATGGCTGCACCTAAACATCTCTTTTATCTTTATACTCGTACTTCATACATTTTCAAAATGTAACTAAATTGTAATAAAAGACATCAATTGTATAAATAAGTGGAATGAACCCAATTGACATTTGGTAGTTAGGTAGCTCAGTTGGCAGAAACAAAACTACCCAGAAGCTCTCAAAAATAGCCTCCTAGCCAAGTTTAGCATGCTGTGGGTATCAGTAAGTACTTTTGGGGGGGGGTGAAATTAGGTTTGTTTGTTTGTTTGTTTTAAATGGAGGTCCTGGGGATTGAACTGAGGACCCCGTGCATGCTAAGCATGTGCTCTACCACTGAGCTCTACTCTACCCCTTCTCCCCTGCCACCCCCATCCCCCACAGGACTTGGAAGGGTCCATTAAATAGGAACTAGAGAGTAACTATATATTTTTGCAAAAATTATGTATGTTGTAGTGATAGTTACACCACTATGATTATATTTACTAAGAATCATTAGAGTGTACATATGAAATGGGTGAATTTTACAGTATATAAAACTTACCTTACTAAAGCTGTTCTTTAAACAGCTGTGTATTCATGTATTTCTAGTGATTTTGACTGAAAAGCTGAAGCATTGATAAGAAAAAAGAAAGAAAATAAATATGTAAAGATATCAGGGGACTGTTAAAAGTGATATTCTTATGGCTGTATTAAGTTGACTGAAAAAAAAAAAGCACAATATGAAAGTTGTGAGTTCAGTTTTATTGGGAGGGAAAATGAGGGCACTGGTGACACAGCCTCTCAGATAGCTCTGAGGAACTGCTCCGAAGAGGTAAGGGGGGAGGTCAGCATATTTGTGATTTTGGTGAAGGGGGATCTGTGCATTCAAACACACATTTTGGCAGAAGGTTGCTGCTAGTCACAAGAAGGTAGTTGCCAGTCACAAGGAGCCAATGTCTCTGTTAATTTTCTAGGTACATAAAATCTTCTCCTGAAAATATCTAACTATCTGGAGTCCTGTTCTGCCAGTTTTTCCCAAAGCACAGAGCGCCTTATTCCTGATCTCCACTCTGAACTCCTTTCAGGGTCTGTTGAAGGTCAGTGACTGCAGTGGCAGGTGACTTCATTCTTGTAGTGCCAAATGGTTTGTGACAATTTTTAGTTGGCAATTACAAGGAATTTCATTTTTTACTTTATACGCTTCTGTATGGTTTGAATTTTTACAGCAAGGACACATAATTTTTATTTTCTTTTTCCCAGGTTCCCCCCCCAACCAGTTTTATTGAGATAGAATTACAACATTATATTAGTTTAAAATATACAACATAATGAATAATACATGTATAGATACATAACTTTTATAATCAGAAAAAATATATACATATATATACACCAAAAATTATTGTACTTCTAGCTTGAGATAATGTAATAAAACTTCCTCATAGACTCTGTTTCCACCAATACCTAAGAAAGTTTTAAGAGTTAAAATTTCATCCAGAGCAAACAACAGGTAATAGCTCAGTATCTTGAATGTCAACGAATGGCAGTCAGGGTAAGAAATAGAAGATTCTGGTCTGGAATATGTCACAGCTTTGAATCCTGCTTCCATTTCCTCAACACTCATACTGTCAGGTCCACAAAATCCTGGAAATTAACACATGCATATGCACATATATTCCAAGAGAAAAGAAAATTAAGTAGTTTCCTTATCTTTTATCTCTTCTCTCTGGAAAAGTGAAAATGGCTACTGGGGAGAAGAAGGTGAAGTGAAAAGTGAAGAACTGCCTGTCTTTCAGTCACAGTGAAGATTCCAGAAAAGCATACTGAGTCGGGAGAGGCTCCGAGGATTGAGGCTCTTTCCCGTTGGAATGGGATACACCTATAGAGTGAATTCTGGAATAGACACAAAACATGAGAAGTGATTGCAGAATATTTGAATTCCCCTGAGTTCTGCCTGTCCCCTTCTCCAGACAAGCTTATAAGTCATAGAAGAATTGCATACAGCATAAAATAGCCCTCAAACTGCTGTTCATTAGGAAAACCAAACCAATTTCAGATCAAGTGGGAAGGAAGTCAGGAGGCAAGTAGAGAAAATTCACCCCAAGTGATTTGAGCACTAGAATAACCTAAAAAAAAAAAAAGAGCTCAGTAGACTAAACTTAGAAATGAGATAATAAAACAACTGAAAGAGATGCATAGGGAAATCGCACATCTGATAAAGCACAGACCAAACCAGTGTCATTAAAGAACTAATAAATACATCAAAACAGTAAGGGACACAATAGACATATATGGAAATTTAATTATTGATGCGGGGAAAGGCTTGAAATAATCACCATAAAGGCAAATGAAAAGCACAAAGAGATTAAAACAATCTGAGAGAAGCTAACAGATACAGAAGTCAGACATTGTTAGTGTTCCTGGAGTTGCGATTCTTAAATGGAACAGAAGTATTCAAAATATAAGCACAGAAGTTCCTCTAAAATGATGAATTAATCTGTAGCTTGAAAGGTCAAAACAAAACATTTTGATACAAAATATTTAACCCTAAGACATATTTTAATTAATTTCTTGAAATTCAGCCATCCAGGTAGAAAAAGCAAATCTCCTGTAAGAAGAAAAAAAGTCAGGCCGTCCTCAGATTTCTCAGCAGCAGCATTCAGAGACAGAAGACAATGGAGCATTGTCTGTAGAGTTCTAAAAGAACAGAAGTATGATCCAAGAGTAATATACCTAGCCAAGATGTCATTCAAAAACAAAGGCACTAGGCAGTCCCCACAAATATAAAAGAACTCACAGAAAAGAGAAATGTTTGAAAGTGAAATTCAGCCAATTAAGAAAAAGGGCAAAAGTAAGATTTTAAGAATTGAGAAGTCCTGGTAAAAGGAGTTGTGATGATCATTGAATCCATCTGAATACAGAAATAATACTGAACACTTGTGTGAATTATTGTTTTAGAGCATATACTTGTTATGCAGATTAACAGTGTAAAATAATGACTAAGAAATATTGGGTCCTACAGGAAGGGGTCATGGAAAATAGGGTGAATGTGCTGATACCTTCATCTTCCATAGCAGGGTCAACTGATTTTAACTTAAAACATGTTTTTTTTTAAAAACAACAAGAACAACATATATCAAAACCACTTTTTCTTATCTTAAATTGATATTTTAAGAAATATTGGAGGGGTGGGTAGAGCTCAGTGGTAGAGTGAGTGCTTAGCATGTATAAGGTCCTGGCTTCAATCCCCAGTACCTCCATTAAAATAAAAAGAGAGAGAGAAATAATAGCTCTTGCAGTGAATAAACCCTTATTTGACGTCCAGCTTTTCTTTTAGTTTCTTTTTATTCTGCTAAATTCAAGTCAGCTTGAGTTTAATACTTTTGAACTTTTAAATAACACATATACCATTTTAAAAATTAGCTAGATCTACCTACCTATTTATCTATCTTCCTATCTGTATAAAGTCATGAAAAGATATTTAGAGTGATGTTACCCAAATGTAAATAATGGTTATTTTTAGATAGTGGGTTTTAGGGGTTTTAAAATTTTTTATATGTGCTTTTTTTTTTTGCATCGCTTAAATTCTTTATAATGAAAATGTTTAATTTTTTTAAGAACAATGATCTGTTTTTTGTTAAAACAAAGCAAAATGAAAAACTTTCAGCACTTTTCCCTCGTCTTCAGGATATGCTCGAAGAATTTGTATTCAAAGTAAAAACCCAACTATCTTCCCAAATCTATCTCCCTTCACTCCCACATTAACAGGGCTGATCTGTAAGAGATGTCCCTTGAAAAGCCCTCTCTGCTCCTTTTCCTAAATTGTTTATGCCGTCTTGAATGGGCTCACCATCTTTATTCCACCTAGACCAGTACAACCCATCGAACAAAGCTCAACCTCTGCTCTATTTCTTCCATGGACCTCTTCAGAGCTCACCCCCTGCCCAGGCATTTTCTAATCAGTTAGTTAAAATTATCCGGGTAGGAAATACCAACAGGGTTCTTACTTCCTCTGGATTTGGTTTTAAGAGGAACCATTTAGTGTGAGACAAGCAAAGTTCTCTCAATTTAAGTCAATTCCAGGTTGTTATTTTAATAAGTAGCTTCTGACACTTCCTAATGTTATAATAGAAGTGAGAACTGGCCAAGTCCCAATTTCTTTGTAAGTTCGAAGAGAACTGAAAGTTAAAAGACACACATCCATCCCTGAGGAGGCAGGGAACAATGGGAACATCAAGCAGTGTCTGAACGCTCATAGGTTTCCGTTTTCTTTTTTGCACACAAGAAATGAAAACACGTTTTTACAGATTAAAAACTTTAATAAAGTTGCGTGGTATGAAAACACATGCTTATTGAGAATCAAGATCTAGATACCTACTGGCTTTCCAATAAAATAAACAGAAATTTCACCAAGTGACCACATAGTAAAATTCTATAAATATTAACTGTAGAACCAAGTAGTGTGATTAGATCCTTAGTGATGGAAATATATTCCCATATCACCAAACTCTGTAACTTCAAAGGGTTGCAGAGTTTTGTATGTATCAGGATGTTGGGAATCTTCCATTTTTTTTCAAGTTTTTTTCACTTTGTTCAGTCTTATACCTCTATAACTTACATCCCATATGGTCCTCTTTGTTAGAGTCCATTTTCAGTTTTGCTAAAGTATATCTGTGAGCAATTTTTCCACATAGAATATACAGTATTAAACATTTTGAGTTCTTACCTGTTTCTTATTTTGCTCTCACATTCAGTTGGCAGGTTGGCTATGTGTACAGAATTCTGACAAAGACTCTCTCTTTGACCAAACTTAAGGCTACTCTGAGCCCTCTTTTTGACTATGCCTCATCTTTGGGCTCTGACCTCAACTTGCCTAGTCCAATTTTAGCAAGAATCCTGCTAAGTCAGTTTAGCAAGAATTCCCCTATTCTTCATATCTGATCACCATTGATATCTGATGAAGTTACTCATTCCTTACCCTTGATATCTAAGTCCTTGGTCTGCTTTTTTAGCAAGAATCTTGTTAGACAAGTTTATCACGAATCCCCCTACCCTGATGTCTCTCCTCTTAGTAATATTCATCCACTGACTGCCCCACCCACTCTGCTTTTTGCCCCGCTGTCTTTGCTGTATTTGGAGTTGAGCTCCATTTTACCACAGCCTCTCTCCCATGTTGCAAAAGTACTAAATGAAACCTGTCTTCACTGTCTTTAGCTAGTGTCTGGCTCTGTTTCTCTTTAACTACTCTAGGTTCAAATAATTCCTCCCTCATAACTTTGAAGACATTTGTTGCAAATGATGACATCTCATCTCATTCCTTCATAAGAGAAGCTGTTTTGTTTGCTTGCCTTTTTTCTTATTTGAATGCCAGGTTGCCCTCATATTCCTATATAGGGACCTAGCTTGAGTTTCCTCTGCATGTGTGTTTTTCCAGTAGGAGTGTACCTTAACTTTGAGCTCTGTATGAGCAGGAAGTGAATATCATATCATCAGTCAGCCTTCTTTGTAGGGCGCGTGGGGAGTAGGCTGACAGTCTAGTGACCTCTATAACTGACTCCATCAGGAGGGTGGAGTGCATTATGTGAATCTTTCTGAGTAAAGCTGCTATCTCACTCCCCTTTCTTTTATACAAGTCTGATCTGCTTTTTGTTAGGCTAAATATTCTCTCTAGGAGCCTGCTCCAGGCAAATCCCCACTGTCTTCAAAGAGCATCTATGCTGTGATTAGCAGACAATCCCTTAAAAGGAAGTGGTTAGGAAGTTCTTCCTTTGATGGATGACTGTGTCAGATTGTCTGGAAATTCACCAGTGGGGTTCAGGTTACTGCCAGGCAATGAAAGGCATTCAGATGAGATTTGGAAAGCAAATGAGAAGCAGAAGCTATATATTATTGCTCCTTGGGCAGCAGCAGGAAGACAAGAAGTTTTGCAGTAGCTTCCAAGTAATTCCCCACAAACTGCCCGCCTTGGTGTTGTGTGTAGGAGTAATCATTGCAGTTCCTAAAACTTCTGACTCTTTGAAGGCTAGTGGCAAGTCCGAGAGGAAAGGATGAATTTCCCTGACCTTCAATCCTCCAGCCCTTCTGATGGTTTAGTAAAATAGCTATGTCTCTGAAATAAATTCCTTCCTGCTTGAAATATTTAAAATGGCTTCTGTTTCCCCGACTGATTCCCCAACTGGCACAGTGACAAAGCCAAGGAGAGCTGAGAAAATAAACATGTCTTAAGACAAAATTGGCTAGAGAAGGTCCCATGTGGTGAAGGCTGGAGGTGGCAGCTCTGAGAGAGAGAAGAAAGGATTGAATCACTGGGGCTCACAGCAAAGAACAAAGAGCTCAAGAGCCCTTCAAGAAGAAGGTGACAGGGAGGGTTGCTGTTTAAACTGTGGGGACACATCTTTGTTTACTACTATATCCCTAGTGCACAGTACCGGCTTGACACAGAAATGGTGTACGATAAAGACGTTTAGTAAATGCATAACCCAGTAAAGAACCGTGCCTTTCTTTGTGTTTCAGTTAGGTTGCTTTTGGTTGCAAATAATAGAAAATCCAACTCAAACTGGCTTAAGCAATAAAGGGAATTTACTATTCCACATAACTGAACATTTTTCAGAGCTTTGCTGAAACTCGGTATCAAAATTTCAGGCAATCCTTGATCTAGCAGCTCAACAAAGATCTAATTTATCTTCATGCCTTAGCTCTGCCTTCTAAAATGTTGGCTTCCTCATAAGACTAACTTCTATTTTGATTGATTGATGCCCATAGCGCCAGGGTTACATACTTTCTCTATCACATCTTATAGAAAACATGGGGTCTTTATCCTAGCATTCCTAAAGAAGATATGATTGGACTGGATTAGATTACATGCCCACCCCTGGACCTGTCATTGTGGTCAAGTGTGCCTGGATCTGCTCCACCCCTGCGTTAGAGTCAGCTTCCCTGGACAAAATGAATGCTATGAGATGAGACAAAAATGTCTTCTGTTCTTAATATCTGGTCTGCTCAACTTTGTTGCCAATTCTTGGAAGGACCCACATCTCTGTATAGCTGAGGCTGGGCTCAGGAACTACCTGCAGTGGGAGTCACTGAATAGAGGTAGATTTTACAATGGGTAAGATACATCCAAATGACTCCACTTAGTGAGACAGGATATCATCTGTCTCAGTGACAAGCCCCAGCCAGCCTCTGAGCAAAGATGTTCATTCCCTGGAAACATTGCTGATAAGGAAGGGGACCTGCCCCTGCCCTAGCATCTGACCCACAAGAGGCAAGGCCTGGTCTTCAGAATTTCCTGTAGCTACTGAAGTGAGTGATCTAAAACTCTAGACCCCACTTCCTTTTACCTACTCCAGGAATTATCTCAGTAATTTATTCTCTCTCACTTCCACATCATCAGAATTTCCCTCTCTACTTAATAGTTTCCCTGAGCACACGAACCTGCTGTAATACCGCCTGTCTTAAACATGTATCTCCCTTGACTTTCACACCGTCTTCTGGGTATTACCCCATTTCCCAGCTTCTCTTTACAGACAAAGAAGATCCCTTTTAAAGTTATATACACTAGAAGTCTGTATTGCCTCTCCTCTCATTTTCTCTTAAACCCATTTTAATCAAGTTCTTATGCTTGTAATTCCACTAAACTGCTCTCATCAAGGTCACTCGTGATCACCGCTTTGCTAAATCCAAGGTTTATTTTTCAATCTTCACCCTTCTCAGCTTCTCAACCACATTTGGCAAAAATTGATCATTCTCTCCTTCTTGAAATCCATTTTCACTTGGCTTCCAAGACCCCACTCCCACACTTTCCCTCCTGTCTCACTTGCTGCGCCTTCTCAGTTCCCACAGCTGGTTCCTCCGGATCCCAGCCTGTAAAGGTAGAATCACAAATCAGCTCTCTAATCTCATCTCTATTTACACACACTCCCTGGGTAATGTAATTTGCTTAAAAACAATCTATTACATACAGAAGTATTTACAAGAAAAGCAATACATATCCAGAATTTGCTTTAAAACACTCCAACCCAGGGAGAAGCAGGGGAGGATGGGACAAGACAAACAAAATATTAATAATTGATGAAGCTAGGTGACAGTTACATGGATATTCATTATGTTATTCTCTCTACTTTTGTATATGTGTAAATTTTCTCCGTAATATAAATAAATAAAAGTGCAATCTATATATGGAACACTTCTGTAATTATGCTTCCAGTCCTGACTTTTTTTCCTTAAACTCCAGGTATGTATTTTCTTTCTTTAAAAAAATTTTTTTTTATTGACGTGTAGTTGATTTACAGTGTGTTAGTTTCAGGTGTACAGCAAAGTGATTCAGTTATACATACATAGATAGATAGATAGATAGATAGATAGATAGATAGATAGATAGATAGATTGATCAATCGATTCTTTTTCAGGTTCCTTTCCATCATAGGTTATTACAAGACATTGAGTATAGCTCCTTGTGCTACATAGTTGGCCCTTGTTGGTTATCTATTTTATATGTGTTCATTTCAAACTCCTAATTTATCCCTCCCTCCTTTCCTCTTTGATAACCACAAGTCTGTTCTCTATGTCTGTGATTCTATTTCTGTTTTGTAAACAAGTCCTTTTGTATCATTTTTTAAGATTCCACTTATAAGTGATACCATATGATATTTGTCTTTCTCTAACTTATTTCACTTAGTATGATAATCTCTAGGTCCATCTACGTTGCTGCAAATGGCATTATTTCATTTCTTTTTATGGCTGAGTAATATTCCATTGTGTTATATATATACACGCACACGCACACGCACACGCATCTTCTTTATCCATTCATCTGTTGATGCGCATTTAGCTTGCTTCCATGTAGACATGTATTTTTCAACTGGCTATTCAACATTTCTACTTGATTGTTTAACAGTCATCTCAAACTCAACATGCATGAAATGAACTCTGATCATCCTTGTCTCCACTACAACCCTCCTCACCCCACTCCCAAAGCCCTATTCCTCTCCAAGGGTTTCCTGTCTCCGTAAATGACATTACATTCACTGAGTTTCTCAGACCAAAAGCTTTGGAGTCATCTTTCACTCTTCTCTTTCTTCTATAATCCACATCCAACCTCATCAGCAAAATACATTAGGAATCTGGCAACTTCTCACCACCTGATCACCTTGTCCTAAAATCTATTCTGTTTGAGATTAATATAACCACTTCAGCTGGTTATAATTAGTATTTGCATGGTGATTCTTTTAAAAAATAATCCTTTTAATTTTAACTTATTTTTCTCATTTAAGTAAAAGGGATATCTTTTATACACAGACATACGTGGGTCTTATCTTATGACCATTCTTGTCTGTCATTTCTCCCCTGAGCTACTGCAAAGGCCTTGTAATGAGTCTCATTACTTTGGCCCTTGCAATTTGTTCTCCACCAGCAGCCAGAGTGATTCTTTGAAAATGTGAATCAGATCATATTACTCCTTCCTCTCAACTTTGCAATAAGGTCTCACCACACTTAGAATAAAACCCAGTATCCTTATGATGGCCTGTAAGGCCTTACATTATCTGTACCCAACCTCCAACCTCATGTCCCTGCCTGCTGCTCTCACCCCTCTCAATGTCATTCCCTGAGCTCTAGCACACTGGCCTTCTGCTACTCCAGGAGCCCACCAAGCAGACTCCCACCTCAAGATATCTGTTCTTCCTTCTGCCTGAAATGCTCTTCCCCCAAGTGTCTGCATGGCTGACATCCTCCTTTCATTCTCATCTCTGTTCAGTGGTCACCTGTGTAGAGCTTTAAACAGTCGATGTATGTAATATACTGTTATAATTATCTCCTTTCCTGTTTAATTTTCCACCTATTATACTATACATCCATTGGTTTGTTACTTGCTTTGTGAGCTACATAAGAGTGAGAACTTCATTTTGTTTATCCCTAATACCTAAAGTAAGTCATAACACAAGCAGACAACTGATACTTGCTGAGGAAATGAATGAGTGAATGAATGAGTCTTTAGATAAGGGTGGAAGATAGCTTTGCTTTTGAATGCCTAGGATGAAGGGCTGTAACTCTTCCCTTCCCCACTCCCAGCTTATCCTATGCTCACCTGAACCACACTGTCCCCTTAATATCCACAAAGCTTGTTCTTAGAGTAGAACCAACTAAGTGGGTATAAGTCAGACGGAGCCTGACTCCAGAGTTTAAACCATCATAAAGGAGTTGTGAAACTATTGCTTGTGACAGTCATGTGCTGAGTGATGAGGAAAGGAGTACAAGTGTTTTAGTCTGTTGGTGAGGCAAAGAGGGAGACAGTTCAGTGCCAGAGAGGATTGGAAACTTCCTAAGAGGACCGAATGCTCTGGGCATAAGCTTCCTGCTGGAGGCATCCTGCTTACTCGGATGATATCCTGAGATCACAGATGACTCAGTGGCTTTTTCCTTCTGAATACACAACTTATTGTTGGCTCAGGAATAGTCTTGGTGCAGGAGGGGCCGCTAGGGGCAGTTAAGGAAGAATGAGATTATTGGTGCCATTACTTATTCCCCTGTCTACTGGTACCTAATAAACAAGCACCCTTTTCCCCACTATTAATAGTCTCACGTTAAGAGGGACCCATTCAGTTGCCTCTTGCAGATGGATTAGGAAGAATTGGAATTTCTTCTATCCTTTTTTTTTTCAACATTTTTTTCTTTCTTTATATGTATATTTTAAACATTACACTCCATTTATAGTATTATAAAATATTGGCTATATTCCCCATGTTGTACAATATATCCTTGTAGCATATTTTATACATGAATTTCTTCTATCCTTAATTCTCCTGGCTCACTTGGGAGCCATTCAGAACAAAAAGATGCCAATTTATTAATAAATACCCTCTTTGATGAGATGTTCTTGTCTGCTGAGAAGCAAAATAAAAGATAGCAGTTTATCCCTGAAAAGCACTGAGGTGCTTGAAGCTCAGCTTTATTGGATATTAGCCAGAAACACTAAGCTATCAGGGTAAACATAGTCTATTCAAGGGGATGTAGTCATTTATTTGCTTAAAACAAATAAAAGCTCTTACCAAAGCAAAATAGAAAATGCACACAAGATTATTTTGTCATATGAGCAATTACCGAAACTTGCAGACTACACAAGATAATTGAACCATATAGAGATCAGCAATCCCTGGTTGCTTTCTGGTTGTCCTCAGAGCTATTTTGATGCCAGCTGCCAAAATGTGATAACTCAACTATTAGTAACAGTTGAATGGCAATTTGTAATAGATAAACTGATTTACAATGATCAGTGGCTCTTGGTAGAATAATATGATTATAGCCATTGGAAAAAAAACTACAAGTAAGAATGAATTGGATAAGTGTGTTAAGTTTTTAATCAGGTTATGCAAAAATACCACAGCAGGAAAATTTTAGGCAGTGTAGCTTGTCTCAGATAGATCTTATTTGTTTTAAAGTCACCTCTGCCGGCAAATCAGAAAGTCAGTGTGTTAGGGTTTTACCAGAGAACACAAGCTTCAACTCTATGCTACAAACACCCATTAAAAGTCTGTTACAATAAGAGCAAAAAGTTTTTGTCAACTACAAAAATCATTTAAAAAATTAAGTTCTAACAAGAAGAACTTGTATTTTTGGATGATTACATGAGGGACACACATTCTTTAAAACATATTTTTTTGAATGCGTGCTATATGCCAGGCAGTATATTCGGTCCTGGGGATACAGAGGAGAGCAAGAAGGAGTCGGCCTTGCTCTCATGGGACCTGCAATTTAATGGGGGTACAAATGAAAAAACTGTACAACAATACGAAATTACACTTCCCATCTGTTCTATCAGTTCTAGAAAGGAGATTTGACCTAGACAGGGAGGTCAGTGAATCTTTTCTCATGGGAGTCACACTTGGCCTGTGATATGAAAGATAGGTTTACTTTGCAAAACTGGAGTTGGAGATGAACAGGGGAACATTTTAGGCCGATAAAGGAGGCGCTGTGAAAGGAGCAAGTGTAGAATCTCTCTCTCATGGAGGTACTCTTAACACCATCTGTGGGTCAGATGGAAACCACCTGAAGGCTGTGTATTTGTTGGTAGCCATAGCCTCCTTGGAGGCCCAGAGAGAAGACAAAGCCTGATAGTGATCTCTGAAAATTAGAGAAGGGAAACTTCATCAAATGGAGTCGGGAGGCCAGAAGGGGGAGCTCTCACTACAGTACCACTCCAGGTCAATTACAAGAAGAGTTGTCAATTACATACCCCTGGAAGAATCAACAGGAAAGAACCATCCATTACAAGCCCAACAGGAAAAGATGTACATTGCATCTCCTACAAGAAACCAATTACCTCAGCAAACTCAGTCAATGAGAAGCCATCATAACCCTGAACTCTCACTTTTCTCTAATGGACTTTCATTTCAAAACAACCCTTTCCAGCTTCCCCCTTTTTTTTCTATAAAATAACATTCCTCTCCTTTGGTTATTGGGCTTGCCGATGACTTTTGCTATAAGTTGTTTGTCCCAATTGCCATTCTCTCGCTATTCCCGAATAAACCTGTTTTCTGGTAAAATAACTATTTTATTTCTAAGGTCGACATCATTAACATTTATTGCATACTTACTGTGAGTCATGAACTTTGTTAAAGATCATAAAGGAAAATCTACACTCCTCCTGTGTCTTTCTCCTTTACTCTCACACTACTAGGACACTTTGCTTCTGACACCCGATGTGTGAGTTTTCCACATGTCCAGCAATTCTGTGGCACCAGCTGGATGTCCTACAACTTAACTCAATTCTGACACTGTCTTGTCAGATCCCACAAGTCAAGAGCTCAGTCTCACAAGACTGCCTGCCCCCTTCGGAGGCTAATCACAAATCTCAGGTTGTCACTTCATTGTACCCACTGGCTGTAAATGCGGGTTCCCATGACCCCCTCCTTGGGTTCAATAATTTGCTAGAATGGCTTACAGAACTCAGGGAAACACTGTTTACTGGTTTATTATAAAGGTTTATTGTAAAAGTTATAATAAAGGATATGAATGAACAGTGAGATGAAAAGATATGTAGGGTCAGGTCCATGGAGAAGGGGTGTGACACACTTCTGACATGTAAATGTGTTCACTAATCCAGAAGCTCTCCAAACCCCATACATTTGGGGGTTTTATGGAGGTTTCATTGTGTAGGCATGATTGATCTTAACTCAGTCTCCAGCTCCATTCTCCTTCCCAGAGGATGGGGGTGGGTGGGGCTGAAAGTTCCAAACATCCAATGATGGCTTGGTCTTTCTGGTCACCAGCCTCATCCAGGAGCTGAACAAGAGTTGCCTCATAAGAACGAATAACAGTCCTATTGCCCACAGAATTACAAGAGATTTAGGATCTCTGTGTTAGGAACCAGGGTCAAAGACCAAACATTAGAACAAAAGATGCTTCTAGTGCTTTTATCACTTGAGAAATTACAAAGGTTTTAGGAGCTCTGTGCCAGTGACAGGGGCAGAGAAAAGTATATATTTTTTTCTATTAGTTCACGGAGGTTTAAGGAGATTATCTAATTAATTTACAAAGGCTTTTATGTGGTCTAAGCTGGCACATGCTAAACCATTCCCTCCAAGTCCAGCCCCATTCTCATCCATCTCAATCAAGTCCTATATACTAGTAGCATATAAGCGGTTGTGGATGGAGGAGATTTTTGACCAGAAGAAATAGAAAGAGGAAGCTATTAGGCTCAGATTAAGAGCTGGGTTCTTGGTCCCTTATCTTCTTGTGGCATCTTGGAATGTTGCAACATATAGCACCTTTCCACTGGCTTTAGTAAAGCCCTCAAAGGACCCCCCCCCAAGAATGCCAGATACCTTTGTAATAAGTCTATTCCTTCCCCAATATGTAGCAAAACACCAAGAGAAGATAAATTCTGAGAACATATTTGTGACCATTCTCCATACTCCAAAGGCAATTGTAAAACATACTGTTAAAAGAGAAACAAACAAACAAACGAAGGAAGCTATATCAGGTGAAGATATCCAAGGACTTAGGGAGGGTATGGCTCAGTGATAGAGGGCATGTCTAGCATGCACAAGGTCCTAGGTTCAATCCACAGTATCTCTATTAAAAAAATAAGTAAATAAACCTAATTGCGCCCCCCCCCAATTTTTTGAAAGAATACATTAAATAACCAAAAAAAAAAAAAAGATGTCCAGGGACCACAAGACTTTGCCCCCAAACCTGGGTGACTGGTTTTCTCAAAGAATATGGTGCTTCTTATCAATTTCTAGATTATTGCATACGTTCTTGCTTTAAGTTGCTTCAAAGGTTTTTATTTTGTATGAGTTTGAACCAAAGAAATCTATTTAATAAGTCATACATTGTTGGTAAACTCCTTTTCCACTTATGAGAGGTGGATGTGGTACAAAGAGACCAAGAGGAAGAGCCAGACATCTCTTACCAGTTTTTCCACTTATAAAACTGGGAGTGGGATGTGATGGACTAAGTTATTGTTTAATTCTTTCAGCTCCAAGATTCTGTGCTTCTGTGGTGTCAGATTTATCAGTAGAACTTAATTGGATGCTTTCCCATTTCATTTTTTTTTAAAGAACACCAAGAAGAGAGCAAAGAAAACAGTACCACATCTAAGAACTTAAAGTAAAAGTTGTAGGCTACAGCTCCATGTTCAGATATTGAAAATGGAATACTCTTAAAGTTCAGTTCAAGACAATACAAATGTCCAACTGGGTAATTAATGTAAGCACTGTCTTCCTGACCAATTTTTAAATTATTATGGGTTAAATTATTTGACTCTCTGTGGTGGAGTTGTTAACTGCCAAGTAAGAGCTGTCTGACTCATGGAAATAATTTGGGAGTTTTCCAAATTTTATGAACAGAAATATGCTACTGCTTTTATGATAACATTTCCCTATAATTTGTGTGCATGTGCATATATGTTTATATGGGGGGGAGTGTTTTCTGTACCTGAAATTATTTGGAAAATTTAGGGGTAAAGTAAAAAATGAATAGAGATTAATTAATTTTGTTCATTTCTAAATGCAATGCATGTATCAAAATGCAATGGACAGAGCTGGAATAAGCAGGTTGGTCCAGTGCTTTACCAGAATGCAATTTTATCTTGAATCCTCAATATGGAAGCAATGAGATTCTGGGAACCCAGTCAGAGTTTAACTGGCTGTGCAATTTACCTCCCAGAGACCCACACAGAGAATAATCCATGGACTTTCATAGAAGTCTGACTGCAGGTGTGAGTATATTGTTAGGTATAATCTGTATTATGTAATTTTAAAAATTCTTGATTTTGGAGAGTCTTTCAGAAGTTTGAAATTAGTAGTCAGTAGAGAATACCTATATGCTTTTAAAGGCTTTGGAAAGTATTGAGTCCATTCATTTAATTCATGCAATTAACACTTATTGACAGCCACTTTATGCCAGGCACTGTTCCAGGCACTTGGGGGGTCAATGAGCAAACTGCACAAAGATCATTGAGTGCTTATCATAGGAAAGACTGACAATAGCAATAAATACAGTAAATAAGCAACGTAAATAATATGTCAGAAGGCAGCAAGTAAAATGGAATTAAGAAAAAAATAGAGCCAGGCAAGAATTGCTAGTGCCTGTTGGGGTGTTATAATTTCAAATAGGTTGGTCAAGGGAGGTCTCGTTGAAAAGGGACATTTGTTCAAAGACATTTGTAAAAGGTAGGGGGATTTAGCCATGTGATTATTGGGGGAACAGGATCTTCATCAAAGGGACTAAAACCTGCAAAGCCTCCCAGGCAGAAGTGTGCCTGGTAAGTTTGAGAAAGAGGAATAGGCCACTGTGACCGAAGGAGAGAAGAGCAAGCTAACAACAGAGGCAGCCAGCACCACATCAGGTAGAGCTTTATCGGCCTCGGTAAGGACCTTGCTTTTTACTCGGATCAAGGCAACTCGATCTCAGAACTAGCGACATTTTAGGCTGGATATTTCTTTGTTTTGGAGGGCTGTCCTGTGCATTGTAAGATGCTGTGCAGCCTCCTGGGCTTCTCCCCACTAGATGCCAGTAGCACCCTGCTGGTGAGACGACCAACAATGTCTCCAGATAATGTCAAATATCTCCTGGAACAAAACCCTCCTTCCCTCTGACCCTGGTCACGAACCTCTACCCCACAGCATCTTCCCCACATTCACCCTGCTCCAGCTGCTGTCATCTGTATTTTTACCTTTAAAGGCTCAAGATGGGAAATATTTACATCCAGTCTGCTGTGCTTCGTTCATAACTGAATTCCAAAAGTTGAAATCAACAACTTAATACTTCTATTGTTTTGACTCTTCAGAGCAAAGCCATATCATAAATTCTAATTTATATAAATTACATTTTCTTTCTTGAGGTTTTTATCTGAAAAGCAGGAGGACTAACACGGCGTTAAAGCTGTACTTGGTAAAGAAGCATTAGTCACTCATATTATCCAGGTAAAGACCATATGTTTTTGTGGTTTAGACAACATTGTTGGTTTTGTCTGCTCAGCCATGATTATGCAGTGGTCTTGTTTTGTCTGCCTCTGTCACATTCAGAGTGGCCTTATCTGATGTTTGTGACCTGTAAAATGTTTTATGTTCAACAGGAAAACATCATGGCAATAACTAGGTCCTACTGTATAGCGCAGAGAACTGTAGTCAACGGCCTGTAGTAATCTATAATGAAAAAGAATATGTATATATGTATAACTGAATCACTGTGTTGTACACCAGAAACTAGTACAACATTGTACATCAACTATACTTCAATTTTAAAAAATGGGTATTAAAAAAGGAACACCACAGCAGAGCCGTGAGTACCAGGTTAGCACCTAGCTAAGCTAAGGCCCAGATGTGAGTGCCAGGACAATGCCAGCAAGCAGTCAGGGGCTGCATTTCTCTTTCCCATGATGTTAAGAATGTGTATGATATGAATATATCACGTATTAAAAATGTTAAATTTAGATAAGAAAATAAATGACAACTGAGAGAGGTATGTTGGAAAATACAAAAACCTTGGTAAAACTAGAACAGGATAAGAGGGATCAGGAATGTGGGAGAGAGGGAACCGCACTGTTAAATGATTAGAATTTTTACGTAGATTTAAATTTTTTATTGAGAATTATTATTTGTATTAGACGAAGATAAAAATTACAAGGTTAGAGTTGGATTGAACTCATGACTCTGCAAGGCTTCCACTCAGCCAGTGAAATGGTTAACGTTTGCTTTGTTCTGGGCCAGCTGACACCAAACAGTCACTGAGAATGATACAAATGCAGCCCTGGTGCCTCAATCGTTCACACTTAACCTTCACTAAAAGGAACCAGGGCTTCCAGGAGGGCAGCCAGTACCGCATCTCCAGGCAGAGGAAATTCTGGTACATCTTGTTACTGATGGGAAGCGGCAATTCTTTCAGGAATTATAGTGTCGGAGGAGGCAGAGAGGCCAGTTTGAGAAGGGAGTTTTTCACATCCAGGGACAGTGAAGCTCAACAAGCTGAATATTGAAAATCAGTGACTATAATCAGGTGAAACACATTGAATCCATAAAAATGCTTTGAATCCAGGAGAATATGGAAAAAAAGAAATATTAACATGAAGTAAGGTTAAAATATAATGGCAATGTAGAAGTAAATTATTAATGTGTCTTTATAAACATTTGGAAATATTATTTCTTGAATAAGCCAAATTATGAGAAGGCTAGCTTAGAGCTGCGGTTGTGACTTGAGCAGACAATCACAGATTGTTACCCTACAAGGCAGCATTGTCCAGTAGAAATAACATGTGAGCCACACGGGGAACTTTATTTTATTTTTTAAAAATTTAGTGGAATTTAATTTTTAGACCAATTTTAAGTTCACAGCAAAATGGAGGGAAGGTACAGCGATTTTCCATATGTCCTTGGGTCTGGTTCAAAGAAAAGTCAGGTTTTCAGTGGTACAGAAAAGTGTCTGAGACCAGATGCCGACTCCATTTTTGTATGCCTGAACTGTGATTACCCCATTATAATTTCAATTCGTTGTCACTTCTTATATTGAAAACTATCTATTTGATATGTTTTGCTGTGGAATTATTTCCAGAGTAGAATGTTCAGTTAAAAAAAAGCAAGGAGAAGAACTAGAATTAAGAGAGAGTAAAGCTACTTTATACAAAGCTACCATATATATGTACATATGTATATACCTACCATATACAAACATGCTTGTGATATGAATAGAATATTTCTGAAAGGATAAAATTGTACTATTTTTCAGGAGGGAAACTATGGGACTGAGAGACACAGATGGTAAGGAGACTTATTTTTATTATCTATTCTTTTGTACAGATTTTTAAAAAACAGTATTTTAACATTGCATATTTTAATTACTCAAAAATGTAATTTTTTAAAGGAGAAATTATCTGCTTATGTGGCTGTGCCCCTCATTAGACAGTAGGCTACTACCTGAGGTCAGGGAGCACGTCTACTTCAATCTGTACTCCAGGAGCCCAGCACTGTGTCCAGGTCGGAGTCATAGTTTTGGCTCTTTAGAGATATACAAAAACAGCATTTCCCTCCACTGATTCACTTCCATTGTTATTACTGATATTATTTAAGGTAAATTAAAATGTATTTAATTATTTAATGTGAAGCATAAAATTAATGAATAAAAATAATAAATTTCCAATTCAATTATTACATGTTAATTTTAAATGAAATAACTATTAAAATAATAAAGCCTATAAAAACATTGGAATTTTTAAAAAATTTGCTCCACTGAGGTATAGTATACAAACAATAAAACACCCATTTAAGTGGGTTTGATGAATTTTGACAAGTGTATATACACATGAACTGTGGTCATCTACCATCAAGACAGAAAATTTCTGTTACCCCAAAAAGTTCTGGGTGTCCCTTCTTCATCCATTTCTATCTCTCACCCTTGGCCACTAGCAACCACTTCATAATCACATTACCATCTCTTAATGGATTTCAGATGTATTTAACAACACACAATTTATTAACAGAAAATCTGTATTTTATTATTAAACCAAAAAGTAAAAGATGGCCTCCAAAAAAATGCATAGTTTGACCATGTTCTTGTTTCAACCCATTTTTTTCTGATTCTTTATTAGAGAGTAAATTTTCATGTAGCATAAGAAAGAAAGGTAGAAAGGCTGTCTTATTTTCAAGAGCAGTTGCCATTTATTAAGCATCTAATATGTGCCAGGCACCATGTTTACACTTTACATGAATTCATTTTCTCATTTGATCCTCACAACTACCCTGACAGCTGGGTATTCATTATTATATCTTCACTTTATCCATGGCTCAGAAGTACTCCTGACCTCACCTAAGTTTGGTTAACACAAATGTATCACACATTTAGCAAACACCCCAATCACCAAGCTCTAAACAACCCACCACATACTTAAGTAGCAGTAAATCCAGTCTTTGAACCAGGTCCCCTCCCTAGTTCTCAGAAATAACCATAACTACCACTCTGCTGCTCAGGGATTGTTGATTTTGTCAAAGTCTGTGCTGCCTTCTCCTTGACCAGTGAATGTTTCACCTATGGCCCGTGGTCTAGGCTGGAGCCAACTCCCACAGGGCTGTGTTGGAGCCCTCCTCTCCAGGGGGTCAGAGGAACTCACCAAGATTCTCCAACAGTTCTGGGATTCCAAGTCCTTTATCTCAGAAACAAAGGTCCTCTAGGGGGCAGGGTAGATTAACTCCTTGGGCCAACCTGACCTGGTAGCTCTGCCCAGGTTAAAATTCGATTTACAAATAAAAGATAACTTTGAGACTTGGAGAAGTTAAAAATCTTGGTCAAGATCACCAGCTGGTCAGCAGCAGAATAGGATTCAATTTCAGTTTGTCTGACTTCCGAACAATGACTCGGTTGGGTTATCTTTCCTGACCATTCGTTAGACTAAAGGGGAAAAGAGAAAGTAAGAAATAATTAAATGAATATATATGGAGCAACTACTCTGTGCCAGGTTCAAATCTAGAAAGTGAACGAAACAGAAAAGACAGAGCTTGGGAAGACAAATGTTCTTTGGGGAGAACCAGGTCTAAGTTAAAGCAGAGAAGAAATTGATGTTGTAGACATTTTTGCTGATGATTGATCACAGGTTCCATGCATAGTAATCCATTCACTCACTCATGCATTCAGGAAATATTCATGCTTACAATGGCCTGGCACTGTCTTAGGCACTGAAATGGAGTGGGGAACCAACAGACATGAACACTGTGAGTTTACAATTTCATGTCAGGGAGGGATAAACAGATAAATGAACACTTAAATGTATGATTACAGATTGTGGCAAGTGCTATGAAGGGGAAAAAAACATGTTGCTAGAAGACAGAAGAGAAAGGATGCTACTTTCAGAGAAGAACCCTGAAGATTGAGAAGGCCCTGGACATGTAAAGAATGTTCCACAGAGAGAACAGCAAGTACAAAGGCCCTGAGGTAAGAAAAAAATGAGGGTTTGAGGGGCTGAAGGAAGGCAAGTGGAGCTGGGGTAACTCGACCATGACTGGATGATACTATCTCTCAATTCCACTTAGTACAAGTGGGAGGGAGTTCCAGGAAGAGGTGACAGATTGAGCAAAGGCACAAAGGTGGGAAAACTACTATGTAGGGTGGAGTGGTGACAGGTTTGGGGAGCTAGCAACTCTGTGCTCTAGGGAGTTGGTTGGACTTCAAAGCCAGGCTGAAGATTTTTATTCTATTTGCAGCAAGAAGGGGCTGAACATTTTTAAGCAATGGAGGTAAATTTAGGAAGATGAATCAGGGGTAAGTGGGATGACCTGCAGTGATACCCGTTGGGATGGTCTTTCAACAACCCAAGCAAGGGAAAAGTAAGACTTGCCTAAGGGTAGTAGTACAATGAAGGAATCACTGCTTCCTTGTATACAACAAATGTAAAATCCCCCAAAAGGGAGAGCAAAGATGAATTCTCCGGGGGAATCTCTGGCAGGAGGGAAAAGGCTGAAACAGCGCTGGTGGGGGTGGGGGTGGGGTTCAGAGTTTTCCCTTCCTTTGGGGGATTCTTTGCTTTTGAAGGCCCTGACCCTTCATCAAAACACAGCAACAAAGCCTCCCAGAAAGAAACATCTAAGCTCCCAGGGTTCCAGTGAGCTGACAACAGCAAGTCCAAGGTAGAGTGTATGGGAGGGAGTGGTGACAGTCACAGGGATGATCATTCAAAAGGAGGTTCTAGAGTATAAAGGCTGCTCCCTCACCTGGCATTTTCTCTCACTCTCCAAGCTCTTTAACTCTAAAGCTAAAAGCTCCAAGTTCTAAAGGTCTTTCAGACCTTTAGAGGTTATGTTCTCATTCCTTGGGCACGAACAAACGCCTAAGTCAGAGAAAAGATGGATGGAAGAAATTTCCTAAGGACAAATTGACAGCATTTGGCATCTAATCCGATTAGATTTTGAGGAAAGGAAAGAGAGAGAATAGAAAATAATTATGAGAGAAGCCTGGGTGTTGGAATAGGGGCGATTTAAGTTCTAGTTAACTTTACAAAGATTCTCCCTAAGCAACCTTCTGATACTAATTTTGTTTCCCAAGCCAAATTTTCTATAGGGATGCCATTATATTTCTCAGAATAAATTAGTAAATTGGGCTCTTTTGACTTAATTACCACCTCAGTGAAATGATAGAATCAAGTTCTTGAACTTGTAGTCACAAATTCTAGCCGACAGCTCCTAAAATAATCCACAATATGGGTCGGATCATTTTGTCACTCACAGGACAATCATGAAAATAAACCATTTCTACAGTCAGTAGTGGGGTGTATGTCTAAAGTTATTCTCTGAGACAGAACCTCAGAGAAGTAATAGTATTTACTGAGTGCTTTCTTTATTTTTTTAAACCATACCAGTAATTTTTTTTTATTGAAGTGTAGTTGATTGACAATGTTGTGTTAAAAGTAATTTTTTAATTGAAGTACAGTCAATTACAATGTGTCAGTTTCTGGTGTACAGCACAGTGTCCCAGTCATGCATATATATACATATATTTGTTTTCATATTCTTTCTCATTAAAGATAATTACAAGATACTGAACATAGTTCCCTATGCTATCCAGAATAAACTTTTTAAAATCTAGTTTTATATATAGTGGCTAAAATTTTTAAATCTAAAACTCTCATATTTATCCCTTCCCACTCCCTCTCCCTGTTAGCCATAAGATTATTTACTATGTCTGCAAGTCTACTGAGTGCTTTCTATGTATCTATCCTAAGGTGTACTTTAGATACATCTTATTAGACTTCATGACATTCTTATGACAGGCTATTATTATGCCCATCTTAAAATGAAGAACCCGAGATTCAAAGAAATTAAATGATCTAAAGGTACACAACTAACAAGCAATGGAAACAAGATTCAAACCCAGCAAACTTGACCCCAGAACCCTCCGCTTTTTACCAAGATTGCAGTGAAATTATCACTATGATAGTAGGCATCCACAATGTTATTTGAATCTGAATAGGTGAATCTGCAGAATGAAACTGCCTTAAGTCATCACTTGTAAATGTGTGACTGATGGTGTATCCAGGAACACTCAGCTTCAATCAAGGGGAACTGGGTGTATCCATGAAACTGAAATATGAATAAAGAAAGTTGCAAATAAATTAACTATATTGTAACTTCTGGAGGGGGGGAAGAATACAATATCCAGGGACTTATTTTATTCATGATGTATTTCTGCACCCCATAGGACATACCTGAAACATAGTAGTCTGTCAATGCCTATTTGTTAAATGATTGAATGAATGCCACTCAACCCTGCCCTACAATCTTCTCCCACATATCTAGTAAGTATTCTTTCCTATCCACTCTGAAATCACTCTAACAAAGCTTTTCTCTCTCTTCAAAAGTTCAACATTGCCTCTCTTCCATCCTGTTTAAAAAAAAGTTTGTAATTTCTATCCTAGGTCACCTTTTTCTTGTATTCTGGATGACATCTCCCCTTGCTTTCTCAAGGACTTTTTTCTTGCAGCTTTCCTCCTCCCTTTTCTGCACCATAATTTTTGCTGTATCATTTCCATATGCATACAACCATACTCTAGAATTTTCTTATGTTTAAGAAGTCCTAATTACTATGATAGTAGGCATCCCCAATGCTTTTTGAATCTGAATAGGTGAATCTGCAAAATGAAACTACCTTAAGTCATCACTTGTACATGTGTAGCTTAGTGGTAGACTGCATGCTTAGCATGCACAAGGTCCTGAGTTCAATTCTCAGTACCTCCATCCAAATAAATAAATAAATAAATAAATAAATAAATAAATAAATAAACCTAATTATCTCCCACCACCCCAAAAAAGAATTCCTTCTAAAACCTCACATCCCCTTATATCAGTCCCATTTTTATGCCCCTTTTTCCCAAAAAAGCTTCTCAAAGGGATTTATTCCCCTTACCTGACCTCTTTTCTTTTCAATTCCTCATCTTGAATTAATTCTTCAACCCTCTCCAGTCAGGGTCCCATACTAGACAGCCACAGAAACTTCTGTGGTCAAGGTTATCAACAGTACTCATGATGTCATATGAGATACTTACCCACTTTCTGTCCTCATCTTACCCAAACTCCTTAAAACAAAAAAACTACTTATTTAATTTGCCGGGGGTGGGGGGGCAGGTAGGTAATGAGGTTTACTTACTTATTTTTAGAGGAAGTACTGGATATTGAATCCAGGGCCTCGTGCATGCTAAGCATGTGCTCTAGGGCTTGAGCTATATCCTCCCCCCAACCCAAACCCTTGTTAGCAGTCTACGCTGCTATTCTTTTCCAGCCACTTTCTTCTTTTGTCCTCAGAAATATCACATTCTCCTGGTTCTCCCTCACCTCTTTGGTGGCTCCTTCTCAATATTCTTTGCTGGCTGGAGCCTACTCTTTTGACACATCCATGTTGGCGAGATTCAGGACTCTCCTTTTTTTCTGTTTGAGGTCACCAACTATCAGCTCATTACTCAAACCGAACTCACAGGTGGGTATTATTTATGTCCTGCAGTTTTTTAAATGGGGAATTATGTTAAAAAAAAACCAAACAAACAGGGGGAGGGGTATAGCTCAGTGGTAGAGTGCATGCTTAGCATACATGAGGTCCTGAGTTCAATCCCCAGTACCTCCATTAAAAAATCAAACAACAAAAAACAAAACAAAACAAAAAACCAATGCCCAGATTTCCAATTTCTAGCAAAATGGTGTTTGCATTCTCACATTGCTATAATTTGCTGGAGCTGAGTACCTTCTGCCTGGGTCATTTCTTAATCAGTTCCCTACTTCCGAACATCTGATATCCAAGCTGCTTTACTCACTTAGGTCACCTGCCTTAGTCATGTAAGATTATGAGTTTATGACTCCTGATTTACACTTTTTCCAGGTGATCTCATATAGTCCCATTTAAATACCATGAACTTTTACGTTTTCTTCTTTTGTTTAACAAATATTGAGTGCCCACAATATGCCAGAAACTACCGTACCAGACACTAGAGTTACAGCACTGAGTAAAATGAACCATTCTACTTTCAAAGAACTTAGCTTCTAGCAGGTGACACACACAAAATAGTGATAATGTAAAGCCAATTAATATGGAAAAAAAAGAGAAAGCAAAGGGATAGAGAAGGTTATTTTAGACAAGGTCATTAGCCACTATGTGGTGGTACTTGAATCCGAATGAAATGAAAAAAGGAAGGATCTCCCAGACAGAAAGAATGGTAGGTGCAAAAGTCTGGAGCTTGTCTGTTTTGTTTAAGATTGGCAAAGTCAGTGTGGCTGGAGCCCAGTGAGTGAAATGAAGCGGTGAGAAGTGCATGTGGAGAGGTAACAGAGCAAATACAGATAGGACTTTGTAGGCTCTGGTGAGGGTGATGGGGAGGCACTGGAATGTTTTGAGCAGGCTGGAGTGATGCGATCTGAATTATGTCTCAAAAGGATTAATATGGCTGTCCTGTGGAGAACTGAGTGCAGGCGAACAAGAATAGAAGTAGCTAGTTCACTAAAAGGGTTATTACTTAATTTAGATGGGAGGTGTTAGTGAAGGGGTCTAGGGTGGTGGATCTTGAGGAGGTGTGAAAGGGGCAGATTTGAGACTATATTTTCAATCTAGAGCAGAGATTAGATACAGAGTGTGAGAAAATGAATGGAGTTGAGCACGAATCCAACATCTTTGGCTTAAACACCTAAATGAATAGAGGGGTCACTTACTGGAGAGGATCAGTTCTGTTGTGAGATGCCAACTAGGTCTCCAAAGGACTTAGAGGCAGAGCCTGGATTTCAGGGCAGTGGTGCTGCGAGGTTCACTCTTATTACTTGTAGGACCTGGGAGCATGAGCATAAATCGAGGCCCACATACCATATGTCTAACTATCTAGAAGTTATAACCAAGCTAACAACACACAGTTAGATAAAACCTGTTCTATCCTTCCGCCTTAATAAATATACCCTTACAACCTTAAAATATAAAAGATACATTATAAAACTGTGATTTTTTTTTTGGTGCCTGAATATTGGTTGGCAAAATATCAAAGATGACTGAATTTAATTATTATAGTACATTTCTGGGTGTTCTATTGGTGGGTCAGGGATTTTTAGATAAATTATAAAATACATGCATATTAACTTATTACTACATACTTAGTCCCTATAATTATTTTTTCTTGCCTTAGCAAAATCATTAATTATATTGTTATAAAAATTTTTTCAAACTTGTGTCTATGGTAATAATGAACTAAAAAGGATTAGAAATAACATGCAATTGCATTCAAAATGTATAAAATTTAAATATATTTTGATAAAGAGTGAAAAATGTCAAATGTCAAAAAATTGTTTTCATGTGTTTTCAAAAAAGTTATTTTTCTCTTAAAACATTCACATCTCCATCAAAATTAAAATGCAAAAAAACAAAATACAAAATTTTCAAAATTATATAAATAATACTGGAAACAGAAATTTAGTTTTTAAAAATTGAAATATCATTAAATATTTTTATATAAATCAAATTATTCCCAAGGCTAACATTCATTGTTCATCTATTGGCAATATAAAGGATCAGTCTTTTTTTCCCACTCACATCACATCTAGACACACACATATATGTCTATATATATATAATTTGAGGGAATTGTTCAATATTGCAAAACTTTCCTCAGCCACCATGAGACATTGTGCTAATTCATCAGCACATGAATTGGAACCATGCATTGGAACATGAAGAGAGGCAATTAAAAAAAGGAACATTCACTACCATTAGGAAACAATCCTTGGTTGTGCAAGAATATATTGCGTTGGTGCTATCTGAGAGGAAGGGTCATTTTTTTTTAAGCTGTATGACCTCACTTATATGTGGAATCAAAAAGAACTCATAGATACAGAGAAGAGACCAGTGGCTGCCAGAGGCAGGGGGTCAGGAAGTGGATGAAATGAACAGAGGTGGCCAAAAGGTACAAACCTCCAGTCATGGAAGCAAGTCACAAAAGGGTCAAAATGACAAGTCAGTTTGTGTTTTCTCTCACCTAAGTGCTTCTGCTGTTCAAATTCTCTTGGCACTTCAAAGCAGTGCCTGTTTCTCTTACGTGGCATGACACAAAACCTTAAAGGCATCACGATGCAATTACCATTCATTTTTCAAATACTGTGCTAAAGTTTGCCATTTTTATGTATATAGTTCAGTGGCATTAAGGACATTCATACTGTTGTGCAGCCATCACCACCATCCATCTCTAGAACTTTTATCTTCCCAAATTGAAACTATTGAATATTAACTCCCAATTCTCCTCTCCCTTCAGTCGCTGGCACCCACCCTTCTACTTTCCATCTCTATGATTTTGACTACTCTAGGTAACTCATATGGTGGAATCATACAGTATTTGCCTCTTTGTGACTTATTTATTTCACTTAGCATAATGTCTTCAAGGTTCAAATATGGTGAAGCATGTGTCAGAATTTCCTTCCTTGATAAGGCTGATAATGTTCCATTGTATGTACCATATTTTGTTTATCCCTTCATCTGTAGTGAACATTTGGTTGTTTCCATGTATGAACAATACTGCTGTGAATGAGTATACAAATATCTATTTAAGTCCCTACTTTCAATTCACTTGGTGTATTTAGTTTTGAGGACACAACAGGAGATGTGGAGGAGAGGTTTCCTGGGGCCTGAATGGTGTTAGTTATAAAAACAAATATTTAGAGTCATACTTTGTGGTGAACACTGGCTCTCGAATGATAGAAGCACCTATGTGTTCTTTAATATGGTTATATGGTGTGTGAGAGAGAGAGAGAGAATGAAATTTGTGCCAGGGCAGGGTCTTTCTTTTCTGGGCTGAGAGTGGTACTGAGGTCATACTATGTAAATGATATATGAATGGTATTAGGCTGGATGAATATATTAATGAGTATAGATCAAAAAAGAAAGGACTGAACAACTGTGCCTGCAGATTTAGAAATCAGAAAGAGAAGTAAAAACGAGAAAAGAAACCCAGAAAAAACACCAGGAGAATGTGGAGACTTGGAAAGCAAGTGAAATCAAATATTGGGGAATGATCAACCATGCCAAATACCGCTAAGAGACTGGATAAATGAGGACTGAATTCACTAGGTAACACAGCAAAAGTAGTCATTACTGGTGACGTTAAAAAGAGCAGTTTCAGTGAGGAGTGGGGAATGAAAGCCTGGCAGAAAAGGGTTCAAAAGAGAATGAGAAGAGAATAAGTGAAAACAGAGGGTTTGGTCAGCTCTTTAGAGGAGTTTTTCTATAAAAGAGAGCAAAGAAGTGGGACGGAAACTAGAAGAGGATGTGGTGAAGTCAAAGAAAGAATTTTGGTCTAATAACAGGGGACGTAACAACTGATGGTTCTGCATCTTCAGCCCACCCTCTCTGAAGCTGCACAATCATATATCCAAGTGCTTACCTGGTATCTCCATTTGGATGTCTCACAGGAGAATCAAACTTTTTTTTTTTTAAAAATGAGGTATAGTTGATTTATAATATTATATTAGTTTCAGGGGTACAACATAGTGATTCAAATTTTTACAGATTATACTCTGTTTATACTTATAAAATATTGGCTATATTCCCTGTGCCATATAATATATCCTTATAGCTTATTTATTTTATACACAGTAGTTTTTACCTCTTAATCCATTACCCCTATTTTGCCTCTTCTTCCCTCTCCCCACTGGTAACCACTAGCTCGTTCTCTAGATCTGTGACTCTGTTTCCTTTTTTTATATTCATCCCTCTGTTTTATTTTTTAGATTCCAAATGTAAGTGATAGCATACAGTATTTGCCTTTCTCTTATTTCACTGAGCATGATACCCTCCAGATCCATCCATGTTGTTGCAAATGACACAGTTTCATTCTTTCTTGTGGCTGAGTAGTATTCCATTGTACATATATACCACATCTTAATTATCTGTTCATCTGTTGATGAACACTAAGGTTGCTTCCAGATCTTGGCTGTTGCATAATGCTGCTATGAACACTGGGGTGCATGTATCTTTTCAAATTAGTGCTTTCGTTGTCTTTGGATATATGCCCAGGACTGGAATTGCTAGGTGATATTTTTAGTTTTTTGAGGAACCTCCATATGATTTTCCACAATGACTATACCAGTTTACATTCCCACCTGTGATTCTCTTTTAGGAGAATCAAACTTTACCTGTCCCAAACAGAACTCTTTGTTTGCCTGCCCCTCTTTCCCCAATCTGTTCTTTTCTAAACTTTTTTTTTTTTCCTCAGTAAGCTTCATCGCCAGTCATTTAAACCAATAGCCATGTAGCCATTCCAGGTTCCTCCCTTTCCCTCACTTCTCACAACCAACCCATCAGCCTGTTGGTTGTACTTCCAAAATGTATCCTAAATCTGTTCACTTTTATCATCTGAACTGCTGCAATAGCTTCTCTGTTTTCATTCCTGCCTTCCACCACTTACTCTGCATACTGCAGCCAAGCATGTAAATCAGATGATGTCATACCACCACTTAATGCTTTCCAGTGGTCACCTTTCACACTTTAAATCTCCACTGCTTAACTTATCTGGCCCTTTTCTCCTTCTCCAGCCTCATCTCCACCGCTTTCCCTCTCTTGCACCGTGTTCCAGACACACTGACCCTCTTTAATTTTTTAAAACCTAATTATTTGTATTGTAAAGATTTTTTTAAAAGCACAGAGAATAATATTACAACTATGTGTGCATTACCCAGCTCTAATACATTAATATTTAGCTACATTTGTCCATTCAAATGTAAACTACATGTTCTCCTCTGAATCTCTGTTATCTGGGAAAGTACTAAGCAGATAATAGGTGCTCAATGCAACTGATATGATTGATTGACTGAATATCTGCTTTGGGTTAAAAAAATTACAAATACAGTGAATGCTTCTTACACCTCCCTTACTCCTTCATTCCCCAGGGAACTGCTATTCTAAAGGTGATATGTGCCATTCTTCTGCAGTCCCTTATTTTAATATTTTTACTACTTCAGCATTTGTTTTCTGTGTTTTTAAAACTCTTAGTATGGAATAATATATATCCTTTGCAATTTTCTTTTATCATGCTTTATGTTTTCTATACTTATGTTAATATATGCAGTTTTAATTCACTCACTCACTAGCTGTACAATATTTCAGTCTGTGATTAAACTATAACTTGTTTATTCATCCCTCTACTGTTGAACATTTAGGTTGTTTCCAATATTTTATCATTATAAAATGTTGCAATGAATATCAGCAACATAGTGGCTAAGAGTTCAGATTCCGATAAAAAAGAACATACATTGTCATAACTGGAACCATTGCGTTGCGTTGTATACCAGAAATTAACACATTGTAACTGACTGTCCTTCAATTAAAAAAATAAGTCATATAGAGAAAAATTATCCCAGGTAGAAAGTTTGAACTGCAAGAAGAAAATAAGGGCAAATAAAGTGGAAATATATGCATAAATCTAAATAAAATTTACTATATAAAAAATAATATATGTATGTATAACTGAATCACTCTGCTGTACACCAGAAACTAACACAACATTGTAAATCAACTATACTTAAAAAACTAAATTAAAAAAGTTCAGATTCTGGAGCCAACTACCTGGGACTGAATTCTGGGCACATCACTTACTAACTCTGTCACTTTAGGCAAGTTACTCAAATTCTCTGTGCCTCTGTTTCCTGAATTGTAAAATGAGGATAATAATAGTATCTTTTCATAGTATTGTTTAGTAGGATTAAATGAATTAATATACATAAAGAATTTAGAGAAGTACCTAGCACATGATGATGATGATTACTATCATTATTATTAGGAATTGCTGAGTTACAGGACAAGTACATCTTTAACTTTATTATATATTACACATTCTTCTCCTAAGTGATGTAGCAGTTGATACTTCCACTAACAATATATAAATTCCAGTTTTCTAAATCCCAACACATGGTACTAATTTAAAATTTCTGCCAATCTGATGGGTATGAAATTATATGAAATTAGATCTCATTGTTATTTTAATTTGTACTTTGATAGTTACAGTGAAGTTAAATATCTTGTCATGGGCTTTTTGGTCGTTCCAGTTTCTTTTTTGGTGAGCTACCTCTTTATATCCTTTCTCTACTTTCCTATTAGAGTGTTTGCTTTTTTCCTTTTGACTTTGGGAACTTTGGGAGATATTAATTCCTTGATGGTTACATATGGTGAATATTGCCTGGTCTTCATCTTGTCTTTGTGTTCCATCTTTTAAAACTTCTGCTATTAGACATGGATGGACCATACTAAGTGAAGTGAGCAAGAAAGAGAAAGAAAAATATCATATGATGTCACTCATATGTGGAATAGATATTACAAAATGACACTAATGGACTCATCTACAAAACAGGAACAGATTTGCAGACATACTAAATAATCCTATGGTTACCAGGGGAAAGGGGTGGGAAGGGATAAATCTGGGAGTCTGAGATTTGCAGATGTTAACCACTAAATATAAAAATTGATAAAAAACAAATTTCTTCTGTATAGCATGGGGAACTATATTCAACAGCTTGTAATCTTTAATGAAAAAGAATATGAAAACAAATATATGTATGTATATGCATGACTGGGATATTATGCTGTACATCAGAAATTGACACATTGTAACTGACTGTACTTAAATTAAAAAAAAAAACTTGTTATCGGAGAATTAAATTTTAATGCAGTAAATCTGCTTTACCTAAATTTTGCCTTATTGTTTGTGCTTTTTGGATCTTATTTAAGAAATTCTTTATTCTGATATCGTAAAGACATTTTATATTTTCCTTAATCCATCCAGCATTTATTTTTGGATAAGGTTTGAAGTAAAAATCCAATCCACAAGGAAAAAAAAAATGTTCCTGCGCCATTTACTGAAGAGTCCATCCTTCTCCTACTGACTTGTAATGCCCTCTCTGTTATAAACCACGTTCCCATGGAGCTAGTCTTCATTTCGACCTCAGAACACTTGCTTATTTTCCTTCTATTGGGGATGGCTCTTCTCAGGGCTACATTTCTCTCGTTCTTCATATCGCAGCTCAAATGTTATTCCCTCATATTCAGATTGTGTCCGCAGGTATGTTCGGCTGGGTGACCCTCACGACTTTAAAAGGTCTGTAAGGACTGCACTGGGAAGGAAACCCTGGCCAGCTGTTGCCAGGTTGTTGCCAGGGCGGCCGCCCGGGAGGCCGTGGAGGGGAGGAGCATCCCGAGTCCCAGTGACGGATTCCGGCGGGCGCCAGCGTCGCCCAGTTGTGCGTCACCACGCGCGGTCGGCCGGGGGCGGGGCCAGGGCTGAGTCACGTGGCTTGGTTGCCTACGCGCTGCTGGGCCGTGGGAAGATGGCGGACGGAAAGGGAGACGCCGCCGCCGCCGCCGGGGCTGGGGCTGAGGCTCCGGCTCCCGCCGGAGCCGCAGACGGACCCGAGACTGAGTCCATGGCTCGGGGTCACAGCCCCTCATCTCCGGCGCCGGGAGCCTCGGGACTGCGACCGTGTCTGTGGCAGCTGGAGACAGAGCTGAGGGAGCAGGAGGTGTCGGAGGTCTCATCTTTGAACTACTGCCGGAGCTTCTGCCAGGTGAGGGGCGGACTGGCTGGCTGAGGGCGGCGGGGCGGGGAAGTCAGGGAAGAGGCCCCGGATCCGTTGCTGCAGCCGGGGCCGGACTGAAAGGCGCCACCTCTGTGTCTCGCCGCGCCCCCGGGCCGGGAAGGCCCAGCTCGGAAGCTCGACCGCTGGCCCCCCTTCGCCACTGCCCGACTTTGGCCACCGCCAGAGCAGGTTGCGCTGGGTCAGACTGAAAGCTCGCAGGGCGCCGGCGGCTCCCTGGAGGGGCCGTGCCCTTTCGTCGTTGCCTGTCCCCCCGGCCGGGTGGTAGGAGCGCCATTGCCTCCTGAGGGATTTATTGCTCGTTCCTGCCAGATGATCCTTTTTTGAGTAGAATGCAGATCTCTAAATGGGAGAGCTTGTGTTTTCCTGAATAATTCGGAGATATATGATGGGGCCAGAGACTTATCTTCGGAGTCAACGTCTTCTGGGCCTCTAGAAGATGTGACAGTTGGCTTTGAAAGGCGTCTAGGGCTTTCTGTTTAAGAATTGTGAAGCTGGTTGGTTGGTTGTTGCTGCCTCCCCCTCACCCCCCAGACATTTAAGCTGTTCTTTCGCCTCTTCTATATTCCTTTGAGAATTGTGCTGCCAGAAATAAGTCTTATGATCCTTGTGGTGGTTATTAGGGTCTTTGAGTAGAAGAGGATTGGGAAAGACGTGGAGTGTGGTCTCTTTTGGCAGTTCTGTGACCATTTCTGTGCCATAGTGGGTCCTAACCTATGATTACATATTTCTTGGTATGTTTAGTTTCCCTGATCACTCCGAGATTTTTCTTTATAAATTTAAAGATGTGCTATTATTATTTCTACGTTTGCTTGTTTGTTCTAATCAGGTGTTGGAGCCACCCCTTTGCTTCTCACCTGGTGCACCTTAGTGCAAAACAATCGTAGTGTGTTGGCACTTGAGCTCTTAATGAGTAGTTGAGTGTTCTGAATAAATTGCGGTGTTCCAAAGTTACAATTTTGGGGGACAATTTGTTGTATTGGTCCGGAGGAGAATCAAAAATTGACTTGATTGATTGCTCTTCTCCCTCTTCTCTGCTGAGCCAGAAGCAATCTCTTTGAATGAATTTTGTCCTTGCTGATCTTTTCCATAACATTGTATCACTCCAGTTTTTTTTATGTCTACAACCTGCAACCTTTCCCTGCCCTATGAAGTACTAAGGTGTTCTTTGCGTCTTCACTAGCAGTGAACATTTGCTACATATATTTATTCTACAAACTTTTACTGACTTCATAGGATGGTGCCAGACAATATCAAGTGCTGAGGAAACATGAATAAGATGGCACCTACCCTTGATGAGCATACAGTTGGAAGGGGATAGTAGAAATAACAGGATTGCCAATGCAGTTTTGATAATGATGGGAAAGGGGACGTTGTAGAGACACTGGTGAGGGGACGCCTAATGGGAACCACTGTTAACTAGTAAAAATAAATTTAAAGGTTAACTATAGGTTGTAATATATACTTAGAAGTAACTGGGAGAGGGCACTTTAGATTGGGTGGTCTGGGAAGGCCCTGCTGCTGAAGGCTGAAGGGTTAAAAATGAGTCGGAAATTTCGGGGAGGGAGGGGGCATTCTAGTGCCCAAGGTAGAGACGAAAAGGAAAACAGTGCTTTGGGAAAAGAGGGAGCTGATTGGACCAGGATTAGTGAGGGAGGAGAACAGAACCATGGGTTTTGGGTAAGCCTTTTAAGCCTGAGTTGTCTTCCTAAGAAGGATGAAAAGAATGGTTTTAACCAGACAACTTGAAGCTTGTCAGAGGATACCTTATATATATCCTGCTTTATGCTTAGTGCTTGCAGCTGCAATTTTATTTTAATGTCTTAGTCTTAGTGACACCTGTAGATTTGAGAGCACTGAAATACTTTAAAAAGAAAGTACATTTGTAATTTGTCTACTTTATGAAGTTTTTTTGGCCTAAAAATTTCCCAAAACATTTTTTGCACTAATAAATGAAATAAAATGAGTACTTGTGACAGTATGTTGTGATAGAAAGCACATTGGATTGGGAGTTAGTTGGTTCTTAATTGTGACTCTACAACTTATTAGCTGATAACCTTGGGCAAACTGTGACCGTGAGATTATATTTTGTTTTCTGACCTTTATCTTGTAAGGCTTTATGTGAACAGTAGAACCGAAAGTTTATATTCACCTCTTCACAATATTTTTCACAATATTTTTGTCATATTTTTCTTGTAGCCCAGATACACCAGACACAGGAAAAAATGTATAAATTTTGTGATGAGGTATGGGTATTTCACCATCCAAATTTGATTGAACAGCTTTTGGTTTCACATTTGCAAGGCAGAATAAGTTATTCATCTACTGATTTGTGTCTGTGCTTGACATTGCAATGAGTGGCGGAGATGGGAACCTGCCCTCTAGGAGCACCTAATGAATGTGTAAAAAGAGATAGTGGTATTATATTGTCATAAAGGCCTGACCTGTGCTCTCTGGGATGCTTAACTGCCACAAAAGTATTTTCATCATGTGTTTATTGTAGAGCTATTGTCTTAGAGACTTACATTGTGCCAACTAGATCCTGCAGCAGGCTGGGACCATATTCTCTCCATCTCTTGTAGCACTTAAAAGAAATGGATCTGCCTTTGGAATTGCACCAAATCAAGAAATAAACTAACATATGAAAGGATAGAGAAGCTTGTTTCGTTCTGGGCATGTTTTCAATTTTCGGAAGTTTGTGAAGATGATCAAAATGAAACTTCATAAGTAACAGTTACCAAGAAAATGATATTTAGATCAAATTGTATTCAGGAAAGATTTGTATTCATTGACTATGGGATATGGGTTTCGTTTTTTGGTTTTTTTTTTTCCTCTCCCTCAGTTCCTTTTCTAAAAACATTGTCTGCCAGACAGTGTGGATAAGATTAACTCCAGAAAACAGTCTTTCTTTGTTTTACTGAAAAATTGATGATATCCTCTCAAGTTCTTGCTGTATTTTGGGAACCAAGATTTCTGAAGTTTTCCAACTGGTGGTTCCATTTGTAACACAAATTTTGAAGACTTTTTAAGTAGACTTTATTAACAAATTTGAAATTATTGGGTGAATGATTATACTTTGGGAATACCAGGGAAAGTAGTTTTATGAATAAACCTTGTTTATGAAACACTTTTAGTTCTGGACTGACAGTGACTTTGTACATTTTTAAATGTTAAAGTAGGTAAATACTGCATGTATATCAGTTCTCACTAGATTAGTGATTGTGAGTACAAAGGGTTAAGTCAGATAGGCCTACTGATTTCACCATTTAAACCAACTATCTGACCTTGATGAGCTTGTTACTTTCTTTAAACGTTAGTTTTCCATTTGCAAATGTAATAATAATAGTACTTACTGTTCTCTATGTAAATACATTGTTGTGTGGACTAAATAAAACAATCTCTAAAAAACAAAGCCCCCAGAACTGTCTGAGTTATCCAGATTTCTTGGAATAACAAGTCTTCACAGCCTTGCCCCCAGGTTGCTTTTCAGCTCTTACCTAGCCAATCCCATCACCCCACTCCTCCTCCTCTTACTTATCCAGGAATACTTTACTTGGAGTCCATGGAACAAAGTGTGACATCACTTACTCTTGTGATTAAAATTTTGCCTGTGAATTTCCAGGTGCATTATTTTGGGAAAGATGATCTTAATTTTCATTTGATTCTTCAAGATTCAAGCACATGTTAGGCTTTCAGTAAATATTTCCCAAGTGACTGATCTCCAAAAGGATAGAATTACTGCTTTAACAAGATCTATGTTTTTCCCTTTCATTGTGCCGTTCTGTCCTTTTCTCTCATTTTCTGTATGGCAGATTTTCCTTCTTTAGAGTCCAGGGCAAATGTCACCTTGTCTGTGAAGCTTTTTTCGATTTTACTGGGTAGATTACCTCTTAGTTGTTTGTGTTCTTTTGACACCTTGCACATAACCTATGGTTTTAACTGTTTTTCTTGTTGCTGTCTTGGTTCAGGCTTCATAATGTCCTGTTGCAGCAGCTCTTCACTAATCTCTCTTGCCTTCTGACTGGTCTAAACTACAATCCATTTTGATCTTCTTTCTAAATTATAATCTTGTTATTCCCTTTATTCCCTAAAATTCTTCAATGATCTTCAAAGGCCATAAAATTCAGACTAATTAATCTGGCATGTAAAGCCTTTTTGTGTCTGGAGATGCCCAACTTCCCACTTTTTGAGGGGGGGAATCTACCTTCACCCCATTATTCATCTCTCAGTCTACCTGGTTAACCCCAGGGTCCTCCCTTCCCCATCTCCTTCTTTGTCCTTTAAGAGCTTGCTCTAATATTAAGTCTCTTAGAGCAGTTTCTGATTCCAGAAGATGGAATGAGATGATTCTTTCACTTAGAATATGTACAATAGCACTTTGTACATATGCATGGTACCTGAATGTTTATTTCCATGTTTGTCTCTTGTATTGACTAGCCAAAAAGAGCTTGTTTAGTCTTTCCATATTCTTGATACCTAGCAATTAATACAATGCTTGGCCCACAAAACCAATTTGTTGAATGAATTGTATTTTGGGAACTGAATGATACACCCAAGAGATGAATATTTCAAAAGGAACACCTAATGTAAAATCTAGTATGTTAAGAAGCAATTTTACTATAAGAAATTACTGTAAAGAAACAGTTTGGGAGATTTTGGTCATTTCTTAGAGACATTACTTACCAACTTAGCTTACATTCATGTAATAAGATATACTTTTACATATTGGAATGTGTGGTAGTGTTGTTGGAGGGAGAAAATAGGAGGCATTATATAGTATTGAGGAAGAGTTAGTGGTCTAATAGGACAACAGTTTGGAGATGTTGAGATAGGGAGGATCAGTCTTCCTAACTCCCTGAGGTTGGTGGCCATGAAGACTCTTGAGCGTTCCCACTTTCATTTATTTCTTTTAAAGAGTTTTTATTAAATGCATTACCTTTTCTTCTTGTGCTCCCTTATCTTGGGAGATGTCTAAATTGAACCTAGATGGCAGGTAATTGTAATAGCAAAAGCTAACTTCTTAGTGCATATGACCAAAACATATTATAAATGTGACCTGTGAAGCAGTGGGAACTTTGGGTGCTGTCATTTACTGTGGTACCACCCAGTTTCTTGTTGCATACTATGGCCCCTAGTGATTTCTGTGTCTACCTGTGGATCATGCTCTTCTGAACAGTGTTCGTATAAAATTAAAATAGAAAATACCACTTATTTCAAGCCTGCAGAGGCACTGGTAAGCTAAAATGTGCTTTGTTTTCATTCAGTTCTAGACACTTGTCACCTCTCCCAGAGGCCTTCCTTGACTATTTTATCTAAAACAGCACTTCCCCATCTTTTTCCAACTCCTTACCACGGCTTTATATTTCTTTTTATTACTGACTGCTGTCTGGTATGTCTGTCTGTATCCCCGTCTGGAGTATAGGCATCACTAGGGTGTTGATTGTTTTATTTACCCAGGGCCTAGACTAGTCCCTCGTGCTTAAATGGCTACTCAGTCAGTAGTTGTTGATCTTTTATCTCCTCCTTTCTGAATCCCTGACTAGACTTCTTGAGAGTAACAAGCAAGTCTTACCTATCTTTGTCAAAAAATAAGGACTTTTTGGTCAACCAGTTTATGCTGCTTCCTAATAGGGGTGGGGTGTTACTGTTCTTTGTATGTTGATTAACTAAGAGTAGAACCTCATTTTAATTTTATTTAGGCTTTCTAAGAATGTCTCCTGATTCCTTATATTCCATAAATGTTTAAAGTAACAACTTTTTCAACAAGGTTTACTTAGCCAGATTGAAGTGTTTATTTTGGATATGACTGATACCATACTGTAAAACCTGAGCATCGATTTCAAGATGGTGTAAAAAAAATAGATTCCTTAAACCTTCATTGCTGACATAAGCCAATGTAGAAACCATGTGAAAAATTAGGCTGTTAAATTTGTTGAGCATCTTTTATGTATCAAGCACTTGGGTAGGTAGTGGTAATTTTCCTTTTAAAGATAGAAAACTGAGGCACAGGGAAATGAGGGAACTTTCCTAGGATCACACAGCTAGTAAGCTGCAGTGAAGTCTTTGATTCTAGAGCCCATGCTGTTTTTCTTATATCAGCATTTCCTAAACTGTGTTTTGTTCCATGAGCTATATGTACTTGTAAGCAGTTCTTGAAATAAGGACTGTATGTTCAGATAAGTTGGAGTAATGTTGGGGTGACTTTTTAAAATATAAGACACATTGGGAATCTCCTAGAGAGACACTGTGTTGTGCAGCATTAGCTAAACTTAGCATGTCTGAAACATTTAACATTTCGCCATGTTCTAAACCTTATATTAGAGTCCAAATCACATGCTTTTTTTCATTATAGTAAAGCTAATCACTATGATGAAGGGTTGATTGCCTTATGTTTCTGCACACCGCTGAGTTTTGATTCTCTGGTTTCAGCCTAAATGTGACTGTGATCTTTTGTGGGGTTTTTTTTTTTTTTTTTTTTTGGTAGAGGGAGGTAGTTAGGTTTATTTATTTGTTTATTTTTGGAAGAGGTACTGGAGATTGAACCCAGGGCCTTGTGCATGCTAAGCATACACTCTACCACTTGACCTATACTCTCCCTGACTGTGAGCTTTTTATTAAAAAATCTTCCCGCCAAAATTTTTGCAGGTTTTAAATTAAATACTGTCCCAAATGAAAAATATTTTAATGTATTATAATTTTTTGAAAGTTGAGAATGAATTATATTTTAGACATATTTTGGGTTCAAGTTTGTTCATCTACATTTATCTTTATTTCTGCAACGTAGTTAGCTTGGGATCTATTAATGTATTTGTCTATTTCTCCTCACTTTTATGTTACTCACTTTTATGATTTCTCTAATGTGTTTTTTTGAAGGCCTTCCTTGTCCTTTTTTGGGAGATCTAGTAGTTTTTTGTGCTGATGTCTGATTTCATGTTTTTACTCCTAAGGAAATAACCTGAGTCTGTCACATTGGCCAACAACAATAATGCCTTTTAATATGGACACTTACAAGAATTATTACCAGATACAATAGAATGAATGGCCTAGCTTGGGAATTGTATTTTTATGATATATGATTGTATAAAATAGGCATATTTTAATTTGTGATTTCCTTTTCTTTAATTTGCTTTTTCATATGTGTGTTTAAAATATATGATATTTTGAAGTAATAAAAGTACATATGTACTTTTGTTTGTTTGTGACTCCAAACTGATACATGCTCATTCTAGAAGCTTGACAAGATATAATCACCCAAGCAACTCATGAATACATTCTAATTGTGAAAAATTAGAACAGTGCAAAAGAAGAGAGAGCAAAAGATGGAAACTGTGTCACATGCCCTGTACTTCAGTACTACGTTTTCCTGGGTTAACGGTTTGGGAATGTATACTTACGGAATTTTTCTATATGATATGTACTGGTTTTGGAAGAATAGTGTCAAGCTTATATACTAAAACTTGCTTCTTTCACTTAATATTTTTCATGTGGAATACACACACAGTTACTGTATTTTAAAAACTGCATAGTATTCCATTGAAAACTGCATTGATTTTAAATTCTGCAAGTAACAAAACTGTCTTCAACACTCTTCATTTAAAGATTTTTTTAAACTATAAAAGCAATGCTCAAGGCAAAATATATAAAGCTATAGGAAGTTTCAAGGGAAAAGTAAAAGCCCTTTTCTGCCTTTATTCCCTCCAGTCACTCCCCAGAGGAGTTAATAATAGTGTCTTGTGTATTCTTAGAAACTCAAATACACATTCTTCTGCAATTTCCATTTTAATTTAATATATTGAGGACAATTTTTCTTTATCAATACATGTTGAACATTACCATAATTAAATAATCTGTGTTCTTTTTTTATTGTTATCACAGTGTTGCAGTGACTAACCTTAAACATTAAACATTGGTTATTTATATCCATAGCTTAAATTCCTGGAATTGAAATTACCAAATTAAAGAGAATGTTTTTTGAAATTTTGATAGATATTGGCCTACAAAAAATTATATATGTACTTCTACCAAAAGTGTTATGAAGTCCCTGTTTCACTATATTCTTGCCAACCCTGGTGTTACTGAACTTCTTAATATCTGCCAGTCTGATAGCGGCAAGAAATTTCTATCATACTATTATATTAACTTGCACTTTAACAGCAATTGTGTATTTTTTCATGTGTATTAGTTTACTGCTTTCCCTGTGAGGTTTGTCTGCTTTTTAAACATACTTCTATTTTAAAACATTACTAGTTAAAAGTCGTAAAAATTTGATTGTGTCTCAGCATTGAATATGACTTTGTAACTTTGATTCCATGCGCTTGAGGTTCTCCAGAAGCAGAACGTAGTGTGGAGAGTTCGTTGCAGTCTAACCTGAAGCCATTGGAATGTGTGATACAATTTAGTGATTGATTATTGCTGTGTGAGATTTGTCAGTGTACTCATTTCCAACAAACATTTATTGATTGTTGCTACTTTGGGGAGATTTTGGAATCTTTGGGAAGACTAAGTCATAGCAGAATCACTGGAAAGACCCTAGTGCTTTCCATCAGTTATTTTTTTCTTATGTTGTTATCTTTGTAAGTTTTCAAATAAAGTGTCACTGAATGGATGTATTACCTTGGGCCAAATCAGTTTATCATGGATCCTCAAATTATTGCTTAAGTGAGGTGACCTTTAAGATGTGATTCTCTTCCAAAAATTTTATAATTCTATTGAGAAACATATGCTAAGGATTATTTTCTGAGTCATCTCCAGACATTTGCCTTGTGCATCCTTATTGAAATAAATGAATATTAAATGTTTTATTTATGCAGTACTGATATATAGATTATAAGCAAACAGAGATATAAAAGAGATGAGACTTTTGAAAACTAATGTAAATAAAAGCTTCAGTATTATATTTCTGCCCCTTGATGAGTTATCATTTACCCTTCTAGGGTAAATGCCTTTCCTGGTGGAGACCAGTCTACTTAGCTGAAATTATTTGTTTACATTAGTTGTTATGCTCACTATTCTCACTTGGCTTTTTCCTTCATAGTGAAATCTTGATTTCAGTGTGTAAAGGACTTGGTAAATGAAAATGTTAAATCTAGAGCAAACGATACCATGAATTTCTAACATTAAATGTGGATAAAACATCATATTTGGTCAGTCTTATGTTTTATTGTCCTAAGAAATGGAGGACATATGCAATAGAAAGTAGATTTGAATTTAGGAGGTTTCACTTCAAATCTTCATTTACTCTTGTGACCTTGAACAGTCTCATGACCTTAAATCTTGCCTTGGGTTTATATTTTTGTGTATAGAATTGAGGTTAATAGAAACTTTACCCCCATAGGCGGCTGTGAGGATCAAATGGGATAGTATAACACTTAGCATAATTTTTGGTAGCTGCAGATAGGTACCCAGTATGCCAGTTTCTTTATTTCCTATCTTGAATATTGTTTTTTAAAAAATACTTAATGTAGCAAAGCTTTCCATTTTTCTGTCAATGTACAGCTCATTGAAAGAAAAAGGTAAGTTTCCTAAATGCTTACAAAGCATTTGTTATTATAGTTTTAGATTCAGAGAGTCTGTGATGAGCTTTGTAGACTGGAAGTGTATTTTACAGTAAATTACATTGAAGCAATATAGATTCCTTTTGTGGTTTATAGTAGGTATAATGGATTTCACCTGTTGCAACTATCAGCTTATTCTATATGAATTTTTTTTAATTAGTTTGAATGCTGGCTTTAACTTGATTTATTGTTTGGCATTTAAATTACATGTTTTATTAAGATATGCTTATCAAAAGTGATTTGAATTTGTAACACATTGGATTTGAGTCCTTGGGAAAAAGGTGGCCATGTTTTCATAAAATTGTAGAATCTTATGTTTGGGGGAAGAACTTTGAAGGTTATCTAGCCCATTCCCTTTCCAGCTTAAAACGTGTAGGGTGGAAACTCCCTCACAGTTGAGGATGTTAGCCTAGGATCAGAATAATTATAATACCAATATTACGGGATATTATATGATAGCTATAATATCAGTAAAGTGCTGAACTTTGACATATCTATTTGCTATCAAACAAAATTCAAGACTAGTGTTACCATTGTAATCTGATGTGAACACCCTTGTAAAAAAAATACTATCTAGGCATTTCTTTTTCAAAATTCCCACAAGTGCAGTTTGGTCAACATTATGCTGTTCTCCTTCTTTACAGGGTTTGAATGAAGCAGTGAGAACTTGGAGTCAAATCTAGTTAGTTGAATTTGTTTTAATATACAGGTATATTCACTCTAATCAAAGATATGTATCTGAAAAATTAAACTTCAAAAATAAGTCAGCAAATCTATTAGTGCAAATAATCAAAGCAAATAATGAGAGGATACCTCCTGTGTGCTACTCAGTGTGCTAGGTTCTGGTTAACAGTGATGAAAGAACATGTGGTTCTTGCCCTCTGTGAGTTTATTATCTAGTGGAAAAGATAAATATTAAGCAATTTTTCCTATTGCATTTATTATTGACAAAATAGAGCATTAGTCAGTGTTTGATGATTATGTGTATTTATTCACCTTCCAACTAGTTTATCCTTGGTTAACAGGAACATAAGGAAAACAATTCCCATGTCTGACTACTGCATTATAATTTTGAGGTCTGACATAAATGGTTTTGAATAAGCAGCATTAATACTCTTTCCAGTTGGTATAGATTACAGAGAAATGATTTTCCATGCAACTTTCCTATGATTAGCTTCATTGGTGTTGGTTGCCAAGCTAAAAATTTGAAGCAAGTGTGTGATTAAGAAGGGAAGACCTTAGTAATTTAAGGAGAGCAGGAATGCCAGGAATCCATCTTGTATTGGATGAGGGCTTTTATAAGATAATTTAGGTTTGGAAATGCCAAAAAATAAGTATCCCTTGAACATTTCAGAGCCATAAAACATTTGAGCATAGGAGATTATTACAAAGAATTAGAAAGCTTTTGTTGATGTATTTATGGCATATGTACCAAATTGTATTTATCGGGGTTATTTGGGAATAGGTATTGGTAGTAGAATTAGATGGAACACAGATGTGATCTTTCACTTCTTTATTGCATATAAAATTTTAAAGTGGTAGAATTATGTGTGAATTTTACTTTTTTTGTATTTCTGTATTTTTTCAAATAAAATTTAAATAAGCAAAAAGATAGTGCTATATGTATTGATATGAAAGGATATCCAAGTTCTGTTGTTTAAAGAGAAGTTAGAAAACTATAGTATCCCATTTTACAAAACAATGTATAGAAACAGTTTTGAAAGGCAGTCACTAAGGTGTTATCATTTGTTGAATTTCAGTGAAGAATAAGTGGGACATTATCACTTTATGTTTCTTGTGATTTTGTATGGTTGTACTCATGTTACCCTTTTAAATTAATTTTCATTTTATCAGCTTATGCTCCAGTGCTTGTCTTTGCTTCTTTCCTTTGTTAGAGCTTGTTTCCTGGCCCTCATGTTTTTGTCTTATTTTACTGCCCTGTTTTGGGTGTGGGGGAACACCCTCTAGTAGCTTCCTGAGGAGGGCTCTCGTCTCTCTTGATTGTGTTAGTTAGGCTAGGTATAGTAATCTGGGTTGAAAATCACTTTTGCTCAGAACTTTGAAGTATGTTACTTAAAAAAAAAAATCAAAATTTTTCTAACATACAAGTTGTAAAGAATGTACTAAAATGAACACAACCTAAGAAATAAAATGATTGAAGCTACCTATGAACCTTTTCACAAATACCGTCTACCTCCTGCCACCATCCTGACTTTGGTATTTAATCATTCTCCTGCATCTCTCTATTTTGTATTTTGTGTATTTAATATAATGTGTAGTATTATTTTGTATGTTTTCCAACTTAAATGGTATACTGTATGTATTGTTCTGAAACTTTTTGAATTCAACATAGTGTTTTCTAAGATTTATCTATTTTGGTATGTATAGCTTTGATGCACTCATTTTCACTGGTGTATAATATTTCATTATGTAAATATATCAGAGTACATCTGTCCATTCTTTTATTGATGGATTTAGAGACATTCATATAAACTACCCGGGTGGATAGCTTTCCAGTATATCTTTATACACGGTTGTAAGGATTTCTTTAGGGTATATGCTTACAGTGGTATTGCTGGATTCTTATATAGGGCTGTCTTCAGCTATAATAAATACTGTCAAATTATTCTCAAAGTATTTGTAGCAGTTAATGCCATTTATCAGTGTCTTAAAGTTACCATTGCCCCACATTCTTGCCCAATACTCATGTAGTCAGACAGTTTAATTTTAGCCATTTTGTGGGTAGACTGTGGTATCTCATTGTGGTTTTAATTTTTTTTTGTTTCCTTGTGAGGAGTTGTTTATCTTTTTGGTTATATTTATTGTTATTCAAATATCCTCTTGTGAATTGCCTTTTCTTATTTCTTGCTCATTTTTCGTTTGGGTTGTCTTTTTTTAAATTTATATATTTATTTTATAGTATCATATTATTTAAATTAAAGTATAGTTGAACAATATGATGTTACAGGTATACAATATAGTGATTCACAAGTTTTAAAGGTTATACTCCATTTATAGTTATTATAAAATGTGGCTTACTTTATACCCGATAGTTTGTACCTCTTAATCCTCCACCTCCACCTTGCTCCTCCTCCTTCCCTCTCCCCACTGGTAAACAGTAAGTTCCTTCTCTACATCTGTGAGTCTGTTTCTTTTCTGTTATATTCACTAGTTGTATTTTTTTTAGATTCCACATGTAAGTGATATCTTACAGTATTTGTCTTTCCCTGTATGACTTATTTCACTTAGCATTATGCCCTCCAAGTCCATCCATGCTGTACACCAGAAACTACTACATTTTAAATCAACTGTACTTTAATCAAAAAGGAAACAGTGATCCAACCCATTTAAGATACAGGCAGAAGAACTGAACAGACATTTTTCCAAAAGAGGATGGCCAGCAGGAACATGTAAAGTTGCTCAACGTCACTAATATCAGGGAAATGCAGATCAAAATCACAATGAGATATCATCTCACACCTGTCGGAATGGCCATCGTCAAAAGGAACACAAATAACAAATATTGGTGAGGATGTAGAGAAAAGGGAACCCTTGTACCTTGTTGGTGGGAATGTAAATTGGTGCAGCCACTATGGAAAACAATATGGAGATTTCTCAGAAACCTAAAAATAGAACCACCATATGGCCCAGCAATTCCATCCTGGGCAAATATCCAAGAAAAACAAAAATGTTAATTCAAAAAGATACACACCCCCCACTATTAACAGCAACATTAAAATTGCCAAGATATAGAGGCATCCTAAGTGCACATCAATAGATGAATGGATAAAGAAGATGTAGCATATATGTGCAGTGGAATACAACTCACCCATAAAAAAGAGTATTTTGTCATGTGTGGCCCTTTGTTCACTTTTTTTTTTAATTTCAAAAGCCAGAAGAATTTTGTAACTGTCATAAACATTTCCATTGCATCAAAAACAACAAAATACCTAGAAATAAACTTAACCAAGGAGATTGATTACCTGTACTCTGAAAACTGTAAAACATTGATGAAGGAAATTGAAGACAATACAAAGAAGTGGAAAGCTATCTTGTGCTCTTGGGTTGAAAGAATCAACATTATCAAAATGGCTGTACTACCCAAAGCAAGTTACAGATCCAATGCAACCCCTGTCAAAATAATCATGACATTTTCACAGAACTAGAACAAACAATTCCAAAATTAATGGAACCATAAAAGACCCTGAATTGCCAGAGCATTCTTTTCTAGGTCTTCTTTCTCTCTTTCTTATTTTTGTTCTCTTTTCTTATGATTTGATGACTAGAGAAGTTCCTTAAACGTTTGTTGTAAAGTTGGTTTGGTGGTGCTGAATTCTTTTAGCTTTTGTTTATCTGTGAAGCTTTTGACTTCTCCCTCAAATCTGAAGGAGAGCCTTGCTGGATAGAGTATTCTTGGTTGTAAGTTGTTCCCTTTTGTCACTTTAAATATATTGTGCCACTCTCTTCTGGCCTGTAGAGTTTGTGCTGAAAAAATTAGCTGATAATCTTATGGGAGTTCCCTTGTATTGTTATTTGTTGCCTTTCTCTTGCTAATTTTAATAATTTCTCTTTGTCCTTCATTTTTGTCAATACTTTGTGCCTTGGGGTGTTCCTCTTTGGGTTGACCCTGTCTGGAAGTCTGCTTCCTGGACCTGGGGAACTGTTTTTCCCAAGTTGGGGAAGTTTTTGGTTATCATCTCTTCAAAAATTTTCTCAGGTCCTTTCTCTTTTTGGGACCCCTGTAATGTGACTATTAGTGCATTTCATATTGTCCCAGAGTTCTCTTAAACTATCCTCATTTCTTTTCATTCTTTTTTCTTCTCTTCTGCCTTAGTGATTTCCACTAATCTGTCTTCTAGCTCACTGATCCGTTCTTCAGCCTCATTTAGTCTATTCTTGGTTCCTTCTAGTGTGTTACTTATTTCAGTGATTTTATTCTTCAACTCTGGGTATTCTTTACATTTTCCATCTTTTTGCTAAAAACTTTGCATTGTGCATCTATACTCCTGTTGAGTTCTCTGAACATCTTTGCCATCATTACTTTAAACTCTTGGATAAGTTGCCTATCTCTTCATCACTTATTTCTTCTTCTGAGGTTTTGTCTGGAAGATACTTCTCTGCCACTTCATATTGTCTATCTTTCTATTTGTATTTTTAGGTAGATTAGTTACGTTTTCGACCTTGAAAAAGTGGTCCTCTGTAGGAGACATCCTGTGCGTCCCAGGAGTACACTCCTCTCTTGTCATCCAAGAGCTGGGTCCAGCTGGTTCCAGAGTAGAGTCTGGCCTGTGTTTGTGGATTCCTTCCACAGGTTTAGGATTGTTGTTTTCTTATTTCTGTTATCTGTCCCTGGTGGATGAGACTGGACTAGAGACTTATGCGGGTTTCCTGGCAGGAGGATCCGGTGCCTGCCCACTGCTGGGTGAAGCTTGGTCCTGGATCTCTGGTGGGTAGGGCCCTGTCTAGAGGTGTGTGTGGCTTAGGATGTCTGCTGATGGAAGGGACTATGTTCCCACCCAGTTTGTTGTTTGGCTTGAGGCTTCCCAGCCCTTAAGCCTACAGGCTATTTGGTCGGGCTAGGTCCTTGTGCTAGTGATCCAGTCAAGGTATCAGCCTCCAGGAAAGCTCATGTAGACGAACACTCCCAGGATGTTCACCAGAGCTTTTATGTCCCCTAGGTGAGCCTCAGTTGTCCCCAGGTCCTCCAAAACCAGCTGCCAAGTCTGGCCCAGGTTCCTATGAAATCACTGCCTCTGCCCTTGAACCTGGTGCATGCGAAATTCTGTATAGGCTTCCCAAAAGAATGAAGTCTCTGTTTCTCCCAGTCCCACGGGGCTCCTGGAGTTAAGCCCCACTGGTCTTCAAAACCAGATGTCCTGGGGTCTCGTCCTCCTCCCAGTGCTGGAGTGGAACCCCAGGCTGGGGAGCCTGATGTGGGGCTTAGAACTCTCACTCCTGTGGGAAGGCCTCTGTGGCTTAATTGTTCTTCAGCTTGTGGGTCCCCCACCTTTGGGGGTATGGGACCTGATCATATCACAATCATGCCTCTCCTGTTGTCCAGCTGTGGTTCCCTGTTTATGTTTCCAGTTGAAGATCCTTTTTGGTAGGTTTCCAGTCTCTTTTTTTTGGATGGTTGTTTAGCAATCAGTTGTGGTCGTGAGGAAAGGAGAGCTCGTGGTCCTACTACTCTGCCATCTTGACCGGAAAAACTGGGTTGTCTTTTTCTTAACAGTTTTAATGAAATTATGTATTCTAGACATGAATTATTTGTTGGTCATTACTTTAGAATTATCGTCTCATCAGTTTATCCTTTCACTTTTTATGTTATCATTATGCACAGAAACTTTACATTTTTTTCTGTAAAAATAAATCTGACATTTGAAAGATAAAATTTATTAAAGTTCTCTTTATGATTTTGTCCATTTGTCTTTAAAAAAGTTTTATTGAGATATAATTGACATACAATAAACTGCTCATATTTGAAATGAATAATTTGATAATTTGAATAATTCATACCCATGAAACCATATTCAAGATGTATATCCATCACTCCTAGAAGTTTCTTCCTACCCCATTGTATTTCCTCCTACACGTCCTATCCTCATTCAGCTGTCCTTCTATCTCTATAGATTAGATTGCAGTTTTTAGGATTCTACATAAATAAAACTACTGTCTCTTTTTGGTTTCTTTTACTCAGTATAATTATTTTGAAATTCATTTATGTTGTTATATATACTAACAATTCCTTTTATTGATAATTATTCATTGTATGGTTATGTAATAATTTGTTCATTCACCTGTTGATAGAGTTGGCTTGTTTCCAGTTTTTGTCTTATGCAGACAAAGCTTCAGTGAACATTCATGTATGGGTCTTTGTGTGAACAAATGCTTTCTCTTTCTCTTGGGTAAGTATCTAGGTGAAATGGGTGGGTCACATGTCCGGTTTTTCAGAGTAATTGTATCATTTTACATTCCTATCAACAATATATGAGAGTTCTTATTTTCCACCTTCTGATCAACACTTGGTGTGACCAGTCTTTTTTTAATGGAAGTAAAGTCAGTTTACAATGTTGTATCAATTTCTTATGTACAGCATAAAGTTTCAGTCATACGTATACATACATATATTCTTTTGCATATTCTTTTTCATTATAGCTTACTACAAGATATTGAATATAGTTCCGTGTACTAAACAGTATAAACTTGTTGATTATCTACTATATATATAGCAGTTAGTATCTGCAAATCTCAAACTCCCAATTTATCTACTGCACCCCCCTTCCCTCCTGGTAACCATAAGTTTGTTTTCTATGTCTGTGAGTCTGTTTCTGTTTTGTAAATAAGTTTATTTGTATCTTTTTTTTTTTTTCAAGATTCCACATGTAAGTGATATATGGTACATACATGTTTTCTCTTTCTGGCTTACTTAGGATGATGATCTCTAGGTCCATCCATGTTGCAGCAAATGGCATAATTTTATTCTTTTTTATGGCTGAGTTGGCCAGTCTTTTTAATTTTAGCCATTCTAAAACTAGTGGCAGCTCATTGTGATTCTCATTTGCATTTCCCTAATGACTTACTATATTGAGTATTTTTTCATGTGCTTATTTACCAATCGTGTATCTTCTTTGGGAAAGTATCTTTTCAACTCTTTTACACATTTAAAGAAATAGATAGCTTGTTTTCTTATTGTTGACTTTTGAGAGGGGTGTGTGTGTATTTCTGAACCCTTGCTCTTTACTGAATGTATTTTTTTTTCTTTTTTAAATGTGGCTTAGACCACAAAGGGTAGACAGATTGGGAATGGTGATTTGTATCACTTTTAAGTTATGCACATTCTGCCTCAGGTTCACTTGGGGTCTCTGGTGGGAACACCTTTGGCTGTGAAACATTCCATTGTGGTGATGTGGGCATGGGGAAAGCCTGAGGTGCTCTCCACCAGCTTAAAGAGCGCAGATCACAACAAAGATGAACTGAGGCAGAACAACATGCTGGCTGTCACATTCTGAACAGAACTGTTGGTGAACTCATGTGAGATCCGTCAAGAACTTCAAGGAAAAACTGGGTGAGACATTAACAAGAAAGAAAAGTCCTACATTACTAAATGGGCACAAAGGCAGCCGAGCCATGGCTTGTTGGTATGTGTTCACCTAGGCTGTGGTTTGCCTTTTTATTCTCTTAACAGTGACTTTTGAGTAATACGAGTTGTTAATTTGGTAAGTTCAATTTATAAACTTATTCTTTTGTCAGTTATGTTTTTCATGTTATATCTGAGAAATCTACCTAACCCAAGAGCACAAAGTTTTTTCTGTGTTCTCTTCTAGAAATGTTAGTGTTTTAGGTTTTACATTTAGATCTATGATCCATTTGGAGTTAATTTTTGTGTATTGTGTGAGGGATGGGTGGAATTTTTTTCAAAAATATGAGTGTCTAAATGTTCTAGCATCATTTGTTGAAAGGAGTACTTCATCATTGAATTAAGAAATTGCCTTTGTACCTTACTGAAAATCTATTAGCCATATGTATGTGGGTCTAGTTCTGGACTCTCTTCTGTTCCATTGATCTATTTGCATACCCTGACGCCATTATTCCTCTTTTTAAGGCAAGGGGAGGAAGTGATTGGGTTTTTATTTATTTACTTTTTTTTTTTAATGGAGGTACTGGGGATTGAACCCAGGACCTTGTGCATGCTGAGCACACACTCTACCACTGAGCTATACCCTCTTCTCACCATTATTCATTCTTGTGTTGCTTTTTCAAACAGAAAATATATTATGAACACTATATTACACATAGAGACCAGCAGAAGAATTGTGTTTGCCAGGGGCTGGAGGGAAGAGGGAATGAGGAGTCATTGTTTAATAGGTTCAGTTTCCATTTTGCAAGATGAGATGGGTTCTGTGGATATTGGTGATGGTAGCATAACAGTATAAATAAACTTAATGCCACAGAACTGTATTCTTAAAAATGGTTAGGATGGTAAATTTTTTAATATGTTTTTACTGCAGTTTATTTTTAAGCTGTATTGCACAATGTCTGGTGCAAAATGAGTACTTAGTTCAGTTAAGTGATAAAAAAAAAAAAAGACCCAGAGAGATTAGTTGGCAAATGATGAGGGTAGAGGTTTGAATCCACAGCCAAAAGGCTTGTTATTTCACTGTCCTACACAACTGCCTTGGAATTCTAATCCATTTTCCCAGTGTAATAAATCTTGGATTTTAAAATCTCCAGATGTAAGAAGTATTGTAGATCAGTCATTTTAGTAATAGTGATATACTAAACAGAAATGGGAGATATTGAATTTATGCTCCTCTCTTTCCCCAGTCTTACTATTGTATGCTCACCCACGTCTGTTTCTTGAAAATTGCTAATCTTAAATCTTGAGACATAAAGTTAACTTTTTTTTGCATTTTTTTATATTGTGGTAATTTATGTATAATATAAAATTTGCCATATTAACCATTTTAAGTATACAGTTCAGTGGCTTAAGTATATCCCGTTGTTATGCAACCATCACCACCGTTCATCTTCAGAACATTTTTGTCTTCCCAAACTGAATCTCTGAACCCATTAGATGCTCTGGTATTGACCATTCTACTTTCTGTCTCTATGAATTTGACTATGACCATCATATAAGTGGAAACATATGTCTCTTTGTGATTTTCTTATTTCACATAGCATAGTGGCCTCAGGATTCATCCATTTTTGTAGCATGTGTCAAATTTCCTTTTTAAGGCTGAGTAATATTCCACTGTGTTTATATACCACAGTCTGTTTATCCATTCATCTCTTGATGAATTCTTGGGTTGCTTACACCTGTTGTAAATAATGCTACTATAAACATGGGTACAAATATCTCTTAAAGTCCCTGCTTTCATTTGGGTATGTATCGAGTGGTGAAATGACTGGATCATATGATAATTCTATTTAATTTTTGGAGGAACCACCATACATTTTGCACAGTGGATGCACCATTTTGCATTGCCACCAACAGTACACAGGGGTTCCAAATTCTCTATGTCCTTGCCAACAGTTGTTATTTTCTGTTTGTTTTTAATAATAACCATCCTGATGAGTGTGAAATGGTATCTCATTGTAATTTTGGTTTGTATTTTCTACTTACTGATGTTAAACCGCTTTTCCTGTGTTTGTTGACTGTATATTTTCTTTGGAGAGATGGCTGTTCAAGTCCTTTGCCCATTATTAATTGGGTTATTTGTTTTTTTGTTGTTGAGTTTTAAGGCTTATTTGTATATCATGGATATTAATCCATTAACAGATAGATGATTTGCAAATATTTTCTCCTGTTCTGCGGTTTATCTTTTTACCATACCATATGGATAGTGTCCTTTGGTGTACAAAGTTTTAAATTTTTATAAAGTTCAGTTTATCTGTTTTTACTTTTGTTACCTGTGCTTTTCATATCATGTCTAAGAAATCACTTTAGAGTCCAATCTGCAGCTTTCCCCATTTCTTCCAAGAGTTTTAGGGTTTTAGCGCTTAGGTCTGCTCTTTCTTTCGCTCTTTCTTTTTCTTTAAATTGAAGTATAGTTGATTTACAATATTATGTTAGTTTCAGGTGTATAGCAAAGTGATTCAATTTTTTATATATTTCACTGTAGGTTATTACAAGCTATTGACTATGGCCTGTGCTATATAGTAAGTCTTCGTTGCTACAATCTATTACATATATAGTAGTTTGTATCTATTAATTCCATACTCCTGATTTATTCCTCCTCTCCCTCCCATTGTCCCTTTGGTAACCATAAGTTTGTTTTCAATGTCTGTGGATCTGTTTCTGCTTTGTATATAGATTCATCGGTATTATTTTCTAGATTCCTCATATAAGTAATGTCATATATTTGTCTTTCTTTGTCTGACTGACTTTGCCTAGTATGATATTCTTTAGGTCTGTTCATGTTGTTGCAGATGGCAATATTTCATTCTTTTTTATGGCTAAGTAATATTCCTCTGTGTGTGTTTGTACATACATGTACACCACATCTTCTTAAGCCAGTTGTCTCTTGATGGGCAGTTGGGTTATTTTCATGTCTTGGGTATTATAAATAGTGCTATGAACATTGCAGTGCATGTATCTTTTTGAATTTGAGGGGTTTTTTGTCTTTTCCAGGTATATGCCCAGGAGTGGGATTGCTGGATCATATGATAGCTCTACTTTTAGTTTTTTGAGGAACCTCCATACTGTTTTCCATAGTGACTGCATCAATTTATATTCCTGTCAACAGTGTAGGAGGGTTCCCTTTTCTCCATACTCTCTCCAGCATTTATTATTTGTAAACTTTTTGATATGGCCATTCTCAGTGGTGTGAGGTGATATCTCATTGTGGTTTTGATTTGCATTTCTCTAATAATTAGTGATGTTGAGTATCTTTTCATGTCTATTGGCCATTTTATATCTTTTTTTTGAGAGATGTCTAGACATTTTTTGATTGGTTTGTTTTTTAATACTGAGTTATATGAGCTGTTTGTATGTTTTGGATATAAATCCCTTTTTGGTTGCATCATTTGCAAATATTTTCTCCCATTCCATAGGTTGTCTTTTCGTTTTGTTAATGGTTTCCTCTGTTGCGCAAAAGTGTTTAAGTTTAATAGGTCCTATTTGTTTATTTTTTCTCTTATTTCTTTTGCCTTGGGAGACTGATCTTAGATTTAATTCGTTTTTTTTGCATATGGATATCCAGTTTTCCCAACACCATTTTTGAAAACAGATGATCCTCTTCTCCATTAAATGGTCTTGGCACCCTTGTGGAAAATCATTTGGTCATATATGCAAGGGTTTATTTTGAAACTCTGTTCTTTTTTGTTGTTCGGTATGTCTGTCTTTACACCAGTACACACTGCTTTGATTACTGTAGCTTCGTAGTAAATTTTGAAGTCAGGAAGTGTGAAGTCTACAACTTTGTGCTGCTTATTCAAGCTTGTTTTGGCAATTCAGTGTCCCTTGAGATTCTGTATTGACCTTAGGATGGGTTTTTTCTGTTTTGGCTTAAAAAGGGTGTGTGTGTGGGGGGGTCTTTGGAATTTTGATAGAAATTGCACTGAATCTGTGGATTGCTTTGTGTAATATTGACCTCTTAACAGTATTAAATCTTTCAATCCATGAACATTTCCACGTCATGTCTTGCCATTTGTTTGTGTCTTTAATTTTTTTCATCAAGTTTTTGTAGTTTTCAGCGTGCAAGTCTTTTACTTCCTTGGTTAAGTTTATTCCTAAGTGTATTTCCGATGCGGTTGTAAGTGGAATAGTTGACTTTCTTTCCAGATTATTCATTGTTGGTGTATAAAAACACAACTGATTTTTGTGTGTTGATTTTGTATCCTACAACTTGGCTGAATTTGGTTATTTGAATACTTTTGTGTGTGTGGAGTCTTTGGCATTTTCTGCATATAAAATCATGTCATCTACAAACAGTGATACTTTTACCTTTCTTTCCAATTTGGATGCCTTTTATTTCTTTTTCTTGCCTAATTGCTCTCACTAGGACTTCCAGTACTATGTTGAATAGAAGTGGTGAATGTTGGCATTCTTGTTCCTGATCTTAAAGGAAAAGCTTCGGTCTTTCACCATTTAGTATAATGTTAGGATTTTCTATTTTTGGTCTGTATTATGTTGATATAGTTTTTTTCTGTTCCTAGTTTGTTGAGTGTTTTTTTTTTTTATTGTGAAAAGTTGTTGAATTTTTCACACACCCTTTCTGAATCAGTTGAGATGATCATGTGAGGTTTTTCTTTTCATTCTCTTAATGTGGTATATTACACTGATCAATTTTCATTTGTTAAACCATCCTTGAATTGAAGGAATAAATCCCACTTGGTCATGTTGTATAATCCATTTTAATATGCCATTGAATTCCAGTGGAATTAAATCAGGATGGATGAATAGATAGGTAAATAGAGTAATAATAAGTAAGTCATAGTTCTGGGTTTAAGAAACCAACTGTAACCAATATAGGAAGTGTGAGGTGGGGCCTAATAGCAACATATATAAAGGACTTTAAAGTTTTACTTTAGCTACTTTCCCAAGCAGCCAGCTGTTTCTTTTCGCATTCCATTTCATCTCACACCTAGCTTAGTCTCTTTGAGGGGAACCTCCTGTGTTTCCTCACTGAGTGATGTTAAGTCTTGTCATCATTTGCCCTATTTTTGTTCTAGTAGTTTTTTCTGACTTTGTTCAAGTTGCTGTCTACTTAGAGTCCTGTTGCCCTCATTTTTGCATTTTCAAACTTGACCCATACTTCAGAATTCCTCTGCTGGAAATCTGTCTGCCATAGTGCAATCACATTTTACTCAAATCTGTTTAACTCTGGGAATTTCGTGTGTTGAAAAATTAAAATCAATAAAGTTTCTCACTTTATATGCAAGATTTGAAATAATGCAAATCCTCCTCTGTTAAGTCATATAATTTCCTGTTACTATAGGACATGCAGCTTTGACAATAAGTACCAGATACCTTTTGTCATTTCTTTGTGAATTACCAGCATTCTAAAGTATGAGGTGTTAATCAGCACCATTGCTGGAAAACTTTCCACAGAAGCAGTCACTTTAAATGGAGATTAGATGCTGTAAACTCTTAGGAAGAAGGCCAAATGATGACCATGATACTACTTGCTGCAAAAGATGAAAGGTAATGCTTAGGGGGGAAAAGCAGAATTTAAACACACACCTAAAATAGTTGTGCTTTTGTTTCTTCATTTTTTAAATGGGCTGATGATAAATCACTTAGCTCGTAGGGTTGCTGTGTCAAGTGTTTAGTAGCGTGTAAAGCTCTTAGGAAAATGTCTAGCACATACTGTGTGCTCTGAAATAATAACTGTGATTATACCACTGGGAAAATTAGTGCTGAACTATTTGAGTTTTAAATTGAAATGCGTCCCTGCATAAAATATGACCATCCTGAAGAAAATGCTCCCTTCTCAGTAGTTTCAGAGAATAGTCTGGCTGCTACTAGCCTCTTTGAAACTATGTAGTGAGGAATGCAGATAGAATTGGGGTGAGGGGAGGTATTCTTTCCTTCATTGTAAATGTAGTAAGACTTATTAAAAAAAATTTAGAGAGAAGTTCAAAAATATATTAAAAAATTCTTTGTAATCCTACTATTGCCCCAGTGCTAGTAATCATATTAGCTGAGTTGCTTCATTTTTTTTCTGTGCATTAATTTATTATGTACGAATAAGTTCTGATTATAACACATATACAAAACTGGAGGGTAGTTAGCCTTGAGAAGTAAACTATTGTAATATTCCAGGTGAGGGATGTTGAGGGCCTGATAAATGTCATTGGCTGTAGAGGTAAAGCATAAGATCAGGAGACAAAGGTATTTCTGAGGTTGAATCCAACTGTGGTGTGGTGGTTTCAAAGATAGTTTTTTTTTAGCTCTGGCTCCTGAAAAGAGGCAGATGGAACATAGAAGGAAGAGCATTTTTGCTGGGAAAGATGTTTGTTTTCAACATCTTGAATTTTAGATTTGAATAGAACATCCAGATGGAAATATCTAACAGGAAGTTGAAGTATGTAGAAAGGACTTGAGGGTTTGGGATATGTATGAGAGCACCCCAGTAAAAATATATAAAATCATCAAAGATGCCTTATTGGGCTAATTTATTTCACCTCTCCATATACCTAGTTCTTTAACGGCAGGAATAGTCTCCATCTCCAGTACCCAGCACAGTATTGCCACATAGTAAGCTTTGTAGAATAAGTGAGTTTATGGAAACAAAAATAAGAGGCCATTAATTTGGTCTGTGAAGAATGCCAGTGAAGTTGAGGTAATGTCATTTATTGCCCCTTTGTTGTTCTGTTTTGCTGGTGTCTAAAATTTAAATTTCTAAAGAGAAATAAGAGGCCTCCATTTTTCTTTATGGTTTCTGATGGATTACATGAGGTACTTAAAATGTTACTTGGATGGCTATAATTCATTCAGCTTACTCTTGCATTTTTAAAAAAGGTGGTAGTGAAGATGATTATTCCAGTAATTCTTCATATGTCCAGAGTATGTGCATAGTGGATATGTTAAGGAGACCTCACTATTTAATTCAGTTAACGCACGAGGGGAAGATGATTTAGGAATATAAAAAAATATATAAATCAGTATAGGGCAAACTGTAAACATAAAACCTAATAGGATTTTGAATCTTTGAAATATGTAACTTGTTGGGAGTCTTAATGGAATGTCTGTGTCAGAAGATATTAGATTGGTGGCAGCAGCTTCTGAGTGGGAAGGTGGACTGTGGAAAGAACAACCTCATCTGTTTGCACTCCCTTCTCTTTTCATGCTTTAGTCTGCAGTTGGTTAATTTGCATGTGTGGTTTCAACTATCATGTTGTGTTGACTCATTCTGAAAGATCCACCAGGATAGGCCCCCATATCTTCCCCTGCCCCTCCCCACATCTTAGGCTATCATTAAATATTTGTCAGATGAATAAAATGGTGAATTTATTCAGTAAAGTGGTAAATGTATTCAGTAAACATTTAGCGAAACTTGAGAATATCCTATGGGGGTGGAAGCAGGTGGAGGAGTGTTAGGCCTATAAAGATTGATAAGATAATATCTGACCTCAAGGAGCATAAAATCTGGTACTGAATATAAATTTTAAAGCTCTCTGGTTTTCAGATTAACCAGTGCAGACAATAGTTAGTTTGTTACCCAAAACGAATTTCTTTCTGACATAGATTTTAATAAATTTATTAAGAGAGATTATGTGAAATATTATTTACATAATAAATAAGCACACAAGTCTGCGTTCCTTCTCTCTAGTCATTTAGCTGGAAAAGATTGTTATGGGGTCAGTTTTGTGATCCTCTGTTACTCAGTTTTTTTCTTATTTTATTAAAATTTGGGGTTTGGTTAAATCAGGACACAGCACTCTTCTGAAAATACAGCCCACTTCTGAAAAGAGCCCACTTCTCTAAAGTGACTGATAAAGCAGTAAGATATTTAATTGAATAGGTGTACTAAAATAGCTTAACTGGCTTAATCATTCAAATATGTAAAGATCAGATATTCCAATGTATTAGGAGAGCTTTTACTGTATATGGTAAAATAGTTTATCATAGATGTCCCTGTAATTTTTTTTCTGAGTAATCAAGACCGGTCAGTTCTTTATTATCAGAGCTGATAGAGGGGCTATTATTGTAGAAATTGCAGAAAATCAGTGGAATGCTGCAGTGTCACCACAGCTGTTTGTAGTTTGCTAGGCAGAAAAATCAGAAGACAGGAGGTTAAGAATCCTTGAAGAGACTATTCTAGGGGCAAGTAATTCAAATCATATGTAATTCACTGAAGAAAAAGTTGCCCTCTGAAGTAGCCCTAACTCTCTAGCCCAGTGAGAATGTATATTCTAGAGGGAAAAAAACCTTGCATAATTCAAGTCTTAACAAGATATATCAATTAAGCAAAAGCAAAACCTATTCAGTTGTTAGAGGCAGATTTTCCACACTGTCCAGAGAGAACATGATCTTACTTTCCATTATAATTTGAATATATTCTTACTGTTAGACACAGGTAATTTATAAGGCTTTATTGTGGCTCCATTTTCTTTTGTTTTAGATTTTGAACTCACAGAATAACCTATTAGATATCAAAGTATGGAGAATAGGGTACCCTAGGTAGTACTATGACTATCCCCCATTATAAACAAACTGGCATTTGGCATATATGTTGACTTTTTGAAATTAACTTCATTAAAAATAAAAATATAACCTCAATCTTTTATAAATTGGTAAATGTAAATTAAGCCAATCAGTTCTATGTGTCTAGAAAAAAAGTGGATTTTATGGAGCTGTAGAGCTGAGGGCTGAGGGCCATACTCAGGAATAAGTCTTTTCTTGTACAAGGCAGGGATCATAGTCTAATTCTTGTATAGCTAGTGTTTGGCATGTAGTATTGGTGCTCTATTTAATGTAGTATTAATGAAACTCGTTGAATTTCAGAGATGGTAACTCCAGACCTCTAGTGAGAATAACTATAGGCATTTTGTGGCTCTATTCTTAGATTTATTCTCATGTCAAAAGAACAGTTCTGCCTTTTCTGTAACTCATCAGAAACAATTCATTAAGTGATGAAAATAGAATCCTCTAAACAAACCAGAGCCTAAAAAGACAAATAAAAGGTGTATGTATCTGTTAGAAACAAAGGAAGGGGTAGTGCATTTGAGAACAAAGTCTGTTTGCTTCACTGTCTTTATTTTTTTTAATAATTAAAACTTTATCTTTATTTTTCAGACCTTATTGCAATATGCAAGCAACAAGAATGCATCAGAACATATTGTGTATCTTCTGGAGGTATATCGACTTGCCATCCAAAGCTTTGCCAGTGCTCGCCCGTATTTAACTACTGAGTGTGAAGATGTCCTCTTAGTGCTTGGCAGATTAGTACTGTAAGTTTAAGAACTTAAATCATTCTTAAAATTGAGTATTTTTAGTTGTAATGTTTGCCTGACTTCTCTTTACTATGGCATCACATTTTTCAAAGCACCATCATTCATTTCGAATGAAATTTCCTTTGCTCTGAGCCTTCATATTCACATTTTCAGAAGATAAGGTATAAGTGAAGTTCCAGCCAAGCAGTGTAATCGTTAGTTGCCCCTAGAGTCTTTTTTCCTACTCAACACTTAGAATTCAAGAATGATGCATTTTCTCTCTGTCCTTAGGTATAGGTCAGTTTAAGTGACAGAGCATCTGGAAACTGTAGGGATCTTTGAGGAACACTTTGGTGGGGAAACACTGTGAAATTCTGCAGTTCAATTATATAATTTGAACTAAGAATTGTACTAGCAGAAAATATAGTATAAGTATAAGATTTTCACCCTCCCAAAAGTCCATAATAATTTAGCTGCTGTTTTAATATTTGGCCGTCTAAAAGCAGACAAAATTATACTTTTATTATAATTTTATTTGCTAATTGGAAAAATACAACAGATATTAGTTTTTAGTTGGAGAATCAGCTTGATTCAATTTACAGATTGTTTGGTAGGATAAATTTTAGCCTGTGTGGTCCATTTTATTTTTCTCTGGCCTTACCTGTTTTCTTCTATTGTCCAAAGCCCAAAACTTCTAAGATCATACGTTTATGGAACACAGACATTCAAAGTTTATAATCCCATTATTTCACCTCATAAGTTCCACTTTCTGTATTACCTGTGCTAATCCCTAAAGGGTAAAGTAACATTCTGTAAGATTTTAGAAAAGTGTTGGTTGACTGACATTTTGAGGCGATGTTTTTTCAAGTTGTTGTACACTTCCTTTTTAAAATTCTTCTTATTATTTCTTCTGGGTAATGATTAGGTTAGAAAGAACTTTTTTTCTTGCTTGACTTGTTAGAGGTAAAGAAATGGCCTTGCTTCCTCTGCAAGTGAGAAGAATCTATATAGATGACAGTTACATATATTTATCACTTTATCAGCTGAATTGACCATAGCATGAGTGTTTGTTTTCGCCTTCTAGAATCAGAATGGTTCCTATATGGGTACCCTCCCTACAACCTAATAAACTAAATAAAAACTGTTTAGAATGTGATTTCTAAAAGGTTTATATTTTTAGCAGTGTACCAAAGCCACAGTATAATTACAAAGACTTACAGTTTTCTTTTCTTTTTTAAAGTTGAAAAGTTAATGTAACAGTGTTGAAGAAAAATTTTAAAGAGTGAAAAGCAAATTTCAAATAGTCTAAATAAACAGAAAATGTATATTTAGTATTACTGTCATACTGTACTTGACTATGACTATAACCACCTTTACATACTGACTGACTTATTTATATTGTAGGAGTTGTTTTGAATTACTGCTTTCAGTGTCTGAAAGTGAACTGCCATGTGAAACCTGGGTACTCTTCCTTCAGTCTCTACAGGTGAGTTGGTTTGGGCTCAAAAAAGTTCTCTATTTAGTTGTCCAAAATACCTAGTTAATTTTTTCCAGCAAACTAAAATTGGAAATTAGAACAAAAAGAAGTTCTAATTTGTGAGAAAGAAGCCTTCCATATGAAGGGAATGTGTTAAAAATGTTTTTTTTTCTTTCATTTGATTTTGTTAGCCTTTACATAGTTAGAAATCAACAAAAAAGTTTTCATTCTTCAAAAACAATGTTTTAGAATAAAACTATTAAAAATATCAAATTGTATATGGTTATAAGGTATTTGGATCATTCATAGTACACTTATCTGGTAATTTCCTCCTAACCCTTCAGGGACTTACAATGCTAAATCTCTTAAACAACCAGAATAGTCATCAGAGAGTCTATTCATCGATTTTATTTACAGGAGAGCTATGCTGGCTCTCCTGTTAGCTTGATTATCAGCGTTCTTAGATGAGCAGGTCAGAAAGTAGCAAGTTGGGGAGGAGAGAGTGAGGTAGGAGGACAAGCAAGTGCACTGCCAGCAACAGGAAGCAAATTTGCCTGGTACTGGTAGAGATAGAAAGACTATTTAAAGAAAATAGACATAATAAGTAAAATAGCTACCATTTATTTATTGTCATTAATTATGTGCCAAACACTGATCTACATTAAGTTTTACATTTTGTATCTTTTAATCAAATTGCAGACCTTATAACGTAGAGATCGTTTGAATCTCCATTTACAAATGGGGAGACAGGCATAGTGAGGTTAGTTTGCCCAAAGTTACACCTAGCCTCATACCTAGAGCTTGCTTTGTTTAACTGATTTCTTGAGGACACAGACTCCTTCGTAGCCTGGACCTGTTTCATGTAGGCATGGGTAAAGATTTGCATGTTAACAGACACACCTCATTATCTGGAAATTTCTTTCTTTTGGGATATGTAACCCAAAATGAAATGATGTAATGTTAATCTAAATCCATTTTCTCTTTGGGAGAATTCTTTGTCATGTTCTTGGCCTTTTTAAATCCCTATAATGTGGTCCTAATTCTTCACATATTTATACAACTGTTAAAAGTATCTTTCATACATACCACATTGATTTTGTCAGTCTGTGTTTTCAGGCCTGCTAGTAGTATTGTCCTGGCATAAGACCGTCTAGTAGGTCAAATGTACTAATTCTTATTAGGGCTTTTAGTACTATTTGTATTAGTATCCTTTGCAGAGAGAGTATTTCTCATATTTTTTCATTCTTTTCTTAGATTATATGCCTGAATAAAATATGTACCTTTTTTCTTCCACCTGTGTGGCTTTTCCCAGTGTTTATCAGATATTTAGAATACATTTTTGAATGTGTCTTCAATAAAATAAATCCAGTAGAGGTACAGATAAATATGACATGATTCCTGTTGAAATCTAAAAGATAAAACCCTGAAGTTTTCTTATTTTAGGTGATAAATGGACAAGTCAGCAGACAGTTTTGAGGATACTTTTGCTAAGAGAATGGTTTTACTAGAGCAGGCTATAGACGGAACATTTTCAACCACTGTTTACAGCTTGTGTAATATTTCCAGACCTTTTCTTTACGGATATAAAAATATACTCTGATATGGATTTTTTAATAAACAAAAATGAGATCCTGTTTTTTGCAGCTTTTAAAAAAATTAATTTTGTCATGGACATTTGTCTAGGATTGCGTATGTTGATCTTCCTTGATGACTCCTGTTATTCTGTTACATGGTTGCACCGTAAATTATTTGGCCAAATCTCTTTGCTGTTTATTTTAAATAGTGAACATCTTGTGCTAATATTTCTGTATTGTAGATTTCAAGATGTGGACTCAGGATAGTTTTACCTTAAAAGATAAAGCATTCTAAGTTTTAAAATTATTTTAAAAATTCCATTGTAGTTCTAAAAGAGTATTCAGTGCTACTTTTAAAAAGTAATTTTGGTATAATAAATGCATATCTATTGGTAATAAAGAATTATGCACATCATTCTTACTCAGAATAAACTATATTTTGAACAGATGAAAAATTTAGAAAACTTTTTGTTTTTACCACAAACTATGGTCTTTTATTTTAGTTCCTGTGTATCATGTTAGGTGAGAGTATTCTGCTAAAGTGTAATGGTATGGTCTGTTAGATATTACAAATAATGGTAACCAAATACAGCAAATTCTGAAATTTCACGTGGAATCTTCATCTTCATTGCAATGTAAATGCCTGTTGTCCTAAATAAAGCAAAATGAAGCCTGAGGACAGTTCAAGCCATTAAAGGAAAATTGCAGTATTTAAACATTGCAGTTAGTTAACTGTTAATTGGAAATACCACTTCTGTGTCAATTATATATTTTAAACTCTTTCTCAGCAGAAAAACTCAGCATATTGGGAGGGAGGAAAAGGATTGAGAGAGAGAGTGTGTGTGTGTTAAAACCCTATCATTCTGACATGAAAGTTAAGGGGGGAAAATAAAGTTAGTTTTTATATTCCACTTAAGTGAATATAAGATAATATTCTTAGGTTTGTGAGGATTTTTAACCTGTATTTCCAAAGGAATATTGCTATCAATGAAAGCTTATGTTCTTTGAGAATTTTAGCAGCCTAAAATCAGGGAAAACAAGTTAAAATTTTAGACTATGAGAACAACCAATAATCCTCACTAGTAATGGAGGACAGTGAGACATATACTTAACCATTTATGTCAAGTTAAATTTTTGACCCCTTTCCTCCCCACCCTTTGTGTTTATAAAGTATTTTAAAGAACAAACTAGCATTTACATTTTGTTTTCTGAGGAGGTGGAATGATAGCTAATAACCTAGACTTTCCATGACAGTTTATCTAGAGCCACCTGTCATTTAAAAAGCCATTTGATAGAAGAATTTAAATAATTAAAAATATAACAATAGATGTCATTAAGTCATACTTCTATTAGAAGGAATAAGTTGCCTGTGTGAATACTGCAGAATCCTTTAAAAGAAAGCTGTACCAATCAGTGGCCTTAAAATAATTTAGTCATTTAAGGATGTAAGTTGAATTGTGGTGATTTTACCTAAGGGGAATTTAGGAAAACATTTTACAGGTGCTTTTTAACTTAGTGAAAATCCCCTAGTTTCAGTTTAAAAAAGCAGCAACAATTTCACAAAGCTTTGAGGATAGTTTTTTCCTATTTATTTATTTTTAGAAAATCCAAGATATAGGTCTTTTCGTGGACTTTCAGATATATTGAGAAGGCAAAACTACTTTTTATATTGCTTATTAGCCTGTTTTCTAGATATGCTGTGTGTTGGTTTTTTTTTAGGAGTCACATGATGCATTATTGGAATTTGGGAATAATAACCTGCAAATATTGGTTCATGTTACCAAGGAGGGGGTGTGGAAAAACCCTATTCTTCTTAAAATTCTGTCTCAACAGCCAGTAGAAACAGAGGAAGGTAAGCTAAAACTATACTAACTATTGAAGGAGGATTTAGTTCTAAGAGAAACAAAATTTATTTATGTATTAAAATTTTGTGAATTTCACCTGTGTATCTATACCCAGTCATTCTGTTCTCCTTTGAATACTAAAAAACTATTGCTATTACTATTATGGTATTACATATGGTATTATTTAAATATATATGTGGTATTTTATATATATATATATATATATATATATATAATGGTATTACTGTTACACCATTAGCATTTAATGTTTTGCCTAAGGATTCTTGAATTTTTAATCATTTTTTTAACTTTTTTTTATTGAGTTCTAGTTTTAATCAGTGTTTTAAAAGTATCCATTTGTACTTATTTAAAAATGTTGCATTGAATAGCAATATACAGAGTTCCTGAGATAGAAATGAATAATCTGCTTCCAGTCTTTGATATATAGTAGAGGTTTGCTTATATTTTGTTTCCTGGTTACTATAGCTAAGGAGTATGAAAAAAATTGCTTTTTATTTTAAATTTATGAAATTTTGAAACTTCAGTGTTTTGTAAAGAAATGCAGAGAAAGATTTTGTTTGCAAAGTTGTCAGTTTAAAACCAAATTTATGAATTTGAGTTAACATTTGTACTTTAGACACATAAAATATCTCATTTTACATGACCAACAATTAGGATTTCATTTGCTTGAAGTTAGTGAAAAATTTAAAAGGATCACATTCTGCTAAGTATGTTTCTGGAATAAAAATGAGTTTCAGAACGATTTTATTTACACTTTTGTTATATCTTTAGTTCAAGTCTCAGACAGCCCATTTGAATGCTGATGTCTTAAAATGTCCTAGTTAGCTTATTCCTTCAGGTTTAACAGCCTACTGTATACATGCTGTTTGGGTTTTTCTGTATAGTGAGAAGATTGGCAATAAGAATTCTCATTTTCTTTTGATCCTTTTTCTCTGATAATTCTACTGCGTATTAGTTATACTGACAAGAAAAGAAATGAATAAGGAAAAGAACTGTTAAAGAGAAGAGAGACTGGTATTTATTGTTTTCTATTGAGGTTCCCAATAAAAATGGCATCCTTTTGTAAACATAGGCAGATGGAGGCAAAATATCATCTTTATTATTAGTAAAAGTTGTTAGAGGACAGAACCAAATAGTTGTAAAAGGATCCCAGAATTAGGCGGATCCTAGTCCAGAGAAGGCTTGACAAGAGTAGAGAACATATGGTCCCTGTAAACAGGCCTGAGCCCAAGAGGAAAAAGGATGCAGTTACATTAAATGTCCCCAATTTATCTTCCCCAGTGCACTAATCAAATATATCACTTCACCTCAGGGGTTAACAGCACTTAATTTCTTTTCATATAGAGAAAAATCAGAAAATAGGGAGAAGCACTGTTTACCTAATATCCCATAGTATCCTATATATTCAGTAAAGATTAAGCACTATCTATAAAACTCTGAATGGGGTGTAGGATACCAACACATGTAAGAAATTATTCTGAGAACTACAGTGTAAGTGGTAGGCCTGCTTCCTTTCTCAGTTGGCCCTTAACAGTTTCTGGTCAAAGATTAGAAAACCTCCTTTATAGTTCGACTGGCCCTGCAGCCCAGATGTTAGTGTATTTGATGCTAGAAAGCAGTGACTATCATTTCATTGCTTGCCTTTTTTCAATAACGTAGTAATCAGAAGCATAAAAGTACAGATTTTTTAACCTCCAGGTAACTCTTAGTTTTTTGAATTAAAAAAAAGTCTATTAGGTAGACTTTTAATTTTTCCTGCTGTGAATTCTTGAATTTTGTAAACCCCCCCCCACCAAATAAAAAGCAGTTTGTTACTGAAGTATGTAATAAGTACCAGTTGTTGACACTTCTGCCTGTCATGATCAGCAAGGAAATGAGTGAGCCCTCCCACCCAGGTATCAAAGGGCTTTCTACCCCAGGCCTCCCTATCAGCCCACCACAGAAGGCAGGGATGGTGAGAACCCACTGATGGTTCCTGGCCTGAGCCCCAGTGCTCACAAAACTGCCCCAGTGGCAATGGCAGTGGCCCACAGCCCCAGAGACCTCAGGCCCATAAACCCTGTAGACCCTCCTTTCATTGTAATAGAGTGATTCCAATTCAAAGGATACTCAGAGCTACCATCTGGTATCTGCCAGTTTTTCCATCTGACCTGTACCTTACCCAGCACCTTCCTCCTCCCTTTCCCATAATTCATGACACTAAAACACTGACTTTTCCACACTTTCTTTGAGACTCTGGAGGGCCAAAGCAACAACCTTTTGCTTTTTCCCCCTCTCTCCCCTACCAAGGGTTGAAGGAAGGAATCATCCTATTTGTTCAGAGGCACTAACTTCCTCCCCTAAATCAAGCTAAGAAGGAACCAGCCAGCTCTTACCTCTTCCTGGTTGGTTTTCTTTCACACCCCAATTTATTTTATGTTTCCCTTCTACTACGTACCTCTGTAGCCATTTTATGAATTGTCTGTCATATGCTATCTGAGCCTTTAGTAAAAACAAAAAGTCTTTTCTGTTAAAAAGGAAAAAAGCAAACTTTTAAAGCTGGACCTTAAATGTTACCTACCATTTTTTCACAATGAAATATGCAAGAGGCAAACTGTCATGATGTTTGCAACTTACTTTTAAATGGCTCAGAAAAAGAAAAGCTAGACAAATATGGTGGACCAGTTCAATTGTTGAATCTAGATGGAGAGGATATATGATTAAAAAATTTTTGTGTATTAAAATGTTTTAAAAAGTAAATAAAGGATCACAATTGGTAGACTTCTCAGTGTACACTTTATTGTATCATTTTAAATATTGAGGTGTATGGATGATTTCCTTTTTAAAAGTATAGTTAAGACTGATTTTAACTTAAAATGCTTTTTAAAATGCAAGACTGATCTATGTGTTAAAAATTGTTACAGTAGTTTAACTGTGGTTGTAATATGTTGAGTAAAATAGTTTTATCATAAAAATAATAGCTATGATTTATAGACTGCCTGTTATATGCTGGACACTGTATTAGTACTTTCCGTCTCATTTAATCCATTAAACAGGTGAGAGATTACACATGCCTAAGGCCACGTAGTTAAAATTGTGGAGGCAGAATTTGAGCCCAGATGATGAGATATTTTAAAGTTTTTGATTGATTAAAAGCAACCTTTTGGTTGCTAAATATGTGTTTTTATTAAACATCTCTAATATATAAGGCATTGTGATTAGTACTGTAGGGAATACGAAAGTTAAGACATGACATTGGCTCACAAATTGCTGACAGTGTAATAAGGGAGATAGCAGACAAAAAATAGTAACTGCCTGGCCCTGTGCTCAGTGTCTTACCTGCACTACTAGTATTGCATTTATGATTCTTTCATCTCTGTGAGGTAGCTGTTACTAAACTTTTCACAGATGAAGAAACTTGAAAGCTCAGAAAGGTCAATTTGTCCCAGGGTCTCACAGCTAGCATATGTGAGTCATAATTCAACCTCAGATTTGGTGATTCCAGAATCTAAGATCTTAACCTTTGTACACTCAAATCCTTTATTACTGTACTTAAAGAGAAACTAAGTGTGTAAAAGAAGTACTTCTTTTAGAAGAATTTAGAAGGGAATGGATTGTGTAGATTACATGCCTTTTTTTCAAGTGCAGGATTTGTGGAAATGCATACAACCTGGTAGAGCAGATAAACAGCAGAATCTGATGTTAGGCTGACTAGGATGTAGGGTGACACATGTGGCAGGAAATAATATAGAGAAATTAAATTGGAGAGAATTTTAAAAAGAATTGCTAGGGCACAGTAACTAAGTTGATTTCCTTGGAAAAAAGGAGTTGGCAAGGAAGGATAATGCCAGAATTTCATTTCTTTCTGATTAAGAGAATACCATTACTGAATTAGAAGTGGAGAATGAGGAGTAGCTATTTGAGTGGGAAATATGATTGTGAGTTCATTTGGTGGAATTTAGTGCTTGTGGGACTAAAATGGAAAAGCCTAAGTGCAAGTGATCTGTTTTCTTTTTGACCTTGACTGTGTGTTAAGAGTATCTATGGAATTTAAAACCAACACGTGCACATGCGCACACACACACTCCAAAGTCCAGGCTCCACCTGCTAAGTCAAAATCTGCAGAGTTGGAGCTCTGGAATGCTGACCTTTTTGAAGTGTCACAGTAAACAGGCACCTTTCACCTGTAAGTGCTGGGAGTATAAATTGATACAATCTCTGGAGATGAGTTTGGTAGCAGTTTCACGTCTAGGAATTTTTTCTATAGATACAGTCATGCATGTGTGAAATGGCCTCTGTACAAGGCCATAAATTGTAGTGTTATTGATTATTGCCAGAGAATAGAAACAACTTGCAAGTGTATTGGGAGGGAATTGGTTAAGTTAATTATAGTACATCCATACAGTGGAATAAAAATCAGTTGTTAAAAGTATTGAAGTAGCTCTAAATGTATAGTGATGTGATAGAATGACCTGTGTGATATATTAAGTGGGAAAAGAAATATGTCTTCTGTACTCAGAATGTTCTGGAAGGATAAACAAGAAATTGGAAATGGTTATTGTTTCTTGGGGAGAGAGACTAGGAGCCTGGAGTCAGGGTAAAAGGGAGACAACTTTTACCTGTATACCTTTTTGTGTGTCTTTTGAATTTTGTGTTACGTGCATATATGGTGTTACTTATTTTTTTAAAGAGAATTTAAAAATTTCTTTCAGTTGATTCTGATATGTAGTTAAGATTGGGCCAGTGGTTGCCTCTGCTCCTCTCCTCATGGTTTATTATTAGTAATAATGAGTTCTATTCCACTTGTGGCCTGTAGACCTAACAACATGGCTGTCACCTGAGAGGCTTGTTAGCAAAGCACAGTCTCAGGTCCCAGCCCAGACCTACAGAATTAGAATCTGCATTTTAATAAGATTCCCCAAGTGATCTGGAAGGCACTTTCAAGTTTGAGAAACGACATTTAGGTGAACCACCTAAAGTAGTTGTTCACTTGCCGTTTGTCTTGACATGTATGTTCCCACCTCTGTTCTTTATATGTGGTTACTGTGTAATGATGCCACAAGCTTGTTGAGTATTTACTAGTCATAAATTGAGGGCTTGTCCAGAACACTGTACCCATCAGTGCTCAGGTGCTTGATATTCAGTACTGCTCAGAGCAGCATTTTCCAAAGTGTGTACTGAACCAGGAACATGGATTTTACATTGTACTAATGATGTGTGTAAAAGGGTTCTCTGGTCAAATCAGTTTGGGAAACATAGGGTTAAATAAAAGTGAACAGTTTTCTTTATTGCAGGACTGTTCAGAGATTTGACCAAGGAATCCTTTTTTTTTCTAGGGCTATCTCTCAGGTCTTTTGGTCGGTGGAACACACTTTGAGAAATGCCTGGTTTAGAGGAAAGACCACCACTGGCTTTGGAATCCTTGGCAAGTTACCTAATTTCTCTGAGTATTAATTTTCCTAACCTTACTGGGGATAATAATACTTGCCTTGGTGGTGGTGTGAAGAATAAATGAGAGGTATATAAAAACATTCAGCTTAGAGCTTGGTGTCTCATAAGTGGTCACGTGGTAGTTGTTATACTACACAGGATACTTGCCTTTTTCCCTGTACTTATGCTAATAGTTCATTTTAGTATTCCTTACTGTCCTTATCAGAAAATGAGGGAAGAGAAGATCAAATAATGAATTTTGATGAAATGTTTATATCTTTATTGAAGGTTTAGTGTTCAAAATAAAACTACTAAGTAATGTGGGAATGATTAGCAAAATTAACTTATTTTGGTTCTTTGCTCTGTTAGATGAGTATTGAGATCAGAATGAATTTCCCAGTTAAATCAACTGACTTTTTATCCACTAAAAACAAACAACAACAAAAGATACCAAACTTTCATCTTTACTGCTTTTACATGTTATGTTATCAAAGTATTTTATTTTTCCTTTTTTCTAGTCAATAAGTTGATTGCACAAGAAGGACCTTTCTTTCTACAAATGCGAATAAAACATTTGTTGAAATCTAACTGCATTCCCCAGGCTACTGCTTTATCAAAACTATGTGCAGAATCTAAAGAAATTTCAAATGTGTCATCTTTTCAGCAAGCCTATATCACATGCTTATGTTCCATTCTTCCTAATGAAGATGCTATTAAGGAGGTGAGTAAAGCACATAACTGCTGTTGTCACTGACACTATGAATTTAATAGATTTTAATAATTGTTGGATGGTAGGATGAAAACCAAGACTCTTTTTTTCTTTCCCAGGCTACTGGAAAGTACCATTTTAATTGTATATTGAACTGTTGAACAGATTGAATATAAGGTTATGGCTTGTGGGTGGATTTGAGAAGTAGATAATTAAAGAATATGCAGATGGATGTTTATGTATTTGGGTGACGGTTTGCTTAGAAATCTTTAAATGTGAAAGCCATTTTTTCTTAAAGTAATGATTTCTCTCTGTTTGGAAAATGCAGAAATTGTTAATAGTGGTGTCAAGGGATAAACTAAGGAGAGTGGCACTTAACTTTAGCTTGTTACTTTATGCATTTAATTCTAAGCAGAGACATGTAGCGCTTTAGAACTCAGGAATACATTTTGATCAGCAATTAAACGGACAAATAGGATCCTATGGAAAATATAATAAAGTGATTAAGACCTTTAACTATTTTATTAGTCAGATTGCATCCTTTTTAAAATAAACCCAATCATTGTTTTCCTTAGAAAAGTTAGAATTAGTTTTCTCTAATAGCTTTTGATAAATTATACAGAGAAAAATGAGTAATTCCTAGCCTGTGTTCCATCATCTACCTTTAATTCTTTTACCTGCCATTCAGCTCTTACTTACAGATCCTCATTTTACCTCTGTATTTTAGATTTAGGAATTCCCAGGATATGGTTCTATGCTGGAGTAATTCTTAAAATTTTAAGACAATTTCAACTATAAATATTCTTACTCTCCAAATGAAACTCTCCATCTTTCCACTTCACTCCCTTTAATATACAGACTCTACCAGAACCAACAATCTATCGATCTTACTAGCTTTTCACTCTCCTTTCCTTCATCCTCCCCAAGTACTCAGGTCCCTCCTTACTCTGCTTTTTCAAAGTCAGTCATTATTATCACTCCCTTGCATAGACCCTCAATCCCTCTGCTGGTCTCTTCCTTACTTGTAGTTATTTGACTAACCTGTATCCTCATTATCCCTACATCTGCACCTACTCTATATCTTTACCTGCACCAGTGGGGCCATACTTGTTTGGAGAAGAACCTGCCAAATGTTTTTACTTTAATTCAGTTACACTGTATTTCTTTAGTCCAGTCCCTCTCCCACTCTCTTAGATTACTATTTCATACTTTTTCCTTTCTCTTTAAACCTACTGTTCAGTACCTTCTCGCCCATCTCTCAGTCCGCTGATGAGCTTTTTTCTTTTTCTCTGAGGGAGAAAAAAATCTTTGTATAGGATGTATCATAATTAGACTTATTGTGATGATCAGCTTGAAATATATAGAAATAGTGAATCACTATGTTGTGTAACAGGAACTAACATAGTGTTTTAGCCCAATTATACTTCAAAAATAAACTCATAGAAAAAGAGATCAGATTTGTGGTTACCAGAGGTTGGGGGGTGGGGGTGGGGGATTGGATGAAGGCAGTCAGAAAGTATAAACTTCCAGCTATAAGATAAATAAGTACTAGAGGTTTAATGTACAGTATGATAATCAACACTGCTATATGTCATATATGAAACTTGTTGAGAGAGTAAGACCTAAGAGTTCTCATCACAAGAAAAAATACTTAAATTTGGATCTAAATGAGAGGAGGGATATTTACTAAACTTAACTGTGATAATCACTTCATGATGTACATAAGCGAGATCTTTATGCTTTACATCGTAAACTTATACAGTGCTGTATTTCAATATTATCTCAGTAAAACTGGAAGAAAAAATAAATCCAATGATGATTTCTCAATTCTCATCTTTATCCATCTGAATTCTTTGTCTTTTAAACTTTTAACAGATTTTTCCACTTGGCTTCTAGGGTACACACACTTAGTTTTCTGTCTATTTGGCTGGTTGCTCTTTCTTATTTCTGCTTGTTCTTCCTCCTCATCTCTCTGGTGATTGAATGTCATACTTTAGGACTCTGTGTGTATGCTCGCTTTTCTACCTACGTGCATTCCTTCGGTGGTCTTTTGAACAAGCCAAGCATATTCCCTACCCTATCCCCCGACTCTGTCCTATTTTTCTTATTGCCTGTCATTGTTGTAAACATTCACAGATCCATCTGAAATGGCCTCCATCACTGTCTGTTCCCTTACCTACCTGTTTTTTCTTTATAGTTCATGTCACTACTTCTGGCCATCATATTTGCTTATTCTCTGTTTCCTCCCACTAGATTGAAAACCTTGTAAGGAAAAGGACATAGGTTTGTTCACTGTTGTAGTGCTACATTCTTAAAGAATATGTAGCCACATAGTAGGCAGGCATAAGGGGCTAAAATATAAGCCTATATGCTAATTTATTTATTTGCAGTGCTGGGAAGAGCGAAGAGATGGGAGACTGTTTACCTCTAATAACAGCCACAATATTATGTGTTTGGGAAACTTAATCAGACTAAGATGTAGTAATGGTTATTCTCAGCACTTGATATGTACCAAAAGAATTCAGAAGCAAAATGCTAGACCTTGGATTTGATTCCTCATCATCCTATAACATGTAACAACTTTTCCTTTAATCTCTCAGTCTGTTTATTTAAAACCTATTTTATTTTTAGCATTGTATCAGGCATTGGCAAATACATCAGAGCGTATATGGCTTAATTTGGTTACCAGACACAGTAATAGGAAGATAAGTACTAAGCTATATGATAGTGCCTCTAAATTCAGTAGAAGTGTAGAAAGAGAAAATATCTTTGTAGACTGGTACATTAGACTTTATAAAAATTGATCCTTGAGTTGGACCTTGAAATAATGGTGAAGTTTGGATAGATAGAAAGAATGGTTTTGAAATAACAGACTGTGGCAGTAAAGGCACAAATGAATGTGTACTTCGTATGGAACCACTAGAGAACACCTTGCCTGGGGCAGAGAGTGGGTGGTAAGGTCTTGTGAGAGATAAGACCTGTTGGGTAGGAAAAAGGACAGCCTTGGAAACTCCAGTGCATTAGAACTTAGATTTGATGCAAATGTTTGCCAACCTTTGCTATACAAGATTCAGATTTTCCAGTGTATTATAACCATTAAATATCATTTAGTTGAACCTTCTATGTTTTACCAGTGATGAGACTGAGGCCAACATGGTAATATTTCCAGGGCCCTACCTTCATTAAACTAATTATTAAGTCAATCCCAGGCTGGAACACATCTCCTGGCTCCCTAGCCAGCCCTCTTTCCACTTTACAATTTATTTCTAGTTGGTAAACACTGATGAGTCATATTCTAATAGGAAATATCTTGGCAATATATCATTCTATTCATAGTTTTATCTAGGTGTGATTTAAAACACTTTTATACTGATTGGAATTAATTTGTTAAATATATCAACACAAAACGTTTGGTATACATTATAAAGTTGTTTTAAAAGCAACAGTCTTACCATCATAATTAGTCTCTTATTCAGTGATGCTTTCTTTTGCAAATAAGAACAGAATTAAAGAGATCTTTAAGATTTGCTTTGGAATACCAAAGAATCACTAGATGTTCATTAATTGGATTTTAAAATCAACATATGTTCTACCCCAGCAGATACACACATTTGCCATCTACTCCAGCTGAGTTCAGGAGAAGAGTCAAATTAACTTGAGCGACAGCTGGGAATAAAAGTACTTGTATGTTGGCACCTGTGGGTATCACAATAATGGGTGTGTGTAATAGGAAACCTCTGCTGGGGAAGATTTAGCCAGACACATACAATTAAGATTAATTGACAGGGTCAGCTTGAAAGCCAGAATTCAGAACTCCATGGAATCCAGGGTTTCTAGGTTGTAAATAACTCCATTTAGAATTGAATGAGATGACAGTGCTATTAATTTTACATATGAAAGGACTTTAATGAACGTTACAGTTTAGCCATGGTCTGTTGTCCCAAGTGTACCTATATTTTTTTCGTTATTGAAAGAGAAAATCTTGGCAGAGGTCAAGTTTACCACGTATTATGTAGTGGACAATGATGTTTTTTAAACATGAAGCATTTCTATTGTTATGAAGAGCCAAGAAATCTGTCTGCAGAGTTCTTGGCACAGTTAAGGTAGAGGTTCATTTCAGTCTTGATCCCTGAATGAACTAGTGTCTCTAATGTGGTTAACAGACACCGTCACAGAGGCTTGTTTCTTCTCTTGATGGGGAAACGAAAAGACAAACAGGATCTGATTTACTCACCAGTCTGACGCTGTTGGGAATTGACATAGTCACTAGGTATATAAATGATAAACAGAGCAAATACATTTAAACAGGACCTATTGGGGATTCAATTTGGGAGTAGAAAAAACAGTAAACAAGAGCACAGAAATTCCATATATAGCTTAAATAAGAAGATCTGGCTGGATCCTGCACAATACAAAAATAAAGTATATAATTAAATTTAAAATTTATCCTTATGGTCATATGGAGAATGAGATGTACACTCAGAAAATACACTAAAGGTAGAAAGGCTGTATGAAGAAGTTGAGGATTTGCCTATTTAAATATTTTATCTTCTAAAGCAGAGTTCTTTAAGTAGTTCTTTTACATTGAAGAGACATTTTCCCAGAACTTAGTATGTATTTGGATCTCACTTGTATTCTCACTTTCATGGGTTATGTGTGGGTATTTTGGTTGATGTATGATTACACTGGAGGAGTCCTTATGGAGAGTTAGTCAGACACATCATTTTCAAGAATTCAGTAGGATATTTCAGGCATCTCTCAGATACTCTCAGTCATAGGATTTAATTAGAAGTATCAGTGACCATTTATTTCTTTAAGAAACATACAAGTAACTACTCACTATCATACTATTGCATACTATTGTGATATTGCTGCGTTTTAAAAGAAGCCTGATTTTTAGAAGCAAAGCTTTTTTTTACCAGGTGATATCTATGAACCTAACAGGAATGATTCTCCCAAAGGTAGACCCAGGATTACTTGAAATGTAGGCTTGTTAACTGTAACTCGCCCCTTTCTCCTACTCAGGGATGCAAATGAGACGAGTCTTATATATGAATAACCTTAAATCCACTTTGATTGCTTTTAGAAAAAACACTTACCAGCTTGTTTTTAAAATCTATTATTAGAAACAAATTATTTGCATTATACCCCAGAACTAATCAGGAAAATTTACTAGATTGAAAACCACTATTCTAGACAAAGGTAAATGATAAAATATTCCAGTAATGGCACTGGCCAGAAAACTAGTTTACCTTGGTAGCCTAAACATGAAAATAACGTAAGACAAATATGACATCTCTGCCTACGTTCTTTTATGCCAGTTTGCTACCTCTCATATCATTGATGTTTAATTTGCTGATTATTATGAAAGCCTTACAATCACATGTGTTCTTGTCACCACAGTTCATTTTCTACAGTAGCCATGGTACTGTACAATTTCTTTTTTCAATAGTATTAGATACTTTATTTTCAGATAATTTTAGATTTATATGTTATTGTAAGAAATAATACAGGCATGCCCTCCAGTGACTTAATATATATTCATTGGAGACTCTACTAGGCACAAGAGGTAAAAAGATGAACGAGACACAAGGGACAGCAACAGCAGACAGTATTTACACAATGTGAGACTTGAAGAAAGGTCTGTGCTGGAGTTGAGTTCCAAGTCATCAGTATTTGAAACCAGAGAATGGAAGAGACTTAACTTTTTCAGAACTCTGGAAATTAAAGGTTTACCACAATCCAAGAAGGTTTTATTCAAGAAAAACAGCTGAACCTAAGAACAGTGAGCTTAGTAGCATTTTAACTTGCTCTACTTCTCACTTCCCTCTCCCCAGCTTCACAGTAACTTTGAAAACCAGTAGGCTAGCAGCCACTCGAGGAAGCAGTATGATTTTGGAACTGTGCAAAAGCCCATCCTTACAGAACTGTCACTATTTGGCAACTTTGTGAAAAGCTCTGTTCTCCGGATTTGTCTTTATTTGACTCAGAGTTCACTCTGCCAAAAGCTTTGTCCCAGAGCATTTGTCAAAAACAATCAGTGGTAATTGTTTAACATGATAGTTGTCTGAGATAACATGACCAGTTGAGCTAACAGAAAGCTGACAAAACAAGTTAAAAAAAAAGAAAAAGAAAAACTGGGAAATGGGGTGTCCATAAAGGACTTTGAAAATCTCTGATATATTCCTAGTACTCTGAAAAGTAACACACATATATAGTGCTGTATGTCTGCTGAAGAATGACCTGAGAAGGTCCTAATCCCTCACCTCTTGTTTACCTTGAGGCTCTACACAAGTAGGAAATGGAGGGCAAGGCAGAGTTGTAAACTGCCTGCTGAAATATGGAAAGCATGCCCCAACACACACACAGCTGCTTGGCAGAAGCAGAGAGACTTAACTTATTTAAGGTGTTTAAGCAACGTATTCTGCATCTTGAATAAAGTTAACCAAGCAGACTATAGTGGCTACATATGACAGAGAATACAGTTTTTACAGAATTATTCCAGAAAAGTCACTAAACAAACAAATAGTAACAAATAATAAAACCCTAAAGAGGTGGAAAATTCTGGTTTCCAAAGTTGCCGCTATATATTATTTAAAATATCCACTTACCATATAAAGAAACATGGTGGTCCATACACAGGGAAAAAGGCAGCCAACAGAAACTTAGGATGGCCAGATGTTTGACTTACTAGAAAAAGACTTTATTATTTTTTTACATTATTTTTATTGAGGTATAATCAGTTTAAGAAAGAGACTTTAAATCAGCTATTATAACTCAATTCTTTTTTAAAAAATTCCTGTATTTTTTATTTAAAATGTATTAGTTTCTGATGTACAGCATAGTGATTCAGTTATATATATATTATCTATATATATATTATATATATATATTCTTTTCATGTTCTTTTTCATTACAAGTACTACAAGCAATTGAATATAGTTCCCTGTGCTATACAGTAGGACCTTGTTGTTTATTTATTCTGTACATAGTAGTTTGTATCAGCCAATCCCAGACTCCCAATTTAAACCCTCCTTTCCCCCTGGTAACCATAAATTTGTTTTCTATGTCTATGAGTCTCTTTCTGTTTTATAAATAAATTTTTGTGTCTTTTTTTTAGATTCCACATTTAAATTCTATTATATATATTTGTGTTTCTCTGTCTGACTGACTTCACTTAGGTCCATCCATGTTGCTGCAAGTGACATTATTTAATTTCCTTTTTATGGATGTGTGTGTGTGTGTGTGTGTGTATGTATCTACCTACCTACCTCATTTTCTTTACTCATCTGTTGATACACACTTAGGTTGCTTCCAGGTCTAAGTGCTGCTGTGAACATTGGGGTGCATGTGTCTTTTCAGATTACAGTTTTCTCCAGACATATGCCCAGGGATGGGATTGCTGGATCATACGGTATCTCTGTTTTTAGTTTTTTAAGGAACCTTCATACTCTTCTCCATAGTGGCTGGACCAATTTACATTCCCACCAACAGTGTAGGAGAGTTCCTTTTTCTCCGTATCTTCTCTAGCATTTATTATTTGTTGAGTTTTTGATGATGACCATTCTGACCATGTGAGGTACCTCATTATAGATTTGACTTGCATTTCTGTAATAATTAGTAATGTTGAGCATCTTTTTGTATGCCTGCTGGTCATCTGCATGTCTTCTTTGGAGAAATGTCTATTTAGATTTCTGCCCATTTTTCGATTGGGTTGTTTGTTTTTTGATACAGAGCTGTGTAAGCTGCTTGTATATTTTGGAAATTAATCCCCTGTCAGTCGCATTGTTTGCAAATATTTTCTCCCATTCTTTTCGTTTTGTTTATGGTTTCCTTTGCTGTGCAAAAGCTTTAAAGTTTAATTAGGTCCCATTTGTTTATTTTGTTTTTATTTCCATTACTCTAGGAAATAGATCCAAAAAAAAATTTCTGCAGTTTATGTCAAAGAGTGTTCTGCCTGTTTTCCTTTAGGAGTTTAATAGTATCTGGTTTTACATTTAGGTCTTTAATACATTTTGAATTTATTTTTATATATGGTGTTAGAGAATGTTCTGATTTCATTCTTTTACATGTAGCTATCAAGTTTTCCCAGCACCACTTATTGAAGAAACTGTCTTTTCTCTGTCATGTGTTCTTGCCTCCTTTGTTGTAGATTAATTGACCATAAGTGCATGGGTTTATTTCTAGGCTTTCTATCCTGTTCCATTAAATACACTCAATTCTTGTCATTTGCGATAGTTATATTCTATACAGTCACCCCAAATGCTGGATTAGCTAATACTTAAACTGTTGCTCCTAGGGGAAATACAAGGTTAGGTTTCTGCAAGCCTCTGGTCAATCATTTTTGTCAACTGTTCAATACATAACCTAGTTTTATGTATGCTTCTGTTTAAAGATACTTATTTAATTTATATTGTTGATTCAGTAACATTGAACTCATAGCCAGCAGCATTGTAACTCATGCCTCAGTGAAGCTTATTTAACACATGTATTTTCTCCATAAGGCACATCACAGCCTCTTGCACTTAGGAACGTTAGACAGTACTTCAGCATTACACTTGGGTTATTTTAAACAGTGAAATCACCAATGAAAGATGCAAAAATGCAAAAAAAGTGGTACTAAATAGAACATGAAGAAGATGCTTGTTACAGTATGAGAATTGAAACAGAAAGACAGTGACACCTTGCCATTATGTGCATGTTCATGAGTGACTGCAAAAGCACTGTGAGTGTTGAATTTTGGGGTTAAAAATACAGAGAGCAGGGTAGTTCTAAGTACAGAATCTTCAAATAATGAAGATTTGTATATTCAAAGAACTAAAGCAACCAAATAAAGTATGAGAAAAACGTCTCAAGTAGACAATAGTGGTAAAGAAATAGAAAAAAGAACTGAATAGATTCTGGAGTGGAAAAGTACAATAATTAAAATTAATTTACTAGAGAGACTCAACATCAGATTTGAATTAGCAGAAGAAAAAATCAGCAAACCTGAAAGAAAGAAGTCAATTGAGATTATTCAGTCTGAGGAACAACAGAGCCCCCAAATAACATGAGCTGACAGAGTTAAAAGTAGAAGTAGACCATTCAGATATAATAGTTGGAGATTTTAATACCCCACTTTCAATAGTGGATAAACCAACTAGACAATAAGGAAATGGAAGCCTTGAGCAACATTATAAAAACCTAGCAGACATATGGAGAATACTCTATCCAAGAGCAGCAGAATAAACATTCTTCTCAAATGTACATGGAACATTCTCCAGGACAGACAGCTGTTGGGCCACAAAACAAGCTTTGATAAATTGAAAAGGACTGAAACCATACAAAGTATGTTCTTTGGCCACAATGGAATTTCTAATTTCTAGAAATCAGTAATAGAAGGAAATTTGGGAAATTCAGAAATGTGTGAAATTATGCAACATTGGAAACTGACTATACATGTGTATATATATAAAATAAATATGTGAAATTAAACAACACTTCAAATAAGCAATAGATTAAAGGAAAAACACAGAAGAAGTTAGAAAACGCATTGAGATGAATGATAAAAACATGACATAATGAAATTTATGGGATGCAGCTAAAGCAACACTTAGGGGGAAATTTATAGTTATGAAATGTCAATCTTAAAATGTATGAGCCGACATTAAAATAGAAGAAGGATCTCAAATTAATAACTTAATCATCTACCCTAAAATACTAGAAAAAGAAGAGCAAGCTAAACCCCAAGCAAGGAAGGAGATGATAATGATTAGAGTGTAAATAAATAGAGAATACAAAATTAATAGTGAAAAGTAATTTTTAAAAGTTATTTTTTTGAAAAGATCAACAAAATTAAACTTTTAGTTAGACTGAACAAAAAAATACTCAAATTACTAAAATCAGGAATGAAAGAGGACATCAGTATTGACGTTACAGAAATAAAAAGGATTTTAAGAACATACTATGAACAACTATATGCCAAAAAGTTAGATTTACATAAATGGACAATCTTAGAATGAAACAAATGACTAAATCTCACTCACAAAGAAATAGAAAATCTGAATATACCTATGACTATTAAAGAGATTGAATTGGTAGCTTAAAAACGTCCCACAAAAAAAAGCCCATACCCACATGGCTTCACTAGTGAATTGTACAAAACATATACAGAAGAATTTATACCAATCCTTCACAAAGTCTTCTAAAAGATGGAAGAGGAAGGACTGCTTCCAGACTCATGTAGTGTGCCCATTATCCTAATAACCAGAATAGACTAAAACATCACAAGAAAGCAAGCTACAGACCAATATCCCTGAAGAATATACGTGCAAACATCCTCAAGAAAAACTAGCACAGCAAATCTAGCAGCATATAAGTACAGTTGGCCCTCTGTGTCCCTGAATTCTGCATCCACAGATTTTTTTCAACCAATTGTAAATTGGAAATAGAAAAAATTTCCAGAAAGCAAAACTTGAATTTGCCACCACAGACAACTATTTACATAGCATTTACATTGTATTAAGTATTATAAATAATCTAGAGATGATTTGAAATATACAGAAGGTTGTGCATAGGTTATATGTAAATACTATGCCATTTTATACACGGAACTTGAGCATCCATGGATTTTTGGTATCCACAGGAGGTCCTGGAACCAGTCCCCCTCTGATACCTAGAGATGACTGTCTGCACCTTTACTGTGTAGGATTTATCACAGGAATGCAAGTCTGGTTTAAATCAATCAATGTATGCCATATTAATAGAATAAAGGACGAAAGTTACATGTTTATCACAAGAGAGACAGAAAAAGCATTTAACAAGATCCTACACACTTTCATGTTAAAAACACTCAGCAAACTAGGAATGGCAGACTTCCTCAGCCTGATACAGAGCATCTGTGAAAACCCAGAGTTGACATTGTATTTAATTATGAAAGATTGAGTGGTTTTCCCCTAAGATCAGGGACAGCACAAGAATATCTGTTCTTGCCACTTGTATTCGATATTGTCCTAGAAGTTTTAGAGCAGTTAGGCAAGAAAATAAAAAGAAAAGGCGTCTGCATTGGAAAGAAAGATGTGTAAGTATTTCTGTTTGCATATATCATGATCTTGTATGTAAACAATCCAATATACAAAAATCATTTTTATTTGTGTACATCTAACAATAAACGACACGAAAATAAAATTAAGGAAACAATTCCATGTACAATAGGATCAAAAAGAATAAAATATTTAGGAAAAAAATTTTAAAAAGAAGCACAAGAGTTGTACACGGAAGACTTTAAAATTTTTGTTGAAATAAGCTCTAAAATAGAACAGCATCCCATATTCATGAATCGGAAGACTTAATATTGTTAAGATGGCAGTACTCTCCAAATTGATCTTCAGGTTCAGTGCTATTTCTAATCAAAACTCCACCTTCCTCATTTGCAGAAATTGACAAGCTGATCTTAAAATACATGTGGGAATTCAGCGGACCCTGGATGGCCAAAACAATCTTGTAAAAGAACAAAATTGGAGGACTCACACTTCTTTATTTCAGAGCTAGTTTACTAAAAAGTTTTCAGTAATCAAGGCAGTATATAGTACTGGTAAAAGGTAGGCAAAAAGATCAGTGTACTAGAATTGAGAGTCCAGAAATAAGCCCTCACACTTATGGCCAATTGATTATCTACATGGATGCCAAGATAATTCAATGGAGGAAAGAATAGTCTTTTCAGTGGATGGTTCTTTAACAAGTGGATATCTACTTGCAAAAGAATGGAGTTGAATCCTTAATACCAAATACAAAAATTAACTCCAAATGAATCATAGACTTAAATGTAATAGCTAAAACTATAACATCTTAGAAGAAGATACAGGAATAAATCCTTTAAGACCTTGGATTAGGCATGGATTGTTTCTTATATCTGACACTAAAAACACAGGCAACAGAAGAAAAAATAAATAGGACTTCATCCAACTTTGTGAGTCAAGGGCAAAGAGTAAAGAGTTCATCTGCAGAATGGGAGAAAATATTTGCAAAGTGTGTATGTATATGTATATAAAGGGCTTGAATCCAGAATATATGGAGAAATAAAGATCAATAATAAAACAAATAATCCAGTTTTTTAAATGGTGAAAGGATTTTTTTTAATCATTAGAAATTTTTTGAGCAGTAAAATTGGAAAGTACAGAGTTCTGGTATGTATCCCCTTACTCTCAGCTTCATCTATTGACATCTTGACATTGGTGTGTTACATTTGTTACAGTAGGTGAGCCAGTACATTATTATTTATTAAAATCCGTAGTTTACATTAGGCTGTGCTCTTGGTGGTGTACATTCTGTAGGTTTTGACAAACCTATAATGACATGTATCTACCATCACAGCATCATGCAGAATGGTGTCCCTTCCCTAAAAATTTCCCATATTCTGCCTATTCATTCATCCCTCCTTCTCCCCTGCCATGCCCCTGGCAACCACTGATCTTTTTTACTGCCTTCATAGTTTTACCTTTTCCAGAACATCATGTAGTTGAAATCATATGGGGCATAGTTTTTTCAGATTGGCTTCTTTCACTTAGCAATATGCATTTAAGATTCCTCCATGTCTTTCTGTCTCTCTCTATTTTAATGTTATTGTCAAACTCATATTGCCCTTATTTTTTTTTTAAACAACCAAAGTCCATGGTTAGGGGTCAGTCTTTGTGCTATGCATTCTGTTATCTCAAGTTCTCAGGAGTCTGGTCTGCTGTTTATTGTGCCTCTGATATTTCCTGGAGTGGCTTGTTTATTTGTGCTTTTTATAGTTTGGGATTGAGTTTTGGTCAGGGGTAGGGAATTCTTCATGTCTGAGAATTCTCATAGTCTGTAGTTAGCATATATATCTATAAATCATTTTTATGTTTGCTTCTGCCAGGTGATTCAAAGTTGTTACCAGCCAGTATCTTCTTTTTATTTTGTTTTTCTCAGTTTGGGATTTTTAGACAACAGAGTGGTGTTATATCAGACTCCAGGTTTGAAGGAGGACAGGTTACAAATTCTCAAAATGTTTTTTTAATCCCACAAAAGCCCAAGGTGAAACAAACATGTTTTCCTGGCTCTATCTTTTAATTTTTCTATTTATTTATTTATTTATTTATTTATTTATTTATTAAGCCTAGCTTTTCTCTGAGATTTTTAGCTCTTCAGGGGTTCCAACTTTATGCAGAAGGGCTCAGTGCCAGCTTCCTATCTTCAAGTTCATTCTTTTATCATCTCCTAACTACGACTTGTAAAACCCAAGCCTCTTAGTGAAATTATCAGCAATCCAGCAAGTTAAGGCAGTTGCCCAGTCACACCTAAACACTTTTTCCTTTGATATTTTTTGCTTTCTTGAGTGTTTAGCTATGTATTTATAAAACATGTTTCTTGTTTTATCCAGGATTTCTAAATGCTTTGTCACAGGAAAATTTTCAGACATTACTCTTATCAAGTCCAGGTCTTTGTTTTTATTCCTTACTCATCACCAGGGCTGTGAGGAAAGTATGTAACCATTATATACAAAATTCATAGGGCAAGGTGGTATGTTTTCATTTTTTGATAATTGTGTTTTCCAGTATTAGCCACTTTATGCCTATATCCTAAAAATTTTGATACTGCTAAATTCTAACGCCATTGATAGTACTTATGCATGATTTATATTTTTGTGTCATTAAATTTGTCAGACTTTTGTTATGAAGTAGATCTTGATAAGGAAAGATCTGAAGTGACTGGTTAGGACTTGGAAGAGGCTTAAGGTGAGGGCATGGTGTGGAATGAATGATCCTGAATAATGTTTCAGGTGCTTCTAAGTTCTTGGCTGGTTCTGCTCACAGTCCATTAATTCCAATTTAGTAAATGTTCATTGACTACCTTTAGAAATAAAACGATCACCATATTCCTTGTCTTCAAAGAGAACAAAGATGGGTATACAGTTTCCTTTCTAGGCAGTCATAGTGTGTTGTCATTTCTACTGTTAAAGCATCTCAACATAGCATAATGGCTAAGAGTATGGACCCTGGAGCCAGATTGTCTGGACTAGATCCTGGGATGTTTACTACTTATATAACCATTGGCAACTTGCTTAATTTCTCTGTGCTTCGAGTTTTATAATCTGCAAATGGGGATAACAGTAATTCACCTACATTGTAGGGCTGTTGTGAAGATGAAATAATTTAGTTAATGTAAATTTGTAGAACGGTGCCTGGCATATAGTAATGCTGTATAAGAGTTAGAAATATTATCATCATTATTATTTTCCATTGCTTTTTTTTCTTCTCATCTCCTTATTGCTCTCTTTCACGACAGTCCACTTGCCCTCTCTTGTCTGTCTCATGGGCTGATAAAAACTCTTGAGTCACAGCAGAACATTAGGGTAAAAGAACAAATATATAATCAACACAATTGTACTTTTCTTTTAAATAGGTACATAATTGCAGTAGTCATATATTGAATCCAGTAGTATAACTATATTGTATTATTAATGAGATATTAGAAGTATGTCATTTTAATTTGCCTGAATTTTTCTGTTTATTTACTTTTATTTATTGTATCTCTTTTCCCTCTATATTCAAGAAAACACAAGTATTTGGGGCAAAATACTAAGATTCTCTTCAACTAAAAAAATGTTAACTGAGTGCTTATTTGTCATACAATGATCTGAAGCAGGCGGTGACGGGGAATAAAAGTAAGAGATAAAGTATGGTATCAGCTTTTAAGGGATGAGTCTATAAGGAAGAACAGATAACAGACTGAAGAGTCTCTGGCATCAGTTTCTTTATTTGTAAAAACAATCAGGGTTTTTTTTTTTTTATTACTTAGTTAAATGAAAGTGCTGAATAAGTCTAGAAGGATATTCCTGTGTTAATAGTCTAGATAAGTGTGAGTCAAATGAGTTCCTAATCAGAAGGTTATACAAAAAACCCCACCATAAAATCATCCTACTTTCTCAGTAGAAACATATTTATGTAAGTAAAACAATCAAGTTAATAGATATTAAAAATGTGTGTAAGGTGCCATGCTTAGATGGTATGGACCTCACAGTCAGAAACTTCATTATCAAGCATACAATTGTATTCCAAATGTCAGGTAAACAGCAGTATTAAACACGAACTAGAAGAATGTTAGTATTTCAGGTTTACTAGAAAATGTATAATATTGGAGAAAGTTGAAGGTAAGTTTGAGAAGTTGGTAGATTAGTCCTGTGCAGGGGCCTGGTTACCAGAATTCCCTGTGGTAGACTCAGAAGGCACTGATGCACTGGAATAACAGAAGCTTCTACTCCTAGGAACTCTCTAGACTTGATGTTCCGGCAGTAGTGCTGTGCTGCCCTTGGCTATATTCCAGTGTTTCTGTGCCTTCAGTCCTGTGCTCACTCTTCCCTTCTAGGCCCTTGCATTTGCTTTTCTTCCTGTCTGGAACAGTTTTCTTATTTCTCTCTACTCTTTCCCATGGCTTATTCCTGGCCATCCTTTATTTCTCATATTAGTTGTTTTCAACCCATCAAGTTTGGGTTAGATTTTTCTGACCTGAGGTATTTGAAAAATACTCTATACTCCCCCAGTGTAGCATTTGACATACATTATAAACCTGCTTCCTCATTTATTATCCCTGACTAAACCATGAGTTCCATGAGGACAAAAATTAGGTTGGTTTGTATCCCCAATATTTAACACAGTACACAGAGGCAACTTAATAAATAACACTGCTTTGACTGACAGACACATGCATTTTAACATGGCTGTTCTCCTTCCTATGGGATTTTGTGCACAGAGGATTTTGGATATCATTTATAAGACTGCTCTTGTCCTCAGGGAGTTTATAGTCTAGTTGGAGAGCCAAAGTAAAAGCACACAAAAAGGTAAAATAATAAAAGATAAAGATCAATATTAGCCACTAGTTCAGTAGTTGACTCAAAGTAGAATAAAAAAATTGCCCAGTTAAAAATGTTGACAACATGCTGTGAATTCAGAGCAGGGCAAGAGATCATTGGATGTCAGAGTAGTCTATAAATGAATACTTGATAGTAGAAAAAGAGTTGGTATTGAAGGCTGGAAGGATTGGCTAGGCAGGTGAGAGGAGGCGAGACTATTTAGGCCTGTTATTCGCTAACTGTGAGTGTTCGTCTGTAGAGTGGAAATGGAAATAATAAAATTATATATGCCTTATAGATTACTAATCCATATTGTTCATATCATTTCTTCCTCCCCTATCATTTTATTAAATTTTTTCTTAAAATGTATATTTCTAATTTACTTCACTTTTGTCTCTTTTTTAACAGTGGTTTCAAAAGATGAATGCCTGTATATCTGAAATGTACGTCTTAAAATGTAAGGGCTTCCCTGTAGGAATAAAATGACATGAGATTAGTTTTTTATTTTGTTTACCACAGTTGACTTGAGACAAGAAATAATCTCTTCTTAGGCTCATTTTTCATTTGTGAAGTAGAAGTAATATTGCCTGCCTTACCAATCTTACAGATTTTATCATGTTGGTAAAATGAGATAATGTTATTTGAAAAGGATAAAAAATGTTCTAGAAATGCACGTTGTATGTTTATTTCCGCTCTAATTTATATGTCTGACTTGAGAGAGCTTCTTGTGCTATTTCTCAGTTTGGAGATGTTGTATTCCTGCCAAAATCAGATTTTAGAATTCTTGGTTTTCAGCAAGAGCTTTAACATGGTATGGATGGTAGGTGGTGTTTGCTCTGAACAGCTGTTTTTACTTGCTGTGGAATTCTCCCTTTGATCCTTCAGTCAGTGCAATGTTAAGTGGTTATGTGTTGGGTATTTCCTCTCTGGATGACCCTTCAGATTCATTTAGCTCTGAATGAGGACATGGTTGTTCAGGGCATCAGTAAAACTCCATCTTCATGATGTATAATGAGGTCTTTTTAATTTTTTTTCTGAAGCCTGAATTTAACTTTAATTATGTTTAGGTTTTAACAACTTAACTTTCCCTCCTAACACTCGTTAGATATAAATTTGCATTAAGAGTGATTTTGCATCTGGGAGTGATCTTTTGAAATACTTCCTGGTGTTCTCAAGGTTCAGTTTCTTTTCTTTTTTCCTCTTTTGAAAATTTATGTAATTCATGAAAATATTTGTTGTCCAACATTTTATTTATTTTTATTGAAGTATAGTTGATTTACAGTAATGAAAACAATTTTTAACAGCACTTTTAAAGTTGTTGCCAGTCCCTTTTAAAATGTATTTTTTGAAGACTTAACTGTAACTTCAATAGGCACACATATCACATTTTAAAAAGTTGAGGTATAATTGATATACAACGTTATAATAGTTTCGGGTGTGCAACATGATTCGCTATTTGTATATATTGTCAGATGATCATCACAGTAAGTCTAGATAACATCTGTTACCATACATAGTTCCAGAAATCTTTTTTCTTGTGATGAGAACTTTCACGATGTGCTCTCAGCAACTTTTAAATACACAGTTCAGTATTACTAACTACAGTCATCATGCTGTACAAAAACATTATAAAGTCTTACAGTATCTGAGGGAGCTTCTGTTATTCCAGCTTTGCAGATGAGGAGACGGAGGTACTGTATTACTAAGAAGTTATGTAGCTTATCCAGGGTCACACAGCTACTAGCTGTAGAGCTGAAGAGAATATACACAGTCTGGTTCTAGAAAAATTGCTTTTAACCACTGCACTACACTGCCTATTATGTCATTACTTTGTCTTTGTAAAGATTAGAAAACACAGAATTAAATAAGAGTCCGTTTGTAAACATAAACTTTTTACCCTGATTAAACTTGATTCATTGATTCCATTCATCAGCATGTATTTACTGTCTTCTGTGTTCCAGACACTGTGATAAGTGCTGAGTTATGAACAAGATGTGTGTAGCCCCTGACTTCATGGATTTTATATTCTAGCAGAGAAGACATGCTCATAAGTTGTTCGACTGATTGAATTACAATTTTGATAAATGCTGTAAAGGAGGAATTTGAGAGGAGAGTTTTTGCTGGGGATTCTAACATGGTCTTAGAAGTTAGGGAAGGATTCCATGAACAAATGGTACTTGAACTAAGCTGTGAAAGAAGCCTTGTTGTGCCTACCTGAGGGTATGACTGAAATTAGAGACTTAGAACTACCTATTGGAACTGCATAGCACTCTAGAAGAAATAAGCTAAACTTTGCCCTAATACACACCTAACTTATTATTTTGTATATTTGGTGTCTAGTGTAATTGACATTTATAATGATGACACACCCATGAAACAGATTATGTTCTTCATATTCTGTTTATTAAGACAGGAAAGTGATAACAGAGAGTGAGAAATGGTCTTTAGAAGTCTTATTTTGCTAGTATACAAAAAGAGCCACAGAAATTTCTACTAATTTGCCCAGAGATTTTTTTCCTCTGATTCCTATAAATAGTATGGATGGAAAAGATGCATTTCTGAAAGTGTTTTAGTTGTTTGAAAAAGTCAGTTATTCAGAAGGTTTTTTCCTTAATTATATGAGAAAATATATTAATATAGCATTTATGTTTATAACAGTTTCTCAACTGGCCTTTAGCCCTACTGGGAGTAAGGGTAAGCTTTGTATTTTTCTATCTGTAACTAGAGTGGCTTGAATAAAATTGAAAAAGAAAGAAAAAAGATGAGAGTATCTCAGGTGAATATAGCCTGAAGTTATGTGACATTTGATTTGTTTATAGAGTAATAGTGTTCATGAGTAATTTTTTTTTAACTGTAGAAAAATGTTTTTATCTGTGTTGGGTTTAATATTTTGTTATATGAAATAGTCATTCCAGAAGACTCAGCCATATTAGTTAATAGAAGAAAGTTTAAATCCCTCTAATTATTGCTTCATCAGCTATCAAGGATAGTAAACGTTATAAAGAAGCTTCATGTTATATAACAAAGTTTACAGAAAAGCCACCATTTACTTTTTGACTTAGTCATCTTATTTTTGATAGATTGCAAAGGTCGACTGCAAAGAAGTACTAGACATCATATGTAATCTGGAATCCGAGGGTCAGGATAACACAGCATTTGTTCTTTGTACGACTTACCTTACCCAGCAGCTCCAAACTGCAAGTGTATATTGTTCTTGGTAAGTATATTTAGTTTTTATTCCCTTTATTTGTTAGTACATTTTATATAGCATTTAGGATTTACATAAAACACTGGTTTGTTTAAAACTTTAAGTCTAAGCAAATTAAAGGATGACATGAGAATTAAATCTTGTTTACAAGCTAAACTATGTAATTTCAAATATTATTGGTTTGATCTTTTCTAGAAGAGTCCAAAAATAAAGAACAAAAAGCTTGAGCTCCTCTTGATTATTCCATGGAGTGTTGTCTGTTAGCTTTAATATATATGTATTCTTTGAAGATAAAATTATGGCAGTATGAACCAAATTGGTGTTAGTTTGTTTTCCTTTACATTTTTTATATCTTCTGATAGTCACTTTCCTCCTCTTGTTTGGAACTCACTAATTATCTAGGTTTCTAGGTTAAACTTCCAGTAGAGAAGGAAATCCACTTGAATAGTAATCTTTTTTGCAACTTTGATACTGTTTAGCAGAATTGCATTATTTGATTTTAATTCAGTTTATATCCTGTTTGCCCACAGAGTACTTAGTTGCTAAAAAGGAAATAGTAAGTGTAATGTATGGTTCTTTCATTCTACCTGTATTGAAGCTATTTAGGCCAGAGGCGCAAACCTGGTACACAGGAAACCTCTAAAATGCATGACACTGTCAGTATCAGATTAGTGGTATGGATAATGCTAAGAAAGATATCAGAGAGGATGTAGTATTTGAGCTTTAATTCAAAGAATGGGTTGGATTTGCATAATCTTGATTAGAGGACCTTTGAGTATTTCAGAACCTGAGGATGGCTTGAAGTTGGAAATGAGCATTTTGCTTATAGGAAAACCTAGTGAAGCCTTTCATATGCTTCAGCCCTTATTGATCTCCCTCTGGAGCATCTGTGTGTATTTGTGAAGTTTGCATTTTTATGTTACTGTATTTCTTTTCATTTACTATTTTTATAGAAATATTATTTTGTTCCATAAGTTATCTCACCCAGTCCTTGTAATAATCATTGTACATACAGATGAGGCAGTGGAGGATGAGAGAGATTGAAGCAGTCTTTTGATTGCCTGAGGTCTCAAGCTAGAGTGATAGAGCTGAGAGTAAAGCCCAGGGTTTTTGACTCCTTATTCATTGCTGTTTTCTTCTATACAGTTGTTTTCTTGGCATAGGGCCAGAATTCAGAATTGCAGCCTTCTACCACCAAGTCCTCTGTGCTAGAGTTACATCTCCTGTGAGAAAGGAGATAGTAGGATAGGAACTTAAATATGTTTTGTAATAATCATTGTGGGCATTTTGTTAGGGGGGAAAAAAGGGTAATATGAGTAAAAAGAGTTTTAGCAGAGCAGTGAGGTTTTTGATCACTAAATCAAGTAAAAGAATTTGTTTTTCATGCATTAGAGAGTAAAGATTTTAGCTTCAATAAAGCAGATGTGTATACTTGTGGAACAATTCCACTTTTTCTTTTTACGGTTTTCTTTGCCTATAATGAAAAAATATCTGCTAGTTATAGCTAGGTTTTTAGTGCAAAGAATACCTAAAATCATATATGAGATGTTACAGATTACAAAGTGTTTTTTAAAACTATAGTCACACAATTCTTTTAATATGCTTGGTGCAGCTTCCCTTTTTTAGTGGCTCTAGGATTAATGCTGTTCCCCTGCAGCAGGAAGGGATTAACAGGGATTTCCCTCTTGTTGGCCTCCTGAGGAGCTATAATGAGTAAAGGAAAGGAAAGAAAATCTTTAATCACTTCACACTTGCAATTCAAAGAGAAATAGAGTATAAAATTTTAGAATTTGAAAACTTTTCTTTTTTTTTTTTGCTCTTCTATTATTTCCCAAAGGCTTTTTTTTTTTTTTGTAGTGAGATATTGGAGATAGAATAGCCATAGCATAAAACAGTGAACTTTACTAAGGAAAATGAATCTCAGGAATTCTGTTCTAATACAATAGATTCTTTTGTTGTACTGGAGATTTCCTGTGTTGAGTATAGTGGGCTACATGGATTTTTTGTCTAGAAAAGGAAAAAAACTTATTAAGTGGTATTTTTGATACGAGAGTTATAAAAATATGACAGTAAAGTTGCAATATGATAACAAAAGCTGTCAGTTACTTTTAAATACATATATTGGAATTTATTAAGTGTCGTTCTTGAATTTAGTCACTATTGAAGATATCTGAAAGGTAAACTACATACTTATCACCTAAAAGAGAAATTTCCTTCAGAGACATTTTCAAATTACAGTAAACTATATCTTACTATTTTATAGCAGTCATCATATTATTGATCTCAAAAGGCATATCACTTAGCTTATTCATTAAACTTGACCCCTAAAGATTTTGGGCTGTTTGTAAAAGTCAAAGAGGTGCTGGAGGAATGAGATCCCTCAAGATGCCTAGCAATGGTAACATAATTAGAGTAGCCATGCAAGTGAGAAAGATAACCATTTTGAATGGGACAGTGTACATACAAATGTGTAATTACTGCTGCTATGTTAAAAATAAAATTATACAGTTGAACTTTAAACCTTCACACTAAGCTTTCAATGAGTAATTTGATGGGTTGACCTTTGCTTTCTGTAATCTCTCTGAGTTTAAATCTTGTATGTTGTGTATTTGTGTTTCTTTAGATATATTTTCGTGTCTGTTTTCTCTCAACTAGACTGTGAGATATACCAGTGTTGCCAGGTTGTCTAATTTACAGTTGAGTCCCCAGCACCTGGCAAAAACCAGATCCAGTGTTTAACTGAATTTTGTAGGGAGAGAAAAAGAGGTCATGAAAATCAATTATATTTGCATGGACTTTCTTTAAGGGATGGTCATTCCTTAAATCCCAAAAGTGCTCTTTGTCCCATTTCTAAAATGCCTGAATTCTAGATCACAGTGTGACATTGTGGGCCTCTTGCTTTGCAGAAACACAGTATAGTTTAAATTTCTTGCTTGTGAGCTAGATCTCCACCAAAATATGTTTCCTGCTATTAATAGAGATATTTCCTTTCCAGTTTTTCTGAGTTTGTATACAATTTGTTGTCTTGAGGTAGACATTGGGCTAATTTGAGGGTACAATAAATCATCTGAACATTGGAAGCCTCCATACAGTGGAATCATTTTCAGTATATTCTTTAATGGTTGTCCATTTAAAAAAAAAATCATTGCAGTGATTGCGGTAGTATTGTCCTAGTGCTTATATGGTCCAGCAGGCTGTAAGTTGCTGTTGGTGGTTTCATTGTTCTGTTGTGCAGATTTGAATGGATGATTAAAGTGACATCTTGGCATTCTCACAAGTAATCTACTGGTTGTCGTGGTTTCAGGCGTGTTTTTATGTTGGGGTAGGTAATAGTAGTTTTAAATTGTTGAATTTTAACTGCAAATATGTGTACAGATTACACAGTACATGATAAAATGCCCCTGTTTGATCATGGTTACTTGGAGTTAACATAACTAGAGCTTGAAATATTTAATTTGGAATAAGTGAAGCCCTAGACATTGTGATTTTTTTTAAATTATTTGAGACTCCTTAATTCTCAACCTGCCTTTCATCACTTTATCAGATTGCCTAACTTTACACTTCCAGCTAGTTAATGAGTTTTAGATAGTGGATATCCTTTACCCTTTTATCTTCGTAATCAGATTTTGCTAGCTTGGATAATTTTGTTCTTTTCAAATAGCATAGATTTCACATATGTGTATTTTGATAGATACTCCTCCCTTTTATCTCTGACCGTATGTAATTCGCCATTTCCTTTGTTATTCAGAATTCTGCATTATTCTCTAAAGTTTTATTAGTAAGATGCTTGCATGTGAAATGCAGCAGTTTTCTGAATTTAAAAATGAGCAGTCATCCCAATTACTTGCCTGTCTGGTAGCTATTTTCAAAGCTGGTCTATCTCAATTTTTACTTCTTCTGGTTAGGAAAGCAACACTAGTAACCAAAGACAAATATTTAACAGCATTTTAAGTTAGTTTTATTTGTTACAGCTCAAATTTGCCATCATTAAATATTACAAGTTTAATCATGTCTTTTGAGACATATATTCATTTCAATCTTAGAAGCAAGTTTTATATTAATATAAGAATTTTACCAGATGAGAATCCCAGTTACCTCCTTAAAAGTATAAGAAAATAAGTTCTATTAAATATATTTATTTTCAAATCTATTATAAAAAGAGGTATATTCATTTCTTAAGATTTGAATTTGTACCCAGCTTCGTAGAATAGTCTGTGTTAATAGCAAAAATAGGATATTAGTGTTTTAAAACTGGCTTGAGAAAATAATGTAATTTTTTTTTTATGGAAGTCATTTAACAAGTACACAGTATTCACTGAGGTTGTATAGAGAAGAGCCACATTTTTTAGTGGTAACATTCTCTTCCATTTTGCTAACTAACTTTCCTTGACATTCACGTTTCATATTCACATTAGCATTTCTATCCTGGGCACTTTTTTAGTTGCTAGGGCTTTTCCTTGAGAGTTTTCTCTTAACCCATTCAACACTTCTATTTAGCTTATTATTTTCAAGCTTTTCTTAGTTTCCATAATGAAGACTTGTGGGATTCTTGTATTTTAGCCATTTTAGAGACGGAAAGGGCCCATGGGATTAATGTAGAGAAGTATACCGTTAGAACATTTGTTAGTTGTATACACTCTGTTGGCAGTGTAGTGATGTCTGACGATCCCTGCCCACTAGGCTAGGGTTTAATTCTGTCAGTTCATTACCAGTGTAAAGGGTAAAACCTTTTGGAATAAGATGGGATCTAAATAAGTCTTCAAAAATGTCAGCGTAAAGGAAGTAAGCTTTTGTTGTTTTTATTTTTCTCCAGACAGAAAGAAAAAAGAAGCGGGGTAATATTCAAAGAGCCTTCTTAACAATTTTACCAGCTTAGGAGGAAGCAGCAGGGGATATAGACAGTTTTTCCTTCTAGTTTTTGTTTACTCTACTATCAACGTGTTTTCACAAACCAAAAAAAATGGGGTGGGAAAGTAAGTAGCAAATCCCAGTTGCTTTAAACGTTTTACCGTACTCTTTCTTTTTATAGGGAATTGACTCTCTTTTGGAGTAAACTGCAAAGAAGAATCGACCCTTCTGTAGACACTTTTTTGGAGCGCTGTCGCCAGTTTGGTGTCATAGCTAAAACACAGCAGCATTTATTTTGCCTGATTAGAGTTATACAAACTGAAGTGAGTAATTTATGCTTTTTATGCTGATTGTCCTTGAGGGAAGAAATGAGTTGAGAGATAACTTCTCAGGCAATTCCTTTCAGATAAGGGAAAATGAAAAATAATGGGGTTTAATAAGATTATGGAACTGAACATATCTGTTTCTGCAGATTTACTTCCTAGGAATCCACAATTTTTCTTCATGGAAAATAGTCATTTGACGTGGCAGGCCACAGGAGGAAGGAGAGGTGATGTTTCTTGATTTTCACCTCAACCACCCTGTATCTTCTTTTCCTGGAACAGTGTTCTATGTTTTATACAGGCATGTTTATTTGCAAATTAACATAATAATTTAAATGGAGAAAGTATAATTTTATTTTTCAGCTCCTTGGGGATGGAGTGATAGATTCTCTAGGTTTTGGAGTAATAGAGCAGTTCCAGAATAGACTGTATATAAATTATAAACTTCCATGCAATTCAGAAACAAGTTAGATCATTTTAAGGAGTAAATGTTTCCTAAAAGAAAATGAAGTGCCATGAACTTGTTTCTTAAGTTCAGCGCTGTAAAAGTATGCTAAGACTGCCAGCCTAGAGACTTGGGGTGAGTCTTACAATGTATGCTCTGGTTTATCTGCCCGTGACTGAGATCGTGATACTCCCATGTCTGTGTTGGTTTATGGCTATACTTTATGGGTTACTTCTTTCATAACATCCACAGATTGTTTATACTAATGTCAAGGCACAGTTATATCTTTGGTACTTCCCGTCTCTTTTATAAAGTTTTGATTTTGGGGTTTTGGGTTTTCTTAATCTTTAAGGGGAAAGTATTAGTATTCTGTTGTTGTGTAACAAATTACCACAAACTTAGCATTTCAGTCAACATCATTTATTAGCTCACAGTTTTGTAGGGCAGAAGTTCAGCACAGTGTGACACGGTTCACTGCTCACTATCACGGGACTGAAATTGACATGTCAGCCAGGCTGAGTTCTTATCTGGAGGCTCTGGGGAAAACACTTCTGAGCTCGTTATTGTTGACAGAATTCAGTTCCTTTCAGTTGTAGGACTAAAGTCCTCATTTTCTTGCTGGCTGTCAGCCACAGTGTATTTTCAGCTCCTAGAAGCCACCCTCACGCCCATGCCTTCATTTTCAAGCCCTCAGAGACACAAGGAATTCTTTGAACCTGACTTCCTTCATCTCTGACTTCTAGAACTAGATTTAAAGGGCTCGAGTGATTAGGTCAGGTCTAGGTAATCCACTTGTCTTAAGATAACAGATTTGGGGGCTTAATTACATCTTCAAAGTCCCTTTTGCCATATAGCATGATATAATCATGGGAATGATATCATATTTACAGATTCCACTTATATTCAAGGTGAGGAGATTATACAAAAATGTGGTTCATCTTAGAATTCTGCTTACCACGAGGAACCACAGAAAATGGGAGAACTGCTAGAGGATCAGGGAAGGTGGGTTTCTGATACAGACCAAGAAATTTGTTGTTCACCTGTATAACGAGAACCCATTTCTTCTTAACCCCAGTCTAGGATATTTTCCACTATAATCCTTATTTATGATATTTGTCCTGAAGTGTAGAAAAGATAAGGACTGCTATAGGTGGACAGGGAGTACGTATGAAATTCCTTTCAAATTGAGAGACTTATATCACCTCTAGCTTTTTAAAAGAGAGGTGATCTAACCTACATCAGTTAGGATCTAGTTCTGCTGTGAATGGTAGATGATCCCACAGTGGTAGTGGTATAAAGAAGATAGATATCTCTCCCTCTCTTGTACAGGTAGATAATCCAGGTAGACAGGCCAGGGTTGCTTTAGTGGCTCCACATATCAGAAACCTAGGTTCCTTTTGTTTGCTGTTAACACATAGCTTCCATCTCATGTTCCAAGACCTAACTATTCCAATCCCAGCTATAATGTGATATACTCTCCATTCCAGATAGCAAGAAGAGAGGTGAGGGGCAAGCCACACTATGACACACCTTTTCCTCCACTCCTTCAAAACACATGCACACACACACAGCACCACACCTAGCTGCAGAGCAGGCTAGGAGATGTATTATTCTGGTGACATTGTAACCAGATGAAACCAGGTGTTCTATTTTTGTAAAAGAAGAGGTGAAAGGATCCTGGCACAACCAGCAACCAGTCACATAGCCCTTGGGATCAAAAAGATTAAAGATGCTGGAAAGCTTTTGTGGGCTTTGGGTCTCTCACAGAAGGCAGTAGTATATAATGGAAAGGGCCTTGTAATAGTACATTTTGACATTTTGTTAAACTTTGATACTGTGACTTGAGAATGTCATAGTGGAAGAGATGACTAGAGAATCCAGGGTCTCTCTCAAGACTTTAAAAATGGTGTGACAAAATGAATGTAGATGTAGGTATATGTGGAGTGGAAGGTATGAAAAGAGGAATAATCTTGAATCCAGTTTATTTGGCCATAGGGCCCTTTTTGGTGGAACATACAGTAGTACTATTTTGCAAAACATTTCTTTGTCTAGTTTAAGCCCTTCTCTTTAGTAATAAAGAAGCTGAAAATTAAATGTGTTAGGATATAGATCATGGGTATCTTGACAGATTGCATAATGTGATACAAGGTTATCATTTGTAAGTCAGAGTGCAGAGGACTTGGAGAAAGTCTGGTAAGTTTTAAAATAATTCATAGGTTCTTGACAATGTATTATGTAACCCTTTTTGGAAGACTCTGTGAGATAAACAGCAGAGAATGTTCATTCTTTCTTAAACAGCCTAATCTGGTTGAAATGATAAAATTTGTTAAATCACCAAGAACACTTTCAAAAAAAAAAAAAAACCAAACCACTAGAAATACCATTATACATTCTAAACAGATACCAAGAAGTTACGTGTTAAAGGAGTGGTGAATAAATTAGAATTAGGATATGGAATGTGGAGCTGAATTTTGAAGAAACTGACAGATATGAATAATTTGATAGGTTTTAAATCAGGGAACTGAAGAAGTGGCTTGGCATATTGTATCAAGGGTACGTGGGATATAGCCAAGTCAGTTAAACTTTGAAGTCAGTATAGACTGTAAAGTGATTAAGACTCAGGTGCTGGAAAAAGATTACTTTAAGTTTAAATACTTGCTGCTCTGCTCCCTAGCTGGAGACATTGGGCAGCTAACTTTCTGAGCCTTGGTGTCTTCATCTGTAACATGAAGATAATGTATGCAAAGTTTATTTAGAATAGTGCCTAGGATGTAGTAAGGGTTCTGTAAATTGATAGCAGTTATTTCTTTGTGTTCTCAGCATTTATAATGGTGCCTAACAGAATAATTGTTTAGCAAACTGATTACTGGTTTAAACAGTGGAATTTATCCTCAGGTATTTTACATGGTATTGTGTTTGAATACTGATTACTACATTGTAGTAATCATTTTATGTCACCTTATTTCATTTTTAGAACATTAGGAGGAAAATCTAGTACTGCCACTACTATTATCATTTTACAGACGAGAATAGAGGAGATAAGAACTTGACACTGTTGTAAGGCTGGGATTCCAAGGCAGTCAAAGTCTTACTCAAAATTCTGTGCTCTTAAGTACTGCATTTTAAGCCACTCTGCCATATGATCCTGCTTTTCTTTGTTCGTATTATTTTAACACACCCTCTCAGCCTTTCACATGGAAGAATCATCTTGTACGCCCTCGTCTTTTATCACATGATTAGATCTTTTTCCTGATTTTTGACTAGTTTCTGAGAACCTGCTGCTATAGAGAAATTTTTTTTCTGTTTGAACATGGGAAGCTCAGTACACCTGTAACTATATAAAGTATTAATTCTTTTAGGAGGGATGAAAGAATAATTTATTTTTTCCTTGAGCTTTTGAAAACACCCAATTGTTCATGACACATTAGGTTTTCAAATTGAATTCAACATTAGACTCGTTTTTATACATGGGCGTCCTTTTGCACCTATTTATTTAAGCCCTGTCCTTCCTACCCAGCTTGAGACAATTCTTTTTTGAATCCTTTAGTGAGCTTATTTATCCTGAGTTCCTTTGAATTCTTGTGCCTTTATTATTTATACATTTGGCACATAGGTAAATTCCTTGAGGGTTAGAGACTGCTTTAATATGCAGTGCCTGTAAAATTGGATGCTCTGTAGATGTACATTGTTGTTCACGGTTGTGGCATCTAATCCAGTCGTTTGCATGTTGGGACAAGAAGAATCTTCTAAATGTAACTTGCAGGAAGGAAAATACAAGATAAAATTTAAGAACTTTAAATGTTTTAAGATTGTGTGTGTGTGTGTGCGTGCATGTGCATGCATACCTTAACGGTGATAGTTATGTAATGTTTCCATAATGGGGAAAAAACATTTCTTCCCTATTTTTCTTACAGGCACAAGATGCTGGACTCGGGGTGTCGATTTTACTGTGTGTCAGAGCTCTTCAACTCAGATCAAGTGAGGATGAAGAAATGAAGGCATCAGTTTGTAAAACAATTGCTTGTCTTTTACCTGAAGATTTAGAAGTTAGACGAGCCTGTCAACTCACAGAATTCTTAATTGAACCCAGTTTGGATGGATTTAATATGTTGGAAGAACTGTATTCACAACCAGATCAAAAATTTGATGAAGAAAATGCACCAGTTCCAAATTCTCTCCGATGTGAGCTTTTATTAGCTTTAAAAGCCCACTGGCCTTTTGATCCTGAATTTTGGGACTGGAAAACTTTAAAACGACACTGCCACCAACTTCTGGGACAAGAAGCCTCAGATTCTGATGATGATCTAAGTGGCTATGAAATGTCTATCAACGACACAGATGTTTTGGAGTCATTTCTCAGTGACTATGAGGAAGGTAAAGAAGATAAACAATATAGAAGAAGAGATCTGACAGATCAGCATAAGGAGAAAAGAGACAAAAAACCCATTGGTTCTTCTGAAAGATACCAGAGGTGGCTTCAGTATAAATTTTTCTGTTTGTTATGTAAGCGGGAATGTATAGAGGCCAGGATTCTTCACCATTCTAAGATGCATATGGAAGATGGAATTTACACTTGTCCAGTTTGTATTAAAAAGTTCAAGAGAAAAGAAATATTCGTTCCTCATGTGATGGAACATGTGAAAATGCCACCAAGCAGAAGGGACCGCTCTAGAAAGAAATTGCTGTTGAAAGGTTCTCAAAAGGGAATTTGTCCCAAGAGCCCCTCTGCAACCCTGGAGCAGAGTCAGTCATTGAATGAACAAGCCAAAGGAGAGTCTCATGAATATGTCACATTCAGCAAATTAGAAGACTGCCACCTGCAAGACCGAGATTTGTACCCATGTCCTGGCACAGACTGTTCCCGTGTGTTTAAGCAGTTTAAATACTTAAGTGTGCATCTTAAAGCTGAACACCAAAATAATGATGAAAATGCCAAGCACTACTTGGATATGAAAAATAGAAGAGAGAAGTGTACTTATTGTCGACGACATTTCATGTCCGCTTTTCACCTGCGAGAGCATGAACAAGTACATTGTGGTCCTCAGCCTTATATGTGTGTCTCTATAGATTGCTATGCTAGGTTTGGATCAGTGAATGAACTGCTTAACCACAAACAGAAACATGATGATCTGCGTTACAAATGTGAATTAAATGGCTGCAATATTGTTTTCAGTGACTTGGGACAGCTTTACCACCATGAAGCACAACACTTTAGGGATGCATCTTACACATGCAACTTTGTTGGCTGTAAGAAGTTCTACTATTCCAAAATTGAATACCAGAATCACCTCTCCATGCATAATGTTGCAAGTTCAAATGGGGACGTGAAGAAATCAGTGAAACTTGAGGAGCCTGCAGCAGGTGAAAAGCAAGATTGTGCTGATCAGCCCCACCTACTTGACCAAACTGATAAATCACATTTACCAGAGGATCTTCTTTTCTGTTCAGGATCAGCTAGTTCTCAAATAGAAACTGCAGAAAATCTGAAAGAAAACAGCGACAGTAATTCTAGTGATCAGTTAAGTCATAGCTCTTCAGCTTCCATGAATGAAGAGTTAATTGACACACTGGATCACTCTGAAACCATGCAAGATATATTATTATCTCATGAGAAAGTCTTTGTGCCCTCCAGTTTAAAAGAAAAATGTTCCAACGTGGCAGTGTGTTTTGATGGGACTAAGTTTACGTGTGGTTTCGATGGCTGTGGTTCCACGTACAAAAACGCAAAAGGGATGCAGAAGCATCTAAGGAAGGTTCATCCATACTATTTCAAACCCAAAAAGATAAAGACAAAAGATCTGTTTCCCTGTTTGGGTAATGAACATAATCAAACAACTGAAAAGTTTGATGCAGAACCAAAACCCAGCTCAGATACAAACAGTGACTCCCCAGATGAAGGTCTAGATCACAATATTCATACTAAATGTAAACGAGAGCATCAAGGTTATTCCTCCGAAGCCTCCATTTGTGCTTCTAAAAGGCCATGTACAGAGGATACCATGTTGGAACTTCTGTTACGCTTGAAACATTTAAGCTTGAAAAACTCAATAACACATGGATCTTTCTCAGGGTCATTGCAGGGGTACCCATCCAGTGGTGCTAAGTCTCTTCAAGGGGTGTCACCTATCTCAGACCTTAATTTTCAGAATCAAGATGAAAATATGCCAAGTCAGTACCTTGCGCAGTTGGCAGCTAAGCCTTTTTTCTGTGAGCTTCAAGGATGCAAATATGAATTTGTGACCAGAGAGGCTTTGTTAATGCATTACCTTAAAAAACATAACTATTCAAAAGAAAAAGTCCTTCAGTTAACCATGTTTCAACATCGATATTCCCCATTCCAGTGTCATATCTGCCAGAGGTCATTTACAAGAAAAACACACCTTAGGATTCATTATAAAAATAAACATCAGATTGGCAGTGATAGAGTAACTCAAAAACTGTTAGATAATGAAAAATGTGATCACGAAGGCCCATGCTCAGTAGACAGGTTGAAAGGTGACTGTTCTGCAGAACTTGGAGGTGATCCCAACAGTAACTCTGAGAAGCCACACTGTCATTCTAAAAAAGATGAATGCAGTTCAGAAACAGATCTGGAGTCATCTTGTGAAGAAACGGAGAGTAAAACATCTGATATTTCATCACCAGTAGGTAGCCATAGAGAAGAAGGAGAAGGAAGAGAGGGGAGGGGTAGCAGGAGAACTGTTGCTAAAGGAAATCTTTGCTATATTTTGAATAAATACCACAAACCATTCCATTGTATCCATAAAACTTGCAACTCCTCCTTCACCAATCTAAAAGGCCTGATTCGCCATTACAGAACTGTACATCAGTACAACAAAGAGCAGTTATGTTTAGAGAAAGACAAAGCAAGAACCAAAAGGGAACTTGTCAAATGTAAAAAGATATTTGCTTGCAAATACAAGGAATGTAACAAACGCTTCCTGTGTTCCAAAGCTCTTGCCAAGCACTGTAGTGACTCTCACAACTTAGACCACATTGAAGAGCCCAAAGTGCTTTCTGAAGCTGAATCAGTGGCCAGGTTTTCCTGTAACCAGCCTCAGTGCCCTGCTGTTTTTTATACGTTCAGCAAGTTGAAGCACCACTTGATGGAACAGCATAATATTGAAGGAGAAATACATTCAGATTATGAAATTCATTGTGATCTTAATGGCTGTGGCCAGATTTTCACCCATCGAAGTAATTATTCTCAACATGTATATTACCGACATAAGGACTATTACGATGATCTGTTTAGAAGCCAGAAAGTGGCAAATGAAAGGCTACTAAGGAGTGAAAAGGTGTGTCAAACAGCTCACGCTCAGGGGCATGAACATCAGACTACCAGGAGATCGTTTAATGCTAAGGCTAAGAAGTGTGGCTTAATTAAAGAAAAGAAAGCTCCAATTAGTTTTAAAACAAGAGCTGAAGCTCTCCATATGTGTGTGGAGCATTCTGAGCACACACAATACCCCTGCATGGTCCAAGGATGCTTATCTGTGGTGAAGTTGGAGAGCAGCATAGTGAGGCATTACAAACGTACCCATCAGATGAGTAGTGCCTACTTAGAACAACAGATGGAAAATCTTGTCGTTTGTGTTAAGTACGGTACCAAAATTAAGGAGGAGCCCCCTTCTGAAGCAGAGCCCTGTATAAAGAAAGAAGAAGATAGAAGCTGTGAATCAGAGCTCACAAAGCACAGCCATTCCCCAGGTGACAGTAACATACCTGTCCAGACCGCTGATTCCCTTCATCCGGGTGAAAGGGATGGAGGTCAGAAAGGATGTACAGAAAGCAACCCAGTTTTTGATGCAAATACTCTGCTCTACAGAGGAACTTTGAAGTGCAACCATAGTTCAGAAACCACTTTGGAACAATGTAATATAGTTCAGCCGCCTCCTTGTAAAATAGAAAATTCCATACCTAATCCCAGTGGGACTGAAAGTGGGACTTACTTCACAAGTTTCCAGCTGCCTTTACCAAGGATCAAAGACCCAGAAACTGGGCAGCAAAGTTCAGGGCAAGAAAACACTGTAAAAATTTCAACCCATGTCCCAAAAGAAAATTTTAGGAAGCATCCACAGCCCCGGTCATTTGATTTGAAGACTTACAAACCTATGGGATTCGAATCTTCATTTCTGAAATTTATTCAGGAAAGTGAAGAGAAAGATGATGACTTTGATGATTGGGAACCTTCAGAGCACTTAACATTAAGTAATTCTTCACAACCCAGTAATGACTTAACAGGGAGTGTTATGGCAAATACTACGGTAAATGACAATGACCCTGAAGTTGACATACCTCATTCTTCCAGTGACTCTGCAATTCATGAGAACCTGACAGCAATCCCACCTTTAATAGTAGCTGAGACAGCAACAGTTCCTTCCTTGGAAAACCTGAGGGTCGTATTGGACAAAGCATTAACAGACTGTGGAGAACTTGCCTTAAAACAGCTTCATTATCTTCGGCCAGTGGTTGTCCTTGAAAGATCTAAGTTTTCCACACCAATTTTAGACTTGTTTCCAACAAAAAAGACAGATGAGCTTTGTGTAGGAAGTTCCTAAATAGCAATTTTGTTTTAGAAACAACAGACTGGCTCCAACACTGCAACATGGGGACAATTGCCAACTCGAACAAAGGCTGAGAACCAGCCACACTGTTGTTTAGGGTAGAATAGGCTGTGTATTTACATGAATGTATAATATCTATGTCAGCAGTATTGGCTGAGTCCATTAGCTCTCCAGTTGGTTTATTGATTGGGTTTTTTTGTTTATTAAAAAAATGGAACTGTACTCTTGTTTGGTGCTAATTAATACATCAAAATATATTGGGGCTTCCTTTTTCAGATTACGTGTGCATGATTGTATATGGAACCAATACTAAGATCCCAGGGTGGGAGGGCTAGGGAAAGGGATATGGAGTTCTTACTTGACTTGAATGTGCACCTGAGGGTGCTTTGTGTAATATATTGTACACTACAGCATCTTATATTTTTTGAGTTGAGTTTCAATAAATTACAATTTTTCACCCATTTCTTGTTTACTCATAATGAGTTTTCATGCCACACATAAACTGGAATTGCACTTGTATTTTCTGGAATGTGCACTTATGTTTTACCCCAGTAGTTTTTGTTTTTGTTTTTTTTTTTTGTTTTGTTTTGTTTTTTGCTTCTTATTAAGCAAACCATTCAGATCAAAGCTTCTTTTTGAATGACTGAAGTTTTTGTGGAAAGAAAACTCTGAGATAGAGTAATTAGCTCTGAGAATAAAGGTAGCTCCCAGAGGAGGACGTCCAGGAGTTGTCCAGGTAGAAGAGAGAGGGTATGTCAACCATGATGTGAAGGGCATAGCAAATTCAGGGGAACTACAAATAATTTGATAGGCTGGCAGTAAACGGGGAGCACTGGGGACGCTGAGGACTTTGGATTGAGCCTGTAGGCAGTTGAGAGCCTTTGGAGGATTTGAAACAAAATATTCATATTAATAATCTACAGATCACTTGAAATGAGTGTAATTTGAGGGGCTGAGAATGGAAGCAGTAGATAATAAGGTTGTTGAAGTAACTGACGCAAACTTGGTGAGAGTCTGTACTGACAACTGCAGCAGAGGGAAGATAGGTGAAATTGAGAAATTTAAGAGGATTATTGGGCATTGGAGAGTGAAAAAAATGAGGAAAACTTAAGGTTCAGTAGTGATGCAACCAGTTCAGATGAGAATTCAAAAGGAAGAAATGGGTTTTGGGGAAGAGGGTGGAAAGCCAAGGTGAGTTGGTCCTTGGATGTGTTAAGTTTCAGGGAACTGTGGGACATCCATGTCTAATGACAGGGAAAGCAGTGTGTTTTTTTAAATACAGTGGCTTTGTTCTTGGTTGCTTGTGAAGTTTTCAACCACTTCTGTTAGTTAGCAATGAAATGACTCAAACACTCCTAGCATCCCTTTCTTACGCCTTTGGTTAGGATTTTAAGACCTTTTCTCTGATCTTTAAACCTTGTTTTGACAGCTCTTCAGGAATTTCATTCTGCCACCTCCTCACCTTAAGAGTCTAAAGCACCCACCAAGCCCAAATCATTACTGGGCTCAGATCCCAGTAGGTAACAGGATTCTCAAATAAGAATCTGTTGAAAGAAAAAGTGGCAGAAACAGTGGACCATCGTGGAGGCTGAGGTGACTACTGACTCCGTGGGATTTTGAGCTGACTTCTGTGGGCTTAAGTTTCCTCACTTACGAAGTGAGGTGTGGGTGATCATTTTGAAATACTCCTTTCTGTGATCTAAGCATGAGAAACAACCAGTGATTTCATTTTTTAAATTCCTCGTAGTAGCAATTTTTAGACCAGACCGAGAGAAAGCTGCTAATTTGTTTAACACTCAGCTTTATCCATTCAACTACCCCCTGGATCAAGTGAGTTCATTTGCAGTGGAACCAAACCCTAATTTTCAGAACCCGATTGAAAGTTTGCTTTGATGATCCTATGATCATTTTTCTATTGAAGACAAGCTTTTATTTTAAAAACAGCATGTGTGATTATATGATATTTGAGAAGGTCAAGGTGTTATTTTCAAAGCTTCTAGTATGATTTTTACTTGATGTCTCTTTGGGACTTGTCCCCAAACCCTGACACAGACCTGGAAGCATTGAGTTTGTGCCTTACCTAAAGTGATAGGTAGAAATCAAGAATGCCAGACACTTTCATTCTTGCCTTTTACCCAGAATTCTCTTGCTTCCTGTTTCCCCATGTTCATGAGCACATGTGTGAAAGAGAAGGTGGGAATGATGGAGAAGAAAGGTTCTGATTAGCCTTCCTGGGGATCTCATCCCCAACCTATCCTCTCAGTCCCAGGTTGCCTACTTCTGAGCTGCACTGCCAAGGACATGGTTAATGGAAGACAGTCATTAACCAAATACTTAAGTACATGCATATTTAAAGATAATCCCAGATGCTCTGGGAGGTGAGAATAACAACAAATTGTTCAGGCATCTGCCATCATGGAGCTTTAATATGATGGCTGAGGTGGCTTTAACATTTTAAGGTGTCGCCATGGGCCAGCAGCATGGACATCACCTAGGTGCTTGTTAGAGTTGTAGAATGTCAGGCCCCACTCCCCACCTTCTGGACCAAAATCTGCATTTTAGTAAGATCTCCAGATGATTCATAGACACAGAAAAGTTCTTGGAATACAAAGTGAGAAGTGCTACAAGAATTCAGGATAATTACACTTTTGTTTAAGCACTTTACATAAAATTGTCTTGTTGAATTTTCATAACACCAGGAAGTCAGTACTGTTAGTTTTGTTATTTGACAGATAAGAACTTAAGAGAGGGAAGAAGTGTCGTGCTTAGGTGATAAATGCTAGGTAGCGATGGGGCCCAGTTTCCAGTCTCTTCTGACTGGAAAAATATCAGGGCGGGGAACTTAACGTGAAGGAAGGAAGATGGAAAGTTGCAGGTGGTATTTAAAGTACCAAAAATACCACAGTTTTATAATTAAGTTGAGTGTATTTTTCATGAAAGTGAACAGTGGGAAATAAAGTTTGAAGCGTAGGTAAAAGCCAGGTCATGCAGATCCAAATCCAGTCATACGTTCAGTGTTGACATTTCCTCATTTGAGAAAGAGGTGGGAAACTGGTTCATATTGTTCGTGTGAATAACATGTGACCTATGAAAAAATCAGTCTTGCTTTCTGAAAGAAACTTAACAAAAGTCAGAAAAGTTGCTCAATCCCCTCTTCACCCCCATGGTAGACTGATGCCTCGTGGCTTTATACTGCTAATGCAGGGGCACAGCCTCCTGTTAGGTAAAGCCGAGTCTGGAAGGAGTGGCCCACCCTGCTGTGGCCTGCTTGATGTACACTTGCAGAAATATATTCTGTGACCGACTGTATTTGAAGGCCTGAACCACTTTGAGGAAGGTAACCAGGATGGTCAGGAAATTTAAAAACCTGCCAACCTGTATTTGGCAGGTTTAGCCTGGAACAGAGAAGACAAGAGGCACAGGAAAGCTATAGCCAAATATTTACTAAACACATAACCTTCTGCCAAAGAGGGGAGGAGTGCTGAACATGACATGGTAAATTTCCTACATCATGGAGATTAGAGTCTTGTCAGGAAGATAGATGTTAAGCAAAACACTACAAATAGTTACGTAAAAGTGCTACAAAAGAAGCCCTTACTGTGAAGGAATCAAAAAAGAGGACAGGAAAAGCTTCCTTAAGGAAGCAGTGTTTAAAACCTGAAGAAACAACAGGAGTTAGGATAATCCAATTATGCGCTCAGGCATTGTGGTGCAGCAGCTTGGTGTGTTAGTGACCTGCCAAGTCTAGGAAAGCTAGGGTTGAGAGAATAAATGGAAAAGGGATGGAGAGAAGATTGGATCGGTAAGCAGGAGCCAGGTATGGTCGTGCCTTGTTACCCTGTTCCAGATTTTGGATTTTGTTTGCAAGACAATGAAGAACCTATTAAAGGTTTGAAAGCAGGCGTTGCTTAAATCAGAAGTTGCAGTGTGTGTAAATCAAAAAGTCCTAATAGGGCATAATGTGGAAAAGGAGGGAGGGAGGGAGGAAGGGATGGAGGGAGGAAGGAATGGATGGATGGATGGATGACACTTATCTAAAGGTGAGCTGTAACTTCTATAGTGATAAATTCTTCATTGTTGGAGGTATTCAGGTGTCCAAGAGTAGAGTCAAACAATAAATGGGTCTTTCGGACTAGATTCTCTTTGAGGGACCTTATCCTATTGAGATTTACAATACTTTGCATTTGGTCATAAACGTCACTATAAATAATAGTTGTCCTTATTTCTATACTTGTACATAAATTATTGAATTCTCATTACAGTAGCTCTACAAGGTAGGTATGACTCTCACTTAACCAGTGAAGTAACTTGCCCAAGGTAACAGAGTTAGTGAATAGTCCCGCCAAAATTTGAACCCAGATCCATTAGACTCTCAAAGGCCTATCCTCTTAACAGCTATTCTGTAAAGCTTCTATAGAAACAAGTACATAAATATGGTAGTAGGAACTTGATTGAACAGTTTAGGTTTTAAAGGTATTTGGAAACCTTCTAGGGAAATTTTATTTACTTAAAAATATTCTAGTTCCCACTACGTGCCAAGCACCAGGGATACAGTCATCAGTAAAATGGATATGATCCCTGTCTTCCTTGAGTTTACAATAGTTAGGAAAGACATATTAAACCAAAAATTGCACAAATAACCTTAACTGTGTGAAGTGCTTTGAAAGTAAAGTAGCAGGCTCCGTGTAACAGGCGAATTTAATCTAGTGCAGGAAGTCTTGGGTAATGATTTAGTTGTCACAACCAGATTTTTCTCCAAAAGGTTTCCGGCTATCATGCTTTAATGGTTTCTGACCTATGTTTAACTTGTTATAGTAAAATCCCAAGTCTTACCTGAGTAACTTTCATCCTTTCTAGAAAAGATTCTGGTTGTGATCAGTCACTAGCAGTTATGGACTTAACATCAATAGTAGTCACTCCTAAATCAGCAGGTCATTTCGCCCTGACATGGTACTAAATCCCCAACAGCATTCTTGACTCCATTTTCTGGATGTGTCCTGGACACCTCAAGCCACCTGCCATACCTTCCCTTCCTGCAAGAACAAAACAGTTATTCCTTCTCCACCAGGCTACCCTATCCATGTTCTTTCTTTCAGTCAATCAGATGAACAAATCAAAACAGCATTAGATAATATTTTTCTAAAAATTATTTGTCATAATTGACCCTTTATCTCCTTCCTTACTATGCCCCTCCCCTCCTCTCAGTGCAAACCTTCTTTTGGATTCTTACTGTCTGTGTAACTGATCTCACAATTTATATTATACTCTTGTGTGTGAACTACCTTTTTGGGGAATAGACCATACATTTTATATTTTCATATCTCTTTGCTGACTAGTCAGCAGGTACCAGTCAGCAAATAATGGGTTTGATAACATGTCACATAGGCAATGGCACAGCAAGCTACTGTTTACAAAGCACTTAGGAAATTATACCATTTGTTCCTCATATAAATCTTGTGAAGGAGGTGGAATCCCTATCTGTAAACAGATGAGCAAAATGAGGCTCAAATATGTCAAAAGCTTTCCCAAAGATCACAACTTCTAAACAATAGTGACGTTATGAAAAAGAGAATGCTACAAAATGATCCAGTGATAACCTCCCTCCACGTTTACCAAGTAAACTATTCGCTCTTTAGGAAAGCCCTCTTTAAATCCTATCTTCTCATATCTCCACTTAACCTCAGTTTTCTCCGTTGAAGTGTGAAAGTAATTGCTGTCCATTCCATGAATTGTTGGAAACGTTCTATAACACTGTCCAAGAGGGTAGCCAGTAGCCACCACATGTGGCTACTTAAGTTTAATTAAAATGAAATAAAATGTAAAATTCAGTTCCTCAGCCACATTGCAAGTGACAAGTGGCTACCATGTTGGACAGAACAGATACAGAACATTTCCATTATTGCAGAAAGTTCTGTTGGCCAGGGCTGTGCTAAAGCTAGGACTTGCCAAAGGTCAGAGAGAGCAGTATGACGGAACTGAAAACCCAGGCCAGGGCCTGGCAGGTTTTGAGTGAGAAGAGTCAGTGAGTAAGTGGGAAGCAAGCTGGCCTTTGGCACAGTGACGTCACAAAGCACAGCTCACAATGGCTCCAGAACACCTACACTCCCAGACCACCCTCCCTAACTCATATCTGGCTTCCTGACACCTCTGCATATGTAGTTCCCAGAGCTGCTATTTTATTAAAAATGTCATCTTTATCTTCATCTTCTATCTGGAACATCATCATAGATTCTCTCTCTCTGAGCTCGATATGGAATTATCTACAAGCAATTCTTCTGGGAGAGACTAGTGCGCCTCAGCAAACAAATCTGGGGCTACTGGATAATCTTGCTCCGGCTGTGCAAGTTGTCCTAGGGATTTCCTTTTTGATTTTGTTGGGAATAGGAATATATGCCTTATGGAAAAGAAGTGTTCAGTCAATTCAGGTTATACTCCTTTGTTATGGAAAAATTTAAATAGTTTATAAACTGAAATTTGGTTAATTCTCTCCTATATTGCTGCCACCCAGTTTTAAGATCATGCAGATGAGCAAGAGTGAACCCTTGTCTCTGAAGTTGGTTGAAATTAGGTTATCCTTAAAAAGTTCCACCAGTTAGGATTTTGGTATGAAAATGCTCTTTCTCTCAAGGATCTTTCTTTGGCTTGTCTTATAATAAAATAGATCAAAGAAGTTCATAACCTGAGAAGGCAGCCTTATCCCTAAATTTATTTGATCATGTATTCATCTTTGAGTGTCTGACTATGTGCCAGACACCGTGGGGGGTACTTTTTATAGAACAGGCACCACACATATAAGTGGGATCTTGGGTTTTGCCTTCCTGTTCTTACTGTGCCATTGCTCTGTAACTAATGAGGAGACACATATATTTATTTAGTCATCGTAATGTTTTCATTATTTCCTTGCTTTAACAAAATAGGGCTCCATGAATATACAGGAGTTTGGGGGGATAGGAATATAATTGCCTGGGATTATGAGAAATATTTAGGGTTTTACATACTTCTGTTTAATCACCAATAATAACACTATATTTACATATGGTTAAAATGCTTTGAGAGCCCCAACAAGTCCGTGAAATGGGTAGAGGTTATTTTCATATGATAATCAAGGAAACTGAGGCACACTGAGGTTCAGCCTAAATATAAGGAGGTAGGATTTGAAGAGGGCTTTCTTAAAGAATGCCTGGCTTACTTGGTAAATGCTGCGGGGAGTTAATACTGGATCATTCTGTAGCATTCACTTATTTTCATATGTCACTACTGTTGAGAAATCAGTCACCTGCATTCGCTTAACCTTTCAAAACCCTGTATGGTAGGCAGGGCAGGGATTATCATCTCCATTTTGTAGGTGAGGGAGCTCAGTTACCACCGACTCAAGTTGACATAGCTTGTCAAAGCCAGCAAAACAGATTGGAACCTAATTTTTAGGATTCCAAATTAAATTCTTCTCCAAACATCTCACTTAATATAGTCCAGCTGAACTAAATCCCTAACGGATCTGTGTGTCAACATATTCACATATATGCATTTCAATTAGCTAAGAGTATAAGGCAAAACACCAAACTCTTAGCTATAATTCTGGACTCTGCTCTTGTTTGGTTAATGTTTATGTAACGCAGTCAGAAAGATGAATTCGCAGCCCTCCGGACATCTCAGCCAAGAAAAAGAGGTAGTATAACAGAGTGGTTAATAGGCTCTGGAGTCACACTACTGGGGCTTCCTGGTTTCACCACTTGCTGTGTGACCGGAGCACCATCACTTAGCTTCTCAGCCCCAGTTTCCTTATCTGTAAAATGGGTTTGCTAATAGTGCCTCCCTCGGGGTTTTTGTGACGAGCATAGGAGATACTGCATGTACAAACTCAATACATAATAGTAGTACTTATTATAAGGAAAAAGATGATTGCTTTTAAGTTTTTTCTTATCCTGATCCTGGCAGGAATCTCTCATAGCACATTAAAAACATTTTTTTCCATGCCTAGTTTTTCAGACTGCTGTGTCCTGAGAGAATATACATGGAAGTCAGAATTCCTGGATTCCAGTCCTGGCTCTGCCATTTTCAAGTATATGACCTTGGACAATGACAGAGTCCAAACTGGAAGGTATCTAAATGGTTATCCAGTTCTGTTTGTTCCTACATAAATAGGTCATGCATAAGCAAGGAAATTCCTAGCACAGTGCTTTGCACGTGGCAAACTTTCAGCAAATGATGTCTATTATTATAGTTTATTAATTAAATGCAAATAATCCTGACCTGCCTACCACTCCATTTTGTGGTGAAGATCAAAAGACAAAATAGGTGTGAAGATGCTTTGTTAAGCACAAGGCTTGGCATAGGAATGAGGGATTATTGTTACTGTTAGGGTTTGGTTTTGCATCTACAGTAAGCTGCGTCACATCACATGAATAAACAAGTAACGTTCAACTTCTGTTGTTTTATTTTAGAAAATAGTGTTGTTTGCAGTCACACTCTACAGACTTTACAAGCAGGGCTCAGAATTTTTTCAGGCTTTGCTGGTCAACCCAGAAGGGACTGGTTTCCCAGTTCAAGACAAAAATACCTTCCTATCCTTGGGTCTGCAAGAGAAAATTCTGAAAAAACTTCAGACGGTGGAAAACAAAGTGAAGGACCTGGAGGAAATGATCATTTCCCAAAAACCTGCCACGAAGAGGGACTGCTCCTCTGAGCCCTACTGCAGCTGCTCGTACTGCCAGAGCCCCTTGCCTACATCAGGGTTTACATCTACATCTGAACTGTGATGGATCCAATCTTTTCCAGAAAAGCACTTTTCCCCGCCTCATGTGTCCAGTGGTATATCAATAAAGGTAGAAAACTATATTGAAATTACTTGGCCAGGACTGGCTCTCTATTCAACAGGGCCCAGCTTCCACTTGTGTCTGTGGTGGGGTCATGTAGGGGATGGTGGTAGTTAAAAATGTCTGAGACTGTGATGCCCACTTGGCAGGCTGGAGACCAGAAGCAGCCACGTAGAAAAGGAACCCGTGGGAGTGGGAAAAGAAGGGTGAGTGGTTGCAGACGTGATCTTGAACTCTGTGCTGCAGAGGTTGCATTAGACACAATAAAAGCAGCAATAAAGTGCTATTAAGGGAGGTGCTGTGGACTGTCCTGGGGAGGTAGACTAGTCTGTGGGCTGGTCTCTGACCTAAAGGTGGTCTAAATTCTCCCTGCATTAAATTATTTAGTGGGAAAGGGTGAGGCTGGCCATAAAGGACATTGTTAATATTACTGGACTTTTACGAATTCTTACTGTGCTAAGAAAGTATTGTGGGTTTCTTTTGTTTTTGTTTTGCTAAGAAAACATTATGATAATCCTTGGGAATCTGTCCTGAGTGCTTCAGGAGCACAGGTTGGACAGGTAATTTCAGAACAAGGAATTATTAAAAATTGTAATACACAGCAAGGGTCATATCATCTGAACTTATGTGAATTCTCCTTGTCTGAATCCTAGGTTAGCAGGGAAGGAAGAAGGGAGGAGGCACCTACCTGCCATTCCACTCAATGGTTGCCCCCCGCCATGAGAAAGATGGCCTGCTGGGGAGATGGTAGTAGATGGTCCTCTCAGTGGGTCTCAGATGGCACAATCCTTATACTGTGTGCGCATTTTTGCCACCATAAATATGATTACAGTCAGTGAAACACTTTGTAACTGACACCTAAATGAAATATTTTATTTGGTGTGCAAATAAACAGCGATTTATGGCCATGGGGAGGAAAACTGGCTGTGCTGTTCAACAGGAGACAATATAGCAGTCTCTCAAGTGGCATCTTCCTAAGGGATTTCCACAGGTAAATTTTTTGTTAGTTTTATTTATTTTAAAAAATTAAAAGAAATTTTTTTAATTGAAGTATAGTCAGTTTACCATGTTGTGTCATTTTTTGGTGTACAGCATAATAGTTCACTCAAACATATACTTACATATATTTGTTTTCATAGTTCTTTTTCATTATAGGTTACTATAAGATATTAAGTATAGTTCCCTGTGCTATACAGTGTAAATTTATTTACACAGGTAATTCTTTTTTTAAAATATTCTTTTTTAAAATTATTTGGGGGGGCGGAGGTAATTAGGTTTACTTATTTACTTATTTTTGGAGGAGGTACTGGGGATTGAACCCAGGACCTTGGGTATGCTAAGCCATGCACTCTACCACTTAGGCTATACCCTCCCCCTGCACAGGTAATTCTGATCATAATTTTTGTCCAGTGCATGGGAGTTAAAATGCAACCCCCGTACAGAGATAAGACTTCACTGTATAGTGCACTGTGCCAGGTGAATACAGGGTGGGGCCCAGGAAAAACCTTGCAGAGGAAGTAACAATGAGTTGTCCCATAAAAGGTTATACAAGTAGACAGTGAAATGAAAGTTATTCCTGCTGGCGGGGTCATCAAAGAGCCATGTAAAAAAAGAGGATGTCTTGCCTGGAGAACAAGGAGAGTTTCAGGGTGGCTGAAGAACTGGCTATTTCCAGAGCTACAATGAAGGATTTTTGGCTTCGGGGAAGGACACGCTAACTTCCTCCTCAAATCAGCTTTAATTCACAATGTGGTGAACAGAACAGATGCGAGTTATCGACAATGTGCATTAAGACAGTGTAGGTGGGAAGTTTGTTAACTACGCTGCTGAAGGAGTGCCATGCAACCTTTTAAAGTCAATGCCTTAATTTTTTTGTGCTACATTTCAGTGCCTTCCTGCATAGTTCCAGTCTTCTTGTCTTGGTTACCACTCTGAGGTATATCAGAGACAAGTGTCAGAAGAAGGGCCTAGAAGAGTAGAGTGATAGGTAATGAAGGGCCTTAAAATTCAAACCATACTGTTGGGAATGGCCCATTGTAGGCTTTTAAACAGGGGAGTAACATAAGTTTGGTCACCTGGGTGGGAGACATAGAATAGAATGAGCTAAATGCAAAAGATAAAACAGGCTGGCTGCTCCTCTTGGGATGCAGTGGGGTAGAAACTAATGGGGGTCACCTTTTCCCTGGTTCTCATTTCCCCCAAAAAGGTGGGTGATTTACACCACAATCATAAGAGACTGATATCAAGTATTAGTTCCTAGTGGGGGACCAGAGCACTATGTCCAGGGCATCAATTAAGAGATCTTGGATCAGGAGGGACAATATAGGTCAAGTGGTAGATTAGAGCACATGCTTAACATACACAAGGTCCTGGGTTCAATCCCCAGCCCTCCTCTAAAAATAAAATAAATAAGTAAAACTAATTACCTCCCCCTCAAAAAAATGAAAAAAGACATCTTGAATCAAGGCAAAATAGGGAAAGGACTTGAGAGCCCCTTTGTCATTCAGGTTGGATGGGATGTCACACCAGTGTCCACCAATCCAGGGAGGAGAATCATTATCCACCAAATTCAGTCTCTCACATTTGACAAAACAGGACAAGAGCCTGTTTTGGGGCTCCCATTTCAGTCTCCACCCAGACAGTCCATCTGTTACCACCATCTTTGTGCAAAGGGGAACACATTATTATTCATGTTCCATTATTCACTCCTCCCTCCTTCCTACCACCATAATCTAAGCCACCATCTCTCACCTGGTTTCATGAAATGGCCTCCTAAATGGACTCTCCGCTTCCATTTTTGTCCTCACTCAATTTATTCTCTACACAGTAGCTCAAGGGATCATATTACTTCTCTGCTCAGAGCCTCTCAATGGCTTATTATTTCGCTCTGAGTAAAAGTCAAATTCTTAACCGAAAGACTGTGTATGATGGCATGATCTGTACCACCCTCCTTCTTAATTTTTTTCACTCCTTCCCCACTCACTATTTCTCAAACACGCTAGGCATTGTCAGACCTCAGGACTTTGAACTTGCTGTTCACTGTGCAAGGTACAGATTCCTCAGACCCATGTGGCTTCTTTTACTTTTTTGGGGGGTGGGGGGTCTGTGCTCAAATGTCAGCTAATCTTGTAAGCAGATCGGGTGGAGGTCCCTGGAGAAAGAACCAGGCATGGCTTTCTTGACATAAGAGAAGACATTATAGGCTTAAGCCATTTTGTGAGCTAAGCCTGCTCACAGTGCTTATCTTTGAACAGGTCTCAGTAATAATGATCTTAAGGGAACAAAAGAAGGAAGGAACCAAGGAAAAACAGTCAAGAAACAATAGTTTAGCAATAAAACAAAGTCCTAATTCCTCCTCAAGGGATGTACCTAACAATCTGATACGTATCTTTGAGTTCTGCAAGAACCAAGGCCCCCTCCCAGGTGGAGAGTGGTAGCTACAGGCTAAGATTCCAGACTGGTTGGAACCTAAAAAATGGTGATGGTGACTTTTTCTGACCCTTCTGACTTCAATCAACTGAAGCTTGGACTCTGCGGATCTCTGCCTCAGTTCTATGCTGAGTTCTCCTCTGCTCAAGCTCCTTCATAAATATGCATGTACCCATTAGCCTGAAACTTCCCCAGTTTTGCTCTTCAAGGAGACACTACTTTGGGAAAGATCCCTGGTGTTCTCCCTACTTGCTGCAAGTGGTAAATCCTTCCTTCTCCCACCTGTTGGCTTGGCTGTGTCTCTTGGTTTGACACCCACTAAGAGGTGACTCAGTTTTTGGGTAACAATCTGAGAGGGCTTCCTTGATGATCTTATATAAAATAATGCTCCTCATTCCAACACACTGCATCCCTCTTTTCCTGCTTTTTCTTCATAGCACTTATCACCACCTTTGCTTTTACTGTTACTTATATGCTTATTGTCTATCAACCCCTCCACCCACCCCAGCTGTTGCCGAAAAACCAGCCTCTGTACTCCGATAGCCAAATTGAGAGTAGCAGGCAGAGTTTTGCGAGGATAGAAAAGAACAGCTTTATCGCTTTACCAAGCAAAGGGAGTCACAGCAGGCTAATGCTGTAAAGACTGTGAGCCCATCTTGGGGAGAGGGTCCTGGGGTTTTATAGAAAAATGGGAATAGGAGGGTGATAACAGTCAGAGTATAAGCAGGGGCTACATTCCTTTCATCTTGATAAGAACTTATTGTTGTTATGGAGGAACTTAGGAGGGTCTGCCCATTTTCTTGAGGTTCAGTCCATGACCTTCCTAGGCTAAAAGGATAAGTTATCCTAAGAAAAGGGTGCACAGGGAGGAGAGCATGTTACTCCTAAGATCAGTTTAGCTACAAGTACAGGCCTGAACCACTCAGTAGCTAGCCATCTTGTTAGTTCTCTACTCTTTCAAATCCCAACTGTCAGTTCATCCCTTCCATTTCTTTGAAAAAAGGTAAATGGGTGCTGATCTTCTCTGGCTGCTTCCTGCTGAACTGGGGCATCACCTGGGGATTCTTCCAATAGAAGGAACGAACATGATCATAACAATTCTTAGGAGGTTTTTACAAGGGTCTTAGTGGCCCTATTACAGAGAAGAGGAATATAACAAAGTATAAGTCGAAAAAGTAAATAGGCTCCTAGAACCATAACAACAGGGAGAGAAGGAACTGAAATATCCCTGAGAAATAGATCTTAGTTTCTGGGGAATCCAGGAAAACAGATTGGAGAACCAATTTGAGACTCTTGACGTGGCTTCAGCAGAGTAGGCACTGGAGTCATCTCCACGTGAATCTGACTTCTCATATCTTGCAGGAATGCTGTGCTACTGGCACTTCATCTGGAATCAAAGTACAATGTTCAGTGTGAATGACTACACAGGCTCCAGCCCCCTCCCGGAGGTGGTTGGGACATCCAAAGCCAGTTGACTTTGTAACAAACAAGAAACGGGGCACACAGAAAGGATTTGTATCAGGGAGGATCCCCACGGGGTCCTGCTATTTCACAGCCCACTAAGGATGTAAATTTCAGGAGTGGAAGGAGTTTTGTTTGGTTCACTGTTATATCGCCAACACCTAGAACACTGGTATTTAGCAGACACACAATATTTGTTGAATAAATGAGTGAACTCCACCTTTGGCTTTTAGAAACCTCATACCAGCTTCCTGATCCCCCATCTCCTTAGATACATGGTGATGGATCAACTATGGTGCAATTCTCCCAAGTCTGGGGAACCAGTGGCTAATCTTTATTCGGCACTTATTCAGAGCCAGACACCTGACTAAGAGCTTTACACGATTTTTCTCATTGATCCTCACAATATGAGGGAGTATACATACTTCTATTCTCATTTTACTGATGAGTAACTGATGCACTGAGGGGTTAAGTTGCTTATATGTGGTGCAGCTGTGATTAGCACTCAAGCAGCCTGACTCTAAACCTGTGCTCTTACCCACACAGTTTGGGTGGCAGGAACTTCTGTGAGGCTTTGGACTAACTGCAGCAGGCTGAAAAGACCCAGACAGGTAAAGACAAGACTGAAGAGGGCACAGCAGTGATGGTCCAAGAGAGCATTTTGGAAAAAGTGTTTATCTCCTCCTATGTTTAAGCTGACATCTAAAAGTTTTCAACATAAATTTAAATAGTAATGGATATAAATTCTGGTAAGTTGTAAATAATGACAATTTAAAATAAAACTGTTATTGTAACTGACTTCAATAAAAAATAAAACTGTTAAATCGTTTTTTATAATGTATCCAACAGACTTCACATAACAAATGAATAATCACCAACATCCATTTAAAATTACACGAATGAGCTCTTTAACATTCAGTAATTCTATACTGCTCTTTTATAACTTATATTTGCTCTACTCCCCCATAAAATGTTATCCCAATGCAGTATTTTTTATTTTTGAAAAACATTTTGTTGATCACATCCTTGCATAAAAAAATGTATGTGTTAAAAGTAAAATTTTTAAAAATTTCCTGAAATTGCATGGCTCCATGTATTAGAAAAAATTCTTCTGAACTGAGTAATCATTACTATTAGCTTTAACATGTAGCTGCTCAAAATGACACTATTAGAAATTTTGGTAATACATAAATGTAAAAGGTAAAATTCTACTGGAAATGCATCTCTCAGTGAGATGACTGGAACTTCCCCACCAATTAATTCATGTATCTGAATGACTTGTTTCTTACTGCTAGATAACCAGGGTTCACTTTCAATTTTATTTATTTTTTGCCTTCATAGATACAGTTCTGAGAAGTATTCACATAAATTGATGGTAATACTGGTAATTTTGTTGGAAGAATATATTCAATTATTTGGTTTTGTGGACAAAATAAAATGTTACTTATCATTTCAGTAAACAAAGAATGTTGCCCACCATCAAGCCATTACCTACTGCAGCCACACTCAGGGTGTGCCCTGTGGGGAATTCAGGATGGAGAAAACCAGGATACCAACCCTGGACTGTTAAGATGCCAATCAAAGGAATAATTTCAATGAGCCTAGACTCTTGCATCTTCCTATACATAAATAAGAACTAAAATTATTGGCCCGAGATGCCTGGAGTTTTTGTTTGTTTGTTTTTTGTGATTAGTACTCTTTGGTGTTCAACTACATGTTTTTGGTTTTTTGGTTTTTTTTTCCAGCAAAAACTCAATATCCTGGCTCCTCCCTTAGCCCTTTGGAACAGTCCCTCAGAGCTATCTGAGAGACTGCCTTCCCAGGCTTTGGTTTCAGGAGTATCCTTGAATAAAACATAATTCTCAACTTTCAGGTTTTGCATTTTTTTCAGTCGCCAGGAATCCAATAGTGTTCCTTTATCAGCTGACAGTTCAATTAGATCCACCACTAATTTCGTTGACAGCAAAGAACTGGAAACCATCTTACTTGCAAAAAAATTTTTGTTGTCCTATCATTAGAGCCCACTTTCTCAAGTGACTTTTAATTATACTAATTACTCTGAGAGGCATTTAGGAAGAGTTGAGAAATTCGAGATATTGTTAATTGCAACACATCTTTAGCATTGGAAAATCACCTTAATTTAAATATAAGTTGCAGCTCCAGATTTAGCTCAACTTACTGTAAGTATGCAAATTAGCAACGCCAGTGTCTTCGTCAAATCAACTAAATAAGACTTATCTTAGGTCAGAAAAAATTTCAAGTCAAATCAACGTGTTAACAGGCGTTGCTGTAACCACATTTCATTTCTGAATTTCAAGGCAAACATGGAACGGGAGCTCTGACATGAGTTTGTTCCTAGATAAAGCAAAACCCTTGCACTTAAGGTATTTCTAACCTACGCTATCCTTGCTTTTCCCCAGGGCATACACTTTTGGGCAAAATGCCTCCTCTGATTTCACTTGGGATGGAAGAGGTGAGATCTTTAAAAGAAAATTCTCATTACTACCATCTACTCTCTAACATGCCTGAATTCAGTACAGGCCAAAACACTGCACTTATAACGCCCAGTCCCGCTCTTAACTATCCCTTTAGTCTTAAGGTATCCCAGGCATGAACACACTACGGCCTGAGTAGCACCAGTTCGTGGGAATGATTTCTAGAGCCTGGGAAGCCGGTTCCTCTCCCGTTCTTTCCAGCTATCTCAGGGTTTTCCACTCCGTCCGTTCCCGCTTAGCCCCGTCTATCAGTGGGCTGGTCCTGGCCGCGGAAAGTATTGCACAGGCACACGCCAGGGCAAGCTCCGGAACGAAAGGAATAAACTGCTACTCGCTAGGCTAGAAATCGGAGAATTTCGCTGCGCTGCCAGGCCCAGGAGGGAAGGCGGAACCCTCGGAGGAACCGGGGTGAAGGGGAGGGGGAAGAACGTTGGTGCAACGCAGTTTAGCGTGATCAGGCGGGGAGCTGGAGCAGAGGCTGGCGGAGGACGGAACTCGGCATTCGGGCGCCCGCCCTCCTCAGGCCGGAAGTGAGGAAGGCGGGGCTTGCCCTGTTCCGGACTCTAGGTGGCCCTAGAGGGCGTTAGCCTGGGGAAGAGTGTTTGTGTAACACTGCCGGCTGAGCGGAGTGGGTAGGATGGGGAGAGTGTCGGTTCCGTGGCGCTCGGAAGGGACGGATAACACTGTTGCACTGCGGGGACACTCTGAGGGGACCGGTGTTGGTGTGGCACCAGTGCACGCTGAAGGAGCCGGCCGAACCGGGTGGCCATGGGGATGTGGGCGTCGCTGGACGCGATGTGGGAGATGCCGGCCGAGAAGCGTATCTTCGGAGCCGTGCTGCTCTTTTCCTGGACAGTGTATCTTTGGGAGACCTTCCTAGCACAGCGGCAGGTGAGCCTAGACAGGGCCCACCTGACCTCCGACACCAGCTAGCTGTAGGCCAGCCTCGGTCTCGACCCCAAGTCCCTGGATGAATTGCTGCGGCCTCGACTTTATGGGTTCCTACTGAGCCTCCTAACCTGCCCGATGGCCGGGTTGGCCTTGAGCGGATCTGGTGCCTCAGGACGTTTTCCGCAACGTGATCCTGGGACCCAGGCCGTTTAGGGCCTAGTGAAAGGGAAGGCAGGGCTGCAGCCTTGTCAGGCCTGAGCTCTGTACTTGCCCCATAGCTTCCTTGGGATTCACGGGCCCACACTTAACCTCCTTTATCTTTGGCACCCATAAGCCTTCAGAACGAAGATGCTAAAATTTTAGAATCACAACTTCGACATTTCTTGTCACGCTCAACCACAGGACTAGGAAATCACTTTCTGAAAATAAAAGATTTTGCAGTCCTTCCAAGAACCTGAACTCTTTACTTAAAAAAAAAGTATATTTGTTTTTGCCCAAAGAACAATATTTTCTTAAAAGCGTCTTTATTGTTTTTGGTCAAACAGTAAAGTAGAAAGTAAAAGTTACTTAATAACAGTTCCTTGAAGATAATCATGATTAACAGTTTGATAGATTAGAGATTTGAACTTTTAAATGAGATCGATTTTAATTGACCACTTTGTCACATTCTTTCACTGCTGGTTTGCTTTACCTACGTTCTTCTATTTTGTCACTGAATTATTTCAACCATGATGGTGAGGAAAATCTTTCTTTTTAACTGCTGGAACCTTTTTCATGAGCATTACAATCCTTTTCCTCTGCAGTTTCTTCTCTCAGTTTACATTCTGTATGAATCTTTAAATTGAAATTTTTAATTTTTCTATATCTGTCAATGTCTGGGTTATATCTAGATCTCTCTCTCGCTCTCTTTTTTTTTTTTTTTTTTTTTAGTCCAGGATATTCAAAGAGGTGTTAAGCTGTATAGTACTAGGTTCTCTGACTAGCTCTTTAGGATAGCTTCATTAGTACAGAATCTTGTAGGCCTAGAGAAGATCCTTTGCATAATGTAAACACACAGTAAGTAGTGCTTAAGTTGGGGGTGGAATATTAAACAACTATCTGTCTTACTTTGATAACAAGCCTAGTAACAGTAACTACTTTTCGATAATGTCTTCTTTATTCAGTTATGCTTTAATGCCTCTTATCAAGGGTTTGGTAAGGTGCCCAACCATAGAGAAGTCATTTGTTGTGAAACTATTGTAGAAGATGCTGTCCATTGTATTGTTTGGCATCTCTTCCTTGTATTGTGTCCCATGGGCTGAAATTACTTTTTAGAATTTAGTATAATGAGAAGGTTTGTCTTTCTTGAAGACCTGATCTATTTCTCTCATGCCTCGAATTTCCCTTAATTGGCTTCTAGGACCAAATTAAATCACCAGCCATAATATCTGTTAATATTCATGGTTAGCGCATTTACTTCTTTCTTCTGTCCATGAGTTTGTTTTCTGTATTGAAGGATGTATGTTATACCTGTAATGAGTCGTACCCTTTGTGATGTTACAATTTTGGTTTATATATGTAAACTGAAGTGTGATGACAGCCTTGATTTTAAATTCACCTAGTCAGCTAGTTTCAGATTCTCTGTTTCTACTTTTACTTTCCAGTTGTTTTAATGGTCAGTGTACTTGATCAAATACAGTATTTTGTATGTATAAAGCAAATTCAAAGGCTTCAGTGACAAGGTAATGTTATAAACCATCCAAAACTTGATCCTAAATGGCTACTGTAATAAGTAATGAGTTGGTTTGACTGTTTCCTTAAGGTGTTTTCTTCAAAATATTTCAGAGACGGATATATAAAACAACAACGCATGTACCACTGGAGTTAGGACAGATCATGGATTCAGAAACATTCGAGAAATCTCGACTGTATCAGCTGGATAAAAGTACTTTCAGCTTCTGGTCAGGACTTTATTCGGAGATTGAAGGCACTGTGAGTAATTTACTTCTTGCAGAGAGAATCTGTCAAATTATTTAGTACTTTGTGATTTTTTTTTCATTTTTGTATTTTTGTGACACAAAAGAGGGCACCATACCTACAGATCCCAGAATGCTTTCTTAACCTTTGTTACTGATAGTAATGACTGTCGAACAAAAGGCACAGAAACATAACTGTTTAGTCAGTTGAAAATTGTAGAATATAATAACTGTTACCCTGAGGCCACGTGTGAAAAAAGAACCTTATGTCATAAGTTATTCTTGTAGCAATCCCAGTTTGTCTTCCTACTTCTGCCTTAACTCTGTAACCTCTCCTGCACAGGCAGCCAAGGGATTCCTGCAGCAAGATTCTGATCATGTTTTTCTCCTATGTAAAACCTGTCACTATCTCTCTGTTTCCTTCAGGGGGAAGTCCAGATTTCTTGGCATGGTTTATGAGGTCCTTTTTGACCAGCCATTGCTTACTTGAGCCCCATCTTTTCATTCTCTCCTCCAGATTCTTTCTGTCCATCTCCTACCCAGCTTGGTTTCTTATAATCTGGAGCCTTTTCACATGCTGTTGTCTCTCCCTGGAGCACCCCCCCACCCCACCCCGATTCATCTCCCCTCTCTCACTGGGGCCTGGTTAATCCCTCCTCTCCTATTAGGATCCAAGTGAGACATCATCTCTTCTAAGAAACCATTTGGAACTTCCCCAAGCCTCAAGTCTGGATGAAGCAGCATCCTCATTGTTCCTATCAGAGCACTTACCACATTGTATTAAATTGGCCTGTTTAGCTGACAGATTTAAAGACAGGGTACTTTAAGGTCTTGTTCATCATTTTATACCTAATACCTGGCATATAATAAGCGTGTAATTCATATTTATTGAATGAAATGCTGAGTGACAGATCATTTTTACTTAGTAAAACAGGGCCAGCCTTCTCCCATGCTAAACGAAGAGAGGCTGTCAAGTACAGGCCCGGGTTTCTCAGCCTTCTTTTCACTGTGTCCCCTGATCCTGGTACCTTTTTAGCCATTTTTTGTCTAATTGCCCCTTCATGAAATTTTTATACCACAGATATACTATATGTCTGTTTTTTGTATCTGTGCTATACACATAAAATGAATAAGATTTTTTTTCAACCTCCTCTCCCCCCAAACCAATTCTTGGTTTTCTACCTCTAAGAATAATTGAAAGTGCATAGTGTTGAGGTTAAGAGCTGACTCTGAATTTCATGGCTTCAGTTTGAATCTCAGCTCTAATATACCAGCTGTGTGACCTCAAGCAAGTCACTGAACACTTCTGTGCCTCACTTTTCCATTAAAACTGTAAAATTGTATGGTAGTAATAGTTCCTCATTCATAGTGTTGTTGAGAGGATTAAAATTAGTTAATATAAGTAAGATGCTTGGAGCAGTGCCTGATCCATTCATTGGAAGTGCTCCACAACTGTTGGCCGTTATGTTTTTTATCATCATAATCATGATTATCATCACTATTCCTCCAAAACTATTTACTTATTTATTATTTAAGTTTTGTAGTGGTTTATTAATAGCAGTAAATAACTGGAATATGTAATAAACATTTAAAGACAGATCTAAACCTCTTTATTCATTTTTAATACTGTATTTATTTATTTTTTATAGTACTTAATTTAAAATTCAGCACCATCCTGTCATTCTGAAATGTAGCTAATTCTACAAAGCTGTCGTATATTTAACCACCATACTCTGCTTACTTCAATAGGCACAAAAATAAGTTGTTATATTTTGTTGAAATTTTTAAGGGCTATAAAATAGTACAACATAAAATGATATAAACATGAATAGAATGCAGAAATTTATATTAATGAAAAATGGTTATATATTCTTTTTGAAAAATAGACTACTTTTTAGAGCAGTTTTAGGTTCACAGCAAAATTGAACAGAAAGTACAGAGTGTTCCCTCAACACCCCATGCCCCAACATGTGCACAGAACTCTTCCACTATCAGCATCTCCCATCACAGTGGTACAGTTGTTCCACTGGGTGAACCTACACTGACACATCATTATCACCCAACATCTGTAGTTTACATTAACATCACCCTTGGTGTTGTACATTCTGTGGGTTTGGACAAAAGTATAATGACATGTATTTACCATTACAGTACCATACAGAATAGGTTCACTGTCCTAAAAGTCCTCTGTGCTCCACCTGCTCATCCCTACCTTCCCTCTAATCCTAGGTAACAACTGATCTTTTTTCTATCCCCATAGTTTTGTCTTTTCTACGTCATATAGTTGGAATCATACAATATATAGCCTTTTCACATTAGCTTCTTTCACTTAGTAATATGTATTTACGATTCATCCCCATCTTTTCATGACTTGATTATATATACTCTTTTTGAAAAAATACTCTGTTATAACTCCTCCAGAACTCTTTTAGATCCCTCAGGACCGCTAAGAGGAAGATCCCTAAATTGAAAATAAAGTTTTAGGTACTTTCAGCATAAGCATCTTTGCCTTGGACATCTTTGCTGCAAGCATTTTCACCACATAACCAATTGACCATAAGGCAGTTTTGCCGTAAAAGATAAAATAATGAAAAATTTAAAAGGGACACTGAAAAGGACATAATGAAACATGAAAAGTGAATAACAAAATTAAAAAGACTTGCAAAATCAAAACATTTGAATACACATAAAATGTATGTAGATTGATGCCAGTACTGCACAAATGTCTGATTGCATTTTGTGGGCTGTGCCTAAGCACTTATTTTCCAAGTCTTTTGTTCATAGTATTTGACATATTATTTTCTGTGTCTTGTTGTTCAGCATTACACTTTTTCCCTTTTCACTAAAACTTCTTCCTTCATTAAGAGAGATATCAGTTTCCAAATACTAGGGTGCATATTTGTAACAGAGCTGTGTATCGCATTGTGGAAGCCTCTACACCATTGTTTGTTCTTGGTATGTTGTCACATGTCCACTGATAGATGTTCGAGAGTTCTATGGGAAGTGTGGATTCAACTCTGCACCTCTGAGGCCCTTGAGGCTTCTTTCTCCTCCAAAGTAGTGTGTTTCAAAATAAGAAACCAACTCTTGGGGCACATCATCTGTCAGCTCAGTAAGCCATCAGTGACGTCACTAACTGGAGGAAATAAATTTCAGCCAGTTGAAACCAAACTGTCAAACCAAAAACTGTCAACCAGTTATTTTATCTTTCACAGCAGAATTGCCTTACAGCTATTTAGTTATGCTGTGAAGATGTTCGCAGCAGACATGTCTAAGGCAAAGAAGCATATGGTGAAAATAATTGAGATCGGCTACCATAATTGTTTCATCAGTTAAAGAGAAGAAACTGGCTATATTTGTTAAATGATTACAGAATTGTTTAGCTAGTCACAAAATTTACGTTGACAAGTAAGACTAGTGTGGTTAGAACCAAATTATTAGAAACCTTTCTCATTTCCTCAAGGTAATGGAAAAATGGCAAAAATTCTGGAAGAGTTAAATCTTGGTATTTTAGAAAAATTAATAAATGGTTTGAAAAATAAAATTGCATTGCCTTTTGGGGTACACAGTATTTGCTGGTAATTAGTCTTTTCAATATTGATTTTTTAAATTATATTTTTACTAGTCCAAGCCAGGTTTAGTTCCTGAGATATTGAAGATTAGTATTAAAACTCTGTGCCTCCCAGCCAAGCCAGGAAAGTTAGCATTAATGTGGATTATATTTGGCTTTGGTAATTTATCTGAAACATTTCTTCTATTAGAGTCAGGGCCCAAATAGGAAATCAGCCTTCAGAGAGAGATGGAAGTAGAGGTGGTAAATTCAGACACTGTCCTCATTCTTCATTGATGTTTGATTCTTTGAAGTTCTTTCGCTTACCCCACAAGGCCATTGTAAATGGCAGGAGAAATGTTTACAGTCTCCTTGGTTGTCGCTGGTAAACAGTTCCAGGAAAGATGGGTGATAGCTTGGTTATTACAATTGGGACCATGAGAATGGTTCAATTTTTGCAGGAGATGATGGAGGTAGGCAGGGTCCATGTAGAGAACGGGAGCTTTGTAATGTGTTGTGGCTCAAACTAGAAGCAGTACTGATGGGCTAAAGTCAGGAAGAGTAATGGTCATCATCATAATAATTGTATGGGTAGTGATTTTCCCTTCGTGCATTTTTTTTTAATTGAAGTGTAGTTAATTTACAATGTTGTGTTTCAGGTGTACAGAAAAATGATTTAGGTATACATATATCTATATATATATAGGCATTTTTTTCAAATTCTTTTCCATTATAGGTTATTAGAAGATATTGAATATAGTTCCCTGTGGTATATAATAGGCCCTTGTTGTCCATTTTATATATAGTAGTGTGTATTTGTTAGTCCCAAACTCCTAATTTATCCCTCCCCCCTTCCCCTTTGATAACCATAAATTTGTTTTCTATGTCTGTGAGTCATATATTGTTTTTATATTTATTTGTTTTTTGATGTTTACAACAGTGCTCTGAGGTAGAAAGTAAAGGCATTATTATTTCCTTTTTATGGATGAGAAAGCAAAGGCTCAGAGGAATTAAATAACGAGCCCGTATAATGGTCAGGTGACACTAATAAATGGGAGAACTGGGTTCAAACTCTGCTTTTCTGAGTCTTCAAAATTACATTGAAGAAACCATTCTTGAAACTCTAAGGACTACAACCTGAATGTGCTAGATTTATCCTTGGGAAATAGTAAGCTACATTTACCATCAGTTAGGAAGCATTTTGTGTTACTTTGAAATCCTTTTCTATTTGAAAGCAAGTTTATTAATTCATTCATTAAAGTTAATTGGAATCATACAATATATAGCCTTTTCACATTAGCTTCTTTGACTTAGTAATATGTATTTAAGATTCTTCCAGGTCTTTTCATGACTTGATTATATATATTCTTTTTGAAAAAAATGCTCTGTTATAATTCCTCTGTCTTGGTCACAAAGAACAAGTACAAAGATTAATTTAGGCTTTTTTTTTTTTTGCTATGGAACTTCCTACCTGAGGGAACATAAGAGGCCTGTGTGACCAGTTACAGATGCCAGTGTTCACACAGATGTGACAGAGCACCCAGAGATAAAGTGTGCCCCTTCTCCGAGACCGACTTTCCTGATATCTCATAGGTGTCAATAAAGAGCCTTCTCAAGAAATGAAATGGCCGGAGAGTAAAGTAGAGCAGAGGAGAAAAGTTCAAATTGTAGCTTCTCCAATTTCTGCTGGTTTCTGAGTGAGCAGTTTAGATTCTCTGAGTCTCTTTTTATCTCCTCTGTAAGCTGAGAGGTAGATTGATGTTAAACTATATTTCTTATGGTTTGTGTCAAGGACTAGGTGATAACATAATGTAAGTGAAGCGGTTAGTATAGTGCTCAGTGCATAGCAATTACTTAGTCATTGGGTCTTTTGGGGCAAGTTACTTTAACTTCTCTGAGTTTCAGTCACCTTATCTATAAAATACAGATGACTGTGCTCCCTGACCTGCCTGCTTTTCAAGTAAAATAATATATGCAGAAGCACTGGACTTGTTTTTGTTGGCATCATTAGCTCCTTCTACAGGACATCCTATCCAACAGAGAGATTTTACTGTTCACTGTGTTTTGTTTTTTATTCCCCAAAGCATGCTAAACAAAGTTTACAGTAGTAGTTTCCAAATGCATTCATGAATGTGCTCAGAGTTCATATTAAAGTTACCCTGATGCTTACTTAAAAGCTGGACTTTTAATAATAGGTATTCCAGCCTTTCCCCAAAAGGATTATAAATCCTTAATTCTGCATTATTTATTAGTATTGAGAATAGCATGAAGGAAATGCCATCCCAAGTCAATTAGTTCAACAAGTGGAGTGTATACTGCATACAGTGGTGCCAAAGCATGTCTTCTGGGAAAACAGTTCACATCCAAGATTGAGTTAGGTATAGTAAAGTGGAAATAGCAGGATGTAGAGTTAAGGGGTGGGGGGACTTTAAAAAAGCAGTTTATTGAAACAAGAATTTTCAAACTTCAATGTGCATCAGATTTAACTGGAGACTGACTGCCAGCCCCTCTTGTGGTTTCTGATTTAGTAGTCCTGGGGTGGAGCCTGAGGCTCTGCACCTCTAACAGATTCCCAGGCGATAATGCCGCTGCTGTCCAGAGACTATATTTAAGACCCGTGGTATTATATCCACCCTGCATACTGGTAAAAATCTAAAAGATGAGTAGCACCAAGTGTGGATGAGACTGTGGAGAAAAGGAATGCTCAAGCACTGCTGTTAGGACTGTAATTTGGTATAAATGCTTTAGAGAACAAACTGATACTACCAAATAAAGTTAAAACTCACATGTATGGATCTACAAAGATGTGTAAAAAGCAAGCTGTAGAAAGATAAATACAACATGATGCCATTTATACATATTCTTTAAAAGCATGTGTAATCCACTGTATTATTTATGGGTACACATATAAAAGTGGAAAGTAGATTGCAAGGACACCTATGAAATATATGACAGTGCCCAAAAGCCACAAGGGCCCACGTCTGAACCAATGGGAACATTGTGCTTCTAACCGAGTAGTGTGACTGACATTGTGTTCCTAGGCTCCACAGGTGAAGAAACAATACATTGACTCCTCTTGGCAAAATGATTCTACAAACTTAGTATCTGTTGTGGGAACTTGTGTTTTGTAAGCATGTATTCTTTTTGCATTTTAAGAGCTGCTCCCTTACTCATATGTCTTGTTGGTTTGGTGAATATCTGTGTTCACTTTATCTGCCCAAGGGTGCTGAGAAAGGGGTCTTCTACGAAACCCTGACTCCTACCTCAAGATTCACTTTTTCCTTACTCAAAGAAGGCTCAGATAGCTTGACTCTTTACTTAAACCAATACTAATACTCTGTCCTGACCGGAGAGGGCTGTTTCCTTTCAAGGAAAGCCGGTTATGGAGCCAGAAAGCCTGGCTCAAAATCCATTTCTGTCATTACCTGAGGAATTTTGGACAAGTTGCTTAGCCTTTCTAAGCTCATTTCCTGATTCTTAAAGCCTTTGTTGTGTTCTTTTGGCAAAAGTTGTTGTGTTTTTTTCCCTAAACAGCTTTACTGAGTTATAATTCACATACTATACAGTGCATCCATATAAAATATACAGGAAAAGCCTTTTAACAGTCTAAACTTAGTATCTCAATTGGCTTGTATTCATCTAAATGTAAATTTTATCCTAAATAAGATAGGTCTCTCTTTTTTTCAGTAACATACTCTCATATAATAGTTTCTAGTACTGCTCAGATGTGACCAGCATGTGCTTTGTTTTATAGCTTATCCTTCTCTTTGGAGGAATCCCTTATCTCTGGAGACTTTCTGGACGATTCTGTGGCTATGCTGGCTTTGGACCAGAATATGAGGTATGTGATTCATTAGTGTATATTTGTTGGTCTTTGGCCAGCTTTATACTAGTTAATTTTTTGGCTCCTACTGTCATGAGGCTTCTTTGTCTGCACCGTTCTTATCCACCCATGCTGTGTTAGGACAATGCAGGTTGTCCTTATCAAAATCCTTCAGTGAATTATTGAAGAAGAGATTTATGAACTTTTAAAAAAAGAATAGAACACAGTTATAATCCCAGAGCCATTTGTGAGGGACACATGATAAAACATTTTACAGTTAATCTGAAGACTAAAGACAAAAGAATGGCCAGAAAAATTCTGAATAAGTAAAATAATGAGTGGTAACTTTTACTCTTAGATATTAAAAATGTATTCTAAAGCTTAAACAGTGTATTGGTGCCAGAAATAGGCCTAAGTACATGTAATCTTGTTATATGATAAAAGTGACACTTCAGATCAGTGAAGAAGGTGTAAGTTACGACTTTTCTTAGGCTAACTGAGAAAAAATAAATTCCTATTTTATATCCTCTAAGAAAAAGAAAGACTTGGGGTGGGGGTGGGGAGGGTATAGCTCAATGGTAGAGTGTGCGCTTAGCATGCATGAGATCCTGGGTTTAATCCCCAGTACCTCCATTAAAAAAAGAAAAAAAAAGCCTAATTACTTCCCTCCACCGGAAAAAAAAAAGGTAAAAGAAAAAAAAAGACTTAGATGAACTGAATATTTAAATATAAACAAAGAAATCTCAAAAGTACTAAAACAAAGAGACCATAAATTTTAAAATAATGTAGAAATTTTAAAAGCATAACACCAAACGTAGAAACCAAGAAGATAAAATTTGTTAGATTTACATTTCAAGTTTTTCTGTGGGAAAACCTGGTATTAACAAATTTAAAAGGCAAAGCACAAACTGAGGGAAAATTGCCACATGTGACTGATTAAGAATTAATATATTTTAGGGGAGGGTATAGCTCAAGTGGTAGAGCATATGCTTAGCATGCATGAGGTTCTGGGTTCAATCCCCAGCACCTCCTCTAAAAATAACTAAACCTAATTACCTCCCCTACTCCTGCCAAAATGAAATAATTAAATAATACAATGATAAATAAACAAAATATTTTTTTAAAGAATTAATATATTTCATAAAGAACTCTTTATAGAAAGAACACCTTAGAAAAAATTGAGTACCTCAATAGAAAAATGGGCAAAGGCAGAAGATCATACGATTATTGAACACATGAAAAATACAAATCCATAGTGACAATCAAAGAAATGTATTTTTAATACAACAGTTAAGTATCTCAGAGTTGTGCTTGTTTGTTTTGGCCTATCGTGTCAGATTGGGGAAAAAAATTAAAAGAATGATAGGACACAATTGGTGGGGGATATGGAAATAGTCTCATGCTCCTAGCAGACTGAAGACTAGTATAGTTTTTCTAGGGGGGCAGCTTGGCAGTAGGTATAAAAAATCTTTACAGAGTTTGACACCAGACCTTTCGGTTTTATGAATTTGTGGGGAGTGAATGAAAGGGGTTCATTGTAGCATTGGAATGAATGTTCTGATGGAAATAGCCTAGGTGTCCACATATACAGTGCAATACTCTAGAGTCATTAGAAGTCAGTGAAGAAGTAAACCTGTATTTCTTGATATGGAAAGATGTTCATGATATGTTACGTGAGAAGAGCAGGTATTCAAACAGCCTGTACAATACGGTTGTGTTTTTGGAAGATGGAATGGCAATTCAGTAGTCTTGAGGAAGGTCCTGGAATCTGTTTTTTAAAAAGTTTCTCATTTCCCATTTGGGGACAAGTGCTGGAAACCACCCTGCATGTTGTAGCCAGACAGATCTCCTTTCTTCTTCTCCTCTCCCTCTGCCTGTGTTTAGAAACATATTGGCTGCATCTTTGCTACCAAATCAAGTACGTTTTGGTGGAGTACTCATATTTACCTTAAAAGAATTCAGTTTTACCCTGGGGAGTGAGAGAGAGAGAGACAGCGTGGTGACGGGTGGGGAGAAGGGTTCTATTTGCCTTGTTGCCCTTTCCCCCTCCCCGCAGCTCCCTTCATACTAATTAGTCCTTGTCCTCCACTATCATAGAAAAACTAAGGAGAAGTGAGGCAGTTCTTGGCTTTTGATGTCCTAAGGACCTGTTATACAGGAAATTAAAGTAATCCTTGGGGATAATTTCCTCTGTTGTATTTTGGCTCTGTGAAAATTTTAGCACACTCTGCCCCACCTGTGCTGACCCAGTTTTTTTGGTGCTCCATTCTTAGTTTCTCTGCCTGTTCCCAACCAGCCCATCATCTTGTCATCTTCCACTTTCAGGGCACTCTTTTCTCTCTCCTTGCTTTTGCAAATTGGGTAAAATTACTCCTTGCCTCTTTTCTCCTGTTTCACTAATTTAGCTCTTCAGTGTGGCATCCCAGGTCTCTAGTGTTGTAAGCCTTCCTTGAATTCCCCAGCGTATGTGGCTGTCTCTCATTTTTGAGTTCTTTAACCATTTTTTGTCTAAATGACTTCAGGTAACTTTCATAAGGTGCCTGTGTGGTAAAAGAGGAAGTTTTATTGCCTCCCTATCTTGCAAATAAACTCAGAGAGTAGAGGCGATGTTTCAGACCTTGTCTTATTACCCACAGAATCAAGCGGATTGCTTGAGTTATATATAGTAAGTACTCAGCAAATACTCATCGACTTGTTCCCTAATAATTCATTTGAAGAATGAATTAATATTACACTATAAAAACTACTATTTTTTTCCTGTGTTTAGATCACTCAGTCCTTGGTGTTTCTGCTGTTGGCTACACTTTTCAGCGCATTGACTGGTTTGCCATGGAGTCTTTATAATACTTTTGTGATAGAAGAAAGACATGGTTTCAATCAACAGGTAAAATAAAGAATGCAAATGTTCTGTTTTATATGTGAAGATCTTTTGTCCTCTGCTGGTAATAAAAAAATAAAAAATTATAAAAACAAAATATGCTAGTTTTGGGTATGAACTAATCAAGGTAAACGAACTGCAGATACAGTGAAAATTATAAAGTCTTGCCATAAACTCCTCTAGCATTAATGTCTAGTGTTTCTTCAGCTAGTAACATTTAAATGAGTTTATTTTAAATTCTAAAATGCAAGACCTTTACTTATTGTCTTAGGCTACTTGTTGCCATATAATCTCACTGCCTTTTAATTTTAAAAATTGCTTTAATAATGTATCCTTTCTATTCATTTGTTATTTTAAAAGCAGTTTCTCAGTTTCTTTTTTTTTTTTCTTTCAGTTTCTCAGTTTCTTATGATGATCTTTTCTTTTTTCAGACTTTAGGGTTCTTCATGAAAGATGCAATCAAGAAATTTATTGTGACTCAATGCATTTTATTACCTGTGTCTTCACTTTTACTTTACATTATTAAAATTGGTGGTGACTATTTTTTTATTTATGCCTGGCTGTTTACATTAGTTGTATCTCTGGTAAGTGAAATCTTTGTCTCAGTTTTCTTTTACAAAAAGTTCCTTGGTGAGATAACTGTGATTTAATCTTCATTAGCATCTAAGCAGTTCTTAAGAAGCAGAAGAAATATAAATAGGAGCTTATATAAGTTACTCTTTTGATTTCTGCTTTTAGGTATATAAGTAGGAGAGTTGACTCTGACTATAGATTTTCTTCTTCTTATACTGACTTTTATAGATCCTAGAAGCTAAAAGTCATCAAAATGTCAAACTTAGTCATCATTCCGGTGGCAGCTCACAAAGGCATAGTTCAAAACTGCCTGAAAATTGCATCATTAAAAGTAACAAAAACTAGCTTCTAGCTGTTTCCTCATTATCCCTTCCTCACGTCTTCTTTTCCTCTCCTCTTTTCCATATTCTAAACTGCTTCACAACGCAAACTCTACAACACAATCAAAATGATCTGTTCACAGCCCCCAGAAAATACCACCTCTCAGCTCTCCAGCTGCACTGATGATGAGGTTTCTTTTAGTCTGAATTACACATGATGTGAGCATGTGTGCTCCATGTCCCACTGGTGGGAACATGACCAGAAAATGGCTGCTAGCTGGGTTTACAAATATATGTTGTATGGCAAATTGAAGTGAGAGGAGAGAAAGCAGAGGAAATGCTCCCAAAATGCTCAAAGTGCTGTTTCAACCCAAGTGTACAGTTGTGAATGCCAGGTCACCAGTGTTAGCAAACAAACCAAAACAGTCAAGATCTAGTAATTCTTTTTTTAGCAAAGTCTTCAGGCCTATTATGATAACCCCCAAAGGCAGAATTCCAAGTTATGATGGACTTATGAAGTGTCAGAAATCCCCAAGTTAGTTTTGAATGGACCATTTGGCTTTTCAGTCATTACCATCTAGGGACTCCTTATTTTGATTTGGTCATCAAACAGATATTGAGTGCTTACTCTCTGTTGCTATTTAGGAATAGGAATACCAGAGCAAATCAGGTAAGGTCCCTGTTCTCAGGGCTGGGATCACATAGCTGTTTTAATATTGAATCTGTATAATGAGTAGTTTCTCTGTAAGAATATGTTCATAGGTTGTTCTCACATTTGCTTTTCAGGTGCTTGTCACCATCTATGCTGATTACATTGCCCCTTTATTTGACAAATTCACACCTCTGCCTGAGGGAAAGCTCAAACAAGAAATTGAAGTCATGGCAAAGAGTATTGACTTCCCTTTGACTAAGGTGTATGTTGTTGAAGGTAAGGCTTCCTGAGGTAAGAAGATTTTATTTGAGTGATTTGTTTTATTTGAGTGCTTTATTCTTAAAACTTTAATAAAAAACGAATCAGTTGGGTTTGGGAGGTTTTTTTGTTGTTGTTATTTAACAATTAGGATTTTATATTTTGGCTTTTTAAGATATATAAGAATTGATGATATAGCCCCAGGATAGCACCTGGTGGCCTGATGCTAAATCCTGCTCTTGCCTGCAGCTGTGTTTGGTTGGCATTACAGTACTGTTTTCAGCTCTGGGCCAAGGCCTCCCTGTTATATCATATGAGACTGATTTATTCACTTCTGTTACCTGCCTGGCTCCTTTAGGTAACTGAGTTGGACTTTTGCTTAGTCAGATTCCGTTTGGCCCTGGTTTGGGGACTCAAAACAGAACCAATGCTATTGACTTTGTCTCGCCCAAGAAAACTTCCAGTGTCCTGCAGGACTCTGATTTCACCTGCAGATGACCCAAAACTGTATTACCATTAGGTACTTCAGATTAATTATACTCTGCTTTTGTGATGATTGCCTTTGAGAGTTAAGCTATCTGTTCCCTTACGTGAGAATCCTAAAGTCTCAAGAAAGCTGACAAAGATGCAGAGAAAAACTGTGCAGAACCATGACTTTCAGAATCTATAAATTAAAACCCATGTGAATGAACGAGCCCGGTTCCGCCTCCACCACTCACCAGCTGTGGAATCCTGGACAAGTCACTTTGCCCCTCAGGGTCTCAGTTTTGCTTTCTCTAAACTATAGTATGGCAAATGTTGTCTCTAAAGAGCTAGATAGTCAATATTTTAGGCTTTGCAGGTCACATGGTCCCTGCTGCGGCTATTCAACTCTGCCGTGATACTACAAAAGCAGCCATAGATATTATATAAACAAATGAGCATGGCTGTGTTCTAATAAAATTTTATTTATAAAAATAAGTGGCTGGTTTGATTTGACCTGCAAGCCATACTTTGCCTGTCCCTTCTCTAAACTAAAAAATTATCACTGAGAAGCAGCTATAGTGGGTGAAGGAATAGAAACTGAGAAGTAATTGTAGGGTCTGGGGAGAACAGAGATGGTCACAACTGGAAAGAATGAATTAACAGCAACTAGAAGAGTAGAGAAATCTCAGACATTTGATGGCCAACTAAAGGCACAACTGCAACATGTCTGTCGGGAAATGGTAGAAAAATAAGCCAATTCATACTACTACTTTACCCTCTGATATCACTTCTCTTTTAATTGATAGCACACTGATCAGTATAGTAGAGCACTCTGCGAGGGGCTGTTACTGAAGGGGCAACCTAAGTTGCTTATGTTATAATCAGGTAACATAAATGCTAATGCTATGACAATAGAGGTAATTGAGAAGCTGTGTGACATATACCATCAACGCTACATGTTTTAGGTGAAACAGTCAGGGAAGGCTTTATGGAGGGTGATAACATGAGCTGGGAGTTCATGGAAAGTCAAGATTTGTGCAGGCGGAGGGTAACATTTTAGAGTTCAGACTGTGGAGCCAATAGACTTGGGTTTAAATTCTAGTTCTAGCACAAATTACCTGAGTTACTTTGGGCAACTTACCTCGGCTGAACAGAAGTTACTTATCTGTAATGTATGTTCTTTTGTTGTTGTTAATAATGGTAACAATCCTCAAAAATATTTCGAATGAATGAATATTGTTACTAACAATAACAACACACATTATGGATTTGTAAATAGAAAGGGAAAAACCAAGTGAAAAACCAGGACACCTGCTCTCAAAAAATATCAGATAGCAAGTACTGCACAGAGTATTAAACTAGTCTGAAGTGATGAGGAATGGCTGAGTAGAGACTTTAGGTCATCAGAGAAGACCTCTCTGAGCAAATGAATTTAAGCTGAGATCTGAAAAAATGAGCCATCCGTGCTGAGATCAGTGGGAAGACCTTCCAGAGCTTTGTATGTTTTCTGTTTCAATAAACAGAAAAAAACCTAGTGTGGGGACATAGCAGGAAGGTGTTAACAACATGAAATCTGAGACGTAGGCAAGAGTCACCCCACATAGGCCTTTGTAAATCAGAGTAAGGAGCTTGGATTTTATTTTAAGTCAGGGGGGAAAGCTATGGAAGGTTTTAGACTGGAAAGTAACTCGGCCTGGTTTGTGCTTTTTACATACCTTGGGTTGCTATTTAGAGAACAGATAGTAGGAAAGGCAAGAGGCTGGTGCAGTTCAGGAGAAGATAATGGTGGCTTAGACTAGGATAGTAGTAATTGATGTGGAGAAGCAGATGTATTCGGGATACATTTTAGAGGTAGAGTTGATGGAATTTGCTACTAAATGACATGTAAAGGAAGAAGGGTTAGAAAGAAGAGACATCAAAGATAAAGACCTAGATTTCTGGACTAAGCAGTTGGATAAATGGTATGTTACTGAGATGAGGGGGGAAAAAACAACTGGGAGAAGAGCAGGTTTGTGAGGGTTTGAGTTCTGTTGGGTGTATTAAATTTTGAGATACCTGTTGAACATTGTTCTAGTGTTCTACCAGAAAAGTTGGTTGCAGGTCAGACATAGAAACCAATTGTGGCTGTTTTAATCAGAAAATTCCTTATTTGATAACTCACAAAGTCACCAGGAAAGTTAAGTTCACCAAACTTGGGAAGTGAGCTCTCCATGGGGAGACTGGGTTCTCAGAATCTCTCTGCAGGATCCAGTCTTGTGAGGACACTGCTGTTGGCTTCTGCTGTTGGATTCAGCAGCTTGTACCCGTCACAGCCCTTCCACTAACACTTGCAGAATTAATTCCTCACTGCCCTGCTTATTTGTGTAATTAGCTAACTATTCAGAGTCCCCAGTGGGTGTATCTGATCGACTGAGCCAGGGCACTGGGCTAGCTGCCAGGAGTACTGGGGGAGCAGATATCTAGCTTTTTAGATTTCTCAGACAAGAAGCAGTCTGTTACAAGACCTGCATGGTGTGAAATTCTGTAAACTCTGCAAGAGGGTTCTAGTACTGATCAGGGAAGAAACTTCATGGAAGAATATAAACAGCAAATGTGCGCTACAGACATCCATGTAGAGATGTAGGCAGCTGGATACATAAATCCGGAGTTCTAGGGAGAGGTCAGGGCTAGAAATATTGATACGAGAGTATCTGACACATAGATGGTGTTTGATGCCTTAGATGAGGGTATTTAGAGAAGAGAAGGGGGCTCAGGTCAGAGTCAGTATAGGAGGAAGAGCCATTAAAGGAGGCTGAGCAGGAGAGACCATTGAGGAAGGAAGAAGACCAAGAGAAGATGGTGTTTCTTTAAAGACAGGAGAAGAAAGTGTTTCAAGGAGGGAGCAGTCAGCTGTATCAAATGCTGCTGAGAGGTTAAAATCAGACAATAGAAAGGAAAGATGAAGACACAGCTCGCAGTGCCTTACAATGGCATAGAACATTTTTGTTTTCAGAGTTCTCGGGTACATTACTTCATACCTCAAGTTGGTACCATTAATTCATTCAGTAAGCAAGCATTATGGAATAAATCTTACATGCCAGACACAGTGATACAAAAAGCTTGTGGTCTAGTGCAGGGACTCAAACTTTAGTGAGTATAAGAATTCGCTGGAGAGTTTGTTAGAAGACAGATTCTTCATGTCCATTTCCTGACATTCTGACTTAATGGGTGTTTCTAGTATTTACTTCTAACTAGTGCCCGTAGGTGGTTTTGGTGTAGGTATTCTTTGAGCTGCACATTGAGATACCTGGAGCAGTGGGAGATACTAAGATGTTAATAAGTTTTATTTATCTGACTGCTTCCATAGATAACTTCAGGCAGCTTCTAAGAAATATTTTAAAATTAATTTAAAAATTAGAGTGAGAACAGATAGAAATGAGATAGAATTGTAAGATCCAGATACACAGCTTACCAGATCTGAAGATCCTATATTGTTGGCAAAATTGGTCCACGTGTTTGGCTCTTAACTTCCCAGCAATCAAACCAAAAAGTGCTATCCTCACATCCTAACCAGGAAAATAAAGCTTAATGAAATTAAGAAAATCCCTTACATTTACACAACTAATACATGGCAGAGCCAAGATTTAAACCCAAAGTCTGTTCTTAACCACTAAATTCCCTGCACATGGTAGAACATTTAGAAAGTAAATAAAAAATATAAAAAAGGTGATAAAAATCAACCATAGTTCAGCTACTGTTAGCCACTGTTAAAAATTCAGAATTTGTTTTCCAGTCCTAAAAATAGCTTTAATTTTTTTTTTTCTGATTGTAGAAATGAGCGTACTTACTTTAAAAGCCCTGGAGCAGAGAGAAAAGTACAGAAGAGGGAACAAATACCCGTATTTCTAAAAGCCAATGATAAACACTTCAGTATTTTAATATATTTCTTAATAGGCTTGTGTTTATGCTTTTCTATTTACATGTACATTTTTTTCATAACAATAATGGAACCTTATATACATGGAGTTTTATATCCTCAGTCTGTTGGTGAGCTTTTTCCTGTCTTGTTAAAATTCCTCAGAAGTGTAATTTTTTTCTGGCTGCTTAAAATTCCATTTCATACCTTTACCATAGTTTAATCATTCACAACTATTGGATATTTAGATTTTATTTACTTGTTGCTGTGAAGCTGCAATGAGCATAAATTTTTGTTATCAAGATACTTTCCACTGCCTGTGGTGATGTATGTTGATACAATATTCTTCAGGTATTAAACAATTTGCAAATGTTAATGTCCTTTCCAGTAATTTAGTTTCTACTCGTCTCTCCAAAGACCCCAGACTTTTTAATTATTTTCCATGCTTTGAACTGTCTTTTCCTTAGGATCTAAACGCTCTTCCCACAGCAATGCTTATTTTTATGGCTTCTTCAAGAACAAGCGAATAGTTTTGTTTGACACTCTACTAGAAGAGTATTCTGTACTAAACAAAGACATCCAGGAGGAGTCTGGCATGGAGCCCCGCAATGATGGAGAAGGGGACAGTGAAGAAATAAAAGCTAAAGTTAAAGTGAGTTCTTCTTTTCCTCAGCGACCCTGGCTTAGTTTTTATAAACAGTTCCTGTGACAACTTAAAATAACATCAATTTCTATGTAGTGAGTGTTGAATTCAGGGAGACTATCAAATAAAAACACAACAGCCCATTTATAATTCTGGTATTTTGGGAGACAATATCACTATCATTACATGCTAACTACCTTGCAAGCTTCCACAGAATGTACACATTAAAATTATAAGGTAGGAAAATTCGTATGATTATAAGCTGTCTTTAAAACAGGGACTTTATGCCTGATATGTTTATGATCAAAGAATTCCCACAGGCAGGATAAGGAGGAGATAAACATCTAATTTTTAGCTTCACTGAGATGTAGTAATTATAGGCTTTGACAGTGAAGAGACTTGAATTTGAATCCTGGTTCTGTCATTTAGTAGCTGTGCATCCTGGGGTACACCATGTAACTTGGTTAGTTTTCTTTTGTTTGTTTAACAGATATTTATGAAATGTAAACTCTGTGCTGAGACACTTTGCTTGGCACTAGAAATACGAAAATAAAGAGATAAACCTTGCTTTCAAGGAGCTTATAGTCTAAAGGGGAGAAAGTCATACAATCACAGTCTAATATAGTAATTGCTACAGTGAAGCAATATATACTGGATGCAGTGAGAGCACAAGAGAAGACATTTCTTAAATCTGACCTGAGAGTCTGAGAAAGCTTTTTGTGCATCTTCTCCTGGATGAGGTCAGCTGATGCTGATTAGCAAAATCTGAAGTATACCAATGGGGAAGAGGAGACAATGAGAAGAAAACAGTACATATTTAATCAGAAACAGTCTCTAGTAGTTGTGTGTATGATGGAATGTGCCATTGGCTTTGATGTCATTCAGAGATGATTTGGGATCTGTGTAACTCTGGGCAAATAAGTTAGGCTCTCTAAAGTCTTGATTTCTTAACTGAAAGTTGATGCCAGCATGGTTTTTCACCTTGGCACTACTGACATCTTGGACTGGGTAATTTTTCGCTGTGGGAGGCTATCTTGTGCATTACAGGATGTTTAGCAACATCATGGGCCTCTCCCCACTAGATGCCAGTATCAGTTCTTCCTTTTCCAACAATTGTGACAACCAAAAATGTCTTTAGACATTGCCAGATGTCCCTAGGGGTTGGAGGAAGGGGGCAAGATCACTCTTAGTTGAAAAATACTGAAATACTTTTCAGGGTTGTAAAGATTAAATGAGATAATATATGTGAAATACCTTGTATTCTATATACTTTAAATACCAGAAAATAACTATTATCATTTGAGCATCTGTTTTACCCTAGAAAAATAGTCTAATAAAGTGCCTAGCCTGTTATAAATATGTAGATAGAACAAAGTTCGGTGAAGAGGTTAAATAGCATTGCGTGAGGGTTAACTCTTTTGATTGTATTTATTTTTTAAAGTGGGGTTATCCTGTCAGGATATTGGAGTAAAAGTCACTTTGGTCATAGAATTTTAAGCTAGGAAGAGATCTAGGGAGATAGGAAAACTGACGTCTAGAAAGGGTAACCTGGTGACAACACTGGGGAATCATGAAGAGGTATCCACATACACGGTGGATTACTTTGTAGCCAAACCTGGGTGTTAGATAGAGGTCCACTGATTCAAGCAGTGTAATGAATTTACTGACCTTTAGTGTCTATGAGAACAGTATTCTTTGGCTTAAATCTTTAAAAAAAAAAAAAGATGGGGTTGTCCTTTGAAGTGTGTTGAACAGAGTTTGAATTATTTTGCTGGCTTCTTGAAGAGGCTGCTTTAATTAATAACTGCAAATATTTTAGCATCTATGTGTTAAGTTCTATGTGTATGTCTATGTGTAACTCCTACCCTAGAGAACCTATAGTAGACAATATATATACAAATAGCCCATAGTTTAAGGCAGAGGGTAGTAAATATAATGAGTGTCTGAAACTGTGTGACTTTTAGAAATTAAAAAATTGATGCAGATTCTAATGGTTAGGTTTCTTAAAAGGATATTTGAACGAGGCAGAATTTTGACTTGGAGATGGAGCATTTCAGGTTGATGATATGGCATAAATAAAGTTATAAAGACAAAAAAATGACACAATAGCTATTCTGAGACTAATGACTAAATAAATTATTGTAGATGGGAATAGAAAGGTAGTCCAGGACCAGTTTGTAACATACTTCTTACTGAAGAGATTGAGTGGTTGTTTCAGTGGCCTGGAAAGTTTAGATTGATTTGGGTAGAGGCCAAATCTTGTGTTAGGAAGATTAAAATTTGGCAGCAATATGATAGAGCAGATTAGAGGCAGGGGGACTTCTAGGGGCCTGTTGCATCAAGATAACCAAGACAAGCATGAAATAACAACGGTCTACACTAGAGTGAGAGGTCAGAATAAATGCGGAGTCATCATAAAAGATGGATTCAAAATACTTGGGTAATTGCTATTATGGGGAGCGAAGGAGAAGGTCAAAGATTGACTCATACTCATTAACTGTATTGTTTTCCAGTGCATTTACCCAGGTGAGGTGATTTTAGGTAGTATATCAATATTTGAAAATTGAGGATCTATGAATGTATTAATGTATATTAGGAAAAAATAAAACTAGCATATCATGATTTCATGAATATTGTCATTGAAGATAAGGTTGAGTTTTAAAAAGTAAATTGATTTAAAGAAAGATATTAAGTAAATAATCGCATAGAGAATACACAGATGTGGCAGAAGTATAGGAATCAGTGATTATTCAGCAACCGCTACTGGATGGCGGTGTACAACACAGTGGGGGATGTAAAGATGGTTTTAAGCCTGAATGAGGTAGAGAGGATAAAGTGCTTCATTTTCAACAGATGTTTAAAGAAGAAAACTAAAGTTATCTGAAATCCCTCCTCTTAGAGATAACTGCTATTAACATTTTGATGAGTGTCTCCATATTGGCTATTAACATTTTAAAATATGTCTAGGAAACTTACCCCCTGGAATTTTATCCTTCAGAAGACAGATTCAGTGATTGGAACAACCTGTCTCAAAAGCAGTTTAAGTAAAAGGAAAAATCTTAAATATATAAAAGCTATATATAAAAGCTGTCCTTTTATAGAAGAAAACAAGTATTTCCCCAGCAAGTGAGTCATCTCAGTTGACAAGTATAATGGAAAGGGCACAGGATCCAGAGATGTGGGTTTGGTTTTTACCCACTACTTACTAGCAAGGTGATCGTAAGCAGGACATTTCAACTTCTCAGCGTCCTTTTCTTTGTCTCTAAAATGAAGGTAACACTTCCCATCCTGCCCATCTTGGTGTTGCGAGGATCAAATGAGTCAGCATATGAATTTTATAAGAAGGAAAGTTCTATAGAAAGGTGAAAGATATGTGGTACTTATTTTTGTTCTTTTATGTGAAATTCGTGTGGGAGGAAAAGAAAACCCAATTTTGTCTAAGAATCTACCACAAATAACAAGTCTCCATATCTTTGAATGTGACTCCATGCAGTTCTGAATAGCTTCCTGAACCCAGACATCAAACCAAGAGACAAGAACTATTCTATCTAATGAAACCTGGTTGTTTTATAGAAGAATTCATAGTTGATATTTGAAAGCAGGTAACTAGTAAAAATAGAAGCCTAAAGACTGTCTCACTTTATATAAAATAAGGCTAATGAGCTGCCTTATAGTAGTGGAGATTACTGAACTGTATATAAAATATTTAGTAGCCCAGTGTCTGGTGTGTAGGCCGTTAATGAGTAGGAACTGTTACCATTATTATTAAACAAAACAGCATATTTTTGCTTATTACTAAAGTAATAGAGAAATTAGAAAACATGAATAGTCCAACTAACCATAAATATCTTACTATATGTATTTCAAGTCTTTTTAAACCATCTTTATTAAATCATTTTTTCTTATTGGATATATGGATTGTTTCTACTTTGTTCCTGTCATTCTTGCAGTAAATATTTTTATATGTAAATCCTTCGCCGGACCTTTTAATTTCTCCCTTAGAATAAGTGTCTATTAATTGGTGCTTTGTTCTTTATTCCCTCATAATGGCCATTCCCTGAAGGTACGGGTACACATGTGTCTCTTAGCCGTTTAAGAAACTAGGCTAGTTATCTCATTTTCTTTCTCTACTGAATGTATTCTGACCTAAATTTTAACGTTTAAGAGGAAAAGAGATAATAAATGTAAACGCTGTCTTGCCAATCATTTTAATCTATCCTTCTTTCTTATGCATCTACCCAGCCTCACTTTAAGTGGCTATTTTCCTTAAAAATGAGGAATTGGTGAAGGAGGGGAGAAGTGGTAGCGCATCTAGATTCCAGTATCTTGTTGCCTGTGTTCCCATTAGGTTACATTTTTCTAAGATGTATAAAACAAAGTCAGTTCTATGTTTGTCTATTTTTTTGTACTTCACCCTTTTCAGTAGCTGAAGTTTATTTCAAAACCTTTAGCTTTCACTTTGTAGGAAATCTATTCTCTAATTATTTGTTGCAGGATGTGTTCAATAGATCAAGCTTTTTTTTTTGTTCAAATCATTATTGATACTTTATTTGCTTGATGTTTCAATTATTGATAGTACTGTATTAACATCCTCTATTATGATAGATTTGTCAGGTTTTCTTTGCAAATCTGACAGTTTTGAATGAATATATTCTGAGGCGTTGGTATTAGGTACATACAGATTTTGAATTATGTATCCTCCTAGTAAGTTGAACCTTTTATCATTCTGTTGTGACCTTCTTAAATAATGCTTTTTTGTCTTTAAGTTGATTTTGTCTAATATTAATACAACGACACCAGCTTTCTTTTGATTGTTTGCTAAGTGTCATCCTTTTACTGTTTAAAAGATTATTGAAATAAAAGAACTATTTTAAAGTGTATAATTCAGTAGGTTTTAGTATATATTCATAACATTCAACCATCATCACTATCACATTCATCCTTTGACTTTTACCCTTACTGTTTTTATATTTTAGATGTAGCATATAGATAGACTTTGTCATTATGGTTGCTTTTAAATCCAAACTGACAGTCACTGTCTTTTTTTTTGACAAGCTTTTTTGGTTCATATATTGTCATTACTGATATATTTGGAATTATTTCTACCATATTATTTTATGCTCTTTTTTGCCTTTATCCTTTTCATGTCTCCCCAACCCAAATATACCCACATATGTCCTCCTGTTTTATTTTTAGAACTGATTTAAGGTTTTTAAAAATTCCATTTGGGTTGTCATTAAGGTTTGGAGATTCTTGTATTATTCTTTTAATGATTGCTGTTAAAATTACTTATGCTCACATAACCTAAAATCTTAAAATATACAATATCTTCATTGCTTCCTGAATAATTCAGGGACCTTAAATAAACATTTTGATCCAATTACCCCTTTCATATAATATCTTAGTTTTATTGTGATTATTTTTTACTCCTTAAATTAGCATTATTATTATTTTATACAGTCATTATTTAAGTTTACCTATGTGCTTACCTGTATCTTTGCTTACCATTCCCTATTCATCTCACATCTTCCTTTTAGAAATCACTTTTCTTCTTCCAGAAGTATATGCTTTAGAAATTTCTTTGCAAAATTCTGCTTGCTTTAGTTCACTCTTATTCTTGGGTATCACTTCAAGATTGACAGCTATTTATCTTAGCACTTTAAAAATACCATTCTGTTCTGTTCTGGTTTTCTTTGTTCCTGTTGAAAAAGTCTGCTCTGAGCTTATTGTCTTGTCTTGTCTTTTTTTTTTTTTAGTTCTTTCTGGTTGTTTTAAAGATTTCTCTTTGATTTTTGTGTTGTGAAAGTATGGACTTCTTTATCCCAGTCCTGCCTGGGATGTATTTTGGTTTCTAAAACTAAGGACTCTTGTCTTTCCTGAAGTTTTAAAAATTCTTTGCCATTATACCTTTGAGTATTGCTTCTTTCCCATTCTCTCCACTCTGTCTTTCTAGAATTCCAATTAGATGTATGTTATACCATCTCATTCTGGCTCCCACAGGTGCTAACCACTTCTATTTGTCTCCTGGGGCTGCTTTCTGTAGTTTTTCAGCTCTACATTCCAGTTCATGGATTCTTTCTTTAGCTATATTTAATCTGTTCTTTAGCCAGTCCATTGTGTTTTAAAGTTCTATTTGGTTATTTTTCAAGTTGGTCATTTCTGGTAGTCTTATATTACTTCCTCATATTTTTAGTTCCCTTTTTTATATAAAGCATGCTTATTTTATGTCCTGTATCTGATAATTCCATTCTCTGAAGTCTTAAGGGGCTAATGCTGCTCCTTATTGTTTTTGTTAAATCTTACTCATTGTGGCTTGTTTTCTGAAGTCTTTGGTAATTTTTATTGTGAGTTCATAATAGGTTGTTGATCTTAATCTTCAGGAATCCTGAGGGATCTGGGTTTAGGGTACAGTCTCAACAGAGGATTTGCATTTGTTTCTGTCAGTTGGCCCCAGTGCTACCAAGCCAGAAGCATTTTAATATCTCAGCTTGGGGTTTTCTGGACCATGCAGATAATGATTTTGAATTTTAGTAAGAGACTATTTTTTCCACATTAGATGAGCTTGACACAATTGGGCTGTTTTGCCAACATATTTTTTCCTAGCTCATTCTTTGACTCAGAGTTACAACCCTTCATGGATTTATGCAAGGGATCTCAATTTCAACTCCTCACCTTTGACTTTCTCTTACTTTCAAATGAACTAAACTGTATTTTAAAAGGATATTTATTTTACCTTACTAAGCATTTTTAGATGTTTTCCAGAGTAGGTGTGTGTTGGTGAGTGAATGTGGTGTGCACACATGTGAATGTGTATAAGATTAAATTGTTCGTTGTGTCTTGGCATTATTTACATTGAATCTGGGAAGTTTATAAACAGAATTTTATTTGGCTTTGTACACATTATATTTTATCTTTCATGTGACCACCTGCCATTTATGTTTAGTTATTTTAAAAGCAGTACTATAAAAAAAACCCAGAACTATAATAATATGCAAATGATTATATATCTGTTAACTGAAAAATTGTCTATTTTATTTGATAAATGTTGAACATTTTTCTTTTACATTCATTGTTGTATAAAAGTTGACAGCACAGGTCTCTGGCATCAGACTACCAGGTTTTCTATTTTTTGGCTGTGTGGCCATAGGAAAATTAGCTAACTTCTCTGTGCGTAGATGTTCTCATCTGTAAAGTGGTAATAATGAGTATACTTCTTTCATATGGTGATTATAATGTATACATGAGGTAATACAATATTTAGCACAGAGGTTCTGGTACATAGTGTTTGGTAAGTGTTAGCAACTTTTGCTGTTTTTTTTTCTTCCCTGGCCTATTCTTTATGTGTGTTGAAGGAAAAAATATATATATGCATGTTATATATTTTTATATATATATGTATATGTGTGTGTATTTACATATGTATATATATATTTGTAATGTTGGTTTGAGAGGCTATAATAAAATTAGGGGAGCAGAGTGAGGAGGGTATAGCTCAGTGGTAGAGCAGTGCTTAGCGTACACAGGGTCCTGGGTTCAGTCCCTAGTGCTGCCATAAAAATAATAAACAAACAAACAAACAAACAAACCTAATTACCCTCCCCCCAAAAAATTAGGGGAGCAGAACTCCAATAAATTTTAACATGAAATGTTACTTTATTAAAGTAGCAAACATATTGTTTAAAAGTTCAGAGTACAAAAAAGTGTATAATAAAATATGTTTCATGTTCCTCCCTTCTCTGTGCTTCTCACCCCCTGCCATGCCTGTCCTCCCACATATTTCAACGCTGTTAGTGTCTTCTGACAATTACACATCTCCTTTTTCTATATATGTATATATATATGTATTTTATTATCTATTGACACTACTGACTTTCAATTATGGTAGATGAGGATTTAGCTCTTGTCCTAACATCTGCTCAACTTCTCTCTTCTCCCAGTTCTTCCAGTATACTCCTGTTACAATTCTTGGTTTAATTAATATCAAAACATTATTGTAAACATTATTGTAAAACAGTATTGTGCCTGTTCACTGCTGAGCATGCCTTACTTTTTTGCCCTCTTGCTTAATAATTTCTTTAAAAAAAAGTGCTTAGTTTTCCTTGTATCGTTTTGCTAATTCTTTTCGTAACTCCTGCTATCTCTCAATATAATTTTCTACAAGGCTAACTGCATCATTAACCTTACTAGTTTTAGTCCCCCTCATCACTCTCACACGGTGACAAGAGATCTCTGTTCTCTTTAGATCTTTGAGGTGGTCTCTCTGAAGTTCTGCTCTGCAGCTTTCATGCTGGACTTCCTTGTGGTCATCCTTTTCCTTTTCCTTTTCCTTTTCCTTTTCCTTTTCCTTTTCCTTTTCCTTTTCCTTTTCCTTTCCTTTAGGTTGGAATCCTAAAGTGTTGATTTACTGTGTTCTCTTGTTAATGTATACCTTCTACTAGTTTCTTCAGGTTAAAAAGATGGTATGATGACTCAGGGAGTGTGATGATGGCAGCTTGTCTTTTGAGTCACACTGTTCAAATCTGGACATGTTATCCTCTCTATCTGGTGTATACTTCTCATTCTGGGATTGCCCTTTACCATTAGAGATTTCCTTCACTTCTCTCCTATATTGGATCTTCTGTGTTCTATCTTCCATGACTTTTATTCCTTAATTTACTCCTTCATTTTGGTAAAGAACTTCCTCTAGTACTTTCCTGAGAAAGGTTGCCTAATGAAGTTTTTGAGTTCTTGCATCAGAATGTCTTCATTTTTATGTCACTTTGGCTAGGGTGTAGATTTCTAGATTGAAGATACTTTTCCTTCAAGATTGTGAAGGCATTGTTCCATCATCTTCTTGATTCCAACACTGCTGGGGAGGTGTCTGAAACCATTCAGGGTACTGATCCTTAGTATGTTACTTTAATTTTGTTTTTCTGGAAGATTGTTGGATCCTTTCTCTGTGTCCTGAAATTTCATGTGCCTTGGTGTGAATCTTTTTTTAAATTGATAATTAGTTTCAGGTGTACAACATAGTGGGTCCATTTTTATCCATTGTGCTGGGTGTGCATTGCATCCTCTTAATTTGGAAATTGAGATCCTTTGGTTCTAGAAAACTTTCTGGAACTTTTGTTGATGATTTTTCTTCTCTCCATTTTTCTATTCCCTCTTTTCAGAGTTTCTATCATTTGAGTGTTGGATTTTTTACACTGAACTTTCTTATCTTTTCTCCCATACTTTTCCATTTCTTTATCTCTTTGTTCTGCTTTCTGGGAGATTGCATCATCTTCCAGTCATTCAATTAAGCTTTAATTTCCAATAATAATTTTTTTCTGTATTTTCCATTTTTAGAGCATCCTCTTATGTTTCAGTGAGTTCAGTATTTTATCTGTCTGAATCTTCTTAAATGATTTTTATTTCTTCCATATTGCATTTTTTCTGGGTCTGATTTTCCACGATCACAGCTTACTTTGTATATCTGATAACCCTTGTTTGTTTACTCCTTAGGAAGAGAATGGTACTAAAAACCTGATTAAAATCTCTGAGCCTGTAGATAAGGCTTATCACCTTTGAGCCTCACTTGGGTAGGCTTTTAGTCAGAGAATATCTTCAGATCTTTCCTGGTCTAGTGGTTGGAGTTTCCAGGGAGTACTCTTTTAATCTTTTGCCTGGAAGGTAGTGTTCTGGGCAGCCAGGTGTTGGGAGAGAGCTAGTTTGGGAGAGGAAGTTCTCAGTATTCAGTGTACCATACTAAAAGGCAACCAAATACATGGTCTCTTGCTAGTGTACCCTGGCCCTCAACTGTGTCGAATTCCTAGTTGAAAGGTTCTTTTCTTTTGCCCTATCCAGAGAAAATGAGGATGAGTGGAGTTGAAGAAGGAATCTGGAGCTTTAACCATTTCTCAAATGGCTCTCACACAAACCTTATTTTAGCCACCACATCTTCTTCCCCCAATTCCAGAAGTACATGATATTGTTAGTTTCAAGCCCTTTGAAGACTGTGGTGTAAATCAGGCTCGTTCTATTATCTCCCCTGCTGGCTTACAATTCAACTTTCTTTGGCATGGCTAGTCTTTTATCATTTGTCCATCTGCTTTCCTGCTTGCAAAATGCTGCTACTATTGCCACCTCTCTTGTTTTTCCTTACCCTTGTGAGTTTATATCTTAAAAAACAAACAAACAAACAAAACTCTTGACTAGTTTTATGGGGGGTTTTGTAAGGAATAAAATTAGGTGTGAATGTTCCTTCTGCCATTTTAAATTGGAAGTCTCAGTTTTTAAAATGGCAATTCATGATATTTTTGGAGGTCGTGAATGATATGTGCTTATTTATAGATAATTTGGAAAATAGGAATGGTATATTAAATAGTTAAATATCACTGTATTTTACCATCTAGAAAAACTACTGTTAATATTTTGATATACTTTCAGTCTGTTTTCTATGTTTGTGTATTTTTACATACCCATTCACATTTGTCATTAATTGGAATCGTAGTATATATTTTTAGTTTTGTTTCCTGCTTAATTTACCTAATAAACCATTTTCCCATGTCACAACATAATCTTTGAAAGCAAAATTTCTAATGGGTTTATAATATGGCTGTCACATGATTTTGTCATGATATATTTAACTGTTATCATATTGATAAAGATTTAAAATTTTTTTTTCTAATCTAAATTAGACTCTAAGCTTCATGAAGTCAGAATACGTCTGTCTTGTTTATGATTCTGTGTTCAAGCTTAACCCAGTGTCTAACATGGAGTGGTTCAGGGAATGTTTTGTTAAATGAATGAACAGATGAACAGTTTTGTACAAAAGTCTGATTGTTTCCTTAAACTAGACTCTAACACAGACTCTTACTGGGTTAAAAGATACAAACTTTTGGAAGCTTCCTGATAATTTATTTTCAATTTCTGCTTTGATTCAGAATAAGAAACAAGGATGTAAAAATGAGGAAGTGCTTGCTGTACTAGGCCATGAACTGGGGCACTGGAAGTTGGGACACACAGTCAAAAATATCATTATTAGCCAGGTAAGTTTGGAGTGACAATTCTCTTTTTATGGGAGGATAGTCAAAATATAGATATAGCAGGCATGAGAGTTCATATAATAGAGAAGTTAAGGCAGACTCTATACCAGGCTACCTGGCCTCACATCCCGGCTCCCTGACTTACTGCCTTTGTGACCTCAGGCAGATTCCTGAGCCTCTCTCTACCTCCATTCCCTTATTGAATGGTGATGTCTCATAGAACTGGTATCAGAATGACCTGAGTTGCTTAGCTATAGGAGCTGTGAAGATCAAAAGCAGTGAGCCTAGATAAGTAGGGCATTAAAATGCCTTTTTTTTTAAACATTTTTTGCCCTTTTGAAAGTATTATACACCCACTGAAAAGAAATTGGAAAAGGTGATGAAGAAGAAAATAATTCCTGTAATATTCCTCCTCTGAGTATTAATACCACTAACCAAACAGAATGACCACGGTTTTCAGGCTCTGGGTGAAATAGAACTATATTTTGTTGACTGGTTCTGAGCATATATGGCCTTAACTGAGTCTTAAATGGGTCTCTGTATCTTTCTAAAAGGCCACTGGGTGATGGGTTACATGGGAAGACTTGTGTACCCCTATAGGCCCTTTCCTGTTGCCTTGCATCTGTAAGTATAAATGTGCGTTCCTTGGCTTGAAGCTATGTTGTATGGATACATGGCAGTGATAAGACATTAAATAAGTCCAAATCCAAGTTTAACGTAAGTATTCGGTTTAATAAGGAAGACCACTGCCCCTTGTATGAAGGAAAAGGTCCAGTGGAATCAGCAGACCATGCGGTAACGGGCTGGTTCCTGAGGTAGCTTATCAGGACTGGGACTGATTGCCTCTTCTGATAGATTGGGCACTCAGCAAGAGCCACTAGAGGGATGTTGTGCTGTTGATTAATACACTGACTTCATCCCTGGCACTTTGGCCACTTTGGCCATGAGCCCCTTGACCAAGTCCTGGGGAGAGAAGCTGGGTAACATCCACAGAGCAGGTGTGTTCTCCACTTGTTCGTTGAGAGCCTCCTCTACCATGGGCCTGTTTTGGTGAGCATTCACATTGGACCAAAGTGTTGTCAGACTCTGGGCTAATCTTGGAAGTTTTTCCACATGCTTCTTTTCCAAATCTTATTAGCCATCTTCTAGTTTGTTCCAAGGCCCTGATCATCCAGCCAAACCATTATTTGCCCACTTACAATGAGTTAGTATATATGTCCTCAGCTCAGGCTCTGTCTTCTTCTAGAGTAAAAGTAACTATGAAACTGCCTAAATAACTTTTTCTGTGATCACACTAATATCATTCTTAAAAATCACATCAGGATGTCTTATTCTACTTTCTTAGTACTACTGATCCCACAGTGAAATAAGCTTAGTAATAACTTAAAATTTTTGTATCCTTCTTTCTAGATGAATTCTTTCCTGTGTTTTTTCTTGTTTGCTGTATTAATTGGTCGTAAGGAGCTTTTTGTTGCCTTTGGTTTTTATGACAGTCAACCCACCCTAATTGGACTATTGATCATCTTCCAGTTTATTTTTTCACCCTATAATGAGGTAAGGTATAATCTTTAAAATTATCTCACATATACTCTTGCCAGTTTCAAATCCAGAACCTTTAAGGTAGTGTCAAAAGAAACAGACAAGGGAGTGCGTGGGGGCATAGCTCAGTGGTAGAGTGTGTGCTCGACATGCACGAGCCCCTGGGTTCAATTCCCAGTGCCTCCGTTAAGGGGAGGAAATAAAAATAAAGTGTGTATTTAAAAAAATTTTTTTTAAAAGAAAGACAAAACTGTAGTTTTAACAGGCAGGTGAAACAAAGTTTTAGTCCCTTGATTTGCTGGACAGTATAAGAAAGTAGCAGAAAAACCCAATCCCAAATAATAAGTGCTTGTATACTGTTAGGGGGAAAAAAATGGAGCATTAGACTTCAGTGGTGAAAAGCTTGATATAACATGTACCTCAGAGACTTGGTAGATGGAGATTAACTATTGGAATGCTGTGTCCTAGACCACATATTCCCAGTGCTTGAGTGAAAAATCTGTGTGTGAGGGGACAAAACAAATAATCGTTGAATGTATGTATGACTGGACTGGATAAGGGAGGCTGTATGACAGTGTTCCCCTAATTGTGTTCTCTGACCACCTGCTTCATAATAGCCTTAGGGTTCCACCCCAGACCCTCTGAATCAGAAATGAGTGTTTTATGATAAATGTAATTTAAAAACCAGTTCTCCATGATTGATCAGTAGGGAGACTCCATATATATGATGACATTGTTTAATGAGACTATGTATTAGTAAATCTGGTGATGGCAACATGTCATGATACTAACTGATTTGGCTTCCAAATCAAGTCAAGAAGTACTATTGAGGGTCTTGAGCTATTTCCATTCAGAAGGTTTCTTTCCTGGGACAGGTTATAAGTTAAGGTTTGAAGATAAGCAATTTCCTCATAAAAGGTGGTGTGGCAGTAGGGTGTAGGATTTAGGGCACCAGGAAAGAAAATGGAAGAATAAACCGTATTTGTCTGGCATTGTCCACAGAATCTAAATGCATTTTCTGGAGAACTGAGATTTATTATCTTTAAGCGCTGAATGTCTTAATTTTTTATTTTAACTTTTGTTGAGAATATTTATAAAATGCTGTATATAGTTCATATTTCTTAAAGAGGTTATAGAACACCTTAAGTGATATTGTCATTTCTGTCTCTACTCACAATTCAGGAATGCCATAAGGACACTGAGCTGTGTATACTAAATGCCCCAGATTTCTCCACTCTTTAAGCAGTTGTGCAATTTTTTACTATTTAACTAATTTTCTTATCTCTTCCCTCACTGTCAGGCTGATAATCCTTGCTAATATCATCCATGTAACTTTCTGTTACGATCGTTATCTGTTTCTAATTTTCTTCTTCAATCTACCATAGACTGGGAAATCAGATAATTAAACACATTAAGTAAGAGTTACTAGACTCTGGCTGAGTATCAGTGTCCTCTCATAAGTAAGGCACCAGTAATGCTAGTGGTTATCCTTTGGGCATCTAATTTAGTCTCTCAGGGTTTGGTTTTGTTTCCTTATATTGAGTGGTTGAGTTCACTTCAAAAAATGTCTAAGTAAATGTGGGGTATTAGAGTAATTTGAAATGTGATTAATTCACAGAGATATTAGCAACTGTTTTAAAAACCTTGGAGAGCTCAGGAGACTGGTTTCCAAAAGACTAGATATTTAAACAGAAGATCTTATGTTTAATACCAGTATTTAAGAGATAATGATAGGAAAGAGATATTTTCCTGGGGAAAACTACCCTGTCAAGAAGAGTTTGGGAACTATAGCAGAGCAGATGAGGTGCAGGTTAGTATCTGCTTGTGTTTTTATATTTTGTGTACAGCGTTATGAAGGGGACAGCTTCAGAGTGGTCACCCTTAGAGACTGAATATTTATTCTGATGAAGCTATCATAGCTCAGAACACTATAGAAAATTCTATTTTGAGATTGTCATTAGAGGCTGTAGTATGTTTTGGGGGATGTTCTCAGTGAAGACTGTCATTATCCTTTAAAGATAGATAAGTAAGCAAGAATATTTTTTTAAAAAGAGAAAGTATGAATATAAATCACACATCTAAACTCTGACTGAGGAAGGTGGTGTCCATGGCTTTGGAATCATCAAGAATTTCAGCACTGCCACCTTCTAGCTGTGTGACCACGAATGGGTTATCTCCCCTCTCTGAGATACACCTTCCTCATCTGTAAAACTCGAATAAGAGTAATTACCTAGCAGGATTGTTGGGGAATGTGTAAAGTGCCAACTCAGTGCCTGGCACATGGTAGATTCTCAAAAATAAGTGTATCTTTGATAAGATTAACATTTATTTGGATGTATATCTGTTTCTGGTCTGCTTGCTTGAGGTGGAGGAGGCTCACTTTATAATCTTCCCTGACCCTAGGCTTTCTTTTGGCCTGCTCTTTCTCTTATCCTGAGCTGAACTTCCTCTGCAGTCTTGATTCATGAAACCTTTGACAACAAAGAGGTGAGCAGTGGTTAAAATGCTTTTATTTACTTTTTCAGGTTCTTTCTTTTTGCCTAACAGTCCTAAGCCGCAGATTTGAGTTTCAAGCTGATGCATTTGCCAAGAAACTTGGGAAGGCTAAAGACTTATATTCTGCTTTAATCAAACTAAACAAAGATAACTTGGGATTCCCTGTTTCTGACTGGTTGTTTTCCATGTGGCATTATTCTCATCCTCCACTACTAGAGAGACTCCAAGCTTTGAAAAATTCAAAACAAGACTGAGTTGCCCAGGCTCTCTGCAACTGAAGACATTTCTGATTATTTCTGTCCTGGCAGCATGTTCCAGCTCTTGATGTTTTTAAACTTTTTTTTTTAAAGAAAAATTATTAAGTACAGAAAAGCCAAGGTTTAAATACATTTACTATCTCATTTCAAAAATGATTTTAATAATTCATTTCTTAAAGAAAACACTGGATGAAATTTTGAGGCTTAATGTTTTTAAAGGCATACTTTTATCTTTAAAATCTAATTTACCATCAACTTGTAAAATTATTTGAGAAAATACAGAACTTGTTTTATTTACATGTTTGTATGGAAACTGCATATAAGGTGTTGAGGGCCATACGTTTAAAAAGGGAGCAGCACCTCTGAATCCTCTCTGTAAGGCAGAAACAGTGGTCCTGAATCACTGTGCTCATACCTAACTTGAGACTTATTTTTACTTTCAAGCTGTTATGATTTAACCTGGCCAATCAGTGTTTTAAATAAGGAAGAAAGATAATAATTGGTAGGGTTGATGTTATGTAAATGCAAGTAGTTATAAATACGCTTTACTGTTCTACCGAATTTCTCCGTTTCCTCTTGCTATCCACTGATCAGGAGTTTCCAATAGTGCTTTGAAATTAGAAATTATGTACAGAATGTTTTAAATCATTGAGTTTTGTTTTTGTTTTTAAGAAAATCTCAGTCTTTGTCTTTTTTCCCACCTGGTGGATATGAGTCCATTGACAGTAAGCTAGTATTTTTCCAAAAAGTCAGCTTTTTCTTATTCATACTCTTTTATTCAATAAATAGTACTTTCTTTTACTTAGCAGAAATTGCCATGTTGCACAGGTTTTGCTATTTTAAAAGTGGGAGAATGTGGAAAGAAGAAGAAATGACATTTTAAGAGACATGAGGGTAAAATACTGAGGATTCTCTTATGATGTTACAGGAAAAAAAATATAATTTCCTGTCTCTTTCAGGAAGTTGTAGTTTTTATTTTTCTAATTTTTATCAGTAAGTACTATTTAAACAGACCTGGTTCCATTTTAGGAAATTATAGTTCTTGATGTGCCAATAATTTTTATTTTCAAAACAAATATCACAGAAGATTTCCAGTTTTCAAAGCTGTGTGTTTGACTGCTTCAAATCTCTGTCCAGTTTTTGAATGAGAACTGATTTTGTGCCTAGAGCTCCCACTCACTGGTGATTCTGGGCATTTATTCCAAAGTGGGATCAACCGTGCACACTTGCTATCTGGCCAGAAGGTCTTTTGCTCAGCTGATACTTGGGTGGTGTCTTTACATGGAAATATAATAAAAATGAAGATTAGTTTAGTATTGCATTATTTATTTTCCTAAGGCTAAAAAGGAACAGTCCTGTGATTTTATCCAGCATCTTTTATCTGTGACTTCATGCTGTGATAACTGCCTTTCCTTCCTTCTGTGCCTTTAAATACAAATTTCAGTTCTGCACAAGTGAAACATTAAAACTTGCCAATGCAGATTGATGTAGTTTGTCTTTAATTGGACAAAATGTGTCTTGTCATTTGTTACCTAGATGTTTGCTCATTACCGTAGAGGAACCGAGTGCTAGTACATGAAGAAAGCACCATCGCTGTGCCCTTCGGGGCCTTCCTCCTGCTCCACTCCGGAGCCTCACCAGTTCTTTCTGGTGTTTCCTCGGAAGCGTCATTCAGAACCATTCCTTCTCCATTTTCATAACCTCACGTTGTGGTGGGCCTGTCTGGTCTGCTCCAGCTACCTCTTTGGTCTTCTTTACATGTGGCTACAGTGACAAGGTTTTTAATATGTGATTGTTTTGATCTAGTCCCCTACAGGTTATGGAAGGCATAGGGATAGCCAGAGGATACTGGTAGATTCTTGAGGTACTGCCAGTCAGGGGAAGGAGTAGAGAGGCCAGCCAAGGAGGGAGAGAGGTGGTACTCTGCACCCCGATACGTGGCGGATATGCAGGGGGCAGAATGGCGTAGATCAGGACCTGGGGTAACATGGCGTGACCTTAGCAGGGTTGCTCTCTGAATTGAAGGCAGAGTCCTTATTGTGTGTTTATACTATTTTTATCTGACTTGGCCCTTTGCTGAAGTTTCAGAGCTACTGGTAAATTTTACCTCTTTTTAGAATAGGAGCTGGGGTTAATTAAATGATTTTAGTACCATTGATGGACCCAGCTTGTCCTTTACTTTCATGTTCTCACTGTCACCCCTAGTCCTTTATGTAGCATTCCCCTCCCTGAAGAATCCTTCTTCCACTTGGTCGTTGTCATCAATCTTTTGGATTCTTTTGTACATATATACTTTATGCAGCTTTGACTGTTTTGAGTGTTCTATCATCATTAGCAGAAAGCTTACCAGTTACCACTTGAGGGCCTCAAGTTCCATCCTAAGGGCTACCCAAAGACTATTACAGAGAACTTCTTTCCCAAAACTCCTGATTTTACACCATATTGATGTTTGTCATTACGCTATGAACAGTTTGGTGGAAAGGCAGAAATCATCCATAGAGGGGGGTGGTATAGCTCTGTTAAGGCAATACGGATAGGGACACCTCTGCTCTTCTCTTATGATCCAGGATGGTTTCCAGGGAGGATGGTTTCCCAAACTATTTGACCAGAGGCAGGTATGAAGATACCCCCATGTGTTCTAAAAACCTGTGAAACCACGACTCTTCTCACCCAGTGAGCTGGGATAAAGCCAGCATCTCAGAGAGAAGCCTCGGCCTTCGGGTCAGAGCTCCTCTCTGGCTCTCTGCCTGATGGCTGACAAACAGGGAAGCTTAACTTAAAGGTTGAGATCCAGGGCAGGGCTCTAGAATGCAACACATCACCTACTAGGAAGACCCTGGGTAAGAAACTTGACTGAGCCTTTGTTTTTCCCTCTATTATTTGGTCAGCAAATATTGTGCCCCGACGCTGCACCCAGCTCTGCTCTAGGTGCTGGGGAATACATTCATAAATAAACAATAGAAAAAGCCCCAACTCGTGGAGTTTGCACTCTAATGTGGGGAGATAGACAATCATGATATGTAAAATAGATACTAAGTGATAATGCATGTCTTAGAGAAAAAGGAGACTCCGAGGTGTTATGGGGGTGGGGAGGAAGGGAGTTGTGATTTTAAACAGGGTGCTCATAAAAAGGTGTTGCTGAGAGTAATGTTTGAACAAAGACCTGGAAGGGGAATGGGCGGTCTGAGCAGGTAGTTTGGGGAAGAGGACTCCAGGAGGAGGGAACAGCAGGTGTAAAGGCCTTGATGTGGGAGTGAGCCTGGTGTGTTTGAGAAATACCTGGAGGCCACAGTGGCTGGGTTGAGGTGTGCTCAGAAGAAATGGTGGGAGATAGAGTCAGAGGGGTAGGGATATGCAGAATCTGCAGGGCCTTGGAGGCCATTGGAGGAGCTCAAGTTTTACTAGACTGCAGTGGAAGCCCTCGGAGGGTTTTGGGCCAGAGAGTGACAAGATCTGATTTAAATTTTAACAGGATCATCAGCTACTGTGTTGAGCAAACATGCAAGCAGGGGATTGGTTGGGAGGCTCTTGAATGCTTCTGGCCGGAAGTAAAAATGGAGACTGGAGTGGTAGTCAGGGAAGTGGTGGGAAGTGGTTGGATTCTGGAAGTATTTTGAAGGCTGAGCCAGCAGGATTTGCTGATGGATCAGATGTGGGGCTCCAGAGAAAAGGGGAAGTAGAGGATGCCTCTGGCATATTTAAAGCAACAGAAAGGATGGTTTTGCCAGTAACAGAAATGGGGAAGGGGGAAGAGAGACAGGGGATTTTGGAAGGGCAGAGCATTTGAACGTTTTGGACATGCAAAATTGAGGTGTCTAGACATCTAAGTGGAGATCTTGTAGGCAGCTGGATAAATAAATTGAGTTAAGAAGAGAGATCTGGGCTAGGGATGCATTGATTGAATATAAAGCCCCAAAACTGAATGAGATCACAAGAGGAGTAAAAAAAAGATGTCATCTAAGGACCACCTCATGTGGTGCTCCGACTTCAGATGCTAGAGAGATGAGAAACCAGCCAAGGAATCTGAGTAGGACAGGATGATGAGCTAGAAGCCAAATTAGACAACTGTTTATTCCCATAAAAGAGGGCAAAAATACAGGATGGTAGCTGTAGGCAGAAGTGGGGTTGACAGATTTTATTTTTTAACATGACGAATGGGGATAATACCTGTTTCAAAGGGCTGTTGTAAGCATAGAATGAAATCACGTTTGCAGGGTGTTTAGCACAGTGGCTGATGATAATAAGAGCTCAGTAACTGGTTAATAATAATGATAATAATCATCAATAATGATATTAATAATTCACCATAATGGCTATGATGTAAATAAGCACAAAAACTGTAAGTGCCTAACCCCACTGGCAGCTGGGGTGAGAAGAGGATTGCTAGAGGACATAATCAAGGTGTGAAAGAGGAGTGGGAATCTCTAGACAAGGGAGAGGGGGTGGTATGCCGGGGACAGAGGTACAAAACCATGAGAACATGGGGCATTTTAGGAATTATGAGAAGTTAGGAGTAAGAAATGAGGCTGGAGAGGAAGGCAGGCATGTCTGCCACAATAAAGCAAGTGGATGTTATCCTGAATGATACAGTCATTCGTTTAGCTATTATGTATTAAGTCCCTGCTAAACACCATGCTTTGTTTTAGGCTCTGAAGGTACAGCAGGGCACAGGACAAAATCCTTTGCTTCATAGAGCTTACTTTCCAATCCAGGGGACAAAGCATAGCACTCATGGAATGAATGAGTATTTGCTAAACAAGTGGGTGAAAAGGAGATTGACAAGGTTGGAGATGAATTTGCGATGAGGGCTGAAGGCAGGAGGAGTTAAAAGATGATGCAGGTTTCAGGCCTGGGCACTTGGTAAATGGTAGAACTAGTTATGAGATAGGGGACCCTGAAGGAGCCAGTTAGGGGCAGGGAGTGATTTCAGTTTTGACTACAGTTTTGGGCAGTTTCAGTTTGAGGTGCTTATCAGAGAGGGAATGCAAAGGGGCAGAGGACACATTTTGCCTGAACCACTTGAGTTTAGTTGGTTGTGGCCTACGAACAGCGTGACAGAGGCTTATTGACCAAGGCAGCTGGCTGTGGGGCCCTTCACCAATGGAAGCCTTGCTTTATGGATAAGAAACCAGCCCACCATCTATCCTGGCGATATTTCTGCCCCTCCCAGGATCCTTTACAGCAGCCTCTCTACTACTGCTCCACTGCTCTTGCCAGTGCCTACCTGGCAGAGGGCTTCTAAGCCCACCCAGTGCCATCATATTGATACCCGCTCTTGGCAGTGGAGGGAATTACCTGGATGCTCTGGGCCATCTTGGAAAATGCCTCAGCCACAACACTGACTGAGACCAACTCCCTTCCTTCCTGGTTTGGTGATTGGTGTGGTCTTCTTTGAGCATCCTGAATATATTATTCACTCACTTAATAACTATTTTATTGAGTCCCTCCTATGTGCCAGGCACTGTTTTGGGTTTTGGGTTTTGTTTTTGAAACTTGTTTCCTAATTTTTCCCTTTTTCAAATGATTTTTTCCATATATATATATGGAAAAATACATATATATATGTGTGTGTGTATATATATATAGTATGTATGTATATGTATGTCTGTGTTTCTGATAAAACATTTAAATTCTACCCTCTTAGCAAAATGAACTATAGTCACTTATGTTTTACATTAGATCCTTACCCACAAACAAGACCAAAGTTCCTCCCTTACTTAGCTTCCGGGTTGTATGTTACATGTTGTATGCCGTATAGTGGGAAGTGCTGAGGAGAGACAGTAAAGCTCAAGCTGGGCATTAGTATTGGGTTAGGGATGAGGTAAATTTTGAGTGAAGACCTGACGTGAGGTCGCTGACCGTGATATTTTGGAGAAGAACATTCCAAGCAGAGAGTATAAATAGCATGTATGGCACAGCGTGTCTGAGGAGCAGCGCAGGGGCCGGCGTGGCTGAAGTGAAATGCACCAGGGTCCGAGGGGCACACGAGGTCAGAGAGGCTTCTGTAGACTTGTGGACCACAGCAGGGATGTGGGTGTTTCCCGAGTGAAGCACCCTCCAGAAGTGTCAGAAGGACTACCAGCCACTAGTCCCTAGGAGTCAGCCCCCTTTTGGTTCCTTCAAATGCCCGAGTCAGAAGGAATGAGGTGTAACTCCATATAAGATCTTTGAATCGTAATTCAGATCCTCCAGTGGACCTAGTCTCAGGGCAAGTCACGGAGAGGGACAGGAAAGAGGCCAGGGTCAGTGCGTGAGGAAACCTCAAGGAATGGACTGGCTCTCCACGTGCAGGGTTTCAGGCACCAGGACAAGTGAAGTGACTTGGTCACAGGAAGGGGAAGCCCCCTCCGCACAGGGTATGAAATGCCTGATAGCCTACTCGGGGCCAGGCTTCAGCTGCCCCTGCAGCCCTCAGCCTCTTCCCCTCCACTGAGCCCCAGGCTCGCTCTGCATTCCAAGGGCTCTCCCCGAAGCTACAGCAGCAGTGGGGCCTTCTGAGGAGGCTGGAATCCTGTGATTCAGGACTTGCCAGAGCACTGAGGGCAAAGCCTCCTCTTTAGTCCTCAGGGCTACTCTACCCTGTCCTTCTTGTCTGCCCTGGATTGGGGTGAGGGGGCTGAGATGTCGTGTCGTGTGTCGTGTGTGTGTGTGTGTGTGTGTGTGTGTGTGTGTGTGTGTGTGTGTGTGTGTGTGTGTGTGTGTGTGTGTGTGTGTGTGTGTGTGTGTGTGTGTGTGTATGCATGCTGGGGCAGCGGAGCCTACTGAAGGGAGTTCTCTGCCTCATAGGTGGGGATGACAGCCAAGTTTAGGGTGAGGTGTAGGAGGGCCTAAGCTTCAGCAAATGCTGGAACCTCAAGCTGGAGTCCTAGGTCTCCAGGAGGGGCTGGAGCTGGCAGAATGCTTCATTTAGAGGAACAAATGCCCAAATCAATAAAGGAGCAGAGGGACTGGTCACTCCCTGAATTTCAAAAGCTCCCATCATTGCATGGGCCAGAGGCACCTGCCATGCCCTTCCCTGCTCCTGCTGCTTGGAGCAGCCTTGCTGGCCTACACGGCTATGAGACTGAGAGCTCCCAGAGGTACAGATCAGATCTGAGCCAGTCTCTCCTAGGTGTCCCCTCAGTGAAAGTGGCCTGAGTGAAGATCACTTCTGCTCTTATCATTCTAGATCCAGGTCTGGTTTTCTCACAGGCCTGGGAACCCCTGGAAGGCAAGAGCCAGGTCTTCCAATCTTGGCTGCCAGCTCCTGCCCCAGAGCCAGCACACAGCAGGTACCAATACTCACAGAGGACCTCCTTTGTGCCCCACCCGGCACCCTCCCCTTCCAGAGCCCTTGACCTTCCTGCCCAGGTAGTGGAGGCCCACCCCTAATCCATAAGAAATTAAGCCCAATACTCACCTGGTTTGTACCCAAGTTTGGGGCTTTTATTTACAGAAAGGCCTGGGTGGATCTAAGGGTTTGGTGAGAAAGGGTGATGCCAGAAAGGGAAGGGAGATGGGTGTTTAAATATTCAGATGGGACGAAGGCAGGGAGGAAGTAGTGGGCTGGCTTAAGGATGCCCACCTCAGGGCAGTCACCCAGTAAGCCCAGAGGATGAAAATGGGATCAGGCACCAGCAGAAACCTCAGTCCACTTGCCCCAAGCACAAGATGGCAAGCGGAGGATGGTGCAGATTAAGGAGACATTTGTTTTGGTGACATCCGACCAGTGATCTGGGAAGAAAGCCACCTATCCTCTTTGGAGATCAGACTCTCCAGTGATACTTGCCGTCTGTTGGCCTCACCTTTCCACGCCGATGCCCTCCCTTCCCTTCCCCTGTGTTTTAGAATTTCCTTTTCCTCAGGATTCCTGGGTCCCAGACAGAAGGTCCTGGGAAAGCTAGTTTCCTGGGCTGAGGGATGGGATGCATGTCCCAGAGGGGACCTAGTCCTTTCTCCCCAGGATGCCCACCGGGCTCTGTCTTGGCCTGATGCTCATGGCCCCTTGATGGATCCAGGCTCCGTGAGGCGGGCAGAGGCATAGGCTGAGGCTCCAAGGCAGGCTGCAGGCTCACAGAAGCCTGGCAGCCCCACAGGCCCTGGCAGGCCAGGTCGGCCTGCCTCTCCTGGGGCCCCTGGGGCCCCTCGATCTCCATCTTTGCCGTTGATTGCTTGGCCAGGCCGGCCAGGCAGTCCTGTGAAAGGGAGAAGGTCAAGACATCAGGGCTCCTCCTAAGTCTCGTTTTTCAGGTGGGGGAAATGAAGCCAAGGACACCACAGGAAGAAGGGACTCTGCCCCAGACACAGAGGTTCTGAGAGAGTCATGTGGGATTATCCATTACCCCCAACTCCCAAGCTGAGTCTAGGGAGAAAATACCCTTTCTTTTCCCTCCATGAAGCAGATTTTGGTGCAACCCAGGAAGTCCTCAGAATCCCAGCTGTCCAGGTCCCAGCCAGGCCCCACCCACAGGCTCCTGAGTGCTTCAGAAGGGGTGCAAACATGTGGTACTAATGTGGTAGATGTGTGGTACTAAGTTGGCTGAGCATGAGGCCTCCATGGAAGTCTTTGAGTCATTAATCCCAGAGCTGGAGGACAGAGCTGCCACCAGGCAGGGCCAAGGTCTTACCTGGGATCCCTGGGGGCCCAGGCATCCCAGGATGCCCACGTCCAGCTTCTCCTTGATCACCCTTCTCTCCACGCTTTCCTGCAGAGAAAGAAGGGAGCTTTCGTTTTTCAGAATGGGAAAATGTTTTTTTTTTCCTGCTTGGCTTGCTATTTAATTTCTATTTCACATACGACACTTATTCCTGTTTTGTGCTAGCTTATAATAGAGGAAAGTTGAAAGCGACTGCAGAACTGGTTAAATAAAGGAAAGTCCAAAGGATGGAAGACTACAGCTGATAAAGTTCATTACAGGGAAGTGTAATAACAGTTGTCAGCATTTCCTATGTGCCAGCTCTATGTAGATTACCTCTAAATGTAATCCTCAGGACAACTAGGAGTTTGTTGCTATTAATATCCCCATTTTATAGATAATAAGTCTAAGGTGCAGGGAAATGAACAGGTAACTTGTTCAAGGGCTATGAGAAAGTGACAGAGTCTGGATTCATACCTGTCTTGTGACTCGAGCCTGCCTGCTTTACTATTTTGTTAATCTGTCTCCCCACTTCTAGAGACGTGGATGGATGTTTACGGGGTACCACTAAGTAAACTTAAAACAAAAACAGCCCCCCCAAATAAACCTAAGCTATAAAATAGTACATTTATTTCCATCAGTTTGTTACTGAAAAAGCATGCCCAGGAGTTACAAATCGGGGGAAGTATCTGTACCTCATCCTGAGAAGGGGAATGATGAAAGATAAACAGGAGGCTGAGCAATCAGCCTGTGTCACTGAGACCCCAGGGTACTGGCCTTGGCCAAATCGCCATTGCCTGGCTCCCACCACCACCACAGAACAGCACTCACCCTTGGGCCCCGTGTTGCCAATCTGACCCACGGCTCCCACGATGCCAGGAATGCCCCGAGGACCAGGGTGTCCATGGGGTCCCTGCTTGCCTGGATTCCCAGGAGGCCCGGGGGGTCCTGGGGGACCCATCATCCCGGTTGCACCCAGGGCTTCCCGCTTGCCACTCACAGCCATCTCTGCCAGTTGCTCTGGCGGGAAGAAGAGAGACAGAGACATCTAAGATAGGTGTTACCTCAGTAAAACCGGAGAAGAGAGAGCATCCTGGCCCCTGGCCCCTAGGTATGCAGACAGAACAGCCTGCACCTAACCTCCTCCTTCCTCAGGCTGTTTTGCAGGTTCCAAAGGGCCAGAGAGGGCAGGGTTGTATCTAAGGTCCCCAGCCCCCTGGAGGCAGAGCTGGAATGACCACCCAGGACTCCAGACTCTCTGGCAAGGCCACTTGGAGAGGTTCCTGAAGGGTGGCTATGCCTTAACATTGCGAGGAGGGGTTGCTGCCCTCTCCCCTCACCTTGCAGCATCTTCAGCACCACATCCACGATGTGCTGGTCACTGGCATCTCGGCCCTGAAAGGAAAGAGAGCCTTTCAGGAAGAAGCCCCTGGTGGCCAGGGCTGACTGCTCCTGCTCCCATTTTCTCACCGGAAGTATTTTCAGCATTTGGCTGAAATCCTTCCTGCTGTACCTACACCCATCCTCTCTGATCCTGGGGCTTGGAACCAGCCACAGGGAAGCCAGCCGCCTCTGAGAACTCCCAGCCTTTGGGGGATACGCAGCACTTATCCCTTTGGGGGATAACCAGAGAGATGTCCTACCTAGAAGACACCTCCCCTGGAGGCCAACTCACCGCCACGCCCTGTCTCCCGGGCTGTCCAGGCAAGCCTCGGTCTCCAACCAGTCCTCGAGGGCCGGGGAGGCCAGGGTAGCCCTGCACCCCTGGGGCGCCCGCATCGCCGCTGGGGCCCGGGTAGCCGGGTTCTCCGCGGACACCTTGCTGCAGGCGGGGTGGGTGCAGAGCAGGGGTGAGAGGATGCACGCGGCGGCGGCGGGGTTGGGGGTGGGGGTGGTGGGCGGGGGCACGAGAGCGGTGGGAGGATATGGCGCGGCAGGGGGCGGGGGAGTGGTGCGCGCCTGGAGAGTCACAGGCCGGGTGCCAGGCGGCGGGAGAAGGGAAAGGCAGCGGCGCAGCGGCAGAACTCACCTGTCCCTTGGGTCCCGGCTCACCGGAGTCACCCTACAGGCACAGAGGACTGCGGTCACGAGCGGTGGGGTTCCAGAGGCCCCCAGCAGCTCCCCGCGCTGCCCCGCGCATCCCCCTTACCTTCTCGCCTTTCTCTCCTGGGAGGCCTGCCACCCCTGGGTCACCCTGCAAATTGAGAACCAGTCAGACCGCAGTGGCCCCGCGTGGAGTGCAGCGGCGGGGCGGCCGCACTGGGCTGTGACACCCTGCCCCCCACCGGGGCCCTGGCACTCACCGCTCCGCCGCGGGGCCCGGTCTTCCCTGGGGAGCCCTGGAGAAAGCGGGGGGTGGGGTGAGATCGGTGAGCTTTCCTCCAGGAAAGGCTGGGTCCACAGGGTCCGCCAGCCCCGGCTCCTGGCCACGCCCCCTCTGCAGCTCCGCCTCACCGCCCCCAACCCTCTGGGACCCTCAGAGAGGAGTTTTTCCTGAGATTTGCGGTGCTCAAGGATTTCACTGCTCCACCGACCCCTCCCCCAGGGTCTTAGGGTCTTCTTTCCTAGTATTTTTCAGTCCGGTTGGGTACCTTGTCTCCCTTGATGCCTGGCAAGCCTTGAGGCCCTGGAATTCCAGGGGAGCCCTGTTCTCCCTTGGGGCCCTGAGGAGAAAAGAAACCAGAGGAGTAAATCAGGTGAGGTGCCCAGACACGCTCTCCACTGCCCGTCTCAGCCATCCCGCACTTACCTGCTGGCCTTGAGGGCCTGGCTGCCCCACTGGCCCCCTCTCGCCGTGGTCGCCCTGAAATGGAAAGAGAGGGTCACACCTAAGCTATCAGCAGGGGCAGCCTCTCCCTGCCAGATCCCAGACCCTGGGTGGTCAGGGTGCCCTCCATTCCTGCTGTCACCAGCATGGAGGTCCTTGTCTCCACTTCACAGACAGGCAAACTGAAGCCCTGGCTGGGGAGACCTCACACAGGCTGACAGGACTGGGCAGGTGCTGGAGCCATGAGAGGACCCAGACCCTGGGGCCAGCTATGCCAGGCCCTTACCTTCTGCCCCATGATGCCCTGGGGACCGATTTCTCCTCGAGGCCCTGGCTCTCCCTGGGGGACAGAGAAACTGGAGGTGAGCAAAAGCCTGGTGGATCCCTCCCTTCCACACCTGGCCAACCCCTACCCATCCTTGGGGCTCAGTGAATTTGCTTCATCAGGAAAAAATTCCTTTCCTTCCTGTTCTTTGGGTCTCTGTACTTTTCCTTCATAGGACCCACTACAATTGTAGCCATCATGTAATCACTTATTTAATGTCTGTCTCTCCCACAAACCTATAAACTCCATGTGAGTAAGAGACCATCTATCTCAGTGTCTTGCACAGTTGCAGATATTTGGTGACTGTCTATGGAATGAATGAATGACTCTGCCTGCTAGATTCTCAGCCCCAGTCAGCTGGGCCATCTGGAGAGGTCACACTCCAGGACAGAAGCAGTCCCCACCCTCTCTGCATTGTACATAGGGAAATGGGGGCCCAGAGAGAGAAGGGAGCGTCCCTGGGCAGTGGGTTAGTGGCAGAGTCCTGACTGGCACCGCTGGCACCCCAGGGTAGGGCTCTGCCCCATAGCCTCACCCAGACCCCATACACCCCAAGAGCAGGGTCCTCAGGCCTGGGGGTGAGGTGGGGAGAGCAAAGCAAGAGCCTTTGTGTCAGAGGAGGGGGTGCTTACCTCCTTCCCAGGGGGACCAGAGACTCCCGGGAAGCCCTGCTGGCCTGGCTCACCCTGCAGGAAAACACAGTTCTAAGGTTCAGTCTGTGTAGCCCAGTCAAGCCCTTGACCTTGGAGAAGCCCAGTGAACCCTAAACAGATTCTGGAACCAAATGAGTTGGGGAGGGGAGAGGGTTCTTGGTCAGGTCTTCTGGACTCCACTGATTTTCCTGTTTTTCTCCTCTGGACTTGCAGTCATGCCATCCTGTCTCCTGAGCCAGGATGAGGGGTTTGAGGAGGAGGCAGGAGGGAGATGTTTAGGCCCAAGGGACTTGTGTCTAGGCAGAGTTGCTGAGGCCCAGGTCTTGGCATCTTTAAGCCAAGCCATGGCCCCGGTCCCTGTCCCCAGGCTTCCTTTCTCAGATGAAACCAACTTCAGCCTGGGGTCACCTCACCTTGTCTCCAGGGCCTCCTTTTGTTCCAGGCTGACCCGGCACACCCTGTAGAAGGAAGTTGACATCAGTTTCTCCCCTGGCAGGGGGAAGTCCTGTGTATTTGCTTCTTGGCCTCCTAGATTCCTCCTCCACCTTCGAGGGGCTAAACAGCAGAAGACCCAGCCGTAGCATCAGGAACTTGACAGTGCCCAGCCCCCAATCCCTGGTGCGAGAGGAGGCGGTACAGAGGGGCCTGCCTACCAGGGCCTGTGGCCCGCGGGGAGAAGAGGAGCACACGTGAGTGCACACAGGAGCACAGTCTGCACGTGGACATGTTAGCAGGCCTCGGCCTGCGCACCCCTGGCAGGGAGGGATGGGGGTGCCCGGAGGGTGTGGGATTGGGGTGGGTCTGAATGGTGAGATGGCAGAGATGGGAAGGGCATTCCAAACAGAGGGACCAGCAAAGGCCTGAAGGAGTGGAGGTTGAAAAGCCAAGGCAGTGTTGAGAAGGGAAAGGACATACAGGACAGTGGCTGATGAGGCAGCAGGGATGGGCTGGGCTCAGATTATGGTGGTCCTTGGATGCTAAGATGAGCTGTTAGAACAAGGAGTGTAGCTGTCCTGCTCATAACTGTTTCCCTGCCACTTACTGTACCTCAGTAACTCTACTGAACGACCGGACAGAATGACTTTTCCCACGGGGAGGCAGTGGTGGGCCATGGAAGGCACTTTAGCAGGGAAATGGTCAGATTCTACTTAGCCAATGTGGAGGACTGGATTGGCCAAAGAGAAGGCTGGAGCAACTGTCTAAGGCAGAGATGGTGAAGAGGCCTGGGCTGGGTGGGGACAAGGACTAGAGCCCTGGGTGTGTGGTTTCGATCTCATCAGCCAGTCACACCACCTTGGGGAGGTGGGAGACAGAGTGCCTGGCACCTCGGCAGAAAATAAGCAACTTGTCTCGTGGCAGCCCCCAGGGCTCCACCCCATACTCACCGCTAGGCCCTGGTGGCCTGGGTTTCCTGGCCGCCCCGCCTGTCCTGCACTGCCCTGCAACAGACAGAGACCCAGAGGCACAAATGAGATCCCCAGCCAGAGGGTCCCTGGCTCTCACTCAAGTGTGGGCAGGGAAACTGAGGCCCAGAGGCAAGAAGGAACGTGTCAATGACACGCCTGAGGATTCTAGGCTCCTAGGCTCCAGGATCAGTGTGGTGGGTCTCAGAGCTTCAGCTGGGAGAAGCCCTGACCCTTGGCCCAAATCTACCAGCAGTCCCCACTCCTACCTTCATGCCAGGTGTGCCTGGGGTCCCGTCCTTGCCGTCAATGCCTGGGGGGCCCTGCTCAGGAGGAAAGTTGAAGGGAGATTCACAATGGGGAGACCTGGAGTCGGGCCACCCACCCATGTTCTTCTGTGACAGCAGCAGTATGCAGGTAGGAAGTGGATCTGGTCATCCTGGGAAGCCCCACCAGCCAACTGGGAAAGGGGAGTGGAAGTGGGAAGGGGATTTCAGGGGATGGACCACAGTCCTTCCTTTGTGTGGGTGGCAGGTGTCCCAGATTGCCTCAAGCTTCCCAAACCTCTCCTACAGGTGGAAAACTAAGACACAGAAAGAGGGCATTTCCTGAAACAACAGAGCCAGCCCACCGGCAACAGGGTTCAGCCTAGAATTTTAGGCTCCTCATCCTCTGGAGGCTTGGAGAGCTGCCTGGACCCTGCCCTCAGTCTACTTACGGTTGCTCCCTTTGGGCCTGTTATTCCCTGGGGTCCCCGAACACCTTGGCTGCCCTGCAAAGGAGATAGAGATCAGGTCACCTTTAGGAGGATGAACCCTGTCTGACTGTTCAGAGAAGGGGACAGCTGAGAACAGTGACCTCTGGATCCTAGCGTCCCTGTGGCACAGGCCATGCTGTGCAGGGGCTGGAAGAGAGATCCCTGGACCCAGGGGAAGGGATAGAGGTCAGCTCCAAGCAGACCTAGCAGGAGTGGCAGCAGGACCCACGGTGGGGGGAGCCAGCATCACTGAGACCCATCAAGGCACTGAGCGACACTTAAATGCAAAGAAACGCAACCACCAAATACAATGTGTGGACTTGGTTTGGGTCTTGATTCGAACAAGAACCCTGAAAAGACATTTTTGAGATCACTGGGGAAAACTGAACACAGACTGATGACTAGGTGATGTTCGGGAAGAAATGATAATTTTGTTGGTGTGATCATGATATTGTGATTATGTGAGGAAACAGTCCTTATTTTTGAGGGATACGTACAGAAAAGTGAAAGGGATACAAGGACATAACGTTAAGAATTTGCTTGAAAATATCAAGCAAAGCAATAAAGGGAAGGAAGGAAGGGAGAAAGAAGAAGGATGAAGTAAGTGTGGCAAAATGTTTATTTGGGGAGATGGGTACATAGGGGTCCACTATACCATTCTCTCTCCTTTTGTGTAAATTTAGAAACTTGCATAATAAAAAACTAAGTAAATAACTAACTTTACTTTCTGCTCAATATTTCTGTAAACTCAAGACTGCTCAAAAGAAATAAAGCTTATTAATTCAAAAAAAAAAAAAGAATTAAGAGAACTGGGATGTGGACCAAATCCCATTAGCCCCATGACTGATTTGCTGGAATTTCATTGTCTGGCCCCAGTGACCGTGGGACTGGATTCCACGGTTCTCCTGAAGTCTGAATTTGATCAGCAACAGGCTGAGCTTGGTGGGGGCCGGGGGAGGAGGTGGTGCTGGTGGGGCTGACTGGGCTCTGGGCACAGACGTGCCTCCCCACCGCGCACAGACACAGAGTAATGCACATGCATGCACATACACGTGCACATATGCACGTGCCTGTGAGCCTGGGGTGGAGCTGAGTCCACCCAGTTCTCCCCAGGGGCCCTGACTGGACGGGGGTGCTGTAGGACTCACCACGTCACCCTTCTCCCCGGCTCGGCCTGGTGGCCCCCGAGGACCTTCTTCACCCTGGTCAGAAGGACAAACAGAAGTCCAGGTTACAAGGACAGGGGGGAGCCGCACCTCTCTGTAGCCCTAGGAGCTGCCATCCAGAGGAGGTGAGTGTGGGAGGTGAGTAGAAGCAGACTCACCGGTGACCCGGGAGCGCCGATGGAGCCCACCATGCCTTTGTACCCGTGAGGACCCTGGGGAGAGGAGAGGTCGAGGGTCAGTCCTGGCTGGACCCCAAGGCCCAGAGGACTGGTCACAGCAGCTCTTGTAGCACACCCCCAGACCCACTCACCGTCTCTCCTTTGGGTCCCTCCATGCCCGGGTAGCCCCTGATGCCCTGAGGACCCTGTAGAGACAGAAGAATGACAGCGATGGCAACTATAAGGCTCACTTTGTGACACTTTGCTGATCCCCACCCACTCTTCACAATGCTCCCCTGAGGCAGCCACAGAGTCCCTGTCACAGATGGACACTGAGGCTCAGGGATGGGGAGGGACTCACCAGGGTCACTCAAACGGACAGTGTCAGAACCTGGGCCTCAGCTGAGCCTTCTGGCTGCAACCATGGTTCCTTCCCCCAGTTTCTCACAGTCAGCCTCTGCCTCCCTCCCCCACCCAGAGACACGCCAGCTGGACACAGGCGCCTGTCTCACAAGTTAGAGGCCAGAGCAGGGAAATGACTTCACTAAGTTCTCCTAGGAAAGGAGAGGAGGGCCCCAGGGAAAGTGTTTCTTACCGGCGGTCCAGGAATGCCTTGCTCTCCAGAGGCACCCACATCTCCCTTGGGACCCTAAGGGGCAGGAAGAACAAATCAGACAGGCAGACAGATGCAGAGGCAAATATACAGACAACTGAAGACACTCTCCTGTTCGCAGCAAAAGCAGACAGGAAGGCTCTCTAGAACCCAATGCAGCCCCATGTGTCAGAAACGGAGGCCCAGCAAGAAGGGACTTGCACAGAGACTCGCTGACGTAGAACCTAGGCCTCCTGTCTCCCAGCTGAAGGCTCTGTCCCCAGAGACCCACAGGGGAAGGGGAAGGGAGAAGGATGCCAGGAGGCCCTTGGCCACACACCCCCTCCAATGGCACTCAGTCTTCAGACTCACTGGCTTCCCCTGGCGGCCGGAATCTCCCAGAAGCCCACGTTTGCCGGGATGCCCCTGCCGGGAAGGAAAGAGCTCAGTGTAGTTCCCCTTCCTACAGCCTGCTCCACCCCTACCAAGAATACGGCCAAGAAACTCACCTTCACTCCTTGCAGTCCTGGGGGGCCTTTCACGCCCGCTGGACAGTTGGTTGGACACTGGAAAGAAAATCCCGCAAGGCTCTGGAGTCACTGGCCTGCCCCAGGACAACTGGGTGATGCTCCCACATCTTCCCGACTCCTGTTCCTTCCTCCCACTGCACCTGGCTGAACCTCACTGCCGCAGCCCCTTCCCATTTCCTACCTCTGTGATCTAACCTATCTCCTCGCCTGCCCCTCTCAAGATGACCCGCCTCTTTCACAGATCAGCCCTGCCCAGGCCCCCTCACTTCTCACCAGGAAATCCGCGCTGCCTTCCAGGCCCTGGATGGTTCCTGGGCGGCCCTGAGAAAAGAAGTGTGGCGATGGAGTCTGATCTGAATCGTCCTCACCCCAGGCTTGTGCCAAGGACCCTTGTCCTTCCCCAGCCACACAGCGCCATGTGGGAGGTCTTAGGACACTTACCGGTTTCCCAGGGGGCCCCGGGGGCCCTGCCGGTCCCTCTGGTCCAGGATCCCCCTGGAAGCAAAAGGGGCCCAGATCATACCCTTGCCCAGCCCTGCCTAGGTCACCCCTGCCCCCTCCTCCAGTTCCTGCTACTGCCCTGTCCACTCTGCCCTCCAGGTCACCTCCTGAGATCTGGGATCTGGGGGAGATCAAAGCCTGATTGACAGAGGATGGCCCCACCCCTTGGCCTCCCTGAAAGACCTACCACAGGGTGGGCTCAGCAGAAGGGGTTTCTGCCCTAGACCTGGAGGAGCTCCCTGGTGGCCAGAAGCAGGCCCAGGAACTCCTGGAGAGATACTCAGCTCACCAGCCTGAAGGCAGAGGGCAGGAGGCGGATGAGCAGAGGGGTGGCTGGGGCTCACCTTGGGGCCTGTGATTCCAATCTCACCAGGGAGGCCAACAGGTCCAGGTGGTCCCTAGGAACAGAGATGTCACTGGCTAGGATGCCTCAGAGGGTTAGCCCAGCCCTGGCACAAAGGTAGGAGCAGGTACCCAGAGCCCCGTCTCCACTTTCACTTTGTAACCAACCCCAGGGAAGCTGACAGATTAGGGCTTTTATGGACCAGAGAATTCCAGAGCCAATGGATAAGCCTAGAGTTCTCAGATAAGTCGGCGCATTTCCAACCCCATCACAGTATGCTGACCCTTCCCTATTATGGCCAGTCCTCTGGAAGTCCTTTTGTGTCCTCCCTCCCTGAGAGTCCCAAAGACCCTGCCCCATCCCTGAGGACTTACAGGAGGTCCGGTGAAGCCAGGGCCCTGGAACAGAAGGAAAGATTGGGTTCAGGGTTCCTTTGGCAAGTCCCCTTTACCCACAAAGGGTCCCTCAAAGTCCTTGCAGGTTATACTCACCGGCAGGCCGGGGGGACCCGGGAGCCCAGGCTGGCCCTGTAAAAGCAATGGGAGAGGCTCAGAGGCTGGGGTCTCCTGGGTCTCTGCTCCTCTCTGCCACAGCCCCTCCCAAATTCTGGCCCTAGATTTCCCATCCTGAGTCCCTAGAAGGCCACTAACCTTGACTCCAGGGATCCCTGCGGGACCAGGCTCCCCCTTGGCTCCAGTTAGACCCTGGGGAAGAAAGAAAAGGTACAACCGTGGGGTCCAGAGGTCTCTCCTGGGTGGGCCCAGGCTGTCTGTCAGCACACTCCATGAAGGCCTGAGGGCCTCAACACCTCACTTTCTTTTCTCCCACTTCCCACACTAGCTCTGGGAAGCAGGCAGGTAGAATGTTATCTTCTTTTGAGATATGAGAAACCAAGGCCCAAAGATTTGTCAGCCCAGACCTCACGCCTCCCAGTCTAGGAGTTCTAGAAGAGCTAGACATAAGCCTGGATTAACCATTTTCCTGATGCCTGCCCTTGACAACTTTTTCTGAGCCTTAGTTTTCTCATCTGCAAAATGGGCTAATAATCATGCCTTGTGCCCCACCCCCACCCCCACCCCCCAGGTGGATGTGAGAACTGATGAAACGCAATGTGCTTTGTAATCTTCTCAGGGCTTGGATGAGTTGGAAGGGCCTTGGTGGCTGGTCACCCTGTGGGCATCTCTTGAGCCAGTAGAGCAAAGGCAACTCATGGGGCCTCTTCTTCCTCCCATCTTTTAGGGACTAACCCAAGGGTATCCCCCAACCAGATGATTGTCCTAATTCCCCCGGCTGTGTCCAGGAGCCTGTGATCTTGGGGCCCCTAGAAGCTCCACGGTATTAGTAAAATGATGTTCTGCTCCTGAGCTGCACCTGGGACTGCAGGGCTAGGGGGGTCAGGGGAAAAGGGAAAAGAGGAGGAAAGGAGAGGGCACATAAGAACAGCTCTGACCAGACTATTCAGTTTGATATTAGGAGGCCAGAAATGTAAAGCTAAATTCTGGCTACTGCTGCCGAATAGCACACCTCTCTGGACACCCATTTGCTCATGAATCAATACTGGGGTGAATGTGAGATCACAAATCATCTGAAGGTGAGGGGGGCTCACAGCTGTAGTGTCTCCATCCTGCTTTGAACAGAAGATCAGGGAAGATGCCAGAACTCGGTTCTGGAAGTCAGGGGGTGGAGCCCTAACCTGCCCTACTGGACACCCAGGTGGGTACTCACATCAATCCCGGGCTTCCCATCCGGCCCATCTGGCCCTGTTTTGCCAGGCTCTCCCTTAGGCCCCTTGAAAACAGAGGTGGAGCAAATATTAGCCACAGGAGGGCAAGACCTGGAAGGGTCAAAGGTCAAAGAGGAAAAAGCACTCACCGGAGGGCCAGCTTTCCCAGGGGGCCCCTTGTCACCCTGCAAGATACAAGTTGGTAAGACAGCAGCTGTGGCTTGTATTACCCAAGACGGGCACACAAGCCCTGGCCAGCCCACCCCACACGCCCCTCCCCTCACTCTCTTCTCTTCAGTCCTGGGTCCCCTCAGCCTTGCACTTTTTAGGAAAACAGCTCCTTTTTCCTCAAAAAAAAAAAAACCCAAACAAATAAACAAAACACAGGTGGATTGAGACCAACCCCAGGCAGGCTGGAGAGGGTGATACCAGCAGGCCTGGGTTCTAGACACACCAGTGTCGGTAAGATGCCCATTATGAGACCTGCACACGCGGCTGTGGGCTCTGAGTTACCTCAGAGAGCGGGTGCCTCTTGGATTTGAGCAAGTGTGGGAAGAAACTCGGGGCTTTTAGAAAAACACAAAGGAGAGGTGAGAGAAGGGGAGGGGCAGCAGCTGTCTTCTGAATTGGGGTCAGGAAAACGAGAGATGGGGCAGGGGCAAGGACCAAGGGGACAGATTCAATCTGTCCCCAAGGCAGGAAGGACCACTTTCCCCTGTGACAAAGGACCCTCGGTGGAGGACAGACAGGGCCTGTGCAGTCACTTTCAGCCCTAAGAGAGGCCTCCAGGCATTTCAAAGCCTGCGGCAGCCAGAGAACCTGGCAGGAGCCCAGCGCCCTGTGTCTGGAGGGTTGGGGGCGCCAAGTTGAATAGAAGGCTGTCCAGATGGGTAAACATGGGGCTGACCTCCTGGGGGACTGTCCAGAATGAGATATTTAACCCTCACCACGGTAGGGAGAACAGGGAACAAGCCCAGCTGGTACTAAATCGGGGAGAAAACTGCAAAGAGAAGAGACACGGGTCTGACCTCAGCTGGTCAGCGGTCTGGCAAGGCTCCCAGCTACCCTGAAGAAGCATCCAGAAGTGTCAGGGGCAGAACGAGGGGTTAAGGCGTCATCTGCCCCAAAAAGAAAGGAGGAGGGACGGGGGATAAGGAATCACTGTGAGCTGTGGCGGGCAGACGCAACAGCAGCTCCTTGTCCGCCCGCGGCTATAACGGGCTCTGCATCTCGGGGCTGGTTTGAGGTTTTTGTGGAACAAACGGGCTCCTTGTGGTGCAGGCCGGCGCCGCCTACTGGCAGCAGGGGGCACTGCATCTCCAGACATCAACCCCACGGCCGCCACCCCCACCCCACCCCCCCGCTCCCAGAGCTCACAAAGTTCCCCTTTGTCTGCATCCTCCCTCCCCCTCCCTCCCTCCCCCTCCCGTCCCAGGTTAGAGACTCACGTCGATTCCGTCGGATCCCGGCACTCCTGGCGGCCCCGGAGGGCCCGGCGGCCCCGGCTCTCCTGGCGGACCTCTCTGAAAACACACACAGGGGTACAGCCCTCAGTGCAGGGAACACTGCGTCCAGAGGTGCACCTCCTCCTGGGGAAAAGGAGCTCCTCAGGGAGTTGCCAACTCCCGTTATTGAGATTCCACCAGATATTGTGTACCGTTACATATAGTATCTTACTGAGTGCTCCGAAAACGAAAGAGCCCCAGTTTGCAGTTGAGGACACAGGTTCAAAATATTAAGGGGTCTATGATCGCAGGAAGTAAGTGGTGGAGCCAGAATCCTGTCCTAGGTCTGCCCACCAGCTTTCAATGTACCGTGCTGCCCTTGCGCTGTCGTGGTGGGAATAAATGGAGATGCTGATGGCTCAAATAAGTAACAGATGGTAAGCAACACGGGGCCTAGAGACGCTTGGTCCTCAATGAACGGTTGCTCGGATTACTTTTAGATGAACTGATATTGAAGGTGAGTAGGTATCCCTTCCTCTTCCCTTGATGCATGTAAAGACCGAAGGGAAAGTGGGGGAGGCGAAGAGAGACGGGGAATTGGAGGGTGGGGACCTAGGGAGGAAGCCTATTCTCTCCTCCCGCTCAACACGCAACTCTCCGAGCGCCGCTCTGCCGTCCTCCCTTGGGTGGTCCTCTTTCGGGGGCCGTCTGAGGCCCAGGCAGGGGTCCCGCGCTTGCGGGGTGCCTCCCCTAGCCAAGAAGTGCCAGACTGGCGCCAGGTAGGCGAGCTGCTAACCACACAGACGGCCCCCGCGCCCTGTCCCTCTAAACCCGCATCCCGTTAGGCCCCCTGCCCCCAGCCCGCGCTCGTAAGTGAGAAGCCGGCGCGCGAGCCCGGCGGAGAGGCTGCAGCCGAGCGGGAGCCGCGTCTGGCCGGAGCCGGCGCCCCCTGGGAGGCGGCGGGGGCGGAGGCTCCGGAGCCCCGTGAATGGGCACCATTGTCTCCCCCGCCACCTGGGCTCTCCGGGCTGCCAGGACCCGGCGCCAGCTCCTACCCCACGCTGCCTGTCCCAGGCTGGGCCGAGCATCTCGGGACAGGGTCCCCCTGGCTCCCCGGCTCATCCATCTCCTTTCGCGGTGCCGGGATACATCCCATTTGTGTCTCGTCTGAGGGGACTTGCGCCACGGGATTGTCAGAAGCTGTCCCTCCGGCCAGGGAGTGTCAATAGAGGGTGGGGGACAGGAAGGAGCACTTCACCAGACCCCAGGATCCTGAACCCCGGACTCCAGCGCGGGAGTGGCCGCGGGACTTACGATCTGGGCCAGGGCGAGCCCGAGCACCTGCAGGAGAACCAGGAGGCTGAGGGGGGCAGTCACAGAGGCCATGGCGGGCAGCGGGTTCGAGGAGGACGGGTGCCGGCTCCACGCACGCACCGACGGCTGAGGCTCCCGGCGCCGCGGCGGAGGCTGCTCTCGGACGGGGCGGTCCCGGCCTCCTGAATATGCGGGGGGCGGGGCGGGGGGCCGCGGTGTCTGACACCTGAGAGGACCCGGAGATGGAGGCTGGGTCCCTCGGCCCAGCTCCGCCCCGCTCCGTCCAGCTCCGTCCAGCGGCCAGCACCCACCCTCCACCCTCCACCCTCCATCCTCGCCCGGTTCTTCCCGGAGGCTCCGGCCAGGTAGTCTGAGGAGCGACCGGGGTGCGGGACGGAGACCAAGGTCCGGGTGCTCTATAAGGAGGCCGAGAGCCGTTCGAAGTCCCTGTCCAGCCTGATCTCCAGGGCCCAACCTCCTCCCCCTTACCCGTAGCAAGCGCCCCGTCACTTGCTCCAAGTCCTCAGTCACTTCTGCTAGTGAACCCCGGGCTGGGTCAGTTCTCTCTCCTCCAGGGCCCAGGCTTGGCTCAGGTTCTTCAGACGTTGTGGCAGGCTCTGCCCAGCTCCCCACCCTCCTCGTTCCTCTCCACATACCATCAGGCCCCTTCCATATTAAAACATACCAAAACCCTTCCTGCATCAGCCATCCTGTGAATACCCCTTCCGCCTCCTCCCTCTGGCTTCCCTGCTAACACTAGCCAGGTTGTCTGCACCCCAGTTCTAAACTTCTGCGTCTCCCTCTCCCTGCTTCTGCCCCAGCTGAGAGACCAGTCTCCTGGAGGTCACCAGTGAGGCTTAACCCCTCTTGAGTCCTCCAGTCAGGAAGCTGTTGGCACCTGGGTCTGCCTTGGCCATTCTGTCCTTGAAATCTTCCCCATCCAGCCATCCACCACCCAGCCCTTCTACTGCTTTTTCTTCTCTGCAGCTCCCTTAAGCACCAGAGTCTACAAGACTGGCCATCTCTCTCACTCCAGGTGATCTCCTCTGTGTTCATGGAAACAACCACCACCTTATTTACCAGAGTTTCCAAAACCACCTGTCCAGTTATAGCCTCTCTCCAGAGTCTCTTACCTTCCCTTTCATTCAATTCAGCAACGTTGGTAAAGGGCTTTGGAATCTGCCTCCATCACTAACTGTAAGTTTGACCATAGGACCTAAATCCATATGAAGCTTCTGTTTGCTCATCTATAAAAGGGGGTAAGAATAGTCCCTATCTTACAGGGTTTTTGTGATGATGGAATGGGATAATGCACAGGAAGTACCTGACCTAGCAGCAGCACATAGTAGGTGCTTCATACATTTCAGCTTTCATTGTGATTTGTGGAGGACTCCGTTTCCCAGTCCTGCACCCAATGTGGGGAAGACGACCACAAGCAGAGCAGCTAAAATAGTCAAGACTACTCTCTGGAACTGAGGGAAGTCCACCTCCCATTGGGCATGTTGGCAAAGGGCTCTGAAAGGTGTTCCCGAGCTGAGTTTGGGGAAGAGGGCTTGAGAGAACCTAACTGCTCTGCCCAATAGAGTGGGGAAGAATTTGGAGTTTGCAGGAAGTAAGATGAGGAGGAGGAGATGAGAGGAGGGTGATGGGCATTGCTGGGGGTGCGTGGGGTCAATGCAAACATTACTTCTAAGAAATGGGATGTCTAAAGTTGTTAGTTTTATGTTGTTCATTTCTTCCTCTCTTTGTGGGCTAAACACACAATAGCTTACAGGGAGTACATGTCCTTTTTGTGTGTAGAAACTAGGGAAAGGGGATGAGCTTCACAACTGGACAGCACATGTTAGTATAACTGTGTCTCACAATGCAACAAACCACCTAAAAACTGAGTGGCTTAAAACAACCATTTCTTGGATCAGGAATTCAGGAATGGCTCTGCTGGCTGGTTCTGACTTGAGGTCTGTTATGACATTGCAGTCAGATGGTGGCTGGAGTTGGGTCATCCAGAAGGCTGCCACATTCACGTGTCTGGTGTCTGTACTGGGATGCCGCCAATAGCTGGGGCTGGAACAAGTGGAATCTCTTGGGCAGCTCTCTCTTTTGCGCCTTTGTGGACTTTCCACAGTGTCTCTCCAGCATGGCATCTTCAAGGTAGCTGAACTTTTTATATGGCAGCTCAGAGAGAGCGAGACAATGCCAGGCTGAAGCAGAATTGCCTCCCAGAACTCAGAAGTCACAGTATCAATCTCACCGCCTTCTTGGTCCGGGCAATTACAAAGATTTTCCCAGTTTCAAGAGGAGGGAACAAGGACCCCATCTCTTGATAGATGAATGTCAATGTCACATTTCAAGAAAAGCATGGGGGATGGGACATATATTGGTGCAGCCATCTTTGGAAAATACAATCTACAACACTTGTGCTTATAAACTGAGCCAATTCAGTGGAAGCATAAGCTCAGAGCAGGAGTTGATCAACAGAAATCTTAGACACAAGACACGGACTAGGGGGTCCAGCCAATAGCTGTTAAAGAGCAGGGAGACCCTGGATATATGGAGAGTCATATATCCACATTCCTGGGTAGGAAGACTCAGTGTTGCAAAGATGTCAAACTAATCTATAAATTCCATGCAATCCCAATCAAAGTCAGAATGTAATTTTCATGAAATTTGAAAAACTGATTATAAAGAGATTCTAGGAGACAAATGGTATGAAAACAGCCAAGAAAATGTTTAAAAGCAAATGAGATACATCTTTCCCCACAGGAGATCAAACCATACTATAAAGCAAGTTATTCAAATAGTGTTTTATCAGCCCCCAAAGTAGGAGAGGGAGACAGAGAGAAAGGAGACAGACACACACACTTAGCACATATATTTAACCTATTATAAAAGTATCTATATATTTAGTTTGTGATAAAAGGTTAAATTTAAAATAATTGAAAAAAGCATCAATTAGTAAATAAATATTAAAGGGTAAATTCAGAAAAAATGTTAATTTTGTGATAATGAAAACTTTCCTGAGCAATAGACAAAACTATGAAAAGATGTTTAAATTTGACTTCATAACACTTTTAAGATGTCTTTATAATAAAAATGTATAGATAAAATTAAATGACAGAAAGGAAATATTCACCATATACATTCATTACCAAAGAATTAATATGGATAACATATGAAGAACTCTTACAATTCAATAAAAGAAGCCTTATCAAACACTTCAAAGGAATACCTAATCTGAATCTTCTACAAGCTTTTTAGAGAATGGAAAAATAAAGAACATTCTCAAACACATTTTATGGGGCTAATGTAACCTTGATATCCAAACCAATGACGGGCAGGAAGAGAAAGGAGTATTGGAGGCCGATCTGTCTTATGAACACAGATGGAAAAATCCTATTTAAAATATTAGCAGATTGAATACAATAATCTATTAAAAGATACATCATGACCAAGTTGGTTTCATACCATTTTTAAAATTAGAAAATCTATTAATGAAATTCACCACATTATTAAAGAAGAAAAGTTTAAGATCACTTCAAAATGCCAAAAAAAGAATCTCAAATATCTGCTCTTGTCTTTCCACCTACCATAGTAATTTCCTCTGCGAGAATAAACCTGAAAATGGGAGCCCAAGAAGCCAGGTACTAGTCCAGAAGGAAACATTGACCCCACACCCTACCAGCCTCATCTCTCCCAAAGGATGGGTAGTGCCTGGATGGTCAACATCTTTAGTCATTAGGGAAATGCAAATCAAACCCACACTGAGATACTACTTCACGCCCATGAAGGTGGCTATAATCAAAAAGCAGATAATAGCAAGAGTTAGCAAGGATGAGAAATTGGAACCCTCACACAGTGCTAATAGGAATGTAAAATGTTACTGCCAATTTGGAAACAGCCTGGCAGTTCCTCAAAATGTTTAACATATAGTTGTCATATGACCCAGAATTTCCACTCCTAGGTGGAAATTTCCATTCAAGAGAAATAAAAACGTATGTCCACACAAGAACTTGTATGTAAATGTTCACAGCAGCGTTATTCACGGTAGCCAAAAAGTGGAAACAACCCCAATATCCATTGACTGATGAATGGATAAATAAAATGCAGCAACATACATTGCAATATTATTTGGCAATAAAAAAGAAAAGAAGTACTGATACATGCTACAACATGCATAAGCCTTGAAGAGATCCTAAGGAAAAGAAGTCAGTTGCAAAGGATCACAGATTCTATTATTTAACTTACATGAAATGTTCCTAATAGGTACATCTATAAAGGCAGAAAGTAAATGACTGTAGAGCTGAGGGAGGGAAGTAGTTGGGGAGAACGGCGAGTGCCTGTTAGTAGGTACAGAGCTTCTTTTTTTGAGATGATGAAAATGTTCTAAAATTGTAAAGAAGACTGAGGCTTAGAGGAGTGAAGTGATTTCCCCAAGGATGCTGAGCTGGGTTTCCACTGTTTCTGGCTCACGGTAGTTACCAGTAATGTGTATTTCCTCCCTTTTCCACTAAGACCACAGCATATGGTTGTGCAGTTTGAGTTCTGCACAAAAATGAATGACAGAGCAAGGCGTGGACTGAAATCCAGCCCTGGCCATAAGCTTGCCATAGCTTTTATTTTGCTGCTCCCAGCCCTTCTTAGAAGAGAATTCTTAGAATCTTCTCTTCGACTTGAGAACTGGGTCACCCCAGTTTACAATCCTCAGACCTCTGATCTCTAACCTTCCAACTACCTGATCCTTTCTCTGCAGTTCTGATGGGAAGCAGGTGTGGGCATGAAAGTCAAGGAGAAAAGGCCAGGCTCCCTTCCCGACGTGCTCCTCCCTCTCTGGGAGAGTTCAACTCCTGGTCCGTAGTTTAATCAGGCTGTCTGGTGTTCTAGTGCCACCTGGTGGTCCTATGCTGCATCACACCATGCTGACGACAAGGTAAATAAATGCTTTTTTTTTTTTTTTCCAGGAAGAAAAATTCCTAGTGAGATGGAATGGGGAGAGGAGATGAAAACACTGTGGGAATTCAATGAGGGAGGAATCCTAGCTACTGGGGAATTAGAGCTTAGAATTTGTATTCATCTAGACTTGGGTCCTGAGTCTACCACAAACTAATTGTGTGATTTGGGCAAGTCACTTCACCACTTTGAGCCTCAGTTTCCAGGAAATCATTTGTAAAGTGGAGAGAACACCAATGCCTCTTGATGTCTATGAAGGGCTCAGCACAGTGCCCATCAGGCTTTGGGTAGAAGGAACTTTGTAAGCAAAGGCAGGGAGCAGGACGAATGTTCAGAACACAATGTAGGTGACGTGATCCCTCTTCTCTGCTGAAAAGAGGGTCAGTCCTGTGGAGTGGGGTGGGGGTGGGGAGGCACAGGTCTCCTAACCATAGCACAGTGAGAGGAGCTAGAAGCCCTTCCTGGAACCAGCTGCCCATTCTCAGCTGAGCCCCAGTCTTAAGCAGGTTTGCTCCCCTGGACTCTGGCTGCCCTCATATGCCTGGGCAGGAAATGCTAACCACCATAATTTCTTCTCCAGCTATAGCAGAGCTCCTCCGAACTCCCGTGAACTGCCCAGTCCTTGTCCTGGTTCCTTACGTCCCCCTAATTCTTCCAACTGATTCTTTCCCAGTTATGGTATGACACTGATAAACCACAGTGCTGGCTTCCACGAGCTACATTCTCCTGGTTTTCCTCCTGCTTCTCTAGCTGTCCCTTCTCAGGTCCTTCGTGGGTTTCTGTTCTCTGCGCACCCTTACTTACCACTCTAAAGGGTCCTGTCTTGTCCTTCTCTTCTTACTGCCCATGTCCTTCCTGGGCCATCCAATCCACTCCATTGACTTGAACTATCACCTATGTTTTCCCTGGGGGTTTCCAACCACTTATCCAACTGCCTCTTGGATGCTCCTGGGCACCCCCAACCTGATATGTCCAAAATGAAATGATCTGCTTGTCCCTAAGCTGGCTCTTCTTTCTGTGTCCCACACAGTCGATGGTTCCTCTGTCCTGTTGCTTTAGCCAAAGCTCTGGGTGTCAGCCTTGACTCTTCCCTCTCTTCTCCCCTAGAAGTGTCATCACCATGCTCCAGTCACCGTAACTCATATGTATTTATCTAATCTATCCCCGCTGCAACTCTGGACCCCATTCTCTTTTGCTTGGATTATGACAACCACCACTGAACTTGACTCTTTGCCTCTGTTTTCCCTCTTGTTTGTTTCTCGTGTTCCCTTCTAGAGGCTCTGGGGGCGGGGGAGAGTCAATTTCCTAGCCTTTTCCACCTTCTAGAGGCTTCTCACATTCCTTGGTTCATGATCCTCTTCCTCCATCTTCAAAGCCAGAAAAGTTATATCCCTCTGACTATTCTTTCATAGTCAAATTTCTCTCTGCTTCTCTCTTATGTTTTCCTCTTCCACTTTTTAAAAATTACACTTCCTTGTGATTGCATTGGACCCAATCTCATAATCCAGGATAATCTCTCCATCTCAAGATCCTTAATTGAATTATATCTATAAAGACCCTCTCGCCACATACTGTAACAGGTTCACAGGTTCTGGGGACTAGGATGTGGACATCTTTGGAGATCTCTTATTCTGTCTACTACAGTCCTCTCTCTGCCCTCAGATAAATATTCATGTCTCTCTTACGTGAATTCATGTCTATCTTAGGTGAAAATTACATTCACCTCTTTCCAAAAAGTTCCCCCAAAGTCTCAGCTTATTAAAGTATCAACTCAAAGTCTTAAACCTCATCAGCTCAAAAGTCCCAAACCTCATCACGGAAATCACCCAAATTAGGTATGGGGCGACACTCAGTATAACGTGTCCTGGGGAAAAGGTTACAAGTTCTCTGCTCCCGAAATAGAACGGTGGTACTGGCATAAGATAACGATCACAGGCGCTCTTGTGCAAAAAGAGAGAAAACGGAAGAGACAAAGGAGTCACCGATCCCAAGTAATAACAAAATTAAGTTGGACTAACTCCATGAAGTTTCAAGGCCTAGGAATAATACTCTGTAGCTCAAGGCTCAGCCCCCTGGGCCCACAGCTCTGCCGTTGAATCATTTTTCCTTTCTCATGAAAGAGAGTTCCAGTTTTAAGGCTGGTTTTATCAGCCTGTTTCTTGCCTGCAGAATCTGGGAGTCACGTAGCCTTCTTTCATTTCATCCTTTCTTAGTCCCTTTCAGCCCAAGTTCCATCGTTTCCCCTGGTATAAAATTCTCAAGAACTGTGTGGGTCTCTCACATATGTTCCAAAGATTAGACGCCAGTAGACAGGAGGCTCCTCTGCAGATCTTCCCAAGATAATTTCATTTCTGTTTTTTGGCTGCTGTTGAGAGAGCTGAGGGGAATCTATGTGTCACACGCTTAATCTCCCCAAGCAGCCCTTTGTGTGACGGAGTACTCAGATCTTTTCATTGTTCAGAGATGTTAACAAAAGGTTGTCCAGAACACCCTCAGCTCTTTCTCTCAAAGCAGCTTTCCTGGCCGTGAGTCGCTTCCTTTTCAATACCATGTGCCAGTTAGACAGGCCGAGATTTCCCCAAATCATCAAGTCCTGGTTCGTTTTCGTTTGTCAGCTCTTCTCTCAGTGTATCTATTTCCTCTGTCATTTCACCATAAGCAGCCAGAAAGCAGGCCGCACCCTTCAACTCTTTGCTTGGAAATCTCCTCAGCCAAATATCCAAGTCCATTGTTTGTAAGTTCTGTTTTCCACAGAACTGCAGGACACACAATGCTAAGCGTTTTCCCCGGACTATGAAACAGCCTTTCCTCCAGCTTTCACTAACACGTTCCTCGCCTCCTTCTGAGCCTGAGCGCTCAGCGGCAGCGCCTCTGACACCCACATTGCTACCAAGTCTGGTCACACTTGTGTAGGTATTCTCCAAGTTGGCTTATGTTTTCCCTGCCATGCGCCTCACTTCCTTCTGAGCCCTCACTTTCTACTAAGGTCTATTTAAGACGGTCTAATTTTTTTCTTTCATGCTCCTCAGTACCTCCTGCCTCTTCCCACTGTCCAGTTCCAAAGTCATTTCCAGTTGTTTGGGTGTCTGTTACAGCACTACCAGATCGGTATGATTAGTTCATTATCACTGTCTTAACAAATCACCACAAACGTAGTGGCCTAAAACAATACGAATTTGTTATCTTAAAGTTCTGTGGGTCAGAAATCCAACACTCGGCTAAAATCAAGATGTGAGCAGGGCTGCCTTCCTTTCCGGAGACTCTAGGGAGAGTCTATTTACTTTCCTCTTCCACTTTCTAAAGGGCTTCCCACATTCCTTGGCTCATGGTCCCCCCACTTTCCATTTTTCACAGCCAGCAATGACACATCTTTCGTATCATCCTCCCATAGCTTCTCTGCCTCTCTCTCCTGCCTCCTACTTCTGCTTTTAAGAATACTCGTGATTACACTGAGCCCATCTGGTTAATCTAAGATACCCGCAATTAGAATAGATTATCTCATGTTAAGAGCCTTGATTTAATCATGCCTGCAAAACCCCTTTGCCATGTAGTGTAACATACCCACATGTTCCAGAGATTAAGATGTGGACATCTTTGGGAGGCCATTATTCTGCCTACCACAGCCCTCCAAATTCTAGCCAGTGTGATATTTCCAAAAAAACCCAATCATGTTAGTCCCCTGCTTGAAATTCTTAAATGAGTTTTACCTTGGGAGCATTATGCCTAGTGAAATAAGCCAGACAGAGAAAGGAATATATGGTATGATCTCACTTATATGTGAAATCTTAAAAAAAAAACAACAACAACAAAACCTCATAGGTACACAGAACAGATTGGTGATTGCTAGAGGCATGGTGTTCGGAGGTGGGTGAAATGGGTGAAGGAGATCTAAAGGTATAAACTTCCAGTGATAAAATAAAAAAGCCTCGGGGATGTAATGTACAGAATGATGACTATGGTTAATAATACTATATTGCATAACTTAAAGCTGCTGAGAGATTAAATCTTAAATAGTTTTCATCACAAGAAAAACACTTTTTTTTGTAACTACATATGTAACTACATATGTGACAGATGTTAACTAGACTTCTTTTGTGATCATTTCATGATATATACAAATATCAAATTACTATGTTGTATACCTGAAACTAATATAATGTTACATGTCAATTATACCTCAATAAAGAACCAAAACAACAAATCAAAAAAATTACTCTTAAATGGCTCCCAGTGGACTTCAGGATACAGACCAAATTCCTTCAGTGGCTGTTATAAAGCAACTTTTGTGATCCAGCTGTCCTTACCCGTGGGACACTCTCACCTTCCCCCGCCGTCCTGCCTGGAGCACCCGCAATACAGCCACACTGAGCGGCTTGCACCCGCGCAGTTCCCATGCTGCCACCAAGATCTTTGTTCATCCAGGTCACCCTTACTCATTCTTTGGGTCTAGTCGAGGCATCATCCTCTTTTGGAAGCCTTCCCTCAGCTAGATGTCCCCCTCCGACATCCTCCAGCACTTTTCCCAAGTCAGGGTGTGTCACATGGCATTGGAAGACCTGTGGACTTTTCAGTCTCCCCTACTCGATTGTAAACTCCGCAAGGGCAGGGACTGTGTCCTCCCCACTGCTATGTCCTCTGTGTGTGCCCGGCGAGAGTCCACTATGAAATAGGCTCTTCGTGAGTTTGCTTTGAGAAGTAATAGGCACGATTCCTTCCAGCTCACGCATTCTGTTCTGTGAAATCTCACTGCAGGATTTGCTGACGGATTTTGTCAGAGGTGTCCAAGGCAATCATCATGCTCGTGGGGGGATGCTGAGCTGTGAATGACAAAGGCAGGAGTGAGAGCATTGAACGGCCAGACAGTTGCCTCGCTAATGACTGGTGATTTCAGCTGATTCCCAGCTCAGAAAGCAACACTTCCAGCCCCAACTTTCACACCCCAGGGCAGTCAAGCATGGAAAGGAGACTCCTCAACTCTAAAGGGTAACATTTATTTGCTTTTATTTCTTATTGGGGGTGAGTGTGTGTGTGAGAGAGAAAAACAAAATAGTATGTAAGTAGCACCCGGACTGTTACCTCTTAAAAATGCTTGGTCTCTCAAGTGCTCTCTCTTTCTCTCTCCCACACACACATACACACACAATCTGCTTTTCTTTCCTAATCAGTACATATTTTCCCATTTTTCAAATATCTTCATCTCTTTTGTATAACAACAGAGTGTTAGAATTATATCACACTAGTGAAGGACACTGATGTTGCTTCCAATTTTGCAGTTATCAACGTTCTCCAATCTGAACCTTAGGCGCAATCTCTCCCCAACCAAAGTCAAGTCTGGTTGTGCTCAGTTTCTCCCCTCCCTCTGCCACTATCTCACCTGGTACACAAAGTTCTGTCCTTTCCCAGATTTTTGATGCCAAATCAGGAACAGGTAGAGAGAGGGGGCAGAAGAGGCCAGAGGAAAGGGGGAGGGAACAGAAGATTGGAGTGCGGAGCGTTTGGAAGTTTGGCCAGGAAGAAGTCTGGAGAGTAACAGAGGTGCTGCTGCAACTTATGAAATGCTGCAGTTTCCCTTCAATGCTCTTTGGGAGATACAAGACTGAAATTTCTTTCTACTTACACTTGATTTTGATTGCTGAACATCCTTTTTTTTTAATTGAAGCATAGTGGATTTACAATATTGTGTTAGTTTCAGGTGTACAGCAAAGTGATTTGGTTATATATATATATATATATATATATGTATATACCTATATTCTTAAAAAATTTTTCCTTATAGTTTTTTTCAAGACATTGAATATAGTTGCGGTTTATCAATTTTATATATGATAGCATGCGTCTGCTAATCCCTTACTCCCAGTTTATCCCTCCCTGTCCCCCTTTCCCCTTTGGTAACTGTAAGTTTATTTTCTACTTTTGGGAGTCTGTTTCTATTTTGCAAATAAGTTCATTTGTACAATTTTTCAGATCCCACATGTAAGTGATATCCTGTCATGTTTGTCTTTCTCTGTCTGACTTACTTCACTTAGTATGATCATCTCTAGGTTCATCTGTGATTGCTGGACATCTTTGAATGTGACTCCATGCAAAGACTGGGCTGCTTGGATGTGTTTGGATTGCACAAACGCTACAGTGGATGCCACTGAATGTGCAGCTTAAAGTACTTTTGCTATTGTTTCTATAGAGTCCATCTCCAGAAGAGTTGTTTGTAGGTGCATTTAGAGACCACCCTGGTATCAGACTACTTTTATGTTCCCACCATTGTTGGTGAGCCTCGCCATTTTTCCACCAACACCAGACCTTATCTATCTTTCACGTGTTTGCAACTGTGATAGGAAAAACATGCAATAGCCAGTTCCTTTTCTTTTTATCAGTAGGGAGATTGTGCCAGGCATTTTGATGACACCGTTTTGATCCAGTTGACATTTTCACTCCGTGTTTATGAAAATAGATGTTTTAATCAGAATCATACCGACTGTTTCACAAGCCTAATGCTTTCAGTACCTCCAGTGTTCCCATGAGTTCCCCAAAGCTGTACCACACGTGGCAGAACCAGGTTTAGAAATCACCTCTCTTGAATCCCAGTTCCATGCTGTTCTCTCTAGGTCATGGCCACCCACCACAGCAGGAAGCAACTGGATGGGAACAGAAAGCCCCAGGTTACAAACGGGCTTATTTCACCATCTTCTTTTTCAGGTTCTGAGTTTTGTGTTAAGCCTCTCTGAAAGAATCAGCCCTGTCTCCATTTTACTCCACTATTTGATTTATTCATTCTATAATATTTTTTGAGTGCTCACTTCTGAGACTACAACAGTGAAAGTGATGTTTAGGCTGCAACCTGCAGATGAGCTGAAACATGCTAGATGAGCCCTGGAGTGTTTTGGGCAGGATGCTAACTTGGCACCCACTTAAACCAACAGGCTTTAAATATTTATTCAAAATGTATTCAGCAGACTGCTGAACACTATATAAAGGAAGATTGGAGAGGGAGACCTATTGAGGGAAGTATTCTCTAACTCCACCATTGTCCTAAGCAATTCATCTCTGGCCCAGACTTGCAAAATAAAAGCCCGACTGTTAACCAGACTCACCCACCCTCTTTGAAGGCAGTTGCTGGAGCAAAAACCCTTGGAGGTCTCAAACCCTCCATCCCGCCCAACGGTAACGTACATTATTCTTGAGAGAAGTTTGTTTTGTTTTGTTTTTTAAATATAACCAGGCTTTCTGTTTCCAGGGCTTCCTCTTATGATTTGGGGTCTGAATCTGTGTGGGAGCTCGCCAAAGTGAAGAGGAGGGATGAAATGGGGATGAGGGGAATGGAGTAAGTTGTGGTCTTCGGTCAGGGGAACAGCCAAAGGAAGCCCAGAGGGGAGGAGAATCCTGACTTAGAAAATCTAAAATTGCATGAGGCTGGAGGGGAAAAGGGGGAACGCCTGACAGCAGAAGTTTTTCTTTCTCTCTTACCTCTTACGTTAGAAAAATGTCTTCAATCCTGTAATTTCTATCACATGTCATACTTTTCAATTCATTTTTATATGTTAGTATATTTTTGTATCTGTCATATCATTTTTATGTCAGATCATCTGTATATCTCGTATGTCTGTGGTGTCCACCAGAATACACATCGAGGCGCTGGATAATGAGATTAATACAATTGGTCTCCCTGCCCTCACCCTCCACCCCTATGGAGATATGTTACTTAACCAGTCTCTACATTTGCACAAGTATGAGTAATGCTGGGAAGTTACTAGACATAATTCTTTGTGGATTTATTGGATTGTCTCCTTTGTATAGTGCTAGAATAGGAGCTCAAGGTCTGATTTTTTAAAAAGATATTTAATATACTGCTGGTGGTTTTACAGAAAAACATTTTTTAAGCCAATTTAAGCTTCCAACGATTGTAAGTGAAAATGCATAATTCCCTATACCTTCAACAATGCTGGGTAATATAATTAAACTTCTTTGGCTAACCTGATAAGGTTTTAAAAATCTCATTTATATATGCATTTCTTTCATTACTAATAAGGCTAAATATTTTTCTTATGTTTATTGACCATTTATACTTTTTCTGTGAATTGTCTTCAAGTAATTCTTTGTCCATTTTTCTATTGGAGGGCATTTTTTTTTTATTTTGAAATTTTTTTTAGCTTAGAAATCATTTATTCAAACCTCACTTCTTTTTCCCACTTGGAGGGCGTTTTATTGATTTGCAGTGTAGTGTTAGGATATTAACATTTTGTCAATTTTGTGATTTTTTTTTCCAGCTTGTTGCTTGCTTTTATATATAATTTATGACTTTTAAAATATATAGATTAAATTTTTTGTGCATGTAAATTCTTCTATGGTATTTATACTTTGAAAATCCTGTGGTAATAGCCTCTAGGTAGTTACCTTTTAAAACTGATTTTGATGTGCCTTCAATTTTTCAGCATTATAAGTAGTGCTTAAAGAATATCCTTGCATTCAACTATAATTATTGCTTTTGAATAAATTCCTGAAAGAGGAGTCATTATGAGTGAATATGCAATATTCTAAGACATTTACTATATATTTCTGGATTGTTCTCCAGAATTGGGTTAACAAGTCACGTACCTCTGCCCATAACAGTATACAAGATTCTTGGTTTTCTATCTCCCAGCCCAAATGAGGGTATTGTCATTTTTTAAATCTTTGCTAACATGATAGGTGAAACTGATTTTATTATTCTATTAATTTGTATTTATTTCCATTGAGAGCAACATTCTTCATGTTTTACCAATCATTTTGTTGTTCTTTCGTCAAGGTGCCTCTCATATTATCTACCCTTATTTTATTAGGGACGTTTAATTTATTAAATTCTCCCACAATTGTCGGAGAATTTCTCTTAAATGACTGTTTTTGCCTCTTGTTGATGCCGTGTTATTTAATGCATAAAGTTTTGTGACTTTAGTGATAAAGTGGGGTCAAAAATAGGGCTGCATTTTGTAGTTAATAGTAAGGATAGGCACCATTTGTTAACACCTGCAATATCCCAGATACCTCTTATATATTATTTTAAGTTTTCGTAACCACCCTTTTAATCCCATGTTAAAGATGAGGACACCACAACACATAGAGATTAAGTATGTTGCCTAAGGTCACACAGAGAGTAAGTGGAGAGCTCTTTATTATTTCTACCCCTCAAGACAACCTTTATGGTGTTGTTTTCTCTGCAATCCAAGCACCAGTTTTCCATCCTTCCTAAGGTCATTCACAGGAGCACCTTGTCCAATATTGGATCTCATAGGCAGTTGCTGGAAATGGCAAAGGGCCGGTGAATCAGAAGGCAGAGACTGTCTCCAGCCTTTCCATAGGGTCAAGTTGGTTGGGGGATGGTTCCCTCCATCCCCCTCAAAGGCTGTGGTGGTAAATTCCCCATCAATGAGGAGGAGCAGGTGTGTGACCAGGGAAGCCAACAGAGAAGTCACTGGTTTCCCCAGCCATGACCTTCAACAAGAATCAGCCATGACCCAGACAGAACCAGCTGTAACCTCGGAGTACACCAGCATCAGACAGGTAGGAATGAGATCAGACCCATTGTACTCTGCTGGAGATTAGCAAAGGGTACAGGAAGCAGTGTGCAAATCTGAGGTCTCTACCCCATAGCACCATAACAGCATGACCAGAAAAGGTCCAGGAATCAGTGAGGACTCCAAGAGCAGGGGAAAGTAGGCTGGTGAAATGGGTGAGACATTTGTTTCCTAGTAAGAGATAAAACCACCAGAAAGGGTGGTTTAGCTCAGTGGTTGAGTGTATACTTAGCATGCACAAGGTCCTGAGTTCAATCCCCAGTCCTGCCATTAAAATAAATAAATAAACAAACAAACCTAATTACCACCTGTCCCCCAAGACTGTATTATTGGTGCAAAATTAAATCTGTGTGGCAATTTGCAAATCTGGGTCACTTTCTGTTCAGCCACTAGTTGTGTAATATATTTGGGTAATAGGGTCCCAACTAGCTGAATCAAGGGAAATTCCCACCTTACTTGAGGTGCTAACAGTTGCCTGGAGGTCTGTTGAGTCTACCTGGATGAATGAAAAATGTAGCAATTATTGACTTTAGAGAGAAAAAATAGTTTAGCCAGAAAATGTAATCAAGGAATACAAGGCTCGACTGTCAATAATATTTATTCATCATATTAGAGACACTGAGTATTTTTTAAAACATTTTTATTGAGTTATAGTCATTTTACAATGTTGTGTCAGATTCTAGTGTACAGCACGATTTTTTCACTTATACGTGAACATACATATATTCATTGTCACATTTTTTTTTTCACTGTGGGCTACCACAAGATCTTGTATATATTTCCCTGTACTATACAGTATAATCTTGTTTATCTATTCTGCATATGCCTGTCAGTATCTAAAAATTTTGAACTCCCAGTCTATCCCTTCCCACCACTTCCCCCTTGGCAACCACAAGTTTGTATTCTATGTCTGTGGTAGAGACACTGAGTATTAATTAAACAAAATATTGTTATTTAACTATATTGGGAAAACATGGGACAGGAAGTATGTGGTGTGGAGAGGGGGAAGTATACAGAAAAAGAAATCTGAATGCTTCCATATGAATAAACAAAGCCCCAAAGGTATATAATGGTAGTATAAGCATGTCATTTAGGTAAATTTGTAAATTCCAGAAGAAACAGCAAGAGTTGAAAATGGTTGCCTCAGAGGAGGAGGGATCAGGGTGGGTAGGGGTGGGGCAGGGCTTATAGTGACCTTTTGTCATTATAAACCTTGTATAACTAGACGTTTTAAACTCTATACGTGGCTTATTTTGATAAAAAAATAGTTAACCGAATATCTTAAAAAAACACAATTTTACTACGATCAACACCATGGACTCTAGGAGTCCATGCTTCAAAATATTTCCCATTGAGGCAGTTGTTACTCCATGCTGTTAGCCTCAGATAAGCATCCTTCTGGATTTTTCTCTCCATCTGCCCTTCCTACAGAGTCCAGCTCTCTGTAAATTCAGAATGCTTTTGAATGTGAGTCAGAAGAACTCCAACTCACCCTAGCTTAAACAAATAGTGATTTATTTTCTCACAGAACAAGAACTCCAGAGGCCGGGCAGTTATTTACACTGCTTCAGCAACCTGACAAAGCCGTCAGCACCCAGACTCTATCATTTTTCGTTGCCCTTATCAGACTACTGAATATTCACCCTCACGTTCAGCAGTTCTCAAATGTGGTGTGTGCCAAAACAGGGCATTTTTATGGGCTGTTTGGTCAGTGGTATCAGAACAGCCACTATGTCAATATTCAATGTCTCTAATATGGTGACTAAATATTATTGACAGCTGAGCCTTGTGTTCATTGATTACATTTTTTCCTGCTAAACTTTTAAAGTCAATAATTGCTTTTTTATTTGCTTAGTTTTCCTTTTTTCTTTGTTGAAGTATGGTCAATTACAAAGTATCGATTTCTGGTGTACAGTATAATGTTTCAGTCATACATATACATACATATATTCGTTTTCATATTCTGTTTCATTATAGGTTATTTGCTTAGTTTTCAATGAATCTATGACTAATGCATACCTTTGTTCTCTGACAGAAGAGAATTTGCTCTTAGTTCCAATACATCAGCTAATCTACAAATTTCATTATTCTTGGCACTGGCCATTCTAATGTTTCTGTTCTACTGCTCCCATCTAGGGTAGCCACTCTGCTGCCTAACTGTCACCCTGGAATTTCCCTTTGCCATCAGCCTGGGAATAACCTCTATCTCTTTCCTGTTGAATACTTTGTTTTGGGGATTTGGTGTTTTCCTTTTTCTTGATTTACTCTGTCATTTTTGACAAAGTATGCATGGGAGGTGAATCAGCTAGGGTTCCAGCAGGAAATATATGGCCAACACAAAAAGGGCAACTGAAGAGAATTTAGAGAACTTTACAAAGTGTGGGCAGGATTTAAAAAAAAAAAACAAACCCAGAGGCACGATGTACCCTGAGGCTAACTACAGTGGAAAGTTGTACCCTCAGAGCCTGAAGGGGCAAGAGGAGAGGGTATTCCCAGAACTGGTGAGAGCCACAGACAGAGGAGAGGGCCACCTCATAGGCACTCTAGCTATCACTTAAGAATGTGGTAGTTCTGCTAGCAGGGAGAAAGCGGAGAAAGTAAATAACTCAACTTCTGTTCACCCCTGCCCTCTGATTTCCCGCTCATGCCTCCAACTGGCTGAATCCAACCAGAGGCCAGTGTGCAGGGGAGCTGGATTGATACCGTGCACAAAGGTTGCCTCTCAGGGCACAGAACAGGGTGAAGGGTGGAGAGAGGCTGTGGAGAGCAACGGAGCACAGCCAGCATAAGACGTGCATTTTTGAAATCTGGTATATCTGAATGGGTCTCTAGTCACTGCTGCTTCTAGAACGATAGTTCTGCTGGTATAGAATTCTAGTTCGGCAACTTTTTTTCAAAGTTTATTTTTTGTTGTTTTGTTTGTTTTTTTAAGGGGGGTAATTAGGTTCATTTATTTATTTATTTTTTAATGGAGGTACTGGGGATTGAATCCAGGACCTCATGGATGCTAAGCACACACTCTACCACTGAGCTGTACCCTCCTCCTCCAGCAACTCTTTTTCCTCGGGATTTTGGAGGCAGTTTTCATTGTCCCCTGGCTCCCAGAGTTACTGTTGAGAACTCTGTGCCATTCTGATTCCTTTTTTTTTAAATGGGGGTGCTGCCAGGACCTGGTACATGCTAAGCAATCGCTCTACTGCTAAGCTGTTTCCTTCCCATCTGATTCTTGATCCTTTTTATGTGACTTGTTTTTTCCTTTCTGGAAACTTAGGATCTTGTCTCTCCCTCAGTGTTCTGCTATTTGGTGAGGGGTAAGTTTCTGTCATTTTACAACAGGGTCTCCAGAGTAGGCCAGGTATACTTGCTCAATCCCTTCCAGGTCCTGCAAATGCAAGAAATATGAATATAGGTTCCCGCTCTCCTGCATCATTACAGAGTTGCAATGCAACTGCTCATGTATGATGTCTGGGCACTATTACGCACCTGTGGGCAACGTAGCAAGATCGCAATGATAGTGAGTCAGTCTGGGATTCAGATACTTGCTAGTATGGACAACCCTGCCTCCTCTCCCAGATTTGTACTAGTTAATAGTCATGGGAGGTTTTTTTTTTTTTTTTTTTGTGAAACTAAGGGGGAGAAGGGACCAGAGGTAGGGGCTCAAGTTAGTAGGAGAGGTTCAAAAGCCAGCTAAGCTGCCTTTGTGAGACTGCATACCAGTAATTTGGGGCCCAAACGATAATGTGTGACAGAATAGGGGAGAGGCCATTCTCTCTGTCCTTGCAAGGGACCAGCACTGGAATGCCAAGAAGTGCTGTGAGCACAAGAAATTGTGTTGTTAGCAGAGACACTGGTTTTCTCCTGGAGCGCTCCACCAGCAATGGAAAACCCAGGCTCTTCCAAGAGTCTCAGGCTATGGAAATGAACAAATGGGAACTGGAGCAGGAGAGGAGGGGCAGGCTGCTCAGCCCCAGGGCTCAAAGAGTTGGCTTATGGAGAAGAGATATGTTTTCAAGACAGTGGAAGCTTTTTAACCATCATGATTTCTCTGCACTGAGAAAAAGTTTGAGAGTTGGCTAAAGAAAGCTTTTGAATAGATGATGAGTTTGTTTGAGGCCCTTAGTTCATTTATATGTCACAAATAGTACAGAGCTAGCAGTAACATAAGGAACATAATTATCCAGCTTTCTTTTTTTTAAATATTTTTTTAATAGAGGTACTGGGTATTGGACACACTGTGAAATAGAGGGAATATTTTTGCAAGAATGATGATAATAATAATAATAATAATGATAATAATAATAATAGCTAATACTTGATGTATCAGTTGGGATAGGCTAAGTTATGCCATGGGATAAAAAAACAAAGTTCAGTAGCTTAACACAAAGAAGGCTTATTTCTTGCTCATGCTACAGGTCCTTTATGTGTTGGCAGAGGGCTCTCACTTATTAAGTACTCAGGAATTTAGCATAATAGAGCAACCACTGTTCCAGTCTGAATGTTTAAGAACATAATTCCCAAAATTCATATGTTGAGATCCTACCCCTTAAGGTGATTGTGTTAGGAAGTTCAGCTTTTGGGAAGTGATGGGGTCATGAGGGTGGAGTCCTCATGAATGGGATTAGTGCCCTTATAGAAGAGGTCCCAGGGAGTTCTATTGCCCCTTCCGCCATGTGAGGACACAGTGATACATCACCTGCTATGAATCAGGAAGTGGACTCCAGACACAGAATCTTTCAGCACCTTGATCTTGTACTCCCCAGTCTCCAGAACTGTGAGAAATAAATTTCTCTTTATAAGCCACCCAGCCTATGGTATTTCTTTATGATATTCTGAACTAAGACAATCACCATCTTGAACATTGATGGTTTCCATGCCAGAGGGAAAGAGAATCTGTCTCAAAGCAGTAAATAAATTCTTCAGGCATGAAGTGACACATATCCTTTCTGCTCAAACTTAATGGCCATACCAAACCATGACAGGGCCATGAAATAAAATCCTACCATATGCCCAGAGGGCAGAAAGCCAGAAACATTTAGTGAAGAGCATTAATTATCACTCACTATGTGCCAAGAGCTATTCTTATATATTACAAGCATTATCTCAGTTAAGCTGCACAAAAATCCTATGAAATAAGTATGTTTAATATCACTATCATTTACATTTCATAGATGAAATAACTGAGGCACAGAGAGGTTAAGTTACCTGATAAAAGTCATACAGATAGTAAATGGTAAAGCTCAGAACATAAACTCAGTCATTCGGGTCCCCTAGTCTGTGAGCTTTACTACCAGACTAGGCAATCTCTCTCTAGATGAGAAATTTTGAAAAGTACTGTCATAGATCATGGAGAGCCACTAACAGATTTTTAAGCAGGAGATAGTGATTCAACCAGATTTGCCATTTAGCAAGTTCTTTTCAAAAAACACAGGTCAAAACTATGATGAGGTATCACATCACACCTATCAGAATGGCCATCATTAAAAAGTCTACAAATAACAAATGCCAGAGAGGATGTGGAGAAAAGGGAACCGTCCTACACATTAATTGGTGCAGCCACTATGAAGGACAGTATGGAGGTTCCTTAAAAAACTAAAAAAAGAGTTGCCATATGATCCAGCAACCCCACTCCTGGACATATATCTGGAGACTAATTCAAAGAGATACATGTACCCCAATGTTCATAGCAGCAATATTTACAATAGCCAAGACATGGAAGCAACCTAAATATCCATCAACAGATGATTAGATAAAGAGGTTGTGGTATATATACACAATGGAATACTACTCAGTCATGCTAAAGAATGAAATAATGCCATTTGCAGCAACATGGATGGACCTAGAGATTATCATAACAAGTGAAGTAAGTCAGAAAGAGAAAGACAAATACCACATGATGTCATTTATATGTGGAATCTAAAATATGACACAACTGAATTTATTTATGAAACAGAAACAGACTCAGACATAAAAAACAAACTTATGTTTACCAAAAGGGAAAGGAGATGGGGAAGAGATAAATTAGGAGTTTGGGATTAGCTGATACAAGCTACTGTATATAAAATAAACAACATGATTCTACTCTATGGCACAGGGAACTATATTTAATATCCTATAATAAATCATAATGGAAAATAATATGAAAAATTGCACTATTTCAGGAAGATTTAGAAATGAAACAAAAAAGTGTCTAGGCACCAGGAAAAACAATGTCCAAAGATGACATTAATCACAAGAGGAGAGCTAGTGAACGGGGAACAGAATTCACCAGAAGCAGGCATTCCAAGTGAGAGGTAACTAGAATCCTAGGAAAATTTGGGGAGGGTGAGATGTCCCCTTACCCTGGATTAGGAGTTTGGGCCCATCTGTTTGTTGAAGAAAAGAATAAGCTAGAGGACTTCGGAGTATCCACAACTCCCAGGTTACATAAGGATGGTAAATATTTAACTCAGAGAGACGTTTATAGGATTATATTGAGATGGTTCATATAAAGCGCTTAGCACAGTGCCTGGCACATAGTAAGAGCTCAGGAAATGTTAATTGTGATCTTCGTTCACTTTCTTCCACTCCCTCCACTTCCTTTCCGCCGAGCTCCATTCATTCTTTTCCAAGGACATGCAGGGGGCGGGCCCACTTCTCCCTCCGCCCCACCCAAGCTCCGCCCCTCACTTCTGCCCGGATTGGTTCCTGACTGGCGGAGCGGAGGGAAGAGCCCAGTCCGAAGCGGTGGGGGCGGGGCGCATGCGCGGGCTGGGCTGGGTGGAGGAGGAGAGGAAGAGCTGCCGGAAGTAGGCGGCGGAGGTGGTGGCCGAGCAGGCGGCAGCTGCCAGGGAAACCGAGGCGCGGGACGCACGGCCCGCAGACAGGCAGGCCGGGGGGTCGTCGCTGCGCCCGGCACGCGGGAGGCCCGAGCGCCCCCCTTGCCTGGGCTGAGGGTCTCTGCCTGGTCCCACAGCCTCGTCGGGACTCGGGCCTTTCCCTAAGCCCGCCAGGGGGCGCCGCGCTGAGGGGCTGCAGAGTAGGGGGCAGGCGCGGCTGACCTGAGAAGGGGCGCCGGGCCGGGCCGGGGGAGAGGGCTCTCCCCCGCTCAGGAGGTGCCCCTGGGCGGGGAGCTGGGAGTCCTCACCTCCGGGCTGAGGTAGGGGTTTCTGGGGGCGAGGAGGGCGCGTCGCTCTCTGCCCCCGCCGGCACTCTGGCCATGACGGGCAAATCGGTGAAGGACGTGGATCGGTACCAGGCGGTCCTGGCCAACCTGCTTTTGGAGGAGGATAACAAGTTTTGTGCGGACTGCCAGTCTAAAGGTAGCGCATCCCTCTCGGCGGCCGGGGGGTCCAGGCTCCAGGTGGCGCGGGGAGGTGGCCTGTGTGGGGAGGGGGTTTCTGGAGCTTAGGTGGCCCCGATGAGCTAAATGGTAGCGTGTGCTCCCCTTGCTGATGAGGCTGGTAGGGGTTCTGCAGCGCCGGGGTTGGTGTGGAGAGAGGTTGCGAGGGCGAGTGAGTGTGGTTGCGGAGGCGGTGATGGTGGGAGTGGAAGTGGTGAGGTGTGTGCAGGTGAGAATGTCTGTATTTCAGGGCTCTGAATGAGTCTGGGCCGACTGTGAGTCCAGAGGCAGTCCAGAGCTCTCAGCCTTCCGCTTGCGAAGCCGGGGTTGAACTGCAGTGTGTGTGTATGAGAGAGAGACAGAGACAGAGACGGAGACAGAAAGAGAGAAGAGGAGGGAAGGGGAGGAGGGAAGTGAGATGACGGGGACTAAAACTGCTTAAACGATTTTTAAAGGTGGTGAGCGTTGCAGCCTGCTGGTTAGCAGCTCTTTCTGTCATTTTACAGTCTTGCTGAGATCTGACAGAGTGCTTAGGTGGCTTTCCTCTTCCTGGATGTATGGAGGGGGAAACTGCCTTATGCAGTGACACAGTGCGGATTTCTAGACAGCCTAGCCCTGGCTCGTGGAGTGTGTTAGAGGCCTGATGTGTGTGTGGTGGCTGAAACTAACAGATTGTGGCAGCAGTGCAGGATCGGCTTAATCAGTGCCAAGAAGGAAGCAAGGGATGCATCGAATTTGCTTCCATGGCGATCACCCTTCTAAAGGTGAACTATGATCATCGTAGATTGGCAGGGCCATTTAGTCTTTGTTTTCTGTGCCCTCAAAGATTCATGATTTGATACAATTACAAATCAGTATGCTAGGAAAGCTCGGTTATTAGTGAAATGTTTGCGATCGACATTTATTCTGTTTTCTTTCTTTCTGAATTCTTTGGAATATAATTGGAGAAGTTGGGAAAATTCTTTTTTGGAGAGAAAGGGATAGGTTTTGGGAGCGATCGTTTACTTTTGTTCATAATGCAGTCGATTTGCCTGGGTTGTTTTCTATATAGCATGTTGGGCATATAGTACACAACAGCTGTATTTGCCTTTATCAATATTGAGAAAGAAAGTATGCTCTTGATTGATATTTTCAGTTAATTAACTTTTATTTTAGAGAAATAAGGTTATGTAAGGAGAACAGAGGAGGGATGCATTGATTTGGACACCTCATAGTATATTTTAGTGCCCTTGGCCAAGAGATAAATGACATGTACAGGTCCCCAGACGTCTTTCTTGAATTTTTGCATTGGCAAGAATTCATTTTAAAAAGTACTTTAGAATCAATTTATGTTGAGTAGGTTAATTTCTTATAGTTGACTCTTGTGAGATCTTGTGCTAGATCTGTTGGAAGATTCGGTTTAAAATTTAGGAGTATATCTCTTGGCTTTACTCAAATTCCCTTGTGTCCTCAGTTGACAGATCTTGAGTCACAGTAAAGCACATCAGTTGAGTGAGCATTGCTACACCTGGGGAGTCAGATGACATTTCGATGATTAGTACCCCCCCCCCCCAATTTCGCTTACCTCTTTTATACTTACTCATATTCCAGTAAAATATAGCACATGGAAGAAAGGTTGATTCATCACTTCTTCCTCCAAATTTTCCATTGCTCTTTATCAATAGAATTACTGGGGATCACGTTTGAAACGTTAGTCAGTTCTTAATGAGAGCTAGTAACTGCCAGCTTATAAACTTTATTAACTGCTCTTCATGATAGAATCCTGGTTCCTGAAACAATTTCTTTTCACAAATTGGTTTTACAGTTTAGCTTGGTGGCTTCAGTGACTTGGCCATCGTATTAAAAATAAGATGACAATGTGTCAAGAATCTTCCAGTTTAATTAAATAAGACATTTAATTGTTGTGGCCTTGGTTTATCCAGTTTGTGAATTAGCTAGCCCTTTCTACTCTTTCAACCCCTCTCACTCATTTCCCCCTCCTTTTTCCTAATTTTGGTTGTCTTAATGATCATGTGGACAACTATCAGATCACGGAGGGAAGAGACACTTGCATCCGTAGATTGTTACCTGTTGGCGCCGGTTAAAAAAAAAAATTGGTGGGAGGAGGAATTTAAAAACTATGGGCTAAAATGAGTTTTGAATTTGAGTATTTATCGGTCTGTCTCATGTCCTTCCTTACTTAGAAAGAGCTTGAGAGCTCAATTGTATAGAATCTAGTGAGTGACTGCTAATCCACTAATGTGAAATCAAATGATGTAGCCCTGGATTGCAGAGCTATGAGTGTGTATTTTTGTAATGTTCCAAAATAACTCTGGCTGTGACTCTTCTTTTAAAAATCTTATACTGATTTAAGAATGATATTATCTTTTAAGTATGTAATTTGAACATCAGAATAGAGAACAAGCGTGTGGTTTCTTTATGTAGTACAAGTTTTGTTGGTCCTGGGTTTTTTTTTTTTTTTAACTCCCTTGAGCACAAGACTCACCAGTTTCCTGGACCTCTAAGGCATTGAAGTAATTTCTGTGTGAGAACGGAAGCTGCTTTGGTACTGCCTTAAAAAAAAAAAAATACCATGACTTTTTTTAGGCTGAAAGATACGCAAAACCCTTAAGTTATTGTGACCTTTAGGGTAAAAATTTTGGACTGACTTAAGTAGTGGTAGAACAGAGGACAAACATACTGAAAATTTCAGATGTGTCAATGGTTAATTCCACCTAGTTGCAGCCGGATCCCATTTTTGGATAGACCGTTGGTGGGGCTGTACTGGTCCAAGGTTTAGTCTTTAGCTCTGCAGTTCCATATTTTATCAGTGTGTCTGGCATAACTCCTCATCAACCTCTTCAGAGACTGGTTTAAGCTGGACACTCTCTTATTTACTGTGAAAGGCTTTACCTTTCTGATGACCTGAATGCTTGTATCCTCGATTAGGACACACTTACCTCAGTATCAAGGTTCATAAAAAAACTGAGAGCTGTTTAATGAGCAAAGAATTAGAATGGAAGAAATTTGATGGTCTTGAGGAATATTTACTTCAAACTGTGAAACACCATATGGAATTATGGAGTCTGACAGAAACTTTGGAATACGTTTTACTTTTCTATTCTTCTGCTACATCCTATCTCCGAAATGTTTCACCCCAAATCACCTAACCATTGCCTTTGTTCCAACTCTCATTATGTATTGTTAACTTTAAATATACTTTTTGAAAAAGGTAGCACTTTCATGTGGTTTAAAATTCAAAAGGCTCAAAAGGGAATATGTGCCCTGAAAAGTTGTGTTCCTGTCCCTGATCCCTTAGCTATCATTTTTCAGTGGTTCTGGAAGTACCCACTGTTGGTTATCTCTTATGTGCTTTAAGAGATAATATATGCATAGACAAACCACTGCATTTAAATATATACCTTTGCAGTGCTTTTATGCAGATAGTAGCATGTTACCCAGAGTTCACAGCAGCTTGCATCTTTCAACAGAGAGTGTAACATGGAAGGTGTGAAGATTCCCTCTGAGACACATTAAAGAGTGTCCTCATTCTTTCAAGGTATTAAGTTGAAGGATATGCTTAAGTAACTTGGAAACTCTCTGTTCTCATTGAAGTCATCTTAGAAAGTGTCCTAAGGCCCATCCAGAGCACATATAAGCTCACCTTTCAGGTGGCAAAGAATCAGAGTAGCAGAAGGAGCTGTAGACTTGATTTTGGAACGTCCGGTTCAACTCCTCTACTCTGCTTATTTTAACTTTGTGACCTTTAGCATGCCACCTAACTTCTCAGTTTAATTTTCCACGTTTGAAAAATGAAAAATGCCTCATAAACTAGAGTGTTAACACAAATGTAAGCATTATTTATCATTACCATTGCTGATCTTATTTATTTTAGCTTGGTTTTATTCATTCCACTTTCTGACTTGATTCCCTTCTGGTTACTGGAAGCCACAGTTAGAATGACTCACCCAATAATTCCCTAGTTTTTAAGCCAAAACCATTTCCTATATATGGGGTTCTAGCATTTTTACAAATGTACTTTATGGTACCCTTGAGGATGCTCTCTGGATATTTCCTGACTCTTCAGAAGATTAGACTAGGGAATCTTTGTGTAGAAATGTAAAAATATTACCTGAGTTTTAACTCTTTAAATTAATCTTTAGTTTTGCTTTACATTTGTTTTTTTGTCAGTAGCTAAATCATTGCTTGTTAAATATCATTCCTTAGAACATCAACATTCCTATCATTTTAAAATTGTTTTAGCTGTATCTGTGGCCCCTTTTAAGAGATTTTTAAAAATTTCATCAGATCTGGACAACAGAAGGAGTTTTGCTTCCATCTCTAGTTGTTAAACATCCTTCTCCAGCCAAGATCAGATCACTCTCCAGGTCTTTACAGCTAATGCACCTTAACTCTGACAGTCATGGCTAGGTTGACACAGTTTTACTCAAAGTAGTTTATCAAAGTCCTCATTAGATTGTCTTTTAATATCAACTTGCTAAACCTGTTCCCTGGGAGATACTTTCCTATTCAGAAAATAGTTCTTAAGCACCTACTTTGTGTCAGACACTGTACCAAGTTATGTAGGTTAAAAGATAGGGCTTTTGGTCTCAAAGATTTTATAGTCTAATGGGGAAGCAGATGTGTAAACAGATAAATGATGCAGTGTAGTAATTATCATTGTGGCATTATGCACAGGGAGAAATGAAAGCTTTGAAGAAAGCAAGCAAGTCTGTCTCAGGAAGTTGTGGCTCAAAGAGACAGTTAGGCTGTGTCTTGAATGATAAGCATGACTTTGTCAGGTGAGTTTAGGAGACTTTGCATTCCAGACAGAGGAGACAGGATGTACAAAGGCTCCAAGATGTGCCATCCCGTGTGCATGATTTTTCAGTATCTTCTGACTACATGTTGGGGATTGGCAAGGGATAAGGTAGGGACCAGTAAGGTTAAAATCCTAGCTCTGTAGTGACTTGCTGTACGGCATTGACATTATGAATATGCTGTAGACTCTCTGTTGTGTAAGAAGCCCACAGTATTGGAAGTCCACCTGATACTCAAATGTAATTGTAAATATTGCAAATATGAAATGCTTTCTAATTGCTGAGTAGTAGAAAAGGTCTGAGTATTGTGCCCACTAGATCCCCTGGACTTGTACCATCATGACGATGTTAAAGTATCTTGGAAGAGTCTAGTGAAATGCCAGCAGTAGATGTCATGCCATTTCTGGAGTTGATGATGTTGATTTTTGAGGCTAAACATGCTTTCCTACTCAAGCAGTCTAATAGTGTTGAATATTTGATGTGTGCTTCTTGGTTGCTCAGTGCTTAGGATGTGTAAACAGGTAGCTGCAGCCACATCTCTTGGGTACACTTTTCAGCAAATCGATTGCTTTTAAATAAATCAGAAAACTGTCTTCTTTCTGCATTTTTCATCTGACGTCATTATGGTATGTAGGTGGCAGCTTTCTTGGGTACAGTTGTCTACATAACTGTTCACCACATGAGTCATTGTCTGTTTCTGTTCTGCCTGAAAATTCCATCTCAGAAATGATGTCATGCAGTTGGAGCTCACAACACTTGACTCATTATGTACATTGTATGTTATGCTTTGTATGTTATGTTGGGACTTACCTGTGCCATAAAGAAGGGATAAAGTGACTTATTAAGTGGACTCAGACTCAGTTCCTCTGAATAATATCCCCTGTGAGAAAGATGCCCAGCAAGAATCTGTATGAAGCACATACGTTTTACATCTAAGCATTACAATGCCTGACTTTTGTTATTGTGTCTGCTTAAATCCTTATCACAGTCATACTTCTGTTTAAGCAAGCTGCTAGTTTAAGTAGATACTAACTTGGAAGAAGTTCTGGACCTTAACGTTAATTTATTTTTACCAAATTCCTCTATTGTTAAAGAAATATTCCCGTACTGGTCAACTTTTTAAAATTGTAATTTGCCACAGTTAACACGTCCACTAGAATGGAAGCTCCCCGAGGGCAGGGGCCTTGTGTCCGTTTTTTTCACTGTAGTATTTCCAGCACCTAGAGCACCTCTTGGCGAAGATCAGAGCCTCAGTAAATACTTGAACAATATAAAATCTTTGTTTCTTATTAGAAGACACCTTTTATAGGTTATCCAAATATTTGTATAATTCTTAGGAAAGCTACATTTTAAAATGTATTTTAGGGGGTGAGGCTATATAACTCGGTGGTAGAGCACATGCTTCGCATGCACCAGGTCCTGGGTTCAATCCCCAGTACCTCCATTAAAAAGAAAGTAGCTTAATAAAATATATTTTGAAGTCAGGGATCCTTCAGAGAAACAGAAACCCTTGGTGGCGGTACAAGCAGAGGGAATTTAATATGAAATAGGTTGCATAGGTGATATAAAAGCCGAGAAGGTAAATGGGCTGGTGAGACAGCCTAGAGATTGGCAACACCTGGGAGCTCCTAGGTCCCTGAGGAAATTAGAAGGTGCTGGTATCACCAAAGGCCAGAAGCCTGAGCCGTCTCCTGTGAGCCCGAAGCGTGGAAAGAGCTGTCTGGTAGCAGCTGGAACTCAAACCAAGTATGACAGAGAGCATTACTCTGGCTCCCGCTTCTCCTGCCTTATCCTTATTGGTCCCGTTGATGGTACTTGCCCAGAAATCAGTTGACAAGGAGCCTGGGAGATATAGTTCCCTTTGATGGAGTGGAGCAAGGGTAGGATCCAAGCTGAATCAGGCAAAAGCACCTAGGCACTTTAAAAAATCTCCTAGATGTAATTCTTTCTCCTTTTTAGTAAATAGTTGAGTTATTTTGGACAAGTGATAAGAGGAGTTTTCAGGCAGATACAACCTCTTGTGCTTGGAAAGGATCTTAACTGTTGCCGAAACAGTGATTAATCCTGGGGAATAATGTAGCAACTCAGCCATTGCCTATATAGTCAGGATATGTGGCTTCTGTTGACTCTATATTTGACTTTTGGTCTCTTCCAGGAGCAGTTTATCGTTTGGTTACTCAGAAAATAAGTTCCCACCCTGTTAATTCTGAGAAGTCTTAGGCATGATGTGTGTACATTGAGCTTGTCCCATCTACAGCTCAAAACTTGAGTCAGTACCACTTACGATGTACAAAGAGGGTTTTGAGGCTTGCAGCCTTAAAACATGGTACAGATTAGACCTTTCTTGACTGTTAAGGTGGAGCCAGTTTTCCTTGACTCATGTATCTTTGTCTGTTATTTACCCTTCCCCCCCACTTCAGATAGGTTGGCACTGGGGGAGGGAGGTGAGATCAGTGGACCTGAAAAGTGTTATTCGGAAGGTTGCTGCTGCTCCATTTAAGGGCAAAACTTCTCAGCTTATTGCTACTAGTTTTCTTCTTGATTATAAAGTGTTTAATGATACAAGTTTAGCACTTTCTAGAAGTGCTTTTTTCGTCAATCAGGTCACCTGCCTTTGGGCTCCTGCCACATTAATGCAATTGGTGGCACTAGGCCAGCAAAGGCTTTCAGTGGAGTGTGAGTATGTTTGCCTTCAGACTGCTATTTTCCACAGAAGCTGCAGATAAGGGACCCTCACTGAGTAGAGTTACCCACAGTAAAAACACAGGATTCATTGTTTTTCTCTTTTCCACCCAAATTAATTTCCTCTTCAGAGGTACTTCTGTAATTCACAGATGTAATTAAAATGTAAGTTGGTATTGTACAGAGCGTATCAGCCCATTTCCCAGAGTACCAGTTCTCCCCAGCCAGTCCATTTCACCTTATGACGTATATCTGTGCGTTTCTCAAGCCTCACGTTGATTAATTACCATATTTCGTTACTGTATTTGACTCTTCCATTTTCCAAACTTTCTCTTTCCCTACCCGACTCTTCTGGATCCTGTATTTCCCCACAGGCTTTGTGGATGCTGGTCCATTGATGGCTGAACTGCAGGCCCCTTCCCAGTGGAAAACCCCAGAGATGAGCCAAACCTCCCTTCCGATGTGGCCACCCGTCAGCGTAAGGTTGCCCTGGTGGTTGTCTTCAGTTTGTCCACCGCTCCCCTAACCCACCGTGCTCCCTCCTGTGTGGCTGAAACTTGCCCTGGAATCCCACCTTTGTAGTGTATTGCTGGGTGATAGCAGGATTTTGTTACTCACCTTTGTAACACGTTGCTGGGATTTTATTATTACTGCTCGTTTTCGTTTTCAAGCAACATTAACTAGTTCTCTGATCATTTTTGTTGACCACGGCCCTCTTTTCCCCCATTTCTATATTTCCTCTGGGTATTCTGGTTTGCTTTTAAATACCTATGGGATATGGTTTATTTAGAAAGTGCTAGGTTTCATAAGCCCACTTGGAGAATGCTTTGTTGATCCTTACTTAATTTCAGGTCAGAACTTTCAGAAAGAAATGTCATAATCTGAAACAGTAAGAACTGGGTACCTCATGCTTCGTGTCATTTCTCCTCACCCAAAAAACAAATGTGTAACTTTCTCATTTTAGAATGTACTGAAAATAGTAAAGCAAGTACAGGAGGAAGAGAGACCTACTCAGCTGTGGCTGATAAGCCTGTCCCAGCAGAGTGATGTGAGAAAACAGAGCACCTTTTCTTTTCCTCTATTTCAAATAGCCATTCTGTCTTTCGCAGCAGTTACTAGAGACGGGAAGGCCATAAATCCCCAGGCCTCTAGCACAGAGCTTACATCTTTAGATGTGGGTTTCTGTGTTAATCCTAAAATGTTACTTCCTGAAGTGCACACGAAGTAAATTTTAACTTCTTCCTCTTTTCTTATCTTACTGGAAGTTCCCCACTGTGAGCATGGATTTAGACATGAGTTCTCTAGTATTTCAAGCCTTGAGTTTAAATTTTCTTCTTAATATTGTTTCTGTGCTTATATCTTTGGAAGATAATTCCTTACAGAATTTTCCATGTGAACTGGTAACATCTTATGCTGCAGTATAAAGACGGTGAGAGAGAGGGCATTGGTGTGTTTTTCTTACTGATAACTTTCCCAGTTGGGTTATAACTGACCCAAGGCCTCCGACGAGAAATAGGAAGGAAAATCCCTGTTCTTATCATGGTGCTTGTGTTCAAAGTAGCTGTAAACAACGGAGCTAATGGAAATCAATTTAAGTGTGACAGCTTATCTGAGAAAGAATGAAAAAAGATTCAGGCTCTTCTGTGATGTTGAAAGCATTTTTACTGAAAGAATAGCTGTTTGGAACTGGGGACCTTGACTCTCTGAAGGTAGGCATGAGGAGCTGGGTTAGAAGAACTGTTTCAGACTGAGGAGAATTTTGAGAAAAGGTCTTTCCTATGGTGTGAGTGTTAGATTAATGTTTCCAGCTTTTATGTGAAAGTAAGCATCATTAGATATAGCATTGGATTCAGGAAGACTCCAGATCACCTCCTCTGAGCATTCTGACTTGGTTTTGAGCCTAATCTGTGAACAGGAGCCTGACACAAGTGACTCAAATTGAGGATCCATGTTATGGGCAGAGTAAAAATAGGCTGTTTCATTAGATTTCTTATACATTTAAGGAGAGAAAAGATTTGTTACCATAGGAACAGCCTCTCAGACGAGTTGTGCTTTTTTAGCTAAACATCATTAAATGCTATTTCTCTAAAAAAAAAAAAATAATAATTTTTTCTCACTGTGAAAGTTATTCATATCTCTGGTGAAAATCATTGGAAAGTATGAAAAAGTATAACAATGCAGAAGATACTTTACACAATCCTATCACCCATTTTTTACTCTAGCTTATACTGTAATCATTTTATATTATTGTTTTGCTTAACATTATCATAAGCATTTTTCATGACATTAAAAACATTTAAATGCCTTTATTGTATTCCATCATTTGAATATGTCATTACTTAACTTTTGCCCAATTGCTAGACATTTGGGTTTTAATTTTCCAGTGTTATAAAGTAATGGGATGTTGTGAATTTTTGTTTTGCTGTTAGACTGATGGGTTATTGATGTGTTCAGAGTTGAATAGTTATGTGGGCCCTCTAATTTTAAAAAGTTGTCAGGGAGTCCTCTGGGTTGAGCCCATGCAGAGACAGCCTTGCTGTGGGGGCTGTCATTTTGAACTGCTTCACTATTGTGGGCATTTGGGGCAAGAAGCAGAGAGCTGGGGGGAATCCAGGCTCGACCATGAGGAACACATATATGGAACATGGTCACAGCAAGAAGGGCCAAGGTGTAGGCCTGTATCTCACAGTCTTCCGCATTATCTACTTGACATGTGGAAATGCTTTTGTGCCGTTATCAGCATCTTATCTTGTTCATTCAGGCCTCCTTCACTTAAATTCAGTCCACTGGGAAGGAGGATTAGAAGCCCTATATTGGTGGAAAGGGAGTAACAGCTACTGGTTTTTGTTTTTTGTTTTACAAGGCTTTCCTTAGACTGGAAATTCCACAAGCACAGGGACTATGTCCCGTGTTTACCTGTTACCTGTTACCTGACGCGCAGCATCTGGTACATAGTGTCTGTGTCTCCATCGTGAACACTATTCCAGTAATGTGTGTTCAGATCATAATCTTTGTTTTGTTTTGTTTTGTTTTCTGAAAGTCACCTTCTTCCTCCTTGAAGCTCTGTGACATTTCAGGAAGCCGAGCAGGTGAATCTCGTGGTTGCTTTGGGGGAACTGCTTCTTTGTGCCATTTCTTTTGTGTGCTTCTGGCATCTGTGCCGCATTGAAAGCTGGAGCCAGTCAGGAAGCTAGTACCCTGCCTTTTCAGTAGGAGGTCTTAGTGTGATACATCATCTTGGGGAAAATGTAGCAGGGGGTGTGAAACAGGAGGCTAAACTATCAGTCCCTTAGTCTTTTTGTGGGATGGGAGTAAATATTTAGACACCATTCTTAGGTGCCTTACAAATTAATAATAACCTTGCAGCAGTTTCAGAAGCTCTCCTTGTCCCTGCTGGCACAGGTTTGTTTAATTTGAAGAACCTTGCTTTGGCTTTTGTGAAGCTGCGATTTTTTTCCCTAGAGACCTGCCCTGGGTTCCTCTGCATAATGTTCCCTGTGCAGGAACTTTCCATGCACACGGATGGCGTAGCTGCCCTGGCCCTTGCACCACTCCTTCTGACCTGGACCTCATTATACCCAATTCTGAAACACCTGCTTTTGACCCATTGTAGTGAATGTCTTCTTTTAAAAGGGCAAATCTTCACCTCTTGCTCTGCGCCCTTAAGCCCGGGCTGTTTTGATGACTAACATGCCACCGGACTAACCGTCTGTACTTTGATCCCAGAATTCATTTCTATTCTGCTCTTTGTTTAGAAATGAAAGTTCTCTAGCTTGTTTGGATATGGTTGTGATTCAGTTAAACTGGCACTGATTTTCTGTCTGTTTGCTGCTGGTTGGGGCTCCTCTGATGTTCTGGGAAAGTGGCCTCACACCGTCGTGGAAGAGAGAAGTTCACGAGTCCGTGGTCTTGCACAAGGCTTCGTTTACTGACTTGGAAGTTTTTCTGAGTGAAAAGGCTCTGCCTGTGTGAAAGGCATGAGATTCGCTTCAAACAACTGAAAACCAAGTTCTGCCTGGCTGCTGGTTCTTGCGCTCTAGTGTGTTACACTCTTCTCCATTTCTGGGCTTCTTTGGAGGAAGCAGAATGTGGGCATGAAGGGCTGTGGATAAGAGCCTTCACACACAAGCTAAGATGTTGGGCTTCCCTGCAGCAGGGAGTGACTGTGTGTGGTCGTAGGAAACAACACCTGCAGAACAGGACAACCATGTAGCGACTGTTACTGAGCATCTGCCGTGTGTAACACACAGCTGGGGTGTAGAAAGATGTTTCTCATTCCAGTCCAGCTGATGATTTCTCCTCTGAACTTGGGTAAATGACTTAACCACTCTGGGCTTTAGTTTCTCCAGCTGTGCTTAGGCTAGTTAATCCTTCAGTATCTTTCCAGTTTGGGAATTCTGTATCTAAATGTTTATCTGTTCGTTACAAAATAAGAGAAGAGGCTTTTCCACAGAATTGGTATATTAAGTATATCTCACATGCTCCAAACCGATTGGCTTAAGGATGGTTTCTCTAGAGCAGGACTTCTCAACCTCAGCACTGTTGACATTTTGGATCCTTCTTTGTTGAGAGGTTGTCCTGTGTGTTTAGTAGCTTTCCTGAACTCAGCCACTAGATACCACTAACACCCCCACTTTCTGCCAGTTGTGACAACTAAAAATGCCTCCAGACGTCATGGCCCCTTAGGGGGACAGCTGCTTCAGTTGAGAGGCACTGGTCTAGAGGGAGAAGAGTGGAACTGTTTAAATGTGGGCTACTTTTAATATCTGTTTTCATATTGGTTCTCCTCTGCTTATTACCAATCCTGGAGATGGAGGGTGAAGAGCAATCTCATTGGTCAGGAGCTCTGTCACCCACCTTTGGTAGTTTCTTTTGAAGATATGCCTCCCCCAAGTGGGCAGGCTCACTTTTCATCTTCAGTGTGTTTTTTCAGAACATGAGTAGATACTGGTTGTTGCAAAGAGGAAGTTAAGATTTTAACCGGAAGTAACCAAAAAAAAGTAAAGAACTAAGTGTCCCCAGGGGGTGAAGATAGTAAATTCTAGTGAACCAAGTTGACATCTGTTCCCTGAAGTGAGGTCATGAGTGATAGGAAATTACTTTAATTATAATGTCAAGTTTTGAAATTTCAGGTCCACCCGGCAGACTGTGAAATAATTCCCTAGCTATTGGCTCAGCAGTCCATCCCTGCACACTTCCTCCCCCAGCCTGCTGTTAGCCGTTGAGGCGGTGATTGAAATGTACTAGCTCTCTTATAAGGTGTGGTTTTTATCTTTGTTACTTTTGCCACAAAATGTTGGTTTTGGGTTGAATTACTTTACATTTGCCCCCAGTGCCATCTTTTCCTCTTCTCTTTGCAGTCTGCTTTCTTGACTGGATTCAGTGCAGAATGACGCTGTTTGCTGTTTGGGGTAGAGTGTGTTCTGTGAGCATCCTTGTTGGGATGCTCTGGGATCCCAAAGCCACGACTGAGACACTTGAGCCTGTGTCAGTCTCTGTCCCTCAGTCCTGGCAGGCCCCGTGCTCCATTCCAGCTGAGCCTTTGCTGGAGTAATTGGCCACATGGAGCCTTCAAGCCAAACAATTGTTTGTACTGAGATAGTCTCACTGTTTAGCTCCTAGTGAAATAATCTCCTTCCTGCCCCTGATGAAAGCAGCTATTTTTTATTTCCTCCCTCCCCTTTTCAGAGAAGCCGTGTTTCAGCCACCACTCTTCTAGCTTATTCATAAATGCTTTAAGCAGGGTCTTTGTGTAGAGGAAACTGGCTAGAGTCAAAATATCATGGGCTAACTGGGATACAAGGAACATTAAGGATACCCTTTCCCCTAATTTTCTATGTAGGATACTTCAATTACCTCTGTGTGGTTTTCTGAGTAATAAGCAAATCAAATCCCAAGTCCGCATAAGAAAAATACTTACACTAGGTTTTGTTTTTTTTTAAGTGTACTAAATTAGGCAGTTGTTATCTAAAGGAGCTCACAAAATAAAAACAAACATAAAACCCCAGCACAGAATAACCGTAGCTGAGTGCCACAGGAGAACAGCAGAGGGCTGTGGGAGTCAGAATAGGAAGGAAAAAAGGCTTGATGGAGAAAGTGGATGGAGCAAGATTTTCACAAAATGATGTTTTGCAAAAAAGAAGTAATAGCCCATGTAGAGCTATTTCTGAGAGATCTTAAGTTGATCTGGAAAGTGCAAGTAGTCCAGCTTTCCTTATAGGTCAAAACTGAGAACCTCCAAAATACGAATTCAGGAAAGAGAATCCACAGGGAGAGATGGCAGGTTGTCCACGTGGCCCCAGTGTGTCCTGCTTCCCTCTCTCGCTTTGGGTTCGTCTTCTGGATTATGCTTGCTTTCATCACACTGCTGCCTCTGCTCTAAAGCTATGGCCCATCTATGGACACAAATCACCTTCTTTGGTTCTTTTCTCTTAGCCCCGTTAACACCATTCAGAACTTTGAATAGAAAGGGGGAACCAAAAAAAGGGAACTTTTACAAAATATGTGAAACTAAAAAAATAGTCTCCTTTTGAAGGTTTAATTGCTGGCTTACCTGGGATTGTTCTCAGTCCTTGTTCTGCTTCATAATCCTAGGGTCACTTGCCTTGGCTTCGTAAGACCCGTGTGGATACTTAATTACCTTGCTTGATTTCTTTCTCCTCAGCACCAGGCCCTGTCCCATGTGAAAGGTGCCATCTAAGGACCCACCACCCAGAATTGTCTCTCTAGAGAACTTGTCCTAGAGGATAAAGCCAAACTAGCCTTGTTATGCTGCTGCTCACTTTGGGCTCTTTTACTCATTTCTCAGTGAATGGGCATTCAGGCCCCTCCCTGAGGTTACTGGCATCCTCCAGGTGGAACTCAAGATTCTTCAGCAGGAGAGGGGCTTCCCACTTGGAGGCCCAGCACTACATACCACAACTTTCATACTGGTCTCTCAGGGGACCATTTACTTAACAAGAACTGTGGACATACTTTTTTTTTTTTCAGAAGGGAAAACTTTGATTTTGACTGCATAAAATTTAAAAACATTGAAACAGCAAAGTATATGCTAAACAAAATAACAAAGGTTAAAAAGAAATTTAAAAATCAAGAAACAAATAATTGCAAAGTGTCAATTCCCATAATCTTTGAATTTAGGGCTAAACTGATAAACGTATTACTAAGTTTAGCTGGGGGTGTTGTTTAGTTTTTGTTTATTTTACATTGTTTTAAAAGCCAATCAAAATTTATTAGGATAAATATTGTTACTTTTATAGATTTTTTCATGACAGCTTGTTGCATTTCCTGTATTGTCTCAAATGTCTCCACCTGGTCATGTCAAACTGCTATTAATGGTTTAAGTAATAGAGGATCTTTTATTGCAGTCGAAGTACAACAGTAATACTGTCTAATTCTAGAGAGTCCAGTGAAGTGGAAATAATATGTTCTTAAGCATTATGTTAAACCCTATCTTAGGAATTATAATAAAAGCAAGTTTAGCATCAATTGAATAACAGCCATTAACTAAAAGGAGAGAAATAAAAATGACTTTTAAAGAGAGAAAACATAGGCAGATGTCCTGCTGTGGTTGTGGATGTTCAGGGGTGTCTGCTGTGGAATTAAGTCAAACCTGGACATGACCCTGGGTCCCTCAGTGCTCATGATTTAGCCTCCTCTTTCCCTGGAGACCCGATGAACCCCCGACCGCCTCAGGCCTCTCCTTGCTGAATAGCAAAGTGGAGGAGCCACTGGGGGAAAGCTGAGATTTAAACTCTTCTTTAGCCAATTTGTGTCTCCTGCAACCGTATCTTTTCTTAGCTCGCTGAGCTTCCTCTGAGTCGACAGAGATGCCAGCCAACTTTGTTGAGGTTTTTTTCTCATGGGACATGATCCATCTTTGACAGAAGGAAGTCTTTCCAATTCTCTCTCTAGGTCTTTGGCCAGCTTTCAGTAGGAGTTGCACTTCTGGTGTATACTGCTGATGTTTTAGTACACTTTGGGAAGTTTCTTCTTTATTTCTAAGCAGTGAATTCCCTCCTTGGTTAACTTTCTGCAAAGTTTTTTTATATGTTTTTGACGTAGTTCAGTCTGTAATTGAAGTTTCAGCTGAAGCTTTTGAATTTCACTTTCAATCTATGAATATTCAAATTGCAAAAATGACTGCTTAGTTTGGGACATTTCTCATTTGACTTGTAAACTCTTTTTCATTTGATTTCCTTCATGTAATTTTTAAAATGTTCCTTGCTTTTCTCCTTCAAGCCTTTTTAAGGGGACATTTAAGTTAACAGCATGGATGAATTTCTTCGAATCAACTTCTGACTCATCGTCTATATGGTCTCCATTTTCTGATGCATTCTTTTTGTCTGGTCCCAAATCAGCATCATCCATGTAATCTCTAAAGAGACAGGCAAATTTATCCTCTCCAGCAGTTCCAGTCATAGATTTTTAGCTGGCTCTTTTTGTAAACTTATTTCATCCCATGTATGTGGGTTTTCAAGCATTTTTTCCATAGTTCCACACTCTTTGCTTCCAATCTGCATCTTCTTGGGAAAGCAGCCCTAGGCTTTCCTGAAAATGAGTGTTTTCAACCATACCATCCATTCTTTCCCTCTGATGTTGTTCCACATTCTTCTGAGATATTTTTAGGGTGTTTTGGCACCAGTCACTAGGAATTGGAGAGATTTTGATGTATCTTTGAGTGACCAGGTATGTCCTTGAAGGTAAGCCATCATCACTCTGTGAAATAAAAGTTTAGGGGACTCACTTTTAGTTCTTTCTTGAGAAAGTCTACTATGTCCTCAGTAAAGAGCTGGACCTGTTCAGATTTGTATTGGGCTTTGCCGTACTCAGTGTCTGTAATGTCATAGGACTGGCCTCCATTGGAAGCATCAGCTTGTGTGATCAGTCTAACCTTCTCACTGACTTTGTGAGGTTCTTCAACCCGGGCTAACTCTTTCCCCATCCTTAAAATATATCAGCTCTTTACTGTGGAAAACAGTCATGGCATCATATACCAGAACCTCCCAGGAAACCCCAAGAGACTGGGGCCTTGCCTCACACTTTTAGACAGCACCACCAATAGCACTGCACAGCTGCTCCAGGGCTGGTTGGAAAGACATCTTTGTGGCAGTCGGAGGCCCTCTGGTTAGAATCAGGGACTCACTTTGTCCAGGAGTCCCTTAGTCTGCCTCTCATCTCCAAATCAGAAAGAGGCCTCTGGGTGTCCATGGGTAGGAGTCACCCTCTCAGATTTCTCTGTGTGGCCAGAACATGGCAGCTGGCACTTTGGCACACAGTTTTAAGGCGAAGTGATGTCTTTGTTGGGGTTTAGAAGTGAGAAGAGGAGTAATAAGAATTGATGCTAGAAAGGACCAGATCATGGAAGAATTTAAGTCATACCTAGAAGTTTGGAGTTCAGTTCACAGTAGAGGTCTAGTTACATGATTTGAATGGGCAGTACCATCATCAGAACATACCTTGGCAGAATGTCCTTATTCAGAGCTACACACAAAGAAAGTTCAAACTAGGACCTGGTCCTTTTCCTTCTGAAGAATTCTGGGAAGTAGAGTTGAAGTAATAACAGTACAGATTGGTTGACTTGATAGTTCTTTATTACCGGAAACATCACTGAAATATATACTAGTTACCATCCACTAATGGGATAGCTGGAAAGGAAGCATTTCAGCCTTACCCACTACCTTCTAATAGTAAAATAAAGAAAATAAGACTTCTATGCAGCAATATTTACTAAAAGTTAACTGCCCACCCTTTAGTTTTTTCAGAGTAGTTTACTGAATTTTAGAGATACCATTACTATCTTTTGGAAGAGGAAGATTTTAAGAAATAATCGAATCTAGGTAAGGACATTGACTCTCAGAAAAGTGAATTGACTTGTCTAAAGTCACACAGCTGATTAGTGGCACAGCTTAGGTAACCCATATCTTTAGCTTTACGGGGCCAGATAGGTAGCATGAGATATGTGTAGCATGTTACTGGACTGATTCAGTGCAAGTACTGATTTTCCTAGGATTTAAAGGAAATGAATAGCCAGTGTATAGTGAAGCTGAGAAGGCTATGGCACCAAGCTGTGGCATGTGCCTGGTTTTGGTCCTGACCCTTTGGCTGTTTTATTGTTTTAGACTTATTCCTTTCTGTAGACTCTCTTTCAGTGGTATTTCATTGTGCGGTCCGCCTCCTGCCCAGAGCAGAGCAAAGTTAAGGCATATCCATTGTCTGTAAGCACTGCTAACAAAAGAAGATGAAGAATGTCTCCTTCCTAGTGGGGACTAGTTCCCAGTCTGCTTTCCTGTTGCTATCCTAGTGTTGTAAGTTTTAATGTCTTAAGAGAAAGGACATTATAAGTTAACTGCAGATATAGATTTAGATAGATTGACTAACCATTTCATCAGTGAGTGCTTAGCAGTGTTCTACTTCACTAACCTTCTTTGTCTGGTTACCTGGTAGGAGGATAGTGTTGCTTTGCTTCATTTCCACTGATGTCATAGCAGTCCGTTTGCTGCATCTGTTCTATCATTGACCTCCTGGATTAAGTTGGCTCAACTGGCTTGTATTTTGGTTGAGTGTATGAATAGCTGCTCTCTTCTGTTAAGAGTCTCCAAACCTCTATCTTCATCTTGTACTTTTTGTTATTTTATACAAATATGAGAGGAGTATAGAAGTGGCACCAGAAGGTAAAAATGGTAAGAAGGCAGATTGATGGGATTCAGTATAAGGAAGGCATCTCTACAATTCAGTGCCATCCAACAGTAGAACAGCCTTCCTTTTGAAATGGTACATAACTGACTTAGCACCAGAGCTGTTGAGGAAGGTACCAGGTGGTCACCTGTAGAAGGATCTCCTGCCTGCATTCAGTGGGAGGTTAAACTTAATGACTTCTAATATTCTTTCCGTCTCTGAAATTCCCATTTTAAATTTCTTGGTGTAGTATTTACCTTTATTCTCAAATCAATCTCAAAAATCTTTCAATGTGCTTTGTCTTAAACATTTAGAAAGCTTAACTTCCGCTTTTTTCAAATATTTGAATGTGAACAGTGTCTCTTTTTGACAAAAGGAAACAACATTCTTGCAAGATGGACCGGATGGAAAGGGGCTTTTCCTGCAGAGCATTCTGGGAGCAGAGGTTGATTGCGTAAGCTCTTATTTTGGTCTCAATGCTTCCTTAAAAACGTACAGAAATTCAAAGTTGCTGTTTATTGTTATTTAGGAATAGGGAACTAGGTGAATTCCCTTTTGTGTAGGTGGAAAAAGCCTAGTAAACATACCTCTTGGTAGCCCTCCTTAAGTTCTCCAAGATGGCACAGATGTTTTTGTGTATTCTTTGTGGTGAATCAGGGGTTGAAAGGATATTATAAGTGGAACTGAGGTAACTAGCATTAAAATTGTTCTTAAATACTGCTTCTTCATTTTGTCTCCCACATTTAATGCTGGAGTTAATGACAGGCCATATCAAGAGAAATTTGCCTCTATTTTCAAATCAGAGTGTGTTGGTTTGGGTCCTTCCTTATGTGTCTATCATATTTAAGCCAGCTTTCAGTGCCAGTGAGAGGCTCCATGAACCGAATTTGATTTCAGTTTTTTTTAGGTTCATCAAGACCTAACGTCTTCATAGATAATCTCATGTTGCATTTTCAGAACCACTGAATTTCAAGCAGGAAGGTACCTGAAAATTTCCTACAAGTCAGCTAGTAGAACTGTAGTAGCAGAAGGGACTTTACAGCTCGTGGATCACCCACCCACTGCGCAGGGATCATTTCTCTGCCGTCCCTGAGAGGTGATCATCTAGCCTCTGCTTGAACACTTGTGCTTACTGGGATTCCACTATTTCTGGATATGCTGCATTTGTTTTCACACAACCTTAATTATTAGTTAGAAAATTCTTCCCCAGAGTGTGCTAAAATCAACTTCTACTCATTGGTGCTAGTTCTGCCTTTGGAGCCTCACCAAAGTAACCTAATCTCTTTACTGTGTAGTATCTTAGCCTTTAAGGTGTTTGAAAACTTCTCCCTTCATTTTGCAAAACAGGCAAAATCGTATACTTTTATCTTACTTATTGATGACTTCATTTAATAAATATTTATTTTGTATGCACTATTTGCAAGCCTTGGGCTAAGTGCTTGGATAAACGATGAAGGGACGTGTCTTTGCCTTCTAGAACTGACAGTCTATTTAGGGCAAGAGAGGCTTGTAAGCAACTAACTGTAATAAGATATGAAATGTTAGAAGAGCAAAGTGTACAGAGGACTACTAGCCATAGGGGAGGTCAAGGTTTATTCCATTGAGGGCCTCACAAAAGAGGTAAAATTGGACTGGACTTTGAAGTTTGTCAAGTAGGGAATGGGGGAGAAAGCCATTCCAGGTGGGTGTAGGCAATGAGGCTTGAGTCATGGCATATTTCAGAATGATTATTACTCAGTCATATGCAAATTACAGGCTCTTAAAGGGCTTATTGTCATGTTAAGGATTTCAACTGATCCTGCAGCTGGTAAGGAGCCATGGATGGCTGTGCCCTTTTATTTTTGTTTTTGTTTTGGGTAGGGGGAAGTAATTAGGTTTGTTTGTTTGTTTGTTTTTAATGGAAATACTGGGGATTAAACCCAGGACCTGGTGCGTGCTAAGCAGGTGCCCTTCCACTGAGCTATACCCTGCCCCCTTAAAATACCTGTACTGTTTTTCTCATTACACAAGTCATAGAAGTTCATTGCAAACAATTCAGAGAGTATATTAAAAAATAGAAAAGAAAATAGATATTTCACAATCCCATTAATCAGAAATAATTGCTTTTTAATATCTTAGACATATTATTCTAGATATTTTTCCTGTGTATATGTATACAGTTATTCACATTCTTAAACAAAAATGGATAGTTCTGTGTATACTTTTTAAAATTGGATTTTATAATTAATATAACATGGACATATGATATTAAGAGCTACATAATTTTTTCCCTTGTTTATGATGTCACAGTTCCTTTATGTAATCTGTTGATGTTTCTAACTTTTTTAAGAATATTAATATATTATATGAATGAACATTCTTAATACATTTCTTTGAGTACTTGGTCTGTTGTTTCCCTGATGAATTCTTACAAGAGGTGGGGGAGGGAGGAGTCAAAGGATTTACTTGCTTTTAATTAGTTTTTAAACAAATTATGCCTCTCTGCTGTGTGTGAGGAACTGTGCTGTGCCTGGGAATGTAGCAGTGAACATCACCTATCTGCTGTCTGCTCTTGTGACGTTTATAGTTTAGTGGAAAAGACATGTCAAACCATCACGCAAATAATATGATAAAATATGGTACAACTTAGAAGGAAAAGGTAAAGGGTAAATGAAAGTTTATAACCTTTAGAAAGTCCTTTTAGAGAATGTACCAAAGTATATACAGATGAATTGGTATTATATTTGGAATTTACTTTGAAATATTCCAAAGTTGGGAGTTGAATGTGTGGGAGTATAGCTGAAATACGATTGGCCAGAAGTTGTTAATTGCTGAAGCTGTTAGTTAATTATACTCCGCTTTTGTAAATTTGAAATTTTCCGTAATAAAATGTTTTTACAAAAATAAAATCTTTTTTACCAAAAGAAAAGAGGGAAGAGAGAATATAATCTCGTTTAGATGGGGGCATCAAGGAAAGGCTCCTTTGAGGGAGAAACTTTTCAGCTGAGACCTTCATAATATATAGGAGTTGACCAGGCTGGAAGTGGTGGATGGTGGTTGGGGAAAGAGCTTCTAAGGCAGTGGGAACCACATGTACAAAGGCCAGAAGCCCTAAGTAAGGGACGTGTTGGTGTTTTGAGGAAATGAAAGAAGGCTGGTGTGATCAGAGTTGAGAGGATGGGGAGTAGCCATAGGCCAGATCTTGTAAGACCTTGCAGAGCCTTGTTAAGGATTTTGTCCTTTAATCCAACAGTGATAGAAGGAAGCATTCCATAGAAGGATTTTAAGCAGCTGAGTGATAAGGTCACTTTTGCTTCTTTCAGAGCTCAAGCAGACTGTTTTGTAGAGAATGGTTTTCGTTTGGGGTTGGAGGAGAAGTGAATGTAGAAGTGGAGAGACATTAATTAGGAGGTTATCACACTGGTCCAAGAGATCTGTTGACTTTGGATTAGAGAAGTAATGTTGCAGATGGAGAGAAGAGATACTGACTTGAGAGATATTTGGTCTTGGTGATGATATAGATATGGCGGTTGAAGAAGGGAGGCATCAAAAGTGTTGGATCAATTTCTGCCTGATGCATTTGAATGGATGGAGGTGTAATTGACTAAGATGGAGAAGAATGAAGGAAGAGCAAGTTTTGTGGCAAGAGACTGAGAGTTCAGTCTAGAATATGCTATTCATAAAATTTGCTCCAATTTACACTTTCATCTCTATATATGAGACTACATGAAAGATTTATATTCAGGGGCCTGATATGTATTAGTTTGTGTTTTAGAGAGATTATTCTGATGAGAGTCTGGAGACCAATTAGTTGTTAGTCTATGAGCTCTTTGAATTAGGGAATCTCATCTTAATTGCCTCTGACTTTGTATTTCTGGTATTAGGAGGCAGAGTGCTTGGCACATGGTAGGTACTTAATAAATAATATTAAAAGAATGAATGCTTATAGGTGAGCTATGAGAAGGTCCATGTAGAAGTGGATAGATTCTGGGAAAGTTTCCAAGGTAGATTCAACAGGGCTCAGATGGAGGATGGAAGAGAATTGCTCTCCTTTCCTTGGCCCTTCCTATTAAAGAGCTTTTCAGCAGCTTTGTGATGCTGGCAAGTCTAACTATGGGTGTCCATTGAAAAAACATTCTTAATGTTTTTTTTTTCCCTCAACATTTACATTTTGAAACTCCATAGGTTAGAGATCAGTGAGTTGTAATTATTATAATAGTAGCTTCAAGCTATTTGTAACTCTAGTTCTCTTCTCTCTGCTGACTTCTCAAGCCCAGAACTCTTCTAAGCCTAGCAGCTCTGGTGATGGGGGAAGTTTTAGCAGCAAGAGAAATTTGCAGCCAGGCAGCAATAGTTACTCAGTGTGTAGAAGCTGTCCAGTAGTTGAATAAATTGGATTTACTCATATGCTTTCCATTTTACAAATGGAAAAATAAGCCCTAGAGAGACTTGTCGAGAGGCATGCAACCGGGCAGCGTAAGCCCAGATTTCCCTGATACTGGGCTGGACTTAGTACAGCCGATTTCTTAACAGATTAACCAAATCAATATACTTTCTTCATTTTCACTGATTCCTTATTGCAGAGTGATTATATGTTAGTTTTAATATTGCTTAATGCTTCCTGAGCCTGCTCAGAGGCCCCTGAATATGCTCACTTAGCCGTGACCTTGCTCTTGTGTTGTGCTAATCACTACCAGTTTATATTGCTGTCTATCCTCTGCTTTCAGAATTGTTTGGAATATTGCCTCTCAGAGTCTCTTTCCGTGTTTAACTTCAAAATGATATCTTTCATATTTTCTCCTCGGTTGCCATGACCAGTGTGTACTGAACAATTGGGTCATCTTTGCATGTATCCCATATTTAAGTAGGCTGGCCCTGTAGCGGCAACACCAGACCCTGTGGAATCCAGGCACGTCAGGTTGTCACCTTTCCGCCTTCCTTTGTGTGTGTAGTGAAAGTGTGCGGGCACAAGGGCAGGGTGGGGGTGTACAGCAGAAAAGGGGAGCAGGTCAGGGTTAGGTGAAATAGTTTCAAGGAATATTTTGAGAGAGATAAAGGAAGCTTCTTAAAATTTCATGTTTTCTAGAAGACTTTGAAATTGTATCCAGGGTAAATTTCTTCTTTCTGCTATTTAGTCAGTTGATTCTGGCTCTGATGTTTTAGGACTGGAACGCTTATTCCTGTCTAACAAGCAGCATTCTGTAGTGCTGCATAGTGTTGGTATATATGTATGACGGAATTAACCTGCCCGTATCGGTGAAGACGACGAATGGGAAATGGGTTCTGGAAATCTCAGTCTATATCGTGTTCTTATATGTAGCTCTCTTTTATTATTACCGCTCCATACTCTAGGCACCGTGAGGTGGATATTATTGTACCCATTGTGTAGGTGAGGAAACTGAGGCTTAGGAAGTTTCAATATCTCTCTTAAGGTCACACAGCTAATCGTTGGTGAAGGTGCCCTTCAAACCTAAGCTTTTTTCTGGCTGCAAAGATTATGCTTTTAATAACAACCCCGTTTCCCCACATTGTCAGCCATATAAGTAACTCTCTTGTGTTTTCCTTTTCTCCAGTTTCAGAATCCTTTTGGAACATGCAGTTACTGATTAATAAATCTGGTTGCTTAAAACTAACCGAGGCTGAGTGTCTGAGATAGAACTGTCAGTATTTCACAGGAAAAGGTTGTAGGAGGGATGTCAGAGTGGGCAGAGGAGGCTTTCCTCTGACTTCTTATGAAAATACCATTGCCTGTGTTTCTGTACTGAGGTCTTGTTAGGGGCTTCAGAATATCAGGACGTAGCCTTGTATTCCTCAGAGGCAAAGAGGCTTTAAATACTCTGGAATGGAATCAGGAGAAATTCCACAGTTGTGACAATAGCTTAGATGTACGGGAATCACCTTCTCCAGACTTAGGCCCAGGAAGCAGAGAGCGTAACATTCCACAGCTAACTTCTGATTAGTGTTTTTGGCTTCTGATTTTGTTAGCAAACAGCCATGGTTTAACTGTCTTATTGTGAGTTCCAGAATCTAGAGCAAAGGGAAAATAGTAAAGAAACATGAAATGTTAACTTTTGGCCCCATTTTAAATCCTGGGTAGCTTAGATTTTATCTGAGTTCCTTTATGAAAACTGTAACCTGAAATAGACACTCAGCACCCTAAAGAACCTCATTCACATCTGTTTAGGTTTTTTGTTTTGTGTTTATGTAACTCCTTGCCACTGAAAGAAGTGTATGGATTATCTCTGTGTTTATTAGCTTCATGGCAGATCTACTGTGCAAATCTGTGGGGATTTGAAGGGACTTGAAGTTCTTTTTAGAAGATAAATCTGAGCCTCTTGAGAGTATAGCAATAAGAAGGTATTGGGATAAAATTTCAGGCTGAGAACACCACCTGGTGGTCATAAAGAGGACTTGAACCTTCTGTATTTGTAGTTTTCACCATAGTATATGAGTGATAGCTTTGTCCAGAAATTACATTCTTATTTATGATAATTGAGGATTCAGATTTCTAAGAGTAATTTTCTGCAATATGGTTCTAGCATTCCTTCATTAAAACTGCTGTCAAAACTGGCAGGTGAACCAAATCATTGTGTCCAGCAGAACTGAAATCTTGTGTCCTTTGTTGTTCCAAGTGCAGGTCTGGTTTATCTCTGTGGAAAATCAGTTAGTGTCTTTGCACCTCTTTATCACAGTCTCTAGCTTTGACATCATGCTAATTTTACATGGTAAATTTCTGCCTAGCGGAATGATGGAGAAGGAAATATTAGTGATTTTTCAGTAAATCTTTGGCAGACATCATATAAAAGTAAGTCACTTTTATCCTGTATAGGAATTTTGAAGAGGAGTTTGATAATCTTCCAGAGTGATTGTTAGAGTGAGCAAAGTTGGCAAGAGATGGGAAATTATGTAACAGCTTTTTACTGGAATACGTATCTGAGGTTTCTTTTTTATTGCAAGAAGCATCTTTATTATTCGACAGTCTTGAATCCAGATCATTCTGTAGTTGGGTAAAGTAGGGACATCAGCCCAAGGGGAAAGGATCCTATTAAGTTAATCTGGATGCATATTTTATAGGCCTGGTGGGGAGGGGAGGATAAACAAAGTTTTAAATTTCAGGCTGAGCCTTGAGCTGGCATGGCATGTCTGTATCTTTTTTCCTAGTAGGAAAACTGAATCCGGGCCCCACCACCATTGAAAAGTTTCTTGAGGGAATAAATAGAATGTGACATGACTCTGAACTGTTCTCCTGGGATTTTTTTTAAATATAGAAGTAATAGTGTTACAATATTTGCATTTCAACACTCATACTATCAGACACTGTAAAAAACTGCTCCATACACAAATGCCCACATATTATATAATTCCACTGATATGAAATGTCCAGAATTGGCAAATCTACAGAGACAGAAAGTAGATTTGTGGTTGCCAGTGTCTGGGATTGCCGGGGGTTGGGAGGAAACGGGGAGTGCCTGCTGATGGGCTTGAGATTGTGTTTTGGGGTGATGAAAATATTCTGGCATTAGATAGTTTTGATGGTACACCACTGTACGAGTATACTAAAAATCACTGTGTTGCACACTTAAAAAATTTAAAACTTAAAAGAAAGCTAATTCTTGGAGGAATGAACAAAACCAATAAAAAAGGTGATATGGTAACAATTCTATCACTTATGTACTAGCAGCAATGTTGTCTGATAATGTAACTATTCCAGTTTGGGTACTGAATGTTGTTTTAATTTGTTCTTGTCCTTTTCCTGACCTTCACAGGGCCACGATGGGCCTCCTGGAACATTGGTGTGTTCATCTGCATTCGATGTGCTGGAATCCACAGGAATCTCGGGGTGCACATATCCAGGGTAAAATCAGTTAACCTCGACCAGTGGACTCAAGAACAGATTCAGGTATTTACACAGCCCAAGGGTGAGTCAACTGCTTCCACATTTCCATATAAAAGTAGTTCCAGATGAATTTTAGTTCAGTCAAGCTTGGGCACAAATGTGAAGATAAAGGAAAGTTTAGTTATCAAACACTTTATGTTATATTTTAAAATTTTGATCTTTATATTTAAGGTACAAGTTATTCTACTGATGTTTTATCTCCTTCAAAACACAAATATATTTAAGGTACAAGTTACTCTACTGATATCTTACCTCCTTCAAAACACATGGATCCAGGAAGGTATAAAGGGGGCTCTTTGGATTATTTTTTAGGACCCTTGGCATTTGCAGATCTAATGTTTGTAGTTTTAGATATTCACTGAAAAAAAAACCCTCCAACATGCAGACTTATAATAATGTTTTATTACAAAATGCATATATGAATTTTGCTTGCTGTTAGGTTGGTGGGTTGGGAGTGAGACCCTTAAGTTAGTGAGTTCAGCCTGGCCTAAGATCTGCACCTTGTGTGGCTTTGTTGTTCTCTATTCTCTTCCTGCATTGAAACTTGTTAAAGCAATTTAAATATTTTCCCTCCTTTTTTGGGGGGAAAAGAAAGGCTCCAGAGAAAACCAGCTACTAACGTTGGTGATGGAAATAAGAGATTATGTTTAACAGAAAGTGGCTTTAGAAGTTACTTTAGATTATCTATGTATATTACTATCTATATATAGAATTGATAAAGATTCACTAAAGGTCTGAAAGGTTAGTTATATTTTTCAGTTATACGTTATTGTATCTCATGAAGGAAATCGCATGTCATGAGGTATTTGGGAATTTGAAGATTTTTTCTTTAATCTTGGGATTTATCCCTCACAAGTGTTAAGGAGTCTGTTTCAAAAGCCTAGTGGGAAACACGTTTATTGGTAATACAGCTGAATAGGTTAATTACTACTATAAACCCAGAACTGTAGTTATTGCTGATTATTGCCTTCCAAGTAGATATTTTGATTGGCAGCTGTGTGTCTTGGACTTTCAAATAAGATCTTGTCAGACAAATCTTTCAATGAAAGGAAAGAGGGTGGCAAGAAAGACAGCAGTGGGGGCAAATGGTTGGGAGTAGAGAGACTCATGGACTGGAGATTAGAATACACAGGTTTGAATCTTGGTTCTGCCACTCTCTGGGTTGGTTCTTCAATTGTAGAATGGTGCAATCGGGTGACAAGATTTTCAGTTCTTTCCTGATCTGACATTCTGTGTTTCCACATCTCTTCGATCGCAGTGCATGCAGGAGATGGGGAATGGAAAGGCAAACCGACTTTATGAAGCCTACCTTCCTGAGACCTTTCGGCGACCTCAAATAGACCCGTATCTTTTCTGGAGCAACTTAGAAGTCTGAGTGGTTTTTTGGTGTTTTGAGAGAGTCATGTAAGACTCAAGGCCCACGATCTGTCTGGGTCATCTTTATGTGTGGTTTAGTCAAAGTCTTGCCTTTCCTCTCTTCTGCAGCCAAGACACACGGAAAGTACATGTCCACTTTCTCATGTCAGAATGGTGGGGTCCCATGGGAGAAACTCATTCAGGAATTAAGACTGCAGTGATTCACTGTGAATTCTTCCATAGAGTGACATCTCCAATAGTTTTTGGATCTCTGAAACTGTTTGATAAAAAGAATAGTTTATTGTGCTGTGTTGAATCAGCAAAACTATTGTTTTTAATGCCTTTTTATGTCCTAGCTGAAAGAATTAATTATTGTTGGCTTAATCAGTAACTTTCTTCCTCTACCCCCTCAATAGGAGAGAGCGCCCCCTCACAAAACCAGACCCCCTGAAGGCACCACTTCGTGGACTGTGGTTTGTGGGCCCTCTTGTCAGAGTTGGCTTTTGGGTGGGTGAAGGTGGAAGCTGTTAAAATTCAGATTTGGTGCCCTGAGGGAGACCCACTGGTCAGAACCTGGTATAAGAGTTTATATTTTTAAGGGGCACCCAAGTACCTTTGTTTTAGATCTGCTTTAAAATGGATGATTGACTGCTTTGCCTGTATTCTAGAACAGCCACAGTCTCCACTGATGTCAAAGTGAAGGTTAATCCCATTTGCTACTATCATTACTCTGGAGGAAAACCCTAGGTAATGGTGATTCCCTGCAGTAACCAGGAAGGAGGCACTTTAAGGTTGCAGTCAGGGAAACTGCATGTGAGGAGACAGGAGCCATATGCAGACACCAGGCAGGAGGGAGAGAGGAGAGCAGTGCTCCACGGGATGCACCCTGACCTTTTATGTTCATACTGGGAGAAAGATTCATTTGATTTATCCTTAATAAGCTTTTTGCAGGGCTGTTGAAGGATTTATTCGAGATAAATATGAGAAGAAGAAATACATGGACCGAAGTCTGGACATCAATGCTTTTAGGGTTGGTTGTCAATCTTTCAAACTTCGTTCATAATAAGTCATTTGATTATTAATCAGGCCAGGGAAGAATTTGAAGAAAAGCTACCAAAATAGTCCACAACCATCAAAAAGGAAAAAAAAGTAGAGAAAAAGGTCAATTACTGAATTGAGACCATGGGATATCATGGGACAAACTTTTGCCTCAGGGATGGACAGGGTAAACCATCATCAGTGAGTTCTTTGCCTTGATCTGGATTTGGGTGTTAGTGATTCCCAGTTCCAGATTATTTCTTCAAATGGACACGCTGGGTCTACTAGATCCAATAGAATAATGTCTGTGTGTAGGTATGTGTGTATGCAGATATACGTGTGTATGGGCATTTTTTCCTGTAAATGAAGTCAACAAAATTGGATGTAATTAAATCACCAGAGTTTCCTTCAGTCTGACCAGCGTATATTTCCATTGTGTTGATGGACTGATGGCCAACGGGACCCTTGTTCCTGGAAAGGGTTTTAGGAGTCTTACTAGTTGCCAAGTATACCTTCCATCCTAGGCCTGTGGTTAGGATCTGAATTATAGTGTGTGGTAACTAGGGCAAGCATAACATACAGGGGGAGGTACAACGTGGTTTCCAGGAGAAGAAAATATGCCCGACTAATGACAACTAAAGGAGAACCAATAAATATGACTGTTTAGACCTTTAGAAAGCCTTTGGCAAGATTCTACAGTAAATTTGCTTTGGAATAGCTGACTGTCCCTCTAGCCATGGAAGTATGGAGAAAATGGGATTCTCTAGTTCTAGCACAGGACCCATCTATCTGTCTATCTGCTATTTATTTAGTTATTTCACTATTTATATCCTGACTGTGGGCCAGGGATTTTTTTTGAATTGAAGTATAATCAGTTTACAATGGTGTGTCCATTTTTGGTGTACAGCATAATGCTTCAGTCATACATACACATACATATACTCATTCATATTCTTTTTCATTATAGGTTACTACAAGATATTAAATATAGTTCCCTGTGCTATACAGTATAAACTTATTATTTATCTGTTTTATATATAGTAGTATTATATATAGTATCTGTAAATCTCAAACTCCCAATTTATCCCTTCCCACCACCTTCCCCCTCTGTTACTTATTTTAATGGAGGATGTCCTAGCCAGTGAAATAATTTAAGCTTACATGGGGCTCTAAGCCCTTCCAGGTAATTTAAAGTCAAGCTAATTGGAATCAGCTCCAGACTGATCTTTTGAGCTTGTATAAAAAGGGGCACTACTGGAAGGTGAATTTCAATGTAAGCAAGTAAGTGAAGGGTAATATGTGTAGTTGGGTAAAGATAATTACTACTCAACTTAGTGTGAAGAACTCTTACAGCCATCCAGAAAAGGGACCTAGGAGTTATTGTAACTGTTCCAAGAAAAAGTTAACACAGGGTACAGCTACAGCTTGGATAATATCATCAAAAAGTGTTTGAAACCAAAGCATGAACATTTCCTTTTATTGTAGAAAACTATGGTCTGTCTGCTTAGCTCTGTTCATGGTGCCAGAACATAAGAAATCAGATGAGGTCAGAAAGGGTATCGGAGCTAATCCAGAAGATGAGAGAAGAGGGAAGAGTTGCTGTGTGGAGATAGTGTTCATTGGTAATTATGTTGCTGGTGTCCTGTACCCATGAAAACAGCCTGTTTTACTGAATGTTTTCTCTTAGGAAGGAAATATTTCTGATGTGCCAAAGAGCTACTTTACAAATTTTTATTTGACTTGGCAAAAAAGAATTTTTTTTAATTTGATGTACCTAAATTAAAAAAATATATTTTTGTGAAGATTTATATGCCAAGAATTAGTATTTGCTAAGTGAAAACATTTAATATCAAGTAAAAAAGAAACTGGCTTTGTCAATTGAAGAGTATTCTTTTTAAATGGACAGATAAAACATTTTAACTACAAGAATAAATAGTGTTCTGTGTTAAAGCGTCACACTATGTATGAAACAGACATGGCTGCATGTGTACTTTGTGATTATAATATCACTTTACAGATAATATGATAATTAAAGTGGAAAATCCATGCCTGCTCTTACCTTTACTAATGATTATCATCTTGGAGTTCCCTTTTCTTTTCTATGTCATTTCTTTTTTGTTTTTTTTTTCGTAAAGTGAAAGCAAATTTATTTAGAGAGATACACACTCCATAGACAGAGTGTAGTCAGTTCATCTCACTCAAAAGGGAAAGTGGCTTAGTAGATACACACTTTATAGGCAGAATGCGGGCCATCTCAAAAGGCGAGAGGGAGAGAGGCTGAGAGGTGTAGGGGTGTTTAGAGTAAAAGCAGATACAAACTCCACAGACAGAATTCTGGCTGTCTCAGAAGGCAAGAGAGTGAGCGACTTATGTAGTTACTTTTTGAAGATGTAATTATAATACAATTATATAGAATGACCCCTGCTTTCATTCGACTTAACACATCTTGGGTTGATTTTTTTTTTAATGTTACTTTTTAGTTTTCACAACTTATAATTTTTGCATCTTACTCAGTAAGGAGCTACGTCACGGTTTATTTCACTATTCTCTGTGGCATAAAGGTTGTTTATAAATTTTTCTTCAGCGTAAATAATTCTGGGATGAAGTTCTTGATGTATATAACCTTTTCCATGTTTTGGATTGTTTTCTTAAGATATATTATAAAATATGGTGTTATCTAAGTCAAAGGGTTTCATTATTTGTCTCTTCACACTTTTGCCAATATACTTTCCAGAAGCTGTACTACTTTATACCGTCTTCTCAGCATAGGGGAAGAGTAGTAGTTTTACACCATCCCTACCAACATTCGGTATTATTATGAAGATCTTTCTCCTCCCCGAAATGCATTTTAAATTTCACTTTTTGACCATTAGCAGGGCTGAACATTTTTTTATATGTATACTGTACTTCCTTTTATATGCCTGTGTTCTTGTTCACTTTGTGATTCTGTTTTGCATTTAGATGTTTATTTGATGTTAGAAATGTGACCAGTAACAATAATCTCTAAGAGTATTATTAAACGGCCTCTGAAACTAACACAAACTAAGAAAGACCTTCCAATATCTTATTTTTGATGTGCTTTTTGGTTCTATGTAGGTGACATTCAGGACACCCTAATAGGGATACTTTAAACCTTTTAGTCATTTTTGCCTTATTTTCCTGGTTTTTGTTTTTCTAATCTTTAAGCTTGAAATTGTGGTTTATTTTCTAATTTTTAAAAAAGGAGAGATGAAGAGTGAAAGGAGTTTTGACTGAGTTCGTAAAATCACAGAGGATGTATGCCGAGTAAGATGAGCATGAACTTAATCACTCACAGTGGTACCAAGATGAGCAAGTTAAACTTGGGTTGAAAAGGGGCAGCCAACTGATGACACATTTTATCCTCTGTAGATAACCGAGTCTGCACATGGCAAGAGTCATAAGTGGGTTAGAACGAGGAGGGCAGGTGCTTAAGACATTTGAGGGATGCCTCTTACAGCCTTGAGGCCAGAGCGGAGGAGGCCAGCTCTCACGCCCCACACCTAGAAACCCCCGAGTGTGTCAGACCCCTGCATCAGACTCAGTAGGGATTTTTGTGTCCTTTCGGGACATTTGGAGTTATAATTGGTTGAACTCTTAGTCACCACGGGGCCTGTTCTTTGTCTTGTTTTGTTAAATCATCATAGAAAGAAAAAGATGACAAGTGGAAAAGAGGGAGCGAACCAGCTTCAGAGAAAAAAATGGAACCTGTTGTTTTTGAGAAAGTTAAAATGGTAAGTGGGGAAGTATTTGCACTGTGTGGATGGCCCCGGGTATCTTTACATGTGTGGAGGGAAGGGGAGGGGTAGGGTGGGAGGTGGTTGATAGCACCCTGCACCGTTGCACCTGGGACTAAAGGGGTCCACATTTAGATGAGATCACCTGCTGCCGTCTCTGCTGCTTTCCCATTGCCTTGTTGCTGTCTTCTCTGCTCTGTAACACTTCCTTTTGGGGCCAGATGGGAGCTTAGGGGCTGCATCTGTCCCATCTGAGGGAGAGGCACGTTTCATGCCAGAATGCCAAGGCTGTGCGACGCCTTCTGAGCAGATGCTGCATTCGTCCTTCTCTCCTTAGACCGTCTGTGCTTCATTTTCCTGTTGCAGTGAAGAACAGTCTAGAAGCCAGGCCATACGAATCCATTTCCAGCAGTCCCTGCTTATACTCTTGCTCTGTCATACTGAAGTAGACACCTTTGTTTATCCACAGGACGTATGGTGGCTGTGCTAGTAGAGACTCTGATATAGGGGTTTGGAATCTTGGGAAGGAGGGCTTTTTACTATTTGCTTGAGTAAGAGTCCTTTATCATCATTCTGAATCTCACTGTCTGCAGAACACAGTCATTAGTGATACTGGCAGAGTGAATTAGGTAGCCTTTAAACTGAGCTCCCTGTTGATATTAAAGGTTTTCTAATCACTGGAAGATGTGTTGGCTCTTGGCTGTTGAACCATCAGACACCTACCTTTATTCTTAGCTTTTCCTGGGACCAAAAACTGCTGCTTCTGTTGGATACCCTGATCTGTGGTTGTCTTGGTTTCAGAAAGATCTGTTTCTTTAAAAAGGGGGGCGGGGTAGTGTATAGCTCAGTAGTAGAGCGCATGCTTAGCATGCATGAGGACCCAGGTTCAATCCCCAGTACTTCCATTAAAATAAATAAATAAACCTAATTAGCCCCCATATATATATACACATATAAAAGAAAGATCTCTCTCTTCAGAAAGCCAAACAAACACAATAGCTCTGTTTTTTCACTTTAGGTTTGATTTATACACTGGGTCTCCTGACACGTGACACTTCCTGCGTTGTGTTTCTTTCGTAACCCTCTTTGAATAACAGCAACTGTGCTACAAGCGTACCTGTGGCTTTACGATGGGGAGCAGGGAAAATGTTCAAAAACACCCACTTATTTCTCTCTATAACATTTTTTTCACCTTAGCCACAGAAAAAGGAAGATCCACAGCTACCTCGGAAAAGCTCCCCGAAATCCACAGCCCCTGTCATGGACTTGTTGGGCCTTGGTAAGAGTTGGACTTTCCCACTCTCATAAGTTTATGAATTTTGATGAATCCTCCGTGGCCCTGGGAAGAGAGGTCGAGATGGGGTTCTTCAGTTGGTGTCTTCATCACTGAGATCGCACCCTCATGTTCTTCCTGTTCTATATCCGAGCAGCTGTTCTCAGAAGCGTTGATATTTTTCAGGGGAACAGTACGGTGACAGTCAGGAGTAGTGGTTAAGTATAGTAGTGGTTACGCATGGGCGTGGCAGCCAAGCCCTACTCCGCCACTTACCATCTATGTGACCTTGGGTAGCTTACTTAACCTCTAAACGTTCCTTTCCTAACCTGTGCAGCAAGGATGATGTGTCTCTACATCAGAGGTGGTGTTGGAAGGATTAAATGAGACAATGCCTCTCAAGCTCTGAGTTCCTTGCCCCGTACATGCTCAGTGTTCAGTAAATGTTAGCAGGTTTCACTAAACTAGCGCCTGTCAGCCCTGTGCCCCCCCTTCTCCCCCTAGTGCCCTCTCATTTTCCAGGTGCAGCCTCTTTCTAAGATGGCTCGTTACCTTGTGGTCATTTTCCTCCAAACTTCTGAAACCCTGAACTCGTGGTTCTGCCCCTTCCATAAATAGAGCTTGTTCTTACCTTTCCCAGCACTGATGGCTGTACTCGTTTCAGGCCATTTCTGCTGATTTAGGTTACTGGGTACTTAAGCTTCTAATGTCAGTGCTGTTCATTTCTCTCTGAAAATGAATCCTGCACAGCTTTGCCCCTCAGATAGCCTCGCGGTAGTGCTGATGTAGCCTTCAAGCCTGGGTTTCTGCTGCCCGGTGCCTGGAAGCTGGGCTGCAGGCTTCTCCAGAGTGTTCTGGGCAATGTGGGGTAAGGCCTCTCATGAAATGCCCCATCTAAGCTACATGTTCCAGAGCCTAGACTTCTCCATATGATGGAGCATAAGGGGCTTCTCTGCTTTTTGTCTAGAATGAAAGGAAGGCATGGGCTTAATGAGCAGTGCTACGTTTTAACTTTGCTCTCTCTTTCCAGATGCTCCTGTGTCCTGCTCCATTGCAAACAGTAAGACCAGCAACACCCTAGAGAAGGATTTAGACCTCTTGGCCTCTGTTCCATCTCCCTCTTCTTCGGTTTCCAGAAAGGTGAGTGTTGTGGGCTCCTTGGGATTAAAGAGCATTCTGGAAAGGGTGATTTTGATAACTCAATCATGGAACCACATCATGCTTCCTTGATGGAACTGGACTTTGGTTTTCTTGATTCTTTCCTACACGCTGCATCATCTCTGTTACAGGCTAAGACAACTATTCATTCCATTTGTCTCCTGCCCGAAAAGAGTGGGCCCTTTGAGTGGGCTTCTGCTGAAGGTGTGTCAGGTTGTAAAGGCTGATCCCGTAGGTCAGCTCCTCAGCCTGAGTTATTATTGCCAGAGAGTTTGTAGGTAGGAAAGACATGAAACCTTTGATGGCTGCCATTTGTGGAATACCTACTATGTTCCGGGCACAGTGCTACATGATTTTGTATCTCATTTTGTATGCTTCATTTATGACTTAAAATACTCACAACCCTGCAAAATGGAGCTTTTACAGATGAGGAAACATTAGTTCAGAAAAGTGACTACCCTCTTGTTACCCAACTAGTAAATGACTGCACTGGGATCTTAACTCAGTTCTCCCTGGCTGCATCCTTTGTAGGTCATTTTTATTTGTTTGTGTGTTTGTTTTCCACCAAATGACACTGTTTTGCTAAAGGACAAAGCAGTGTGTACCAGAGCTTAACTATCAGGTGTCTCTAGATATTTGTATGGAAAAAATGTCAGGAAGCTATGAACTCGAGCCCTGAATTCTTATTGTAATGTTAGAAGTGGCAGAGAGATGAGGGAAGTCCTTCCAGAGACTATGCCAATTGTCCCCCTGCCCTCTTTGCTCTGTCTAAGGTTGTAGGTTCCATGCCAACTGCAGGGAGTGCCGGCTCCGTTCCTGAAAACCTGAACCTATTTCCAGAGCCAGGGAGCAAATCTGAAGAAACAGGCAAGAAACAGCTCTCTAAAGATTCCATCCTTTCACTGTATGGATCCCAGACGCCTCAGATGCCTGCCCAAGGTAGAGCTCGTGGGGGTCATGGCCACGTGCCAGAGACAGACATGAGGACTTACATGCAGGAATTTTTTGTTACGATGGGGCAGTTGCTTTGGGGGCCAGACAAGCCTGGACGTGACATTTCTTGTGAAGCCACCAGGTATCAGGAGATGGAAGTGTAACTCAGAGCCATATTTCCATGGGGTCTGGTGTCACACGTCTGTCAAGTCTGACTTGGTCTGGATCTGGACCCTAAAAGGGAAGTGGCTAGGATAGCAGCCCATTGGAAACCATAGCAAGTCTTTTCATTTTTTTTCCAATTATTAGATGGCTTTTTTTTTAAATTGAAGTATAGTCAGTTTACAATGTTGTGTCAATTTCTGGTGCACAGCGTAATAGTTCAGTCATACATATACACATACTCATTTTTATATTCTTTTTTGTTATTAGTTACTACAGGATAGAGTATAGTTCCCTGTGCTCATAGCAAGTCTTTTAGGGACTCTATCTAACCGTTTTGCTGTGTAAAAGAGTATTCTGAGTTGAGCTGTCCTGAGAAATTCTAGCTGGAAAGGAGCAGCCGCTGAGAGTTTGAACTGACCTTACACACGCTCCTCGTTAACAGACATGTATGTTTGTTTTCTTGGCAGCAATGTTCATGGCTCCTGCTCAGATGGCGTATCCCACAGCCTACCCCAGCTTCCCTGGAGTTCCCCCTCCTAGCAGCATCATGGGGAGCATGATGCCCCCCACAGTGGGCATGGTGGCCCAGCCAGGAGCTTCTGGGATGGTTGCCCCCATGGCCATGCCTGCAGGCTACATGGGCGGCATGCAGGCGTCCATGATGGGTGTGCCAAATGGGATGATGACCACCCCGCAGGCCGGCTACATGGCAGGCATGGCAGCTCTGCCCCCGACGATGTACGGGGTCCAGCCGGCTCAGCAGCTGCAGTGGAACCTCACTCAGGTGAGAGCTGCTCCCCTTCACTTGGGACGAGCGTTTTGTGCCTCCTTCAGGGCTGTCTCGCTTAGCGTCTCTCCCTTATCCTTTGAATCCTTAACAGTATAAATGAAATATCGCCAGAGACATCCTGAGGTTTGCTTTTTTTTTTTTTTGATAAAAATTCTATCTAATGTCAGACTTTTTGCTTTTTGAGGAGTTTTGAGTTCCGGTAGAATAAGGGTAACTGCCTAATTCTAAAACTCTCCACACATTCATCAGAACAAAACAAAAACAGCCCATACAGATAAATAAGGAGAGCAAATTAAAGCACCTATAATCTGTGACTCCTGCATCTGACAGACTGAATACTGCAAATATCAGATTACGTGGCAGCAGGCATATCAACACCCAAATCCAGCAGAGCCAGCATCACAGAGAGACTGTGTGAAGTGAGGAGAGGGAGCAGGGGGCTGGAGGTGATAGAACATAGATATAATCACCCCTAGAAAGGAAAGCCCTGCCCTGGTTAGAGACATGCTGAAAAGAGGCCTAGGACTTGGTGGTTTAGATCCCCGGTTAACCTGAAGAATCGGAAACAAGGGACTTGAAATATGTGGCATTAAAGGTGGTAGCTTTGGGAAAGCATTGCTTTTAGGGGAGATGAGGATGACTTAGAAGGAGTAGGTGCCCTTTGGAGACCTGGTGCTGAAGGGGAAGTAGGAAATGAGAATGGAAAAGAATTGCAAGATCAGAAGATCCATCATCCTCCTCCCCACCAAATAGTCATTTCACTATGTTAACAGAAGAGGGCGCTTTTGAACTAAGAAACCTAGGAAGTCTCCCCAGACCCTCTCACCTGTCTGTATTATTGGTGACTCAGAAAAATAAGGCGGTACAAACTGAACAGAAAGTGGCAGGTGACATTCATACAAAACTACTATGAATTGAAAATAGAAAATGAAAATTAAAACATTTCACCCCCAAAACCAGTCACAAAGTAGATGAAAACTTACATAGTCCACCAACCTGAATTAAATGTCCTTTAACAAACACTTGCAGATAAGACAAAACAGCTTGAATCAGAAATTCAAAAGCTTAGAACCAAAATGGACCAAAAAAAATGGAAGTTGTGAAACTGAACTCAGGAAACAAACTGAAAAATGACACAATTGTCTTAGAAATAAAAGCTGAATTACAAGTTAGTCAAAGAACAGTAGATTCAGCTGAGAATATATTTGACATTAAGGAAAGACATGAAACAGCTCAAGAGAATAAAAACTAAATATAGAGAGCAGTAAAAAAGAATCAGAGAGAAGGTAACACACAAGTTAGGCAAAGAAGACCTAACATAAATGTATTTGGAGACTCCCAAAGTAGGAAGACAAAGTAGTGGAACAAAATTAACATATTTAAAACTAACACAGGAACACATCCTAGAATTAAAGACTCGACTATAATATTGAAAGAGCCCACTGGGTATCTGGAAAAGCTGACCCAGAATGGTCAACTCCAACATATCCCAGTGAACCTTTAGACTTCATGGAACAAGAAGAATTCTCAGGGCTCCAACCCTCTCCTTACCTGCCACCTCCCCCAAATCTGTCATTTACAAAGAAAAAAGAACGCCTAGGTTGACGGACTTCCTAACAGCAACATACAAAAAGACAGCAATGGGGGTAGAATTTTCTAGACACTCAAGTACATGTGAGACAAATGTTTTATAATCAGCCAAGCGATCCTTCAGGTATCAAGGCTATTTTAAAAAATCTTAAATATACAAGGGAATCTTAAATCTTAAATATACATCAGGGAATATCACACTTAGAAGCTTTCCTGAGGAATCTACCAGAAGATAAGCTTCATCCATCTGAGAGATGACTGGGGACATTTTGGCAAAATGACTGCTGGTGATTGTTTAATTGAGGATCTAAGACTCAAAGATAATGACAAGAGTGGAAGAATATATGTTGCATTCTGACGACAGAAGCAATACAACTAAAAATGGTGGGAGGAATAAGGTGGAAAAAAAGGGGAAAGTAGAATAAATTGATTATTGCACGGGAAATAGAAGTCAAAGGGTGTAATAAGCTGACAAACCACATAGTAGAAGCGTGAGTGCAGAATACAGAGACCAAAGACAGAGTATTAGTATAACAGTAATCACTAGAACAAAAACAGGATGCTTGATAAATACCAAAGGAATTTTTAAACAGCAATAGAATACATAGGCTGAGGGACAGCCAATATAATAAACACAATTAAAATGTAATACAATAGAATTGCAACCAAACATCATTCATATAAATAGGTATCTCTTCTATTAAAAGAAACAGTTGTTCAGACTGATACACAAAGCAATGCCTAATTTTATGCTAGGTAGAAAAAGTACAGCTGAAACAAAATGATTCAAAGTCTGGAAATAAAGAGACAGGGGAACACCAGACAAGCAGCATGTGTGCGCCCGCACGCACACACACATGTGCTGTGTCTATCGGGGTTGGGTATCAATGGTGTACTTGCTTTAGGAAAAGTATTCGCATGTTTTCCTTTTGCTGTGGTTTGGGATGATTTATGTAGTCTTGGTCTTTGGAGATGATTTTTTAAAAGTTCCTATTTCAAGGGTTATTTCTCCCTTGTCATCTCTTATTTCGTATCTTTGTGCTCTCCTTCTCCCTTCTCATTTATTATTTTTTTCAATCAGGCTAACTAGTGATCTATTTTGTTAATTTTTTCAAAAAAAAAGGTTTTGTTTTAGTTTTTAGTTCTACATTTTTCTGTTCTCTACCTCAGTTTCTGGTTTATTTTTACTATTTCCTTCCATGTGCTTTCTTTTGATTTACTTTGCTCTTGTTTTTCTAGCTTTCATAGTTGGAGTTTTAACTTACTTATTTTCATTCCTTCATGTTCATTCATATGCGTAGTGGGGTGCTGCAAAACTGATGGGAATGTGTCAAAAGGACACGTGAGCCAACTTCTGGAGGCTCCCACTGTCTAAATATGGGGCAATTTGAACATCAAAAAGAATGACACTAATGGGTTATATATAACACATTGAAGGAAAAAAAATCCATAAGTCTGTAGTAATTTTTTTTTAAGCGAGTGTGGGGTAGAGGAAGGGAAAGCCTTCTTTGCAAAAGAATGACAACTTATGTCATAGAAAGGACAAGGTATTCACACATTCTCAAAGAAATACCTTTCAGATTACTCATTAATTACAGTGAAAACATATATGGTGGATACTGCCTTAGACAATTGATCAAACTTTAAATTATCAACGATGGGACACATTAATTTCATGTGCTTCCTGGTGTCCTGTACAATATCTCTTGCATGGAATTCTTGCCAAAAATATTTAACTTGGATCCAATCGTGAGAAAACATGAGATAAGTCTAAATTGAAGGCTTTTCTGCAAAATAACTGGCCTGGACTCTTAAAACAGTGTCTGGAAAAAAAATGAAAAAATGGTAGGGAAACTGTTCTAGATTAAAGGAAGCTAAAGAGATGCAAAAATGAAATGTAATATATATTAGAATATAGTATTAACACTACATATCTGCAATTTTCAGTGCTTATCAAAAAATTTTAAAAACATATATATACATATATCAGAGAGAAAATTAGGAAAATGTTAACAATAGGTGAATTTAAGGAAAGAGATGGGTTTCATTGTACTATTCTTTCAACTTTTCTGTAAATTTGAAATATTCTTTGAAAGTTGGGAGAAGAAAAATAGCCCTTCTCCTACAGGAAAATAAGTTATATAGAAAATGTACCAAGCTTGGGAAATTTAAGGCATTTTTCTCAGATAAATAGGTTCTTCTGTTCATTGCCAGAGGCCAGTCTTTCAGTTGAATTCATAAAGAGGCCCCCACCCGACCCAGGCTTATTCCCCAAACTCTGTTCTCCAAGCAGCTTCCCTTCTCATGCACTGAAGACCTGTTGGACCTGTTGGTCTTTTTTTTTTTTTTTCTTTGTTCATTCTGAACAGCCCAGTTTCTTTTCTCTCTGTTTGAGCGTGCACAGCACTTTCCCTGACACTGTCAGTAGTGACTCTCTGCTGGAGATAAGACAGGAGCGCTGGCCTGGGGGCTCCTCTTTGTTCCCTCCAGTTGGCTCCGGCCCATGTACAATAGCCCCCTTCTTTTCAGGATGAGAGACCGGAAAGGAAAAAGAGAATAACTCCTCATGCCGCTTTTATCTTGACTAGCTCCAGGATTCCTGCTTCCCCTCCCTGAGCATCCGTCCCTGACAACATCTCCCTTCTGAAAAAGTCCTTCATTTACGTGGTCTGCTGTCCTCGAAATGATCTGTGAGGGTTCAGGGCAGTTTTGTATCACAACAGAGTTCCCCTTTGTCTCCCTCTCCCCTCCCCGCAGACCCAGACGGAAGGACTCCTTCCCTGCCCTTTGCTCTGATTGGCTGCATGCCCACTGCCTGGTCTGAAAGTCTCCTCTCTCCCTTCCAGATGACCCAGCAGATGGCTGGGATGAACTTCTGTGGAGCCAATGGCGTGCTGAGCTATGGACAGTCGATGAATGGTGGAAGCGGACAGGCAGCAAGTCAGACTCTCAGCCCTCAGATGTGGAAATAAAAACAAAACACCTGTATGACTCCCACTCCCCTCGGCCCCCTCCCTCCCCGGTTTTCCTCTTTCCCCAACTCCTCCCACCCCACCCCCTGCCCTACCCTTCTCTGTTCGGTTTAGAAATTGCTCAGTCCATCATTTGGGGGTTGGCATTCTGCCCAGCCCAGGCATGTCCCAGACACGCAGCCCTCTCTGTTGCTTTATGTTGTTGTTCATGTCCCCTCGCCGCCCTGACTTCCCCCCAGCCTCAGCCCTGGTCCTCTCCTGGCATCAGCACCTTAGGAATTGTTGACAGAAGGCACTTAAGACTGCAGGATAAACGTGCACACCTTTGAGCACCTTTCCCACAGGGTTAAACCTCCTTTCAGACTCAGAAAGTTCTGTAGGGGTTGTGTCTTAGGCACAGAAGGGAGGGTTTAGAGGTCCTTCTATATGTGTTGATAAGCTATTTCTCTGTGTTTAAATTTTGGGATGAAAAGGAAGGCATCGTGCTCCCTTGATTTATAGGAATGAAGAAAGTACTGAAATAAAATTAAATACTCCTTAGGTCTTAGATCACATTGGCCCTAGCCCTGGGGTGAGGCAAACCTCTTCCTATGAGAATGAGCAAAAATCTGACTCTACTGTGTCCTCATTGCTTTCTGGATCTGAGACTTCAGAACTTGCTGCTTCAGTCAGCCTTTATTAGCACCAAAGACTCTACGAAGGGCCCCCACAAAAACACCCCTTTCCCCATCTCAATCCTGCCTTCAGTAGGATCTGGCTTTGCAGCTGGAAGACCAGCCCCTCCAGTGGGAATGCAGAGCTTAACATGTGTACTAGCGTGTGTGTGTGTGTGTGTGTGTGTGTGTGTGTGTTCGTTCCCCGCCTCCCATTCTCTCCCCATCTGCTCTGGGTATTTTTGTTTTTGTTTTTGTTTTAGCTTTAGGTTTACAACAGAGAGGAGTTAATTTATCAACAGCCTAAAACTGTTGCCAGTTTTTTGTATAGTCTAAAAAAATTACAGTCTCATGGGTAGCTCCCTTCCTCCTTTCCCCTCTCCATCCCACCAGTCACTCTTTCATGCCTGTGTGTCCAGGCTACCCTGTGTCCCCACCTGTTCCAGGTGTGTGAGGCAGAGTGTCTGGGCAGCTTTCCTCTCAGCCACTGTTCACCCCACTCGAAAATTAAAACAAGAAAACTTTGCTTAAAAGATTTCATCTGTGGGAACCACAATTCCTGGTTGCCTTTCTCCTGTGTATGTGTAAATTCCTTAATAAATATCGCAGGGAAGGACGGCTCTCACTGTGTGTCACTCTTGGAGGTGGGTGAGTTCTACCCAGGTTCTCTGCTTTCCAGGGGAAGTTCCCCCACTTTCTGTATTTTAAGAAACTTTGTACAGGGGCCCAGGGCCAGGCCCAGACTCAGGCAGTCAGGAAGGGGGCCTTTGTCCTGTGGTGTCTGAGTTGTGAGGTATCTGTGCCTGCTAGAGTCCTGGAACACCAGAACTAGGAGCACCCCTTTCCTCTCCCAGCTAGAGAAGCTGAGAGCCCCCCTCCCCACCTTCCTTCCTCTGAGTACCCCTTGAGAATCCTTCCAGGTGTAAGTGAGAGGATAGCACAGTGGCTAAGAAAGTCAGCTCTGGATCAGGCTGCCAGTGTTCATATCCCTTCTTACTCTGTGACCTGGGCAAACTATGTCTCTGTAAGATGGGATTCCTGGTAATACTTAAGGTAGGGTGAAGCAATTCCTGTGGGGCACAGTATTGGGCACTTTGCACTCGAATGTTAGCAAGTATTGTGTGCCAGACCTATGTTAGGCATTAATTCACTCAAATGTTTAATAAGTGCTTACAATGTCTTAGGCTCTGGAGTAAAGCAGTGAGTCAAAACTCCCTGATCTCGTGGAACAGTGTGGTAGGAGAGATGGACAATAAATAAGTAAATAAATTATTTAATTTCAGATAGTAATAATACAAGGTAAGACAAATTTAGGGGAGAGGGTGGGACCTCTTGGTTGGAGGGGGACCGTTTGGATGGAGTAGTCAGAAGCAGATTACAGTTGAGCTGAGACCTGAATAAGGAGCCAGTTGTGTGGAGATCTGGAAAAAGCAGAGCAGAGGTAGGTGTCTGCGTGCGGAATTGTTTGGTGGAGGTGTTGGTTTGGGAGTCATGAGGATGTGGATGGTGTGTAAAGCTGTGAGACTGGATGAAGTCACCTAAGGAGAAAGAATAAAGAGAAGAGGACTGAGCCTTGGGGCCCAGCAGCTTTTAGAATTCAGGAAGAAGAGATAAGAAAAAATGAATCTGACATAGTCCCTGTTCTTAAGAAGCTCACAGAATCATGGAGCAGCAGACTTAGAATCTCTTACCCATGTTTTATGGGAGCTGAAGGGCACCGCGCTGTTCGGGAGGCCTTCCTAAGGACAGAGGCACCTGGGCTGAGTCCTGGAGGCAAGGTAGGAGTTAACCAGTGGGCAGTGTGGGGGAAGGGAGAAGAGTATTTCAGACAGATAGTACCATGTGAACAGAGACCTGCAAAAGCACAGGACATTCCAGGAAGCACAAACAGTTCTGTTTCTAAGGTATGAGTGAGTCAGGGTGTGGTGAGAGCTGAGACAGGTGGGGTCGGGCCAGATCACGGGGGCTTCCTACAGCCTAGGAAGGAGTCTAGCCTGAGGTGTTGTAAACAGTGGAGTGACTTGGTCAGATGTGAGTTTCAGGCAGCTCACATGTTTGAGGGAACAAGACCAGATCGAGGGGACAAGAGAAGGGTGAGAGTGGAAGCAGGGCTAGGGTCGTAGAGGGAATGGAGCTGCTTGGAGCAGCATTTCATGAACTGTTTATGAGGCATGTGAGATGCTAACAGGTGTGGCATCAAAATGCTAAAATAAGTTTGGGAAAGAGCATGTTATGTCACCTCTTGCACATCTAGAATACAATATCCAAATAGTAATGGCTGAAAAGTCATGTGGTAAAGACCTTTTTTAAAAATTAATAGACTTGATTTATTAGAGCAGTTTTAGGTTCACAACAAAATTGAGTAGAAAGTACAGAGAGTTCCTGTATACCCCCTGTCCCCTACCCAACCTCCTCCACTTTTGACATCCTGCACCAGAGTGGTACATTTGTTACAATCAATGAACTTGCACTGATACATCATTATCATCCGAAATCCATAATTTACATTAGAATTCATCTTGGTGTTGTATATTCTACGGGTTTTGATATGTGTATAATGACATACATTCATCATTATAGTATCATACAGAATAGTTTCATTGTCTTGAAAATCCTGTGTTCTGCCTGTCCATCCCTCCCTCCCCCATAACTTCTGGAAACCACTGAAATATTTTTTTCCACTGGCTCCATAATTTTGCCTTTCCCAGAATGTTGTATAGTTGGACTCAGACAGTATATAGCTTTTTCAGATTGGCTTTCTTTCACTTAGTAATATGCATTTAAGTTTCCTCCATGTCTTTTCATGGCTTGATAGCTCATGTCTTTTTAGTGCTGAATAACATTTCAGTATCTGAATGTACCACAGTTTATTTTATCTGTTCACTTACTGAAGGACATCTTGGTTGCTTCCAACTTTTGGCAATTATAAATAAAGTTGCTATAAACATCTGTGTGCAGGTTTTTGTGTAAGCGTAAGTTTCCAGTTCATTTGGGTAAATATCAGGCGGCATGATTACTGGATCATATGATAAGAGTCTATTTAGTTTTGTAAGAAATTGCCAGCTGTCTTCCAAAGTGGCTAAACCACTCTGCATTCCTGCCAGCAATGAATGAGAGTTCCTGTTGATCCATATCCTAGCTACCATTTGATGTTGTCAGTGTTTCTGGACTTAGGCCATTTTAGTAGGTGTGTAGTGGTACCTCGTTTTAATTTGCAATTACCTAACACATAATGTTGAATATCTTTTCATACGTTTGTTTGCCATCTGTATACCTTCTTTGGTGAGGTGTCTGTTTAGGTCTTTTGCCCATTCTTAAAATCAGGTTGTTTGTTTATTCTTATTGTTGAGTTTTAAGAGTTCTTTGTGTATTTTGGATAACAGTCCTTTATCATATGTGTCTTCTGCAAACATTTTCTCCTTGTCTTGCAGCTTGTCTTATTCACTTTTTTTTTTCATGGTTTTCTAGCATTTACCAATACTCATTTTTCCATGGAATCTGTTTTTCTAAAATATCTAGTAACCATAGAATACCAGTTAGGGAAAACAATCAGAAAAAATAGGAGGTAGGATTGGGAGGTCTACATGATGGATGAGATGTGGGATGGAGGGAGAGGGAGGAGTCAAAGAAATATCCCTCATTTTAAGCTTGTGTGAGAGAGAATTTATAGGAGGAAGAGAAATTGGCTTTTCCCTTTTGGAGGGGAGATATGGCTAATTAGGAGTCTGGTTTTAAGCATGATGAATTTGCAATGTCTGATATATCCAGTTCAAGGTGACCAACCAGAAATGGATTTAAGAGTCTGAGGTTAGAGAAAGAGGCCAGGGTAGAGAAATGAATTTGGGAGTCAGCCCCATAGAGGTGGTAGTTAATGCATGGTGTGGATCACATAAGGTAGATTTTCAAAATAAGAGCAGTGGTCTGGAGACAGAACCTTGGGGAAAATACTTATTTTTAATAGGGGATAGTAGGGGGTCCAAGAAGGAGAGAAGGTGGGAGGTGGTGAGGAGGAATAGTCAGAGATGGAAAGCAAAAGAAAACAAACAAAAAACTCCAGGAAAGTGCAGTGTCAAGGAACTCTAGGAATTAGAACATCAAGAAGGAGGGATGGTCACAAATGCCAAATCGGCAGGAAAATCCAGTGACAGATAAATTTATAAAAAGACTTTTGAATTCAACATTTGGAAACATCTGCAAAAGCAGTTTTAGTGGAATGATGGGGCCAGAAGCCAGATTATGCTGGGTTGAGGAGAGAATTGAAGAAGTTGAAAAAGTAGAGAAACAGGCTCTATTAACTTAAATATACATGGTAAGATTTTAAGACTATTCTGCTCTTAAGAATATCGATTGTATAAATTACAAACCAATGAAGAAGAGAACCTTGGAATAAGAAACTGCAAGTGAGTAAAAATATCAATCATCTCCCCCAAGAAAAAAATCAAGGTAGGAACAAAAAACAAGCATAGAAAAGTGGGGCAAAATAGATTTTAAAAGTAATGTTTGAAACAAGTCAAAAACATAAAAATACAATAAATAGAAATGGAACAAATACAGTTAAAATATTGAGATTGCCAGGTTGGATTTTTAAAATACATTCCTACGTGCGTCTTCAGACTTTTCTTCTAATCACTTAACTTCAAATGCAGTATATCCTGTGGAAGTTCCTTTAGTGAAGGTCTCTTTGAATCTTGCCTGAAGCATAAAGATAGGAAAATGTTTAAAGTAAAAGAACAGAAAAAGAAATACCAGTCCACTACTAATTAAAAGTAAGCAGAGATCACTATATTCACAAAATAGTCTTTGAAATAGAAAGCATTGTTAGAAACAGAAAGGATTTCTGTGTAATAATAAAAGGTTCAATTCACAAGGAATAGATAACAATTCTAAACCAGTACGCATTTTTTAAAGTCTCAAAATAAATAAAAATTGATAGAATTTGAGAGAAAAAGACAATTCACCATCAGTGCGTTAAAAAAAAATCTCCACCAGGTTTCTTTTGTGGAAACTAACCACCTGATTCTAAAATTTATATGAAAATGCAAAGGATCTAGAATAACCATGGAAAAAGAAAGAACAAATTTGGAAGGATTAACTTACCAGATTTTAACATTTGTTATGAACTAGAGTAATTAAGACAGTGTGGAATTGATGCAAGATAGACATATAGACCAATGGAATAGAATGCGGAACCCAGAAACAGCCCCGCACATTGATGAAAATGCAGAGCCTAGGATTAAAGGGAGTTTTTAAAATAAAAGAGTGCTGGGACATAGGCTATACATATACAAAAAAAAGTGAAATTGACCCCTTCCCTCACACTATAACAGAAGTGAATTCTAGACAGATTGTAAATCTAAATGTGAAGTGCAAAATTATAAATCTTCTAAAAGATATGAAGGAATCCCTTACTGACTGTGGTGAAGGGAAAGCTGAGTTTGAAAGCACTGATCATAAAAAGAAAGACTGATAATGTTGATTACATTAAAATTAAGAACTATTTATCAAAAGATTCCATTAAGAGAGTGGAAAGGCTTTCCACGGAGTAAGGGAAGATACTTGGAACACATGATAAATGGCTTGTATCCAGAATATATGAAGAGCTGCAAAATAAGAAAAAGACAGGCAGCCCAATAGAAATGTAGGCTTGACTAGGCACTTCAAGAGGATACCCAAATGACTAATGAACACATGAAGAGATATCCAGTCTCATTAGCAATTGGGGAAATACAAATAGAAACCACAGTGAGACGCCACTAAACGCCTACCAGAATGACTAAAATGAAAAAAGATAATCCAAGTGTTGGCAAGAATGTGGAGCCATGGGGACTCTCATACACAGCTGGTGGGAGTGTAAGTTGACAGGAAGTACTTCAGAGAATGGTTTAGTATTATCTATTAAGGTATACCCATAACTCAGTAATTATACTCCTAGGTGTACACCAAATAGAAATGCATATACATGAGCATTAAGAGACAAGCACAAGAATGTTTGCAGAAGGAAGCATTCATGAAATCACCAAACCGGAGACAATCCAAATGTCCATCGGCAGAAAAATGGATAAATAAATTGTGGCATATTCATACAATAGAATACTAAACAGCAATGGAAATTATCAAGTTACAGTTATATACAACCACTTAGAGGAATCTCACAAACTTAATGTTGAAAATACTTTTCACTATATCATCTGGAAGTATGTCACAGACATAGTGATGCTTCACTCCTAAATATTTGCATGTGCACCTTCTAAGAGTGATACATTCTCCTATATAACCACAATACCATTTTCATGCTAATGAAAATTAACAATAATTTAATATTACCTGAAATTCAGTCCATTTAAAATTTTTGCCAGTTACCCAAAGAATATCTTTCATTTCTTTTTTTTTAAACAAGATCCAATCTAGGTTTATGCATTGCATTTGATTATTATGTCTATTTGATTTCTTTTAGTTTGGAACAATGCCTCTGACTTTCTTCTTCAGGACATTTACTTTTTAAAGGGCTCAACTCAACTGGTAGAAAGTTTTACATTTTTCATCTACCTGGAAACTGGAAAGTAGATCTAGATTCAGATTAAATCTTTTGGCAAGACTATCTCATAATTTGGGGTATATCATATCACACCAGGGAGCAAATAATACCCAGAGGAAGAGGCTTATACAGTCATTGGAAAAAATATGAGGAATTCATATGAAAATATTGAGTGTTCAATCAAGAAGAGATTTAAGGTCAGGCAGTATTTATTGAAATGGGTGCATCTACCATAGATTTTAGATTTAATGTCCTGGATCCAGCATCTGGGGGTGTTTTTAAGAAACAAAGCTGAAGATTATATTGGCTAATCCTAAAAGCTGAGATGATAGAAATTCCTTTGTATAATGTGGAGAAAAGATTCCAAGACTCAAGGAATTCTGGAATGAATTACCAAATATGTCATCCCACATGCTTGTCTTAAAATGTGACATTGGCATTCTTCCATTGAAAGACGGGGTCTGTTTTCTCTCCCTTTGAATGTGAGTAGACCTTCATAACTGCCTTAACCAATAGAATGCAGCAGATATGATGTAGCGTTACTTCTCAGGCTAGGTTATAAAAGAGCAACATGGCTTCTTTGTGGCTCTCACTCTCTTTCTTGCCCTTCATACCAAGCCAACACATTTGAGAAAGCCCAGGCCACATGGAGAGATCGCATTTGGGTTTCTGGCCAACAGCCCTGGCCAGGCCCACACAGCAATGAATAACCTTCAGATGACCCCAGCTCTTTGCCTTCAAGTCTTCAGTTAGGCTCCCAACATCATGCGGCAAGGACAAGCTGTCTGCACTGTGCCCTGTCTGAATTTCTGACTTGGAAACTATGTGAGAGATTATAAATGATTGTTGAAGTTTTAAGCAGGAAGTAGTAGGCAATCTATAATATAATCTAAAATCTACAAGGAGTCCTGCCACATTGATGAATTATTTGAGGCATGTTGGGCTGACTTTTTTAAAGGAAGGAATGAGTTGCTGAACTTTCTACCTTCCGTATTAAAAAAGAAGTACAGTACTCGATGAGTCCCTTTGGAATTGTGAGGCACATATATGGTAGTTGGGTGTGTTGGCCCAACCAGTTTTGGAGATGACCTGAAAAGCTGCCTAATTCAAGTGGAGCCCACAAGTTTCTTCTTGTTCAGGCTACAGGCACTTCTTCCCTCAGGCCTTACGATTCAGTAGATCAGTAGCAGATCAGGATACTGTATGGACACTCTTACGAGCCCCAGTTAAAGAACCACCAAGGAGGCAATTATGGTTTTCAAAGCCATGTACTCTTTGGGAAGTAAATATTTCCCCACCTGGCTTTGGTGTGGATTGGATCCCAGATTACGAGATTCTAGGTGCCATGGGACCAGAGCTGCCTGCCCATCATGAACTGTGTAATAGTCTGTCTGGACCATATCCTTGGAGAACCCTCAATGTCAGTATCTGTAGATCTTTTCTCTTAGCCTGACTGGAGTCGCTGGAGAAGTTTTTCAAATTCGCTTCCCAGATAGTATTTACCTGGGTGGAAGCATTCTGGGAAAAGGTTAAGAGTCTCAAGTTCAGTGTGTAAATTTTCAGATATCCTTGCCCCATTCCTTCCTCCAATTCCAGCATATTACCCTGCCCTTAACTGTGCTTGGTGTTCTTCATTCAGAGACTCCCCTGATTTCTCTTCTGAGGCTGCTCCTTCAGTCTCCTGCAGACAGGTAAGAAGACAGTCACCTGACTGTGCAGTAGCGTAGGGACGCTGGGGGCATAACAGCTTCTAACAGATTTGCAACCAACATTCTATCTTGAGCATTGCTTTCACTCCACATTGTCAGAGGCAACCAATTTCTTTGCTTTGGGGGGTTGTGTCATGTAAATCAGGTTGCTTCTTGGCTTTCCTCACTGCTCACTTAGGATTCATCCTTTTCAGAACTCTTAAGGCTGTCAACACTCAGCCACCCATTGTCCAGTTGCCAAAATTTTGTTATTTTTCTCCTCTCCATTCAATGTGTCCCTCTGGGTTTATGCCTTTGGTTTTACATCCCTTTTTCCGCAGTTATGATGGGATTTTGTGAGGGAGTGGGGCTAAATACATGTGTTCCATCTGCTCGCTTCAACTAGAACTTACAAATCACAAGACAAGGACTAGGAAGGCAGAAAGGTCAGGGGATGAGACCCTTCTTTTGGGGAAGAGTGTAATTTTCCCAGGGAAGGAAGTTATAGGGTAAGAGCCTTAAGTGAAAATGTCACCTGTGGGATGAGGGTTGTGACTACCGTCCATGTGATGTCCCAAGTGTCAAGTAATTTCTGTTTAAGAGAGTTCAAGTTAATTACAATTATGATTCTGAATTTCCCTGACTCTCTCATGAAAGTTATCATAAAACTGTACAGTCTGGTTTATGAATTTTGTGGGGGCTTAAGGAAAGTAAGATGAAGGCAGCTTTATTCTGTCCCATTGTTTCCCAGGATGGAGAAGGGGCATTAGCTTTGAGTGCCCATCCCCAGGGAAACCAGTAGACCCTGGAGAATTGTTCCAGAGACGATAAGAGAAAATAACCTGTTTACTCTCATGTGTTAGTGAAGGCTGTTCTTTTGAAGAGAAAGAAGGTGCCAGCAAAATTCTGGATTATTTAAGTGGAGTGGCAAGATGATTTACAAACGGGATGTATTCACTGGAGGCAGACACTCAGAGCCAGGGGTGACTGTGACTCTTGAGAGACAATTTTAATTGTTACAATTTATCTTTTTAACTGTTTAATTGAATTAATTTATTCCCACATATAGGAAAGTACACAAATTACAGCTTGGTGAATTGTCCAGGTGTTTTTTTTTAATGTGTACTAGAAGAAATAAAATTGGTACATTAAATATGGACTTTCAAGGAGATTATTGCTTGGGATGAGGGTAACATAGGTTGGTAAGGCACTCACCTTACAAGGACTGCATGAGTCACGGGATCATTGTTCACACAATGATTTGGGTTCTCTCAGAAACACATCCCAAGACAGGGATTGGAATGCAAGGAGTTTATATGGGAAACACAGGAAATACCAATAAGGAGTAGGGGAAGTGAGACAGGGAAAGGAAAGTAGCCAGTCAAGGGTACACTATTAAGCTAGTTACCTCTGTCGGAGACTGGAGATTAATCTCACTGGATCTCTGGGAAACTACATAATACAAGCCTAGTAGTGGGCAGACTGGGCATTGTCCAACCAACTGGCGGGAGTCAATGGTTGAGGGCTGGTGGTGGGGGCAGTGGAAGGATATTACGTGTTAATTCGTTGCCCAGCCACAGAGATAAAGATGCTGGCAGCAGGCATGGCTGGGGCACACTGGAAGGTCTGAAGGATATGCACAGGACACAGACAGCATCAGCTACTGTAATTAAACTTACCACCATAAGTGCTTGGAAGCATGGGTATTATAGACAGTATAGAAGGATTCCTTCTGCATTCTTTTCAGCATTCTTCTGCTGGAAGTTGACAATCATCTGTGATGGAAAATATGTAGAAGGTTCTATAATTGAAAATTGAAATTGGGCCTCACTATCATTACTGATAATGTTAATTTCCTTTTCACTCTATCACGAAACAGTGGTGAAAATGGTATTTGTAAGGGAAATGGAGATATAGCTCAGTGGCAGAGCATGTGCTTAGCATGTATGAAGTCCTGGGTTCAATCCCCAGTACCTCCTTTTTTAAAGATGGTATTTCTAAAGGATAAGGCTGGACATTGAGATAGAAATGTGAACAAAAGGGGTGATCTGAATAAAATGTACTGACTCTGCACAGGGAGAACCTGGGCATGGCAGGTTTAAGATAAACACCGAATAAAGCTGATAAGATTATCAGTACTATAAGACTGGGTCCCTGAATTCTCCCTTTTTCTTGGGGTCCATGAAGAGATGGGCAATGATTTCTAACAGGTTCTGTTTCATTCAGAAGCTCATTGGTTTTGAATGAAACCATTGAAGAGCAGTGTCTCTTCAAGATGCTGAAATGACTTCATCTTTCTGGATTACGTACGCTTTGTAAGCGCATGTGCCTAACTGGCACTGGCTCCAGACAGATTTATCACTTGAACGATCTAAACACAGTCCTGCAAGGCAAGGTTTAAACCAGTTTTCCGCTCAAAAGATCAAGTACATTAAATTACAGTGTTGTGTAGCTAGAGTGGTGGAGTGTACCTCTTTTAAAACGATGAGTTGGGTTCCTCTTGTTCAAATGATGTGTTGATTAACTTATCTGAACTACTCTCTGAAATTATATTGAAGATTATCAAAAGACACTTGAAAGACTTGCTAAAATGTCTTCATAGGGGTTCTCTGAATCTGATTGCAGCAATGAATAGATAAGAAACCCTCTCTCCAGTATCTTTGATCTTTAATCAAATAACACATTTTGAAGATCAAATTCTAGATATTGTATTAGATGTCCTATTGATAAATAACGGTTAATTAAACAAAAATTTCTCAATTTTGGATAGTTTCTAACTGCACTGGAGATGGAGTTACCTTGCCCTTATGCACCAAGAATGCATGTGAATTAGGATTTCCAGTGCTGGATCATACCAAACCTGAAAACGGGGAACCTATTAATATAAAAGCCCACCTTTTTTATTTTTAGTAAGTGACATTAATCCAAATATCTCTCCCCACTTTTAAACTGATAAACAGTTCCATTCTTCACACTGAGAAACTTATTTTGTAGATATGTACTTTTGTAAATTGGCTGGATTTATTATTGTTTCTTTTCATTGTTTTGTTTAGAATTTTAATTTCTTGGATTTAATATTTTTATTATACTTTGTGACATATAATGCTTTCCAATTTACAGTAGAAAAATGTGTTCTGTTTTTCAATACATTTATTACAATGGAAACGGGAGTTGAGGGTTTCAATACGATGCAACCAACATCATTTGGCATAAATACCCAGTTCAAGCTCAGTGTCATAATAGCCTGCTTTTGGATCATGTTATATTCCTTTTGTTTGATTCATGCATGTTAGGAGTATGGTATGTATTTTTCTCTCTATTCAGATTATCCTCACCAATTTAAGTATGTATATAGTATGTTAATATATTTACATACATATATACACAAACGGACATGTTTGGGGGATAATTATTAGTCTGAACCATATGAAATTGCCTTTGTATATCAAAGCTGATTAAATATCAAGTTCACTTGACTTAATTTAAGACTTTCTCACTTAAAAATATCTCACGGAAATCCCACCAAGTGATGGTATAGCTCTGATTCTTTTTTAAGACCTTTTTTAGAATCTTGGGCGTGGGCCCATCATCAATTATTCAGCAGTTTCCTATTTTCTTCGGTAAAGGCAGTTCTGCAGTAACCATCCCCGTATAGCTGTCCTCTGTAACAATGCCATTTTCCCCGCCAAGGGATCGATTCGCAGAGTAGGGATGTTTTGTCAAAAGAGCATATATGTTTTATTTTAAGACATGTTACCAGGTTGCTTTCCAGAAAGGGGGGTACCCGCTTTGACCACCAACATATGGGAATATTCTCTCCCTGGATTCCCGCTTGTAATAGCTGTTATAGTTCTTATTTTTGCACAGTTTGGGTGTAAAGTGATGTCTCATTATTACCTTTAATTTGCATGTTTGGCTATCTTTTCACATGCATGTTGACTATTTGGATTTCTCTTCTGCGAATTGTCTAACCATATCCTTTGCCCATTTTCCTGTTGGACTATTTCTTTTTCTCCCCTCACCTCTACCTCTTTTACATGAGTGAAGCTGATTTGAAATCAGTAGTTGAGATATAATTCATAGACTGTGAGTGCCCAAGCATTGGTTAGGTTATGCGCATTGTTGATACTGGATCTGCTGAGTTTAATTACTATGTTAAATGTCTTAAAAGTTACATAGTGGTTTGACATTACAATGAAAAAGTTATGATGTACGTAGAAAGGCACAGAAACAGAGTAGCACGAGATGTGATAAAAATCTAAGCCTAAAAATAACCTGAAAATGCTCCTCCACTAAGTATTAAATAAAATTTTATCCTATAAGAAGTAGTGCTTTAATTTAATCGCAGCATTTTCCTTTATTAGTAGTACATAAATAATGGTGTGTTTTAAAATAAATGATGTTTTAGAGTCCGTCAAATACATATTTTGTCTGTCATCTGCATTACAAATATCTTTTTCAGATGTGTCTTCTTTCTGTTGACTTTGTTTAAGGGATCTTTTGCCGGCAAAAGATTTCAATTTTTATCTAGTCAAGTATCTTGATCAAGTTTTCAGACTCAGTTAAAAGCATTTCTCCCACTGTTAGATTGCATATGTAATCGTTTGTATTTTCCTGCAAGATTTTTGTTCTGTTTTTATATTTAAGGGTCTAATGCAACTGAAATTATTTCTGAATATGGTTTAAGATACGGATCCATTTTTATTTTCTTCCAGATTGATAAATACTAAAATTCTATAGATTTCACTGATTAAGCAATTCATCCATTTCCTGCTGAATTGAGCTACCAACTTTGTCATTTAATAAATTCTCAGATATACTAGAATCTATTTTTGGATTCCCTAGTCTGTTCCATTGTTTTATTTGCCACTTCTCACACCAGTATCATAATTCTATGGCCAAGATGACTTTTCAGTATGTTGTGATACCTGGCAAGGCAAGTCTCCCATCATTGTTCTTTTCTTTACTTTTCTTGTCTCTTCTTGGACCCTTATTCTTGCATGTAAATTTTAAGATTTTTTTAAACTTTTTTTTTATTGGGTTACAGTCATTTTACAATGTTGTGTCAAATTCCAGTGTAGAGCACAATTTTTCAGTTATACATGAACATACGTATATTCATTGTTACATTTGTTTTCGCTGTGAGCTACCACAAGATCTTGTATGTATTTCCCTGTGCTACACAGTAAGATCATTTTAATCTAGTTCCAAAGTCAAAGTGAAACCCTGTTGAAATTTTTTAAAATCTTTTTTTAATTCTTTTTTGGGGTGGGTAATTAGGTTTATTTATTTCTTTATTTTTTAGAGGAGGTGCTGGGGATTAAACCCAGGACCTCCTGCATGCTAAGCATGCGCTCTACCACTTGAGCTGCACCCTCCTCCTGTTGAGATTTTAATAGGAATTGTAACAAAGTTTTATATTATTTGATAGTTATGTTATCAAATCTTCCTCAAATATTATACGCTTTAACATTTATTTGAATCTTGTTTAATGACTTTTAATAATTTTTATTTTCATTTTCTTCATCTACATTTTCTTATTATTAAATTTATTCTGAATAATTTTAGTTTCTCACTGCTACTAGGGTTGGAATATTATTTTAATTGTTATGCCTCTATAATACAAGATAATAGGGCAAATTATACCCATTATATACAATTATATTGGTAGGTCAAGTCTGACTGTATTATTGTTGGAAGTTTTATTGGCCTTTCTGGAATATTTACCATTCCAGGTCAACTTTAGAGTCATTTAATTTAGTTTTTTTTTTTTTGAAAGTTGAGATTTTGATTGGGGAGCATTAAAGTGGAAGAAGAGTGATGTATTTATAATGTTCTATTTCAATCCATAAATATGGTGTATGTCACTATTCTCTCCATTTAAATCAGCAAACTTTTGGTGTGGTTTTATATATAATGTCTTGCATAATTCTTATTGTTTATTCTTAGCAATATTTTTCCAGGAGCACTCATGCACCAATACCTAAACCCTACCATTAGCATTTTACTGTATTTTATACTGTGTTTTTGTTGAGTAGTGGGTAGGAGTATAGACTGCCTGGATCCACTATTTGCGAGCTGTATGATGCTAGGCAAGTTATTTAACTTCTCCAAACCTCAGCTTTCTTATCTGTAAAGTGGGAATGATAATAGTATTTGCTTCAAGGTGTTGTTAAGAGGACTTATTAAAATACGTTGTGCATTTAAAAAGAAACCTTCATACTCTGTAAATACTATATGCTAGTAAATTCGTCTGCTTGGGCTACTATAACAAAATATCAAAGCTTTCTGTGGCTTAAACAACATAAATTTATTTTCTCATAGTTCTGAAGGCTGGAAGTCCCAGATCAAGATCTGGAAGGGTCAATTTCTGGTAAGGGCTCTTTTCCTGGTTTGTACATGGTGATTTCTTGCTAAATCTTCACATGACTTTTCCTCAGTGTCTGCCTTCAGAGAAATATTGAGCCTTCTGGTGTGTCTTCTTAAAAGGACACAAATCCTTTGGGTTTAGGGCCCATTCTTAGGACCTGTTAATCTTAAATACAGACAATCCACAACTTATGATTTTTCCAGCTTTAGGATGGTGTGAAAGGGATATGCATTCAGTAGAAACCATACTTTAAATTTTGAATTTTGATCTTTTTCCAGGCTAGCAATGTTGATACTCAACATATGATACTCTCGCATGATGCTGGGTGGTGGCAGTGAGCCTCAGTTTCCAGTCAGCCATGATCACAAGGGCAAAACAATACACTTTACAATCATTTTGTGCCCAGACAAGCATTCTGTTTTTCACTTTCAGTACAGTATTCAGTACATTACAAGATATGCAACTCTTTATTATAAAATAGGCTTTCTCTTAGATGATTTTGCCCAAATGTAGGGTAATGTAAGCTTTCTGAGCATATTTAAGGCAGGCTAGGCTAAGATTTTCAGTAGGTGTATTAAATGCATTTTTGACTTATGATATTTTCAATTTACTACGAGTTTATCCAAATGTAACCTCATCATAAGTCCAGGAAGATCTGTACTTCCTTACTACAAATACTAAATATAGCTACACTAGGGATTAGGGCTTCAACATATGAATTTGGGGGGCTGGATGTGGGAGACACAAACATTCAGTTCGTAACAGCTAGCGATCACAGTTTTATTCCATTTTCTAAATTGTTATTTTTGTAAGCTATTGATGTAGAAGAGAAAACAGCATTACAGTATAATCATTTTTTGCAAAAAAAAATTAAAATGCACGAAAAAACAAAAACATAAATGGTGTGTGTGAGTGAGTCTGTGCGTGTGCGTGTAGATAGGTACATTTGTGCAGCAAATGTTGGCAATGCTTACTCTGCCTGGTGAGATTATAGGTCATAATTTGTATTTTGTGGCATTTCAAAATATAAGGAAAGCAATTAACGTAAGAATTAATTGAACAGTAGAACAAAAACCAACTCGATCATGGTATTCTTTTACTGAAAACATTTGACTATATTGCACTTTCAGTCTTTTCCACGTTCATATTACGTGAAAGTGGCATACATTCTTTTAAAACAAGCAATGTTGTTTCGACCGGAAAAAAAAAAAAGATAGATGTTTCCCTTTGTCAAGGGTTTCAAGTCTCCCCACGGAAATATTTACACGTCAATTCCTGGCAGAGGAGAACTGGTTCTCTTCAGTAGTGTCCGGTGGGGACGACGACACAGGCTCCGACACCTTCCGCAGGAGCGGCTGCCTCACCTGGGTTCGGCCCCTGGTTGCGGGCAAACCCAGAGAGTCGGCACCGCCGAGCGCGCATCCCGGGAGGCGCCTGGAGCGGGCGGGCTACGCCGGAGGACGCTGGGAGCCGCGAGCGGAGGCTGCTGCCGCGCACGCGCAAAGGCAGGGCTGCGCTACCTCGGAGCATCTCGTCGCAGCGCGGAGACCCGCCCGCAGAGGCGAGAGGGCGAAGGTGTGCGGTACAGGCAGGTGAGAGGGGTGAGCGGGGGCTCTCTTGGTCTGGGGAGGGGACGAACCGGGAAGCGCCACCTCCGCCCGGCCCGCCATCTCCCGTGGCGCGCGGTGCGCCCCGCGCCCCAGAGTCGGTCTCAGACAAAGGCTGCGAGGGCTGGGACCGGCCGGTCCAGCCCAGGAGAAAGGTTTTATCTTTCCGTTTAAGGAGGAGGAAACAGGGTAAGAGGGGTTATGCGATTTGCCACAGCCAACTAGTGAAGGAGCTGGGATTCAAACCCAGATCCTTCTTGATTACAAATCTCAGACTACTTTAAATATAGTACTGCCTAAAACAAAGAATTGGGTTTTATTTGTCTCTTTACGCTTCACGACACCAGCATAGTGTTTCAGACCATGTAAACTGTGTATATCCACTGTCTCCGTGTATCTTTTGTAAAAAAAACTTTTCAGTGATTGGTGCAAGTTCTAGAATTCTGACCATGTGAGTGAACTTTCTAGATCCTTTTGCTGACTCTTGATGCTTTCTGCTTAGCATCGTCAGGGGACTGTAAAGGTCCCCTGACCTGGAGCTTCCACCTGCCTGCTGAGGAGACAGATGGAGCTCAAGAATGGGAGATATTCCTTGAGAGCCTGGAGAGTAAAAGGTCCAGACTCCGGATTTTGGCATTGTATGTTCCCAGGGTTCCTGAGAGTGGAGGACACCTGTGCATCTGTTTAACCTCCCATCACAGTTTCCAGCAGTTTCCTCATCAAAGTGGACAAGCCAAGGCAGGACTCTCTGCCTTGTGGGCTGCACCAGAGTTCCCCAGAAAGGAACACTGAAGCCATCATGCTCCAGCAGCTCCTGATCACCCTGCCCACCGAGGCCAGCACCTGGGTGAAGTTACACCATCCAGAGAAGGCCAAGGAGAGGGCACCCGTGTGGGAGGATGTGATGAAGATATTTGAAGGAGAAGGTGAGAATAGATTGCTGGGTGGGAGGCAGGAAAAGCAGCATCCTCTAGTGTGGGAAGGAAAGTAGACACTGGAGCAGAAGCATCTCTTGGGGGAGACAACTGGGTAAAAGATCTCTGGAGTTACTTGATTATTGCTTCTGGCCTGGTGTTTTCCATAGTGGTGGTTAGCTCAACCTAAAACCAGTATTTCAGTGTCATGACCGTGTATGTTACTTCTTTTTATCTTCCCCATGGCTGTGTGGGGCTGGGACGACTTGCTTGATTTTCCTGATATTACAGTGAAGAAATGTGAATGAAATGAGTGACCTGTCCAGGTGCTTGGTGGGTAGGTCCGAAGTAGAAGGCAGCAGGGAAAGTACCAAGTGAGCCTGGAGTATCTTGTGCTAGAAAAGTAAAGAAGAACTCAAAGACTAATGGACGTGTACCAGAAGTATGCAACAGCCCAGTTCAAACTTAGGACAGTTTTAAGTGTCCAGATTGATTGTAACATCTTGAGTAAATAACATTCCGTAAGTTCATGATGACACTTAAAATTAAGAAGCAGGGGAAAACTCATGCCAACATTAGAAGTGGCTAATACACTGATTTATCACTTTGAAAATAGATTTTTATGGGAATGAAGGATGCAGCATTTACCTTGCTTTTTAGATAATTTTCAGAAAATACCTGCTAATAATAAATGTAGAAGGAATGATGGAATATTTTACTGTAAGTGGAATAACTGGAAGGTTGTTGGGGAACAGAATATTCACATGGTATCAAAGTATTGCCCCCACAAATCACTTGCTAAATGCCAGGGAAAGAACATACTTTTCTAACCGCAAGATCTGGTGGTCACCATCTTAACCAAGTGTCCCAGTGATGGGATAACCTGACTGTTTGAGCCTTCTGGGTCATATAATGTAAAGCACATGGTATCACCCATGAAGTATCCCTGTTTAAAGTGTTTAGCCTGATACAAATTAAGCTTAAAGGCTTAAGCTCTGTTTTAAAGAAATTACAGGGGATGGAGAAGTAAGATAAACCCCATCATGAGGATATAGTAAGATGGTGTTGGTCTCTTAAAAAGCCAATGTCTTAAAAAAGAAGGGAAGTACTATCTAGAGTAAGAGAGACTTTGAATAACAACCCCTTTAACTGTATGAGCCTTGATTGGCTCCTAGTTTGGATAAAATCCAGAATAAAAGACAGTTTGGGAACAGCTGAAGAAGTCTGAATACGGACTGAATATTTAGATGATACTATGGAATTATTGTTAACTCTCTGAAGTATGATAAATGTTTTTATGGTTATGCAGAAGATTCTTTGAAGTATTTAGGGAGGAAGTATCATGATGTCTGCAATGTTGAAGTAGTTCAGAAAAAACATACAGGTAGATGAAGCAAATATGGCAAATGTTAACGATCGTTGAATGTAGGTAGTAGATATGTGGCTGTTCAATATCATGATAAAAAGTTAGGGGAAAAACACAAGGACAGTAATTCGTGTGCCTTAGTGACTAGTTCATATTTTTAATGCCTCAAATTCAGCCAGTGTTTCTTGAATTCTAGCAGCCTGGCAGGGTATTAAGCTTAACTTAAACAATGGAAAAAAATGAACCAGATATAATTTCTATGCATTTATGCATGCTAATAATACTCAATTGGGGGAGATAATTATAAAAATAAACATAATAGGAGGTAGCCTGAGTTAGATACCAGCGCAGAGATAAAAACCCAGCTTTACGGGGATACAAGGGAGAGGAAGCTTTCTTCTCATTAATGGGGTCTGAGAAAGCTTCACTTGAACTGGTCTAGAAGGATACCTCAGTTTTTCACTGAGTAGGATTTGGGGTAAAGTCCTGAGATGGGTGCCATAGGTCACGTATAGTCAAAGAATGGTGAATAGGATGATGCAGTGGGTGTGTCCAGTGGGCAAAGGATGGTGTTTAGAGGCAGGTAATACTTGGAGAAGCAGCTTTGGACTGGTTGTAGAGGATCTTGAAGTTTATGGTGAAGTGCTTGGATTTTTCTTTCTTGTAAATGGAAAACGTCTGAAGATTTTTGAACAAAGGAATGTCCTGATAGGTCTGTGCTTTTGGACCAGCATTGGCCATTGGGAAACATTCATCCCCCAATCAGTGCCCTGCAGCTCCTCCTCACCATGGAGGCTCCAGTCTGCTCTTGCGTTACTCTCGGTGTCCCTCTTTGTGAATGTGTGAGATAGCTGCAGGTCTGCAGGCAGCTTTTCTATTTGGGGGTTTGGGGAGATACAAACCTCATAGCTCTTTTCCTTCCTCAGCTCTGCCATTGCAGGATGCTGATGAGACCCTGAGAGAATGTTTTGAGGATGAGGTGACCTCTGGGTCCCTAACAGCAGAACCCCAGGTGGGTTGGAATTTCCTGTAACTTTCCTGCAGTTGTTTCTCAGATTTTTTTTTTTACATTTTTATTGATTCATAATCATTTTACAGTGTTGTGTCAAATTCCAGTGTTCAGTACAATTTTTCAGTCATACATGGACATATACACACTCATTGTCACATTTTTTTCTCTGTGATTTATCATAACATTTTGTGTATATTTCCCTGTGCTATACAGTGTAATCTTGTTTATCTGTTCTACAATTTTGAAATCCCAGTCTATCCCTTTTTTTAAGAGCCCTGGACTTTTAATTTTCTTTGACTCGACTTCCTGGATTATATTTTCTTAGCTTGTTCAAAACCAAGCTGTGTGAATTGATTTCACAGATAATTTCCACCATTGGTAGTAACCTTCTTCAGGAACCCTCTTGTTTCTAGCAAACCTCTAGCCATTAATCCAACAAATTTACAAGTCATGTTGAGTGTGTGTGTGTGTGTGTGTGTGTGTGTGTGTGTGTGTAAAAGTATATAATGTAGTTCTTGCCCTTAAACCTCTCCGGATGTCCTCCAGGGGAAAAACAAACATTGTAAAACATTTTTAAAGCAACCTTTTAAAAAGAACAGAGTGAGGTTCTGATATTCTTGGAGCTGTATAAACTTCATTAATGACCTTTAAAAGAGGATTTTTGGTCATGTTCCTGGAGCAGAATTGTAGATGAATAGAAAAGTGAGTAGAGAAGCTACTGGCAGGTCACAAAGGGCACAAACTAAATCAGCTGAGCAGACAAGGAAGGGAAATTTCCAAGGGCGGCCCAATAGTGTCTGTGTATCATAAATGAGCTCATCAGAAGACAGTAGCACTGGCAGCAGGCAAAGCTCTGCACAAGCAAATCCCAGAAGCATAGGGAAACTCAAGAGAATTACAGAGAAATCAGAGAAAACTGATACAGAAGGAGATATTCTTAGAGATGGATGCCAGTGTCAGCCCAATAGGCCTGAACTGCACTCCAGAATTATTTACAATGCATAAAAAGCATTAAAATAGTCTCCATCCTTAAGGAATTTGTTCTTATCTCAGCCTTCTGGCTCCTGGGTTCTCTTCACATTTGGTAACGTTTATAAAAATAACTGTCTAATGGTTATTTAATTTGTGTAGATTGTTCATAACTGGCTCTTATATTTCACAGTAGTGTCTGCCTTGGTCAAAGGAACTTCCTTACTAGGTGGAAGTCACGCCCTCTCCAAAAATGTGCTATTCTCGCCTACTTTTCTTACTAACAGAAATGCCGAGCCCACGGTCTTTTACCCATGCTGAAATGTTCTCATTTTAACCAGTTCTTTCAGCCCCACCAGGGTCCTTGTCTTCTCTAGTTGCCTTAGCCCCTTTTGGACTTTCCCCTTTCTCAAGTTTTCCTAATCTTTATTGTCCTTAATCTAAATTACTGTATACTGTTCTGTCACCTTCTTCATAGAGTTCATGAGTATTTTGCCTTCAGCCAAATTGTAAGTTGAAAAATACAACTTATACACTCCCTGCATTGTTTTGTAACCTCCAGCAGAGAATCAGCCGAACAGCTTTCAAGAGGGTGGCCAGAGAAACTTGGCTAGAGTCTCTTAGCATCTCGACAAGTTTAGACCAACTTCCTGAACTCTGGCTGAAAGGGGACATGTTTGGTGTTCTAGGAACTGTTGACCTTCAAGGACATATGTGTGGACTTCACCCAGGAGGAGTGGGGGCAGCTGGCCCCTGCTCACCGGAATCTGTACCGGGAGGTGATGCTGGAGAACTATGGGCACCTGGTCTCAGTGGGTAAGGATGGGCTCCCTTTGTAACTAGAACCTGCCTATTGGAATAAAAATCTTTTATTTCTAAGCGAAGTGCTATGCTTGGGCTTTGGGTTCTGTGTTACAGATTTCTGGTTCCTTCTGAATAGCAAGTCAGGATTCCTGTGGTCTTCTCTGCCCTGGTCTTTCTGCTCTACCCTTCAGAAGGCCTGAAAGACAAAGAAAATTCTTGGGATGCCTCTTTGACCTCAGCACATGCAGTTTTTTCTTCTCCATGAGCAGGATATCAGCTTTCCAAACCTGGTGTGATTTCCCAGTTGGAGAAAGGCGAAGAACCATGGCTGACGGAGAGAGAGGTTTCAGGAGGTCCGAGTCCAGGTAAGAGCAAGGCAGACAGGGCCTTTGTCATGTTTGCCAGAGAGCTCTGCTTAAAGGCTTCTGCAGGCCATGGAGGTGGCTGAGGCCACCTGGGTGAGACTCACAAGAAACCTGATTAGCACTCTGTCCCTGCTTTCCTGCACTTGCCTCTTCTCGTTAGTTTCTGTGGAGTCAGAAGAAAAGAGATGCCTTTCTCATCAGGGTTAGCTGCCTTCACCATCTCTCCTGACCTGACTTTTGTGGTTTCCTTGCTTTTCCCCGGGTTCCAAACCTTACCCTGATCATGGTTTCTTTCTCCTGTACATTCAGATATTCATGGATCTCTCCTCATTAAAGACAGCATCCTTCCCTGGAATCTCAAGTTGTTTAATCATGGCTTTCACTTTCTTTGATGATTCCATTTAAATTTTTTTTTCCTAAATCTTATTCTGTGCTCATAGGTTCAATTCCAACACTTTTTCAAACTTGTGCCATTTAACTTTTATTTCAGATAATTTATGACAGTCAGAAATCACTGCAGAGTTCCTTCTTACCAAATTCAATGGCTTTTAGCAGTCTTCTTCAGCTTCTAGGAACAGTAATTATGACAGCTCTTTTCCAGGCTGGCTTCTGTGAGTTCTGAGCCTTTTTTAACCCCATCTTGCAAAAGGAAAAGAAGGCTCTTAGCTTAAGAAATCTGTCCATGATCCATTTAGCTGCTACTTGGTGCAGTCAGTATTTGAATTCTAATCATCCTAGCTCCATGGTTCACGGTCTTATGGCACTATTCTGCAGGGCAGCATTAGGTTATACAGACTTCACTACCTTCTTGGCATCTTTTTTCCTACCAGCTAGCTTAATAATTTTTGTCCCCTCTCTTATTGCTTTTTCAGTGCTTCTCATAAGTATCCTTTTTAATGAAGATATATCATTTACGCCTCTGTTAGGACAGGCTGAACTACTGTAGTAAATAGACTCTAAGGTTTGGCTCAAACAAAATAGGAATTTCTCTCTCGTGTACTGGTCTGGGGAATTGTTTAGTTCAATGGACAGTTCTTTTCCACCTGGCAATTCAGGTACAGAGATTCCTTCCACATGGTGGCTCCACCATCCCCTAGGGCTGCAATATTGTCTAAGTTTAGCCAGCAGTAGGGAGAAAAGGCTTATTGGGGAGGCTTTTAGGGGCCAGCCTGGAATGGTTCACATCGCTTTGCCCTCTCATTCACTTCATGGGGGAGGAGCGATTTCAGCGGACACCCCATGGCCCCTCCCACAACCCCTGAGGGGCCTCTGTCTTTCACGCTGTTCCTCTGTTTCTGTACCATCTCCCACAAATGCACAGTAATGGTTTCAGCTATCCCTTTGACACCTGTCTTCTTCATATTTTCCTCTTTGTCTTATCCATTCATATGAACTCTATTCCTGCATATCCCTGGTGTTTGGGGCATCTCTATATAGATGTTGTCACTTTAAACCCAGTAGATCCAAAAAAAGAAGCTTTTTTCTCTCCCAAACAAATTCTCATCCTGAGTCCTCCTGTTCTCTCAGCCTCTGAGACTGGAAATCATGATATCAAGAATGTATCATGCTTTCTGCTCTGTTTTCACCTCATTCCCAGTGGCTCCTTCTTTAATATTACTTGCTAGACAGTGTCTACATCTCCGTGGATAGCATTGCTAAGCCAGTCCCCGTCATCTCATGCCAATCACTGTAATTTCTAGTTGCATTTATTGATGTCTTATTTTCTTTTTCTGAATCATTTTGAATGTTACTGCCAGATTTGACCACATGAAATATCGCATTTATCTTGTTCTTACCCTAAAAGAAAAGTCAAGTAACTCCTTATTCCCTGTAGTAAGTGATCTAAATATCTTTACTTGCTTTTTAAGTTTACTCCAAAATTCATCCAGCTATCACTGAGTAATTTATGGGCTATTACTAAAATGAGGTTAGAAATCCTGGGGAATAAGGTTTTGCTGTGAATGGGAAACATCGCCTCTTTAGGATGGCATGGTCCAGAATGGTTGGATAGGACTAGAGGGTAAAACTCCAGGACACTCCCTCTTCCAAAATTGTTGTCTCATGTATACTATAGACAGAATATATATTCTCTATCCTTTAAGATTTTACAGTGTAATCAGTTTTTTGTCACAAATTAAGAAGCCATTTTTCATCTCTTATGTAGGCAAAAATTATGAAGGTTGATAAAATCCAGTGAGTTTTCAGGAAAAGGCACCCATATTCACTGAGAACACACATATTTATAACTCAATACATCCTCTTTCATAAATCATATGAAATATTGACAGACAAGTATACAAATTTATGTATAATGAATGATAAAGTGAAAACTTTGGGACAACCTAAGTATTTTTCAGTAAGGAAAAGTCAAAATAATGTATCTATAAGTGGAATGCAATACAGTTGTTAAAAAGAATGAGATAAATCTAAATGTGCAGACATGGGAGGAAGCCCATATGATATAGTTGAGTTAAAACAAAACAAAACAGATGCAGAACTGTGTGCATTCCATGATCCCCCTTTTTTTGTAGAAATGTATATCACCATTTATATACAAATTCACACCTTTACATATACATATTGTTGGGAAATGTGTGAACAAATGCATTTCAAAATCCTAAAAGACTGAAAGGAATGGGGATGAGATTGACAGAGGCTATCCCTTTTTAGTAAATGTATTACTTTTATATAATGTTTTATTTTAACATGCAAAAACTATAGATGAAGACTTGAATTTTTTTAATAAAGAAAATTTTGTCATAGAAATATGGGCTTGAGGAGATATGGTGTTAGAATCTTTATCTCTGTCTTATCTCTTGATATTTGCCTGTACAATGATGCCAAGATTCTTCTTAGTCCATTTCTTCTTCCAGTTCACACGGATGAACTCCTCCCAATTTCTTAAAGTCACTTCACTTTTAACAGCTTCTTTCCTTTGACCATTCCTTTACTTTTGTATCAGCTCTCTAGGTGGCAAGATCATATCTGAAGACAGCCCAAGCCTCCTGTATCTAGTATATGTTATTTTTTCCCCTCCTGTTCTCAGTACGGCCGCTTATTTTTTCAAGTGCAATGAATATGGGTCATTTATATTTTTTAATTTCTTTTAGACTTGGAGAGCAAAACAGAAACCAAAGAGTCAACTTTAAAGAATGACATTTCATGGGAAGAATTACACCATGGCTTGATGATGGAAAGGTCCACAAGAGGAAGCACCTTGATTTCCACATTGGGAAGAGTCTCCAAATGTCATAAGTTAGAAAACCACCAGGAGAACCAAGGAATGGGTGAGGGGCAAATCCCCTTGATCCGCAAGAAAACACTCACTCAGGAGAGAGGCCAAGAACCTAACAAATTTGAGAAAAGTATTAATGTGAGCTCAAAAGTTGTTCCCGGACCAATAGGTCCTTCAAGAAGAAGACACCATAAATATGACCTATCTGGAAAGAAAAATAGATACAATTTAGATTTGATTAATCATTCAAGGAGTTATACAAGGATGAAAACCTTTGAATGTAGTATTTGTGAAAAAATCTTCAAACAGCTCATTCATCTTACAGAACATATGAGAATTCATACTGGAGAGAAACCTTTCAGATGCAAGGAGTGTGGAAAAGCCTTTAGCCAGAGTTCATCCCTTATTCCACATCAGAGAATCCACACTGGTGAGAAACCCTACGAGTGTAAGGAATGCGGGAAAACCTTCAGACATCCATCATCTCTTACTCAACATGTTAGAATTCATACTGGGGAGAAGCCCTATGAATGTGGTGTATGTGAGAAAGCATTCAGCCAGAGCATTGGGCTGATCCAGCATCTGAGAACTCATGTCAGAGAGAAGACTTTTAAATGCAAAGACTGTGGAAAAGCATTTTTTCAAATTAGACATCTTAGGCAACATGAGATTATTCATAGTGGTGTGAAACCTTATATTTGTAATGTGTGCAGTAAAACCTTCAGTCACAGCACATACCTAACTCAGCACCAGAGAACTCATACTGGGGAAAGACCATATAAATGTAAGGAATGTGGGAAAGCCTTTAGCCAGAGAATACATCTTTCTATCCATCAAAGAGTCCATACTGGAGTGAAGCCTTATGAATGTAGTCATTGTGGGAAAGCCTTTAGGCATGATTCATCCTTTGCTAAACATCAGAGGATTCATACTGGAGAAAAACCATATGATTGTAATGAATGTGGAAAAGCCTTCAGCTGTAGTTCGTCACTTATTCGACATTGCAAAACACATTTAAGAAATACCTTCAGCAATGATATATGAAATATGTTCAACATCAGAAAATCCCCAAATTGGAGCAAAAGCCTCTAAATCAGTGGTTTTCTGACTTTTGGATTTCAAGAACCAATAATTATTTTTACTGATTTGATCCACTAATACAACTTCTAAATTTTGCCACATTTTTTTAGAAAAGATTTTGCCAGCATTGTTTCAGAAAAGAAAGGGCGTTGTAATACTTAAAAATATAGGAAAGATATAATCATGAAGAACTGCCCTTTACACTGAATTAAATCAGCTTTATGAAAATCTCCCCAGTTTGTCTTTATTTTTCTCATGTCACTGTGGGCCAGTGAAATCATCATGGCAGGTCAGTGATCTGTGGATTGGCTTTGAGAATCACTCTTTTAAATATCCCTTTAATGAATCAAAATATATCATAATTTTTATTAGAGCCCTTTATATGCCTAGAAGAGTATAAATTAAAATGTCAATTGTCTCATTTCTAGAAGAAATAATGTTAAAGGGAGTTTTCTAGACTTGATAGATAATGTACTATACATGAAGTACTTACATTTTATGGTTTCTAGTAGAGAGGAATTGGCAAACTTTTTCTGCCAACAGCCAGATAGTAAATATGTTAGGTTTTATATGCCATATGGCCTCGGTCAGGACTGCTCATCTCTACTGTTTCAGTGTAAAAGCATCTAGAGGCAATGTATAAACCAGGGCATCTCAGCCTTGGCACTGCTGATAATTGGGGCCAGATGCTTTGTTATGGGCAGCTGTCCTGTGCTTTTTAGGGTGTTTAGCAGTATCCCTGGCTACTAGATATTAGTAGTCCTCCCAACCATTGTGACAACCAGAAATTTCCCCAGACATTGCTAGCCCCCTGTGGGGCAAGACAGTCTCTAGCTGAGAAACACTGACGTAAATGAATGGGTGTATCTGTGTTCCAATAAGCTTTATTTAAAAGACAGGTGTTGGGTTGCATTTAGTCTGAGGGTTGTAGTTTGCCACTCCTGCTATAGAACATGTAAGATGACTGCTGTTGACAATAGATTATCAGTTAATGTCAAATTAGTATGTTTGTTTATATCTTAAGTCTTATTTCCTTATCAATCCCTTTTTGTGGCGAAAAGTTTCTTAAAATCACAATTGTAATGTCATTGTGGAAACCTGTGAATTATTTATGGAGATATTTACGTAGACTTCAGTTCATAATGATTTTTTGTTGTTGTTCATCCACAAGTGCTTTGGGATATGTCTCTAAAAGATAATCACTCTTTTAAGACTTAACCACAGTGCCGTTATTACACCTTAAAAAATTAGGCCAGAATTCCTTAATACATATTTATGCCTTTTTAAAGATAGATGTATTGAGATTGGTGGCTGCCATTTTCATCGTTTTTAATTTTCCACTTGCCAAGTGTGCAGGATTAGATTCAAATATGCTTTCTCTTGAGTGGGAGGGTCTTTCAGATAACCCCCAGAGAAACACATCTATTGGCCCACCAAAGAGGACCAGGGAGAAGGTGACTACAGGGGTCAAACTGAGGCAGGGAAGTGAGAGAGGGAGTGGAGGAGTTGACTCATAGTACCTCACTGTATTAATAAATATTGCGTCCTTTGAACATAACTGGAGATTGGTCAAGTTCAACTTCTTACTCTTAAATGGCAGAACAAAGAATTTAACTGCCTGTGCATTGTGTGAACTATCAAAAGTAAAGCTATTAATCCAGAATATATATACCATTATCCCTAGATTTTTCCTATTATATTTTTAAAAAAATTCTACACTAGCCTCTAACTCCTAAGTTTGTATGATTTTGATGGGCAGAAGGACAGAGTGGGGATGCACACTGTTTCTTGTATATACATTCTTCCATGTCTCTATGGTCTTAGATTTCCCAAGAATTTGGGTTTCTCTGATTGCTTCTTTTAGTGACAGGCATGACCATCACTTTTCTCTGTCTACCACCTGTGCCTCAGTGATCTCATGTCTTATGGCTTAAAATGTCACCTTGGTTTAAATGCCAAATTCGCATCTCTAGCCCAGATCTCCCTTCTGAACTCCAGCCTGATCCTGCCATCGGGCCTTTGCACTAGCTGCTCCTTTTCATACCTTTCTCTTCTCATCTTTTCTCAAATCTTGTCTTTTCACTGATGTCTATTCTGATATTGCAGCTGTCCCTTACCCGCCAATTTCAATTTTCCCAACCCCCCTTAACTTGTTCTTTCTTTGTCCATACACATATCACCTAACATACTAGGCACTTTACGTGTTTATTATGCTTATTTACTGCTATCTCCCCTTACTATTATGTACCAACACAAGAGCAGGGATCTGGAATAGATCCTGGCACATAGTAGGGACTCAATAAATATTTGTTGAATTATTTTGATTTGAAGTGAATTGAATTATATATCTATGATGACAGTAGAGTAATTCCTATACTTTCTCACCTAGACTTTACAGGTAGGGAAATCTTTTTGTTTCTTTTATTTCTTTGCAAATGGATCAGGATTTATAAGCCCCCTGAGAGCTGTGACTCGTAACTGACATACTGTTAAGACAGAGGGGCATTTTTAAGTTAATTTGTTAAAAGTACAGGTAAATATGGCTGCTTAACTGAATGAGTTTATCTTTGTGTTGTAAACACGAATTTACATTACCACCTTCCCTCATCCCAAAGGAGACCAGAGTTTATTCTCTGGAAAAGGACGAGTTGCTCTGGAATTGGGGACATCAGACACACTAGAGACAGGGGTAGAAACAAGGTGGAAATGGAGTCTGAGCTGTGGCACCTGCAGCCCCTTCTTGCAGGGAAAGCCAGGCCCCTTCAACAGTTTCCTATCCCATTTTAACTCATCCCTCCATATAGAATTTATTTTTTGACTTTTGTTCATCTCAACGTCACTGAAAAGGTTATTTCCTATATTTTGAGTCTGTGTTTTTACATCCGATATAATTGAGATCTAAACATTTCTATTTCCAAATTGCTAGTCAATTATCTGAATACCCCTCATTGTTTGTCATCCCCTTTCAACTGGTTGTGCCAAACACACTCTGTACATCTACACAGATGACCTTATTTAAACTACATCATCTCAATGAAATGGGGTTGAACAGCTAAGCAGTCAAAATGTTGGTTGGTTTAAACTCCTGAGACAGAAGCTGGGCTGTGTGTGACATTCATGTGACTTTTAATTTCTCCAATGAGACATGTTTTTATGAAAATAGATGTAATTGATTTCAAAACATTGGCAAGTTTCCTCTATGTTTATTTTTCTAAAAGTTCCTTTTCAAAATATGTATGGAGAAGCCCTGACACCCAATGTAATGGCATTTGGAGAAGGAGTTTTTGGAGATTGTTAGAGGGAGATGAGATCATGAGAGTGGGGCTTCGTGATGGGATTAGTGCCCTTAAGAAGCGACACCAGACAATGAACTCTCCCTTTTCCTCTTCTGTCTCTCACTCCTGCAAGCACACAGAAGAGGTCATGTTAGCACACAATGAGATGGTGGCTGCCTATGGGCCAAAAGAAGATGCCTCAGAATGAAACCTTCCTTACCAGCACCTTGATCTTGGACTTCTCAGCCTCCAGAACTGTGAGAAATAAATTTCTGTTGTTTAAGCCACCCAGGCTTGAGCAGACGTACAGTATTATACCTACTTAAACTTCTGAATAAACCTTAGTATTCCACACTAGTTCTCCCAACTCTGTTGGATTTGTGTCCTCTCCCCACATCCTCCTTTCTCTCTTTCACCTATTTTAATTCTCTAAAAGTATTAAAAATTCAATACTTATTCATGGGTGATGTTTGGGGAGTGGGGGTGGGGTGTGCCAATGTCAACATTCAGTACACAGTAAATTTGAAGTTCACTTTTGTTATTTTGTGTCCTCTTTGCCTATGTGTGCTTTTACATGATGGAATCAGGTTTTATATGTTTTTAGAATTGAAATTGTTTTTTACTAAATATTAAATGATGCTCAGATCCTGAGCCTTCATAGCAGAGTGGTAAAAAGCTTGCACTCAGGAATCATAAAAATCTGTATTTAAATTCCAGCTCTACCACCACCACCTCTAGCTGGTGATCTTGGTCAAATTACTTATTTTTTCTTAATCTTATTTTTCCATCTGTAAAGAAGCATTTTTAATAGGCACTCCACAACAAATTTGTTATAACTGGTATACAGAGTCACTCAAAAATAGAAACTATTAATGTTGCATTTTATGGTTTTTAAACTTATTTAAAAAGCAAATGTTCCTTTATGAAAACACAGAGATATATAGGAAAACAAACATGACAGTACCCAGATATTACCAATGTAAAAATTCTGCTATAAAAAGACAAATACTGTATGATTCCACTTATTTAAGAGGTAGCAAAAGTAGTCAAATTCATAGAAACATAAAGTAGAGTGGTGTTTGCAGGAATAAGTGGGGCAGGGGAGGAAGTCATTGTTTAATGGGCACAGAGTTTTAGTTTTGCAAGATGAAAAAATTCTGGAGATGTGTTCCACAGCAATCTGAATATACTTAACACTACGGAACTGTACACTTAAAAGTAGTTAAGATGTTAAATTTTCTATTACTTATTTTTAGTACATGCACAAAAATTTTTGGATGTATTTCTTTCCAACAGACACACTCTAGTACCCAGTTTGAAAATTTTTTCGAACCCGCTAGTACCAATGCCGTATCACTTCTTCACCGACCTCTACTCGTCACATCCTCCCTTGTCTCCCTACCCAGCTTCAGGCATGCCCTTGCAGACACCCCCAACTCCCTGCATGTATATTGCAAACACCCCATCTCTGTCTGTTCTGGTTGCTATAACCGAAATATCATAGACTGGGTGGCTTCTAAACATCAGAAATTTATTGCTCACAGTTTTGGAGGCTGGAAGTCCAAGATCAGGATACCAGCATAGTCAGGTTCTGGTGAAAGTCCTCTTCCTGGTTGCAGACTGCTGACTTCTCGCTGTGTCCTTACATGGTGGAGGGGCTAGGGAGACAGACCCATGGGTGTCTTTTTTAAGGTCACTAATGTCATTCATGAGAGTTCCACCCTCCTGACCCAATCAGCTCCCAAATGCCCCACCTCCTAACCATCATCAATTATTAGGATTTCAGCATACGAGTTTGAAAGGGTCACAAACGTTCAGACTATAGAACACCCGAATTTATGTTCCCAGCCACAATCTCTCTCAGCACTTCGGATTCTTAATTCCAACTGCATATTGACTCTTGGGTATGTATTGGGCATTTCAGATTTAACAAGTCCATTTCCAAACCTGCTCTGCTCCCAGTATTTCCTGTCTCAATAAATAGAAACATCCAATTGCTCAATCAGATCATCCTTGACTCCTCTTTCTCTGAAACTATGTTCAACCCACCAGAAAATTCTGTCGATTCTGTCTTCAAAATATACCTTTTCTCATCACCTCCATTGCTACCACCTATTTTCTTTCACACAGATTATTGCACACTTGCATCCCCCGCAGTTTATTCTCCAGAAAGCATCCATTTTATGTTCTTACCATGATTTGCCTCAAGCAATATGGCATTCCTTGGTGATCCATGCATATGCCCACACATGCTCCCAGCTCAAGTTCTTTACCTTCTGCTAAGATACTCTTTTTTCAGAGCCCCCTTGTAGTCACTGTCCTCTAAAAGGTAACTTCCTATGGTAGCTCACAGAGAAAAAAAATGTGACAATGAATATATATATGTTCATGTATAACTGAAAAATTGTGCTCTACCCTGGAATTTGACACAACATTGTAAAATGATTAGAAATCAATAAAAAATGTTAAAAAAAATAAAAGTTAGCTTCTAACATCATAGATTAGTTTAACCTGTTTTTTTAATTTACTTAAATAGAATCATATGTATTATTTTGTGTCTGACTTCTTTTGCTCAATACTGTATTTGTGAGATTCATCAACATTGTTGTGTGTAGTTGTAGTCTGTTTATTTTCATTGTTGTGTGTACTCCACATTGTATGATATAACAGTATTTATTTGCCCACTGCACTGCTGATGGGCATTGGGTTGTTTCCAGTTTGGGGTTAATATTAAGAGTGTTCTAGGAACATTCTAGAATATGTCTTTTGGTGAATGTTTGTATGCATTTCTGTTGGTTATATACCTAAGGATGAGATTGCTGGATCATAATGTTCAGCTTTAGTAAATACTACTGCTAAATACTTTTCTGAAAGAGTTGTACCAGTTTATACTCTCACCAAAAGCACCTGAAATGTCTGGTCCTTAATTTTAATGTGGATTAATTTTTCAATTTTGTCCTTTAAGTTTAGCATTTTTTATCCCATGTAATAAATGTATGCCACTTCAAGGTCATAAAAATATTCTCTTATTTTCTTCTAAAAAATTTATTGTTTTACTTATCACTTTTAGATTTGTAATCCAACTGGACTGATTTTTGTTTATGTTGTAAAGTAAGGATTAATATGAATATTCAATTGACCTATCACCAATTTATTTAAAAGATCTTCTTTTTCTCCACCCTTGTCCTAAATCAGGTGATGGTCTATACATAGGTCTGAATTTGGACTCTTATTTTCCATTGTTCAGTTTGTCTATTCTTGCACTAATACCTACCTTATTGTCTTAATTACTATAACTTTATAATAGGTTTTCATATTCAGTAATATAAGTCTACCAGTTAACAATATACATTTTCTACTTACCAAAATTTAATGTTAATGAATAATTCTCTCCTCCACAATAGTCCTTGAACACTTTAACTATGACACTTTAATTTAGAAAACTTTAACTTCATTCATGCCCCTTTCAACCTATATGTTATTTTTCTCGGATATTTTAATTTGATTTTTTTAAACCTCACAAATTACTAAGATATTTACTCTACATCATTAATTCTCATTTAGATTGAGGCACATATTTTGCTGTCATTGTTCTTCTTTCTTTTTTGCATTTTAGTCCTTTTGTCTGGAATCATTTTCTTTCTGCCTTGAAAATTTTCTTTAAACTTTCTGTAGTCTGCTGGTAGCAAACTCTCTGTTTCTGATTTTTGTTTGTTTGTTTGTTTGAAAGTGTCTTTATTTCTCCTTTATTCTGGAAAGATTTTTTGAAAATTCTGCACTGAATTCTGGGTTGCTAATTATTTCTTCTCAACACATTGACGATTTCATCCCAGTCTTCTGACTTCCATTATTGCTGATGATAAGTTAGCTGTCACAATGCTGCTTGTGCTAGTTATCAAAATTTGCCACTGTATTAATTAGGAATTTCTGCATGACAAGTAACTCCAAAACTTAATTGCTTAAAAAATTAAACATTTTTTAATCTCATATTTTTAATGGGTCAGTAATTAACAGGCTGCTTAGGTGGGAGTTTTTGGCTCAGGATGAACTCAATATGGGGTTTCAGTAAGATGTCAGCTGAGGTGGAAGCCCTAGTAACACATTCCTTTTAAGATATATATATATATATATTCATTACAGAGTTTTATTTTTAACATGACTGTTGTTTTCTGAGTTGCGTTGGTATAAAAATCCCTGCCCACTATTACCAGAAAGAGGAACTCCAGCCATCCTCTATCCCCCTCTCCACCTGCTGCTTCCTTTTTCTTCATAGCCCTTACCATCACCTGAGATATTAACTCTTTATTTTTCTATTTATTGTGGACTGAAGAAAATACACAACCTGAAAGATGTGAGTTAATTTTTACTTGAGGACCTTACTGAGGACTATAGCCTGGGAGACAGGCTCTCAGATAGCTCTGAGGAACTGCTCCGAAGAGGGGAGCCAGGATACACAGGAGTTTTTGCTGAAGAGAATCATGTAGTCAAACATAAAAAGATTACTGTTAATCACAAAAACACCCAGACATCTCAAGTTAATGATTTTAGTGCTGTTCTATGTATAGGAAAATAGAAGAGTCTGGGCTTATTGAAGTTATTCCTTAGATATGCATCTGGTAACTATCTGGGGCCAGTATCCAGAGCACAGAATGTTTCCTGTTTTTCTCCAGCCTGAATTCCCCTCAGGGTGCACCATCCGTGGCTGATGGCTTCATGGTGGGCAGTTGGTTGTTTACTGGTATGACAGGCAACCTTCCCATTCCACATTATTATTATCTATTTCGTTCTTCTAGAATTAAGATCCAAGAAAGAAGAGACTGTGTTTTGATGACTGGGATCTCCTTGGAGCCTGCAGCAATGTGTGGAGGATTTAGGCTCTCAGAAGATAGTTGTTGCACAAATGAATGAATGAATGACAGAGAAAGGGCTTCCCCACCGGAGGAGCTGGGCGGCCAAGTGTTCTCTTGGGACTTCTGTCAGGAAACGCGGGCGATCTGCCAGGGTGGGGCTGTCCAGGGACTGGCAGCCCTGGGGGGCGTGCTCCGGGGGTTCCGGACTCCGGGTTTTCACGAGCGCCTGCCTCCCCGAGAGGGCGGGGCCCTCGGCGGCTCCCCATGGGCGGAGCCGGCGGCTGGGCGTGCGGAACCCGCCGGAAGACGCGCGGGCTCTGGGGTTGGTGGCTACGCTGCTGTGTCCAGGGACCGCACCCGGGGCTGCCCGGGCTGGGGTGAGGGCGACCCGGGGTGCGGGCAAAGGCCAAGCCGCGTCGGGAGGGCGGAGGCGCCGAGATACCAGGGCTGGGGCCCAGGAGGCGCTGCGCCGGTGGATCTGGCCGCTGCCGCCGGCCCGGCATCAGAACAGCAGTCGGCGAGGTGCATCCTCGCCCCTGTCTGCGGAAAGCCGGTTCAAGGCACCCGTCCCATTGCGGTCCCCAAAGCTCCTCTCCTGAGGGTGCGGCTGGGAAAGGACACCTTGGAGGGGCAGTGGGGGATCTGGTGCCGCAGCACCTGCCCTAGGCCGCCTCTGGGGAATTTGGAAAAGACCCCCACCCAGTCCGGAGGCCGACAGTCCTCTGGTGTTCCGAAGGAAGCCTGTGTGAACGTTGGGCGATTTTTGAAGAATCATTGTGTTGGGTAGGGATGCGATCTGCCTATAAAAGGCTGGGAAAGAACAAAGTCTGTTATCCCCAGTCTTCTCTAAAGAGACACCCTCTGGAGCTGAAAGCCTCAAGAACGGGTGCTCTCGCGCCCCCATCTCTGATCCTACCAGCTTCCAAGGCCGGTCTGGTGAGTAGGAGGCTCCGCTCGCAGCCTGTGTCTGTAGTCTGTAAGTCCGAGGTAGGCATGTCTGGGAGCAATGAGAAGGGGCATCCTCGAAATAAAGCTTCTCTGTCTTTAACTGTTTCCTAAGTAAGATTTGAAAGTTTCTCCACTTGGGTTGCAAACCATTTTACATCTTATATATTCAGGGGCAGGATATTTTCCACATGCTCCAATCCATAGGCTCCTTTCTCTGCATCAGTCACAGCTAAAAACAAAAAGAAGCCAAATACCCTGCCCCACAAACTTCAAAAAATTAGGCCGGCTTTCTTTCCACGGAGCTAACACTAGGACTGTTCTTGGGGCCCAGGTACACTGGACCTGGTCGCTGTGGAGACCTGTTCAGATGCTAGGGGGTTCGATGGGATGATAGATTTGGGTTGTTTCCAAATTTTCCTTTTACAAACAGTTTTGCAATAGTCCTCATTATACATCAAGTTCTCGACTTCCTCCATTTGAAGTCATACCTCTCTCCCCCAATTTTTACATTTTCTGAAACCAGGGTGCGTCTTAACAGAGAGGTTTAGAGGAGTTGCCGCTGCTGGACATCCATGTGGGTGGCAATGTGTCTGTCACTGCTTGCCCATGTGAAAACTTGGCTATGTGATTGTTCCATCAGCTGAGATACTCAGACTTTAAATTCAGATCTGTAATTGTTTTATTTTTAAACTTAGATAATGCTGTGATGCAACATTAAAGCAAAAGGTCTATAATAATGTTTATTGAGGGTTTACTGTATGCAAACATTGTTTCAATTAATCAGTGCACCCTATGAAGTACAATTATCCCCATTTTCTAGATGAAGAAACTGAAGCTCAGAGAGTTGAAGTACCTTAGAGCTTTTAAGTACAAATGTCAGAATTCTAACCCAGGCTGTCTGAGGTCTAAGCTTATCCTCTTACCTCCCAAATCTGTGTCCAGGCAGAAGATACATGTGCTTACAAGGAGGGAGGTCAAGGTAGAGCCTCTGAGTGTGTGTGGGTCTTTGGCTGTGTGTGTGTGTGTGTAACTGGGAGATAGAGCCACATGCAAAGCATTGGTTCTACTTATTCCCATATTGAAGCCAAATCATTGTTTTTGGATCTTTTGCAGCTCTAAGTATATTTCTGCAAGTTCTGGAGGTTGGAGCTGTATGATCGGTTTTCTGGATCCCTCGTCTCCTGCCTTTTTCTCTGCTAGAAGAATATAAAGAAGTATGTACTCAGACCTACTCAACCAGCTGCCTCCCAAGGAGGCAGTACTTGATTTAAGAGAGGAGCCAGTGTTTCAGAGCTGTTAAAGCCACGTCAGCCTCTAGGAGCCACCAGGTTCTCCTGCCGCAGGGACGCGCCAAAGTCCTGAGGGCAGGAGGCTGTGATCAGAGGAGGACCGTGCAACTTTGATGCCTCTCAGCGTAGGCTCTGGCCGGTTCCTCACTGGGAAGTGGACAAGGCCAGTCAGGCAGCAGCATCATGCTGCAGCAGCTCCTGATCACCCTGCCCACAGACACCAGCACCTGGGTGAAGCTGCACCATCCAGAGAAGGCCAAGGAGGGGCCGCCCCTGTGGGAAGATGTGACGAAGATATTTGAAGGAGAAGGTGAGGGTAGAATGATGGACTCGGGAGGGAGGAGGGGGAAGGGTTCTCTAGTTATGTGCGGAAGGATAGGTACACACTTCATGGAGGGAGCCCTCTGGGGAGAAAATTGGAGGAAAGCACTTCCTTGGGGCTCATGCTTATGGCTTTGGGGACAGGACAGCTGTGAGAGAAAATGTTGGGCTCTCAGCACTGGATCCCAGTCACACGTTCCCCATGCTGCTCCCATCCCCTATCCTCAAATAAACACATGACAGAAGACAGAATCCAGGGTGTTACCCACAAGCAGCTCCCAAGTGTATCCGTGCGATTCACAGACAGCGGGGTCAAAGGTTTCTACCCCCTTAAGCCCTCCAGTGGTTTTCCTTCTTAAGTTTCATTCATTTTAGCCCCAAACCAATATTTTTTCTTTCTTTTCCTCTCCTGCAAAGTGGAAGGAATGACATGCTTGGTTACTCTCATTTTACCTTGAAATGTATGAGTTCTGTGGGAAACATGTCCAAGGTTACACAATATTTAGTGGTCTGATCAGGATAGATGGATGGACAGAGGAATTCGTATGTTTCATGTGGTCTCTTAGTTCATACCTTTAAGTCTTCAGATTCAGCCTGTATTTGCTGTACTCTAGCTCTGTCAGGCAGGGTCTTTGCTAAGCATCCTGACAGATGGAAAAATGAGTAATGATCCCTAATGCTAATTATGAGTTGATAGAAACAGACACATACCCAGATCAAAAGAATAGGATGGAGCCCAAGATTATTCTATGGTAAAATTGTTGTGGAAGACAGGAGACAGGAAACAATCTTCTGATTGTACTTAGAGCAATTTTCACAAAGCAGATGCTATGAAACTGGGCTTTAGAAGATGTCTAAGTTTTTGATAGAAGAGTCAGAGAAAGGATACAAAAGTGGATGCCTTGAAAAGTGGTTCAGAGAATGGAGACTCTTCCAGTCTAACAGGGTTAAGAATGTGGTTGACATGTGTCCCACAGGTAAAGGATGGCGGTTAGAGGAAATCAGTGCTGGGGAGAAACGCTTCAGGCAGCTTGTAGAGCACCTTGAAGTCCATGGGAAGTGTCTATATTGTTCTTCCTTGTCAGGAATCTTTGAACAAAGACATGGGCTGGTGGATCTGTGCTTTTAGACCATCATTGACCATTGGGAAATATTAATGCCCAAAGCAATGCCCTGCAGCACCTCCTCACTAAGGAGGCTCCAGTCTGCTCTTGAGTCACTCTCAGTGTCCGTCTTTGTGAATGTATGAGAGAGGAGCCACATTCAGCAGGTCTGCAGGCAGCTTTTCTATTTGGGGGATTTGGGGAGATACAAACGTCATAGCTCTTTTCCTTCTTCAGCTCTGCTGTCTCAGGATGCTGATGAGACCCAGGGAGAAAGTTTAAAGGATGAAGTGACCCCCAGGTCCCCGACAGCAAAATTCCAGGTGGGTTGGAGTTTCCGTCACTTTCTTGACATGCTTCTTGGTTTTTAAGATTATAACTTGCCTTTTGTTTTGGAGTTGGGGTGTGTTGAGGCTAACAAATTCAACCCAGGGAGCCCAGTGCAAGTTGCTCTCGTATAGAAAACTGGGCCCCAGTGGCAGCAGTTTCTCTACTCATAGAAAGCTTGTTTCTAACCGACATCTAGGTCTAACATTGTGAAAATTTCTGTAGAGAAAGCAAAATGAGTGACATAATTCTAGCCCCTAAAACCCAACAGCTACCCCTGGGATCTAAGCTAAACCTTAATTTTTATGAGTATTTTATACTTAAAACTTGTGAGAAAGAAAGTTCTGACATTCTTCGTGAGGTGCACATATCACTTCATGAGGTGGTCCTTAGAATAGTACCAGGAGCAGAGCCGAAACTGCAGCCAAAGGAGACGTGAGTGGAGAAGAAATGGTCAGACCACACACTTTAGACACGCTGTGTGGTTACAACAGGGTGTGGAAACGGTGTCCTCACCGCCTGGTGGAAGTGGAAGTGAAACAAAAGGAAAACTATGGAATAAATGAGAGATGAGGACTTGAGTAAGCGATGTTATTCAAGGACAGAAGAGTTTTAAGAGAGAAGAACCTGGGTTCTGAAAGTAGTATAGGATTTGAACTTATCTCTTGTATCTACTTGCTCAGTGATTTTTTTTAGGTGTTTACAATCCCAGTTTCCTCAGCTAATTCAGATACTAACACCCTGTAGGACTGAAATGCATTCCAGGAGTATTTCCAGTAATATAGAAGCAGTAATAATAGTCTAATGTTTGAAGAGTTATCTCCACATTCAACTTATCTGGAATTCTGATTTTTTATCTCCTGACATATATCAGAAACTGATGGGATTTTTAGCACTGGAAAAGATTAAACTTCTTAAAATTGAGCTCTAGTTTACGTAGAGGAAAATACACTGAAGAAAGTGTTTAGTTGTATTTTGACATATTTATACACCATGTAACCAAATCAAGATACAGAACATTTCCACCATCTCAGAAAGTTCCCTTGTGCCCCTTTCCAGTCAAAGCTCTGTTTTGCCCCTAGTAGAGAATACATGGGATCTCTGCATTATTTCTTATAACTGCATATAAATCTATAATGAAATTATATTAATATATAATAAATGTATAATCTCAAAGAGTTTATTTTAAAAAAGAAATCTATATACTGCAGTTGTTGGTAGTAGTCTATAAATGTCAGTTAGGTTAAGTTGGCTGATAGGTTGTTCAAACCTATATCCTTGATGAATTTTTGTCTACTTCTCTCATTTACTGAAAAGAGTGTTAAAATCTCTAATTAATGTGGTTAATTAAAGGGTCTAAATCTCCCTTTAGTTCTGTCAACTCTATTTTATTTATTTTGAATTCTGAAATGTGTGGGATTGTTATCTTCTTGATGAACTGACCGTTTATCACTTTGAAATATTTCTTCTTTATGCCTAATAATATTCTTTTTCCTTAGCCCACTTTATCTGATTTAACGTAGCTCCTTCAGTGTTTAGTTATTGTTTGTATGGTATAGCTTTATCCATTCTTTTACTTTTAACCTATCTGTGTCTTTATATTAAAAGTGTGACCTTCTTAAATATAGGTAGGTCTTGCTTGCTTAGCCCATTTACAGTTACATAATCATTGATATGGTGGGATTTAAGTGTATACTCTTGTTCTTTGTTTGCTGTTTGTCAAATCTATTCTTTGTTTCTTGGTTGCTCCTCTCCTGCCTTCTTTTAGGTTGTGTAGTCTTTTAACATTCCATTTTATGTCCTCTAGTGACTTTTATAGCTATACTTCTTTGATCTGTTTTTAGTGGTTGCTCTAGCCATTATAATATGCATTTTAAAATTTTTATTTATTTATTTATTTGTTTTTTTTTTTTATTGAAGTACAATCAATTACAATGTGTCAGTTTCTGGTGTACAGCACAATGTCCCAGTCATGCATGTACATACATATATTCATTTTCATATTTTTACAATATGCATTTTTAACATGTCACCATTGAATATTATACTGCTTCACATATAATATGAAAGCCTCATTTCCCCACTTACCCTTCCCATTCTTTGTGTATTGTCATTGCGCCTCTCACTTTACATGTTATCCACCCCACAGTACATTGTTCTTATTTTTGCTTTTAACAGTAAATTGTCTTATAAGGAATTAAGAAAAGGAAAAAAATCGAGTCTTTCATATTTGCCCACATATTTACCAATTCAGGCACTTTTCACTCCTTCCTTTAGTTCCAAGTTTCTAAATGGCATCATTTCCCTTCAGCCTAAAGAACATCTCTTAGCATTTCCTGTAGTGTGGGTATTCTGGTGACAAATTCTCGCAGCATCTGTCTTTATGTGGTCTTCCTATTTGAGGATCTTTTACTGGATATAGAGTTCTAGGGTGGCTGTTTTTTCCTTTAAACACTTTAAAGATGTTCCATGATCTTTTAGCTTGTATTGTTTCGGATGAAAAGTCAGCTATTATTCTTATTCTTCCCATAAATGTGACGTCTTTCTGTTCGTTTCTTTGTTTTATACCAACTTTTCTTGGTTTTTTTGTTTGTTTGTTTCTCCTTTCCTACCTTCTTTTCACTACTTTTATGATCTTCCCTTTTATCTTTGCTCTTCAGAAGTTTTAATGAGCTGCATAGACGTACTTTTTTTTTAGTTTTTTTGGGGGGGATGGTTTGTTGAGCTTTTGGATTCGTGGGTTAATGTTTTTAAATTAAATTTGGAAATTTGTTTGGCCTTTATTTCTTCAAATACTTTTTTTTTTGCCCATTCTCTCTTCTTCTTCTGAGATTCTAACTACATATATATTAGGCTATTTGATATTATCCCAGGGTTTTCTCTCTCTCTCGGTGTTTCAGTTTGAATAGTTTCTATTGACCTGCCTTAAATTTCACTGATCTTGTCTTCATCAGGTCCAATCTGCTGTTCAGTGTAGCCAGTAAATTTTTCAGATCTTTTATTTGCCAGTTGTAGAATTTTCTTTTACTTCTTTTTTAGCTTTTCTTTCTCCTCGGTTACCCTGGTGTTTTCACCTATACATATTTTATTGTAAATTCTTCAACATACATTTAAGCAATTGCTTTAAACTTCTTGTCTGCTAATTCCAGTGACTTGGTTACCTGGGATTTTGCTTCTTTTGATTTTTATTTTCTTGATTATAGGTCAGATTTTCTTCCTTCTTTACATGTCTAATAATTTTTTATTGCAATTCAGGTATTGTGTATACAAGAACAGTGGAGAGTGAAGTATGCATAGGTAGGCCCATTTCTCCATCAGCCTGGAAGGACTTTGGTGTTGAGGAGATTAACTCTCTTTGACAAAACTTCGGATGCATGGCCTTTTGGCCAAGCATCTGTGATTTCATATTGTTGGAACATTTGTTGTATCCCTGGGGGTTGCAGCCTACTATAAATTTGCTGTGGCTGAACCAAGAAAGAGGGCATATGCAGATTTCTGCAGAAATTAGGATTCCATGAAAGGTTTTGAGGAGATGAGGAAGGTGGGTATCTTTCAGAGTGCAAAGTGATTTTGGAATGTGAAGAATTTCTTTGGGTTGAGTTCCATGGAAGTTTATCCCTGACCTGTGTTCCTCAATTGAAACGTGACTATCTGGGCCAAGGACTAGTTTCTCTTAATAAATAATTAAAAAATTAAAAATACATGAATACACATATATTCGTTTTCATATTCCTTTTCACCTTAAGCTACTACAAGATGTCAAATACAGAAATTGATACAACATTGTAAACTGACTATACTTCAATTAAAAAGAAGTTTAAAAAAAAACTGAGTGGAAGAAGCAATGAACTATTCGCAACATCAAATCAAATCAAGTGAAGTGAATAAATATCCACTGAGCACCAAAAAAAAAAATATATATGAATAGATAGATAGATAGATATAGTCTGTTTGTTTGGTCTGTTCTGTTTATTTCCAGAAGACTCTAAGCCCTTTCCTCTGACTGGTGGTTAAGGTGAGGGACTGAGTATTCATGTTTTCCCTAGAGCTGTGGCTGAGTTCTGGCTGACATACACTTTGAGTTCACTTCTGATTAACCCAGCTACCTCTGCTGAGGGGCTGATCCTTTTCAATCCCTTCAGTATTTGAGCTAAGGAGAGGTAAGACCACAGTTCCAGACAGTTCCGTTCATCTTGCATTAAACTCCAGCAGGGCCCCAGAATTTCAGCTCGGCAGGAACACACTGGTTTCTTTGTGACAGTAAGTGCTGAAAGCCTCTCTCTCCCCTCCCCCAGCCCCTCTGATCTCATTTTCTCCCACTCTCCCCTTCGCTAGCCCACCTCCAGCAATGCTGGCCACTCTCTTGTTCCTCAGACAAGCCAAGGATGCTCTCACCTCAGGTCTTTTGTCCCTGCCTGGAATGCTGTCCCCTCAGATGTCCACGTGGCTCTTCCTCACTGAATTCATGTCTCTGGTCAAATAGCACCCTTGCAGGAAGTCCTTCCCCAGCTATTCTGCATGAAAGGTCCTCACTGTGACTCTCCCTGTTCCCTTATCCTGCTTAATTTTTTTCTAAGACACATATGACCATCTATCCTTCTCTATATTTAGTTACTTATTTATATCTACTTCTTACTTCTCTATATTTAGTTACTTAATCTCCAGAGAATCGCCAAACAGATCCAGAGGAGGCTCCCAGTAAAACCAGTTTAGAATCTCTCAGGATTTAGAGTACTGTCAGACATCTTGGACCTTGATGGAGGTGGTCTGACTGAAAAGGAATATATTTGATGTTCTAGGAACTGTTGACCTTCAAGGACATATGTGTGGACTTCACCCAGGAGGAGTGGAAGCAGCTGGCCCCTGCTCACCGGAATCTGTACCGGGAAGTGATGCTGGAGAACTATGGGCACCTAGTCTCAGTGGGTAAGGATGGGCTAAACCTACATCCAGAAACCTGCGTATTACAGGAGAGTCATAATTTCTAAATTATTAAATGTTGTGGATTCCCTGGAGTTTGGCCTTGGGTTCAGTATTGGAGATTGATATCTCATTCCTTTGAAAATCAAGCTAGAGCGTATCTGAACCTCCTTTCTTGGGGGAACAATTTTACTTTGTAGAACGAGAATAGAAAGACGTGCTGCGGTGCCCCTTTCCATTCTGAGAGACCCTAAATGCCAGATGACTGGAACTACATGCCAGGGATGGTTCTTCAACCTTAGCAGAAATATTCATACTCTTTTTTCACTCCATAAGCAGGATATCAACTTTCCAAACCTAGTGTGATTTCCCAGTTGGAGAAAGGAGAGGAGCCATGGATGACAGAGAAAGAAGGCCCAGGAGATCTGAGTTCAGGTGAGACCAAGGCAGATGGTACCTTTTAATATGTAGGCCAGAGAGGGGGAGAGCATAGCTCAGTGGTGGAGTGCATGCTTAGCATGCACGAGGTCCTGTGTTCAATCCCCAGTACCTCCATTAAATAAACAAACAAACAAACAAACCTAATTCCCCCCCCAAAAACAAACAGAACAAACAAACAAACAAAAAACACATTCATCATAGTCCCTACCACCTGATATGAATTGCATTCACGGGACATGTGTATAAGAACATTCAGGCAACCAATATATAGGCCAGAGAGCCCCACATCTCCCCAGGCTGTGGGGAAGGCTGAGGCCAGTGGACAAGCACTGAACCCGATTTCACCCCTCTCTTCGCCACCCTTTTCCTTCATCTGACCTTGCAAAGCTCTCTCTGGAATTGGAGGGAAGAGAAGTCTTCTCTTTATTAAGGTTAAACTTGATTTTTCCTCTTTCTTTAGCATCCTAAAGTCTGCCAATCCAGAGTTCCTTTCTTAAGCAGTCAGATGTACGTGGTCTCTCCTCACAGAAAGCAAATCTCTTGTCAGGACTGCCATCACATTCTACAGATCTTTACTCTTCTCTCTTGCATTCTGTCTCCACAGTCCCCCGACTTCCATTTTACAATCCCAATTCTGTTCTCACTCGTTTTTAAACTCATGTATCTGAATCTATTGTGACTACTTTATTATGGAAATTCCTGCAAGAAAAATTACCACAGGATTCCTTCTCATCAAATCCAGTGGTCTTTAACAATCTCCTCAACTTTGCTTTTATTATGAAATATTTAGACATTCAGAAAGGCATAGAGAACATTATAAGTTTCTGTGTAGCTTCCAGTTGAATTAAGAAATAGAAGAGTTGAAGCCCCGCTGTTTCCCTCCTACCTTTCGAAATAACCAGCTCTTCTGAGTTCAAATATTTTCATTGCTATATGTGTCTTCATACTTTTATGTCATGTGGTGTATATCCCCGAACAATATATAATACTATTTTGCATGTTCTTATTCTTTAAATAAATGGTATATATGCTTCTCCCACTTGCTTTTCTCTTTCAACACTGTTGATATTTACCCATATTGCTCTGGTTCATTCATTTCCATTGTATTCATAAACTACACTTTATCCATTTTCCTGTTCATAGACATTTGTAGTGTTCCTGAATTTGGGGGTTACAAAGATGCTGCAGTAAATCTTCATGTATGTATATTCTTATGCATATAAGCAAGTGTTTCCCTGAGATACTTGCTGGAAGCAGACTTGTTGGGCCATGGAGGAGATGCACCTCCGTTTTGCTAGGTCTCACCAAATTGCTCTTCAATGTAGTTGCACCAGTTGCAGGTTTTAAGCGTTTCCAGAACTCAACATCTTTGTCAACACTTAGCATTGTCAACCTTTCACATTTTTATAAATTTAGTGGGTGAATATGGTATTTTGTTGTTCCTTTCATTTTCCTGATGACTAATAAGAGGGAGCATATTTTCATGTTTACTGACCATCCATCCAGGATTTCTTTTTTTGTAAATTACCTATTTATATCCTTTGCCAGTTTTTCTATTTTTTTCCTTATTGATGTATAGAAATATATATATATATTATTTGTTATTTTTTTAATTTTGCTTTTCCTATTTAGGTTTAAATCTGAATTTATTTTATATGTAGTGTGAAGTGAGGATCTTGTTTCACTTTTTCCATGTGGATAATCAGTCCAGGAACCATTTATTGAATAGTTAATGCCACTGTCACCTGCCAGGTTTCCTTGAGTCTATTTCTGGACTCTATTCTGTTCCATTTTTCTATTTTCTATCCCTACTGTAATACCAAGCTGTCTTAATTATTGTATTTCATAGTGAGACTTAATATTTTGTTCTTCAAAATCGTCCTGGCTGTCGTCAGCCCCATGCTTTTCCATTTGAACTACATAATGCATGCATCAGATTACACACACACACAGTGATTGGAATAGACTTGAATTTATAGGTCAATTTGGGGGAGGCAAAATTAATAGTATGACAGTGAGTCCTCCTGTCCAGGAACATGGTATATTGCTCCACTAATATTGGTAAATATTGATATTTACCAATTCAAAAAAATAGTTTCAGAATTTTCCCCCATAAAAGGTTTTTACACATGGCACATTCTTCGTCAGATTCGTCCTGAAGAACCTACATTTTGTTGCTATTGTAGATGCTATAAATTTTTTAAATGATGTCTCCTCTTTGTTGCTAGTGTGTAATAACATGATTGGTTTTGATCTTCTAGCCAGCCACCTTGTTGCACTCTGTTATTAATTCCAATCATTTGTCCATTCTCCTGGGATTTGTCTTTTTCAACTTATAATAATGAAAATAATAATAAAAGCTACCACAAATGTTCTTTCCCTGCCTCTGGGTGAAATCTCAAAGAGGTCCTGTAGATAGTCCAGTCCCTTTAAATAACAAGAACAGTCTGATTTTAGTGAAATGTTTAGTTCGGTGCAATAATAAAAACTCCCAACCTCAAAGTTAAATCTTCTCTCCTCCCCTAGCTTGGACCTGCTTCAGCTTGGATACTGAATTGGAGGGGGTCATAGATGGCCTGTTCTCTCTCTCCCTCTCCTCTTCTTCTCTTCCTCCTTCCCTATTTGGGGGCCTGCAGAGCGCAGACTTTATTATGGCCTCTATTCATTTAGAATTTGGAATTTGGAAGTACTAATGATCCTTCTGTGTTGATCAAAAATCCTACGAGAAGTCACACTATTCAGGAATGCAGAGCTGTCAGTTGAAATATTAGTCATGGTACAATAAATTATCAAGTAAAAAAACCAGTCAGAATTTTAAAGGTTAAAGGATATTTTCATAGAACATAGCAATCGTTGCAACATAGCAGGCTGGGTTTCTTACGTAAATAACACTTCCTGGGACAGGTGAATAACTACAGGAAGCAAAACAATGTGTAAATATTAATACAAGTTTCACTAATAGACAGCTTGACATTCTTGTGAATGTTCTTAGTTCAAACCTTATTTTTTGAACTGGCTGAAGTGGGAAAAGGGAAATCTTTTCATCTTTCTGAGAATGTTTTCCAAAGTAATTATCAATTAAAAAGACATATTGTTAGTTCAAAATTTGTAGATACTGACAGGCATATGTAGAATAGATAAACAACATTATACTGTATAGCACAGGGAAATATATACAAGATCTTGTGGTAGCTCACAGCAAAAAAAAAATGTGACAATGAATATGTGTATGTTCATGTATAACTGAAAAATTGTGCTCTACACTGGAATCTGACACAGTGTTGGAAAATGACTATAACTCAATAAAAAAAAGTTTTTTAAAAAAGGCATATTGTTAAGACACAGCCCTGAAATTTCATTATTTAGTATTAATAGAAAAGGAATAAAATGTTCAATTTTTAACTCTGTATGTAAAAATCACACTTTTACCCTGTTTGTTCTTTTTTTTTTTATTGAAGTATAGTCAGTTTACAATGTTGTTTCAGTTTCTGGTGTATAGCATAATAGTTCAGTCATGCATATACATACATATATTCGTTTTCACATTTGTTTCCATTATAGGTTACTGCAAGACATTGAACATAGTTCCCTGTGCTATACAGTAGAAATCTGCTGTCATTGTTTCTTAATTTAATTTCCCATTTCCTCTCCAGGCTACATAACCATATATAAATATAGTCAAAATCTCATGTACTTTATATGTATTGTTATCTAAATCTCTATTCCATACCCAGTATAATAATTGATTTTTCAGAGCATAATGAAGATGAGTTATGTGCATTTCTCCATTTCTTTCAGACTTGAAGAGTAAGACAGAAACCAGTGCGTCAACTGCAAAGAAAGACATTTTACAGAAACAGTTAAATTACGGCACGATGATGGGAAAGTTCATGAGGGATGATGTCATGTATTCCACATGGAGAAAAGTCTCTAAATATGATGATGAATTAGAAAGGCACCATGATACCCCTGAAAGAGACGCGAGACAACCCATCTTGACTCACAAGAGGAGAGGCCAAGAAACTGACAAATTCGGCAAAAATATTGTGAGTTCAGATGTTGTTATAGAACAGAAGCGCCGTAAGTGTGACACACCTAGAAGGCGAAACAGATACAAACTAGATGTAATTAACCATCCAACGAGTTACATAAGAACAAAAACCTATGAGTGTAATATATGTGAAAAGGCCTTCAAACAACCCATTCACCTTACTGAACACATGAGAATTCATACGGGTGAGAAACCTTTCAGGTGTAAGGAATGTGGAAGGGCCTTTAGTCAAAGCGCATCCCTTACGACACACCAGAGAATCCACACTGGTGAGAAACCCTTTGAATGTGAAGAATGTGGCAAAGCCTTCAGACATCGCTCATCCCTTAATCAGCACCATAGAACTCACACTGGGGAGAAACCCTACGTATGTGATAAATGTCAGAAAGCCTTCAGCCAGAACATTAGCTTGATCCAACATTTGAGGACTCATTCTGGAGAGAAACCCTTTACGTGCAATGAATGTGGCAAAACCTTCAGACAGATTAGACACCTTAGTGAACATATAAGAATTCATACCGGGGAGAAGCCCTATGCATGCACTGCGTGTTGTAAAACTTTTAGTCATAGAGCGTATCTGACACATCACCAGAGAATTCACACCGGGGAGAGACCCTACAAATGTAAGGAATGTGGGAAAGCCTTTAGGCAGAGGATACACCTTAGCAACCACAAAACTGTTCACACAGGAGTGAAAGCGTATGAATGCAACCGCTGTGGGAAAGCCTACAGGCATGATTCATCCTTTAAGAAACATCAGAGGCATCACACAGGAGAAAAACCTTATGAATGTAATGAATGTGGAAAAGCCTTCAGCTATAATTCATCTCTTACTCGACACCATGAAATACACAAGAGGAATGCCTTCCAAAATAATGCGTTAAAACAGATTATTCAACATGAGAACAAAAACCAAGTCTAAATCAGTCATTCTATGCTTTGAATTTCAGGACTCTAAATCTGAGGAATTGACATAATGATGCCAACTTCTGATTTTGCCCACCATGTAAATAAATGCTACATTGGTAACTACTGATACCTCCATACAAAGTACTTAATCAAGAATAAAGGATGACCCTTCAAATTAAATTCAACAGAATAGAAAATTCATACATTATTATTTTTATGATTTCATGGTAGATTAAATATCTTCATGGGCAATGACTGACTTTTCAGACTGGCATTTGGAAACTACTGTTTGAAATATCACCACCCCTATTTTTTTAATTAAAATTTTATTTTTTTTAAAAGGAAAAACTTTCGCATGGTATGAAGTTCATAAGACACAGTCATTTTTACAAGTGAAAAGCCTTCTTCCATCCCCCACCACAAAATTTACCTAGAAGTAACCGTTTTTTATAACTAGTGTTTTGTGCGCCTTTCCAGAGATTTTATATCCGAGAGAATACAAATACACATTTTTTCTTTTTAATAATAACTGGCAGCCTCCTATACAGATGCATCTGCATGTTACATTTATTGCTTCACCGTATATCATGGAGGTCATTCCATATCAGTAAATAAAGTGCCTACTCATTCTTTTTCATAGCTGCAGAGTATTCCATGATTTGAATATACTTTAGCCATTTCACTACAGATGGACTTTTTTGGATTTCTGATCTTTTGTTTATATGATCTTGCAATAAGTAGTCATAACATTTTCATTTCTCATGCATATAAGTACATGCATAGGGTAAGTTCCTAGAACTGGGATTTATGTGCATTTGTATAATGGATACTGCCAAACTGACCTTCACAGAGATTGGACCAATTTATTTTCCCACCAGTGAGACATAGAACTATAGGAACCATATCCGGTGCTGAAGCATCTCCTGGACCAACAGCTCTATCATCATCCATCAAAGAAGTATCAGCTTCTCTCAATAACAGTCTAGAAGTACCAGGTGAGCTGCATCCCCAGAAGGAGCAGCACTTGCCGTCCTTGAAGCCAGAGAGAAATCTGCATCTTATTGAATAGCAGCCAAACCCACCAAAGTTTCAGTTGGACAAGGAGAAGGTATCCCTCCACCAACTTCTCTAGTCCCTGACTTCTGAACCTGGAACTGTCTGATGAATAAGAGTCCCATTAAAGAGACTGGTCCACCTGCCTTAGTAAGTATAGTCTTGACTGTAACCCCTTTGTTAGGAATGGAGGAAAACTGACAATTGAATCAGGGTACTTAAGATGGCAGGGTATACCACAGACGATCAACTGACCACATGTAGCATTTTAAAGGATGGCTATGTTAGCAAGTTACAGTTCACATGTGGAGGGAGACAGAAACGAGCTAGGACACAGTTGTCTAATTAATAAACATTAATTAATGAATGAGCATTAATTAATTAGTTGACATTGCTTACTATGTTGTGAAAGCTGAGTGCCAAGGTCAGGACCACAATGATTTTGTACATGTTCATTTTTCATTCTGGTAAAATTTCATTAAAGTTTTAGTGATTCTGCAAAATGTTGATGGATTTCCCCTTATCTCCATCCCCACAGCCACTACTCCAGTTATAAACCAAATCCTGGCACTTAGGATCCTTCATTACATCTAGTCTTCTTTATAACTTCCTCTTCCATTTACTTCTTCCCATACAGGCTCTGACTACATCAAATATATTAGTTGAGACTCTAAGTTGCAAGTAACAGAAATCAACTGAGGCTAGTTAAGTCTCAAAGGGAGGTGTTAATAGAAGGATATTAGTGTATCTCGTGTAATTCAAGGCAATGATACAGTATAACAGTGGACAGAGACCAGGACCTGAAACAGGGAAAACCTAGGCACAGGTTTCTCTCCATCTCTCACCTCTGCTTTGTGTTTTCTTCATTCTAGGTTTTTTTAACACCTCATTGCAAATCATGCTTACCATCAGCTTTAGATTTTACTATCTTCAGTTTCCATCACCCAGAGAAAAGCTGTCTTCTCTTTCTCACTTATCTCAAAATCCTGGGGAAGGCCTCTTACTGGCCCAGCTTGGTCAGCTGCCCACCTCTAAACAAGTCACTTGTAGGCAGAGATTGCAGCTTCTGTGGGAACCATGTGGATGGTGTGAAGAGGTGGTGGGTGGGGTGATGGGGAGGGCTGCTGGAGCGGTGGGAGAGCAGGAGAAAGGGTTGCTGTTCCGAATCCTACTTACTCTTCAATGCCAGCTCTTCAGATCAGAACTTTAGAATTGGAGAGGGTCTATGAATTCACCTAATTGAAACATCACTTTATAGATGAAGAAATGGAGAATCCTCTTCTTTAATTACTCATGTCCTTTCACCTGAGTCATATTTTCGAGCACTTTTTCTCTGAGTTGTTAGCCTAGCTTTCCAAACACTTGCCCTTAATAACTTAACATATCTGCACTTTGCCATTATAAGGGTTTTACTTTTTAGATCTCCTTTTGCCCCAAGAAGATCTTTCAAAAGTCATGCTTCAGAGCCTACCCATTGGCTCTGCCTTTTATCAGAGCCTATTCATTCATTCTACTTAACCCACAGGCACTTCTTCTGCGGTTATGTGAATGTTCTTCCCCAGAGCTGTGTCCTTAGGCATATCGTCTTCTCAAGCTATACATTTTGTCTGATTGATCTTGTTAACATCCCAACATGTCTCACATCTATGTCTGTATCTTAGAAATCTCTCCTGAGCTCCAGAACATTATATTCAACATCCCACTGGATATCTCCACTTGGATATCTCATAGTCACCTCCAAGTCAGTATGTTCAAAACTCAACTCAATTTTTTCAATAAAATCTGTAATCCTTAATCCAGGAAATGGTACCACCACTCATCCAATTCTCCAGTTTATACTTCTCCCTCTCCCTCATTGATCATTTCCCCTAATCTATCACTAGGTCCTATGTATCCTATTTGGGATCTCTTCAGTATGTATCCTCCTCTCTAGTCCCATTGTCAGTGCTTTAATGAGGCTCTTAGCATTTCCTAACTGCTTAAATAGATTCCTGTTTTTTTTTCCTGTATTTAATGGACTCATCTCTCTATCTTCCCCACTGCTGCTAGAGAGATCATTTAAAACACATAACTGATCAAATTATTGTTTGAAATCCCTAAATGGTTTCTTATAAAGGACAGATTCCTTAATAGAACAATTGGTATAGAGCATTGCCTATTTTTCTAGCAGTAGCTCCCAAACTTCCCCCCAAGCATACTTTTCCCCAGCCATAAAGAGCTCATAGTCCTCTAAATATTCCATGCTATTTCATGGTTTCTGCTCATCAACTGTGCTGGAGTTTTTTCTTCCTTCTGCCCAACTTCTTTAGTTAGCTCCTACTCATCCTCCCAGATTTAGTTCGTGTCACATCCTCAGGGAATACTACACAACATTTTGTGAAGTTTTGGATGAACACTTGAATTCTTGGCTAAATTTACTAAATAAAGAGATCGGCCTTATCCTGCAGGATTTTTGGCCAGAAAGTGCTAACATGGGATTTAAATTTTACAAAATTACTCTGGAATCAGTATGGAAGACCATGGCTTGACATGAAGCAATAACCAGTCCTATACCACTTCAATTTGATTCACACTGTTGCTTGCTACACTTCCTTCTTTTCTTGCCCTTGCTAGCATGGGTTTGCACCTTAAAAAAAAAAAAAAGCCTCCAGTCCTTGCCTCAAGCTCTGTTTCTGAGAAGATTCTGGCTAAGACAAGCATATAACCCCAGTTTCAGTAAACAGGGTCAATGGGACAATTTCTGGACTTCCTGTTTTTCCACTGGACATAAATCTGGAAGACTGTTGCCCTGGGAGATACTGGCAGTGGAAGAGGAAGGAGGCTGCCAATAAATAGAGAAACACAGAGGAACTAAATCCAAGAAATGGAGACAGAAATCTCAATTCTGGTCACACTGTTTTATGCCTGGATCAAGCCTCACCTGAAGCTAGAGCTCTTGGGTTTTCAAACTGATAAAAGAATAAACCCTAATTGATTCAAGGGTTCAAATGTCCTACATTTGAGGCTGCCTGTTTTTAGCAGAAGCTTGGCTCAGTCTTAAGTGCTTAACTTATTCCCACCTCCCCTGACTTTCTAACTTAGGGCTACCTTTTCTGGCTTTCTCCAACTAAGTAATACCCTTTTCAATGACCAGAAATTGGTGTTTGGCTGAGGAGAGGCTGATCTTATATGGTGACGAGAATCTTCTCATACTGTCAATGGGTTTCAATTAAGCGTGTTAAAGATATGTCAGTGATTGTTTTAGCACCTGTGGGGAACACAAATTTGAGCAAGGTAAGTTCCCTGCCCGTAGGTTCTGATGCTCAAGAGCAATATTGTCCAAGAGAAATATAATGTGAGCCACGACACAAATGTGAACCATACTAAATAATTTAAAAATTTCTACCCGCCACATTAATACAATTAAAAGCAATAAGTAAAATTAATTAAAAATAGATTTAACTCAATATATCCAAATATTACCATTTCAACATGTAATCAGTATAACAATTATTAGTGAGTTATTTAATTTTTTTAACTAAGTCTTAAAAATACAGTATATTATAGTTACAGCACGTCTCATTTTGGACTAGCCACATTTCAAGTGCTTAAGAGCTAAACATGGCTAGTGGCTACCGATGGCTGGGAGTCGCTTATAGGTCAAGTGACAGCACAATTCCGTCCCGAGTCAAAACACATGCAGAGCTAGCGGCGCACGGGAAGGACCGGTCCAGAGCTGTATCCTGCATCAGGACCCTCCTCAGCCCCGCAGCCAACGGGCTCTCGCGGGATCCGCGGAGTCGCGAGGACTAAGCGGTGCCGCTGAGGCCTCTGGGAGGGGCGGTCCTTGGGCAGCCGCTGGGCATTCTGGGCCTGGTCTCCGGGAGGCTTCTTAGAACGCACGAAAGCAAAGGGCCTCTTCCGGATTTTAGCGTGCGCATCGAAGGTAAGAGTCGGGGAGCTGTTCTGAGGCTGCGGAGTTCAGAGGAGTATCCGAGGTTAGGGGAAGGCCGGCGAATGGGGGTGGCTGGTGGAGGTGTTGCGGTTTGGAGCCCAAGAATCTGTCCCCGCGGTTGCCGCGTCCGCCTACCGGCTGGGAACGTCTCCGTGGCAGCGGTGTATCTCGTCTGTCTGCTCTTGTGCCTTTAGGACCTTGCGCCCTCCAAGGACCCTGCTGTTGGTTAGGACCCCTTCCCAAGGCCAGCGACCCCTTGCTCGCTCCTCCAGGATATTGCCGGGAGTGCTCAGTAAACTTTCGGGCATGCTTGAAACTCCCGGGAAGACAATGGTTTGCGGCCGGTGGGAAGGCTCCCGCTGAAGGCGGTAGTTTTCGGGGCCCACAAGTCTGGGCTGCACTTAACAAGTCAGGATGTTGAGGGTGAAGGCAGTGGCAGTTCCGCAACAGCAGGATCCCGTCAGAGAGGAAAAGCCTCTGATCTGAGATCTCTGCTTGAGCTTCTGGACCTAGGTTGGGGCCGGAAGAGGGAACTGACCTTGGAGCTCCTGGGGGGACAGGCCTTATTTTTGACCCTTTCACTTGCAGGGAGCAGGGATTGGATCAAATAACTGCATCCAGGGTATGGGCAAAACGAAGAAGTCATGGAGAATTTGCCCTCGGAGAGAGGCAGGCGTCACCTAGGATCTGGGTTGGGCAACAGTCTGTGCAGTGTGGACCAGAGAGGAGGAAGCGCCACAATGCGAGGGACAAGTGAGGAAGGACCAAAAGTTCCGGTTCCACCGCAGCAAGGCCCAGAGTTGCTAATCTGAATTCTTCGATTGCAGACTTTCAGAACTCCTTTCTCCTTCCTCAGCCTCGTCATTTCAGCATTCTGCCTTTTCCTTTGAGAAGTCAGATCATCCAAGTCCCAGGTGAGTAGAAGTTTCCACTCTCCTAAAGTTTACTCATTTGTCAGAGGGAATAGATATACTGCCTCATCTCTTCCTTGGGAAGGAGAAGGAGATCCACATTTGTTGCGTGCCAGGATGTGTACTGTGTCTCATCACTCAATAGTTTGGGTAGCTGAGTGTGTTTGGAAGGAGTATTCTAATTTTAAAGATGTATCAGAAAACAGGAAACTTGCATAAGAGTATTCGTAAGGCAAGTAGCATACTACTACTGCTGACCTAGTTAGGATCAGGTTCTGAACCCAGATCTGTAGGACCGGCAGACTTTTGACACTATGCTGATGTTTCACAAACGTCTCATTCACTTACCACCTGATGATTTTTGCCATACCTGGGGCCTACCTGTATTATTTTTCTCATATTTTTAATTTTATACTTACATTTATTTTAAAAAATCAAACTTATCCTGAGAAACACTATATGAGAAATTATGTATTTGATGGATGCTCTAATAGCTTTATATTTATTCTAGCATATACCTAAAGGTGTTGATCTATGTACCATATAAAATCATCTCTTGTCAGAAAGATACAGAATGTGTTTTGGGACACCATGCACTGCATTATGCTTTGGCTGGATTTTTTTCTGTGTAGAAAAGTCCAAGCGGCATATCTGGGTCTAAATTGTCCATCCTCAGTGCATTGTTTTTTTCCTTTAGATGAATAATTCCACAGAGAATGCCCCTTTTTGTGTCATCTCTACAAAACATTTCACTTACCTATTAAGGGCTACTCTGTTCTGAATGTTGTGTGTAAAGCAAGTAAGAAGTCCCTACATTTCAGGAGCTTACTCTCTCTTTGGAGAGTTGATACATATACATGAAATAATTAAACCAGTGCTGTCCAAAGAACTGTCTGTGATCAGGGAAAAGTTCTATATCTGTTCCTTATAATGTGGTACCCACTAGCCACATGTAGCTACTGAGCACTTGAAAAGTACCTAATGCAAGAAAGAGAAAATGAAAAAAAAAAAAAGAATTTAAAATTTTGTTTAATTTTAATTAATTTAAATTTAAGTTGCTATATTGGATAGCCCAGGTCTAGATATTTGAAGTAAACTATTTTCAAGGTCAGTTGATTTGGATTTAGTGCCCTCCCCCTACGGAGGTGACAGGTGGGGAGGGAACAAGCCAAAGTATATGTGTTAATTGCTATTTAACTTTTGTTTCTTGGTGGAGGGTAAAGATTTTTTCCCACTTTCAGGGACTTCATAGTCCAAATAACATACTCATGAAACTGTGTTCATCGAAGACATATTTATAGTTTAAGACACTTGTGCAAATGTGCAGCTTCTGTGTTTTATTACTATTGACGTATCCTATAAAGCAATCACTTTATAGGATATACACAAAAGTCTCAGCATTGTATTACTTTTGTTCACTGCAAATAACTTTTCTTCCAGCTATCTGTGTTTTCTTTCATTAGGGACATTTAGGCTATGTAAAAATTAGTTAGGAACAATGATAACTAATATTAATAGCATTTTCAAAGTATCAGATCTTAAGCGTTTTACGTGGAAGTTGGTGTATTCAGCTCATTCATTGCTCATTAGCATAGCAAGGAGGAAACTTGGTTCATAATTCCCTCAATCAGCTTGAATTCTCTGTCAAGTTATTTTCCTGGCACCCAAAGTCAAATACTAGTGGGCTGGTCATACCTTGTTTTGTTTTGTTTTCTCTCTATACAGAGTTAGGTATGTGGGGTTAGAAAGAAAGCTTAAAAAGAGTATCTTCACAGGACAATTTGCCTAATTTCTTAAGACTGAAAATACTTGAGAGACAAAATAACCAGACATACTATATAGTCTTTGTTTCTTGGTTTAAAGAAAAGCTATCCAAGCTGTTTTTAGGGCAGTTGGGAAAGTTTGAATATGGCCAGGACTATTAGGGAATTACTAATTTTGTGAGATGTGCTGATAGTATTGTAGTTAATATAGGAATCTTCTTTGGAAATGCATGCTGAAGCACTTATGTTTGAAGTGTTATGATGTCTGTAATTTACTTTAAAATAGTTCAGCTTAAAAAAGCACATGAAAAGAAGCAGATACAGCAAGCAACATGTCAATAGTTGTTTATTTCAGTGGTGTTCATTGTTCTGTTCTTTCTATCTCCTGTATTTGTGAAATTGTTGTAAAATGAGAGGGTACTTGTCCCACAGGAGAGTACTGAAATACTGGATGTGAAGCACTTGGCTCGGTGTCTAAGCATACCATAACTGTGCACTAAATATTCACTGTTACTTATAGCAAAATACAGTAATATTTTAAGAGTGTTCATTGACAGATATTTTCCACCATAAGCTAATTTCTTGTGGAGGGAGAAAACCTCCACAAGTGGGAAACATCAATTTCCATAAAGTTAGGAGGAATTTATGAAGTCAGTAAGGATAAAGTAAAACGCACCAAGAGCCCTTTCTCCTTGCCATTTTTTAAATATATCTCAAATACAAAAAGCAGCTGATGTCCACATGTTGCTGTGAATATCCTCTCTCATGACTTCATGCTCTTGCTTTGTGTATGAGTAGGTCTATTTGTATTTGTCTGTAGTTAGTCTTTGAGTTTTGTCATACTATGTTCCTGGGAGCTACATTTGAAAACAGTCATTGTAGAGCTGATTTTTCTCAAGGAACAGTTTGTTATTGAGATTTATTTTCCTAGTCAAGGACTTTGTATCAAAGAAATTGTAGAAGTGGCCCATGGTCAACTGGCAAACATTGCTCCAGCATTTATAATGATCCATATTCACTTAAAATAATGAAATAATGTCCCAAGTCAGTAGAATTTTGAAGGAAAAAAGGCAAACCTCAAATCTCCTTTTAAATGAAGGAACTGAGAACAAGGAACATGATTTGCTTAAAGTCACATATACTATGTTAGTGCCAAATTCAGGAATAAAACTATTTTGCATTAAAAAAAAATTTGCCGAGTGTCCATATAAGGATGGTGCAGTGAGCCTTACGATTGTTAATTGTACCTGTACTACAACTCTATAGCGTTACTAATTGGTCATAAATAAATAAGCATCTTTAAAGACTGTGTATAAATAATGGTCATGAATCTTTTTTACCTTATTAGAATTTGAAAGTGCTTTTGAAAATGTTTTTATTTGGATAATGCATTTCTTTAACATGATATGCAGGGCCTTTGCCCAATCCACAGCTGTACTATGGCAGAGCCTGGGGAAGAGGAGGCAGTGTCAGCAGAGGCCTCAGGGTTCTCAGACTTGAGTGACTCAGAGTTTCTGGACCTGGAAGATATGCAAGAGGCAAGTACTTCACCTAGTGAGCCTGGCCCTTCTTCCGAACTCTCTGGGAAGGATGGCAAACTCATTAGCTTACCAAAGTGGAAAAGAGGATTGGATGTCTCATCACCTATGGAGCGATTCTGTCTGAAATACTTGTATGTCACTGACCTGTCTGCTCAGAACTGGTGTGAACAGCAGATGGCATATGGGAAGGAGCTTCCTGGTTTCTTGACACCTGAGAAGTCAGCTGTTTTGGACACTGGTGCCAGCATCCACCTAGCAAGAGAACTAGAAGTTCATGATCTTGTGACTATCCCCGTCACCACTAAAGAAGATGCTTGGGCAATTAAGTTTCTGAACATATTATCAATGATTCCCACTCTGCAGTCAGAAGGGCGCGTCAGAGAGTTTCCAGTGTTTGGAGAAGTGGAGGGTGTACTTCTTGTTGGAGTGATTGATGAACTGCACTATACAGCCAAGGGGGAACTGGAACTGGCTGAGCTCAAGACACGCAGGCGCCCTGTGCTTCCTCTGGATGCTCAGAAGAAAAAAGACTGTTTTCAAGTCAGCTTGTACAAATATATCTTTGATGCCATGGTACAGGGGAAAGTGACCCCTGCAAGCCTAATCCACCACACAAAACTGCATCCAGAAAAGCTACTGGGACCTTCGGTGCTGAGGCATGCCCGGCAGGGAGGCTTCTCTGTGAAGTCCATGGGTGACCTCATGGAGCTGGTCTTCTTGTCTCTAACACTGTCTGACCTCCCCATTATTGACAGCCTGAAGATTGAGTATATCCACCAAGAGACTGCTACTGTGCTGGGTACAGAGATCGTGGCCTTCGAAGAGAAGGAAGTGAGAAGCAAAGTGCAGCACTATATGGCCTACTGGATGGGCCACCGAGAGCCTCAAGGTGTTGATGTGGAGGAGGCTTGGAAATGCTGGACGTGCAGCTATGCAGATATCTGTGAGTGGAGGAAGGGCAGTGGCTTGCCCAACTCTGTGCTAGAGCCACAAGCCAAAAAAGCCAAATGAACGGGTGTGCCCTTAGGAACTTTGATCTTTCCTGTTCCCAGTATATTCAGTAGAGAAAACAGAACCAGTCTCTGAGCTTGACATTCATGGAGAATGTTCTTATTTTGGTTCTTTTCATATTTCCTCACCCTCTAACCTCACAAATCCATGACCAAGGCTCAGGGGTGAGTGGGAGAGATCTGGGATTATACTGTCCCTGGAGCTTCGCCATAGATTGCCAAGAAGACAGAGGCTCATCATGGCTGGAGCAAAGGTATCCTTCAGCAATCACTGCTTTTCTAAGAAGAATCTTCAGTTTCTTGTAAGTCTCTTCTCTATTTTTTCTTAATCAAGGTTTCTACATTTTATATAATGAAATAAAGTGAAACACTGTCCAGGTTGGTTGAACTGATGTTTTTTTTTTCATAATTTCAACCCTTCAAAGGGGACCACCACAAATAGTTGTGTGTGTGCTATTCCAAGCCTTTAAGTACATACATAAACATTTTTCTGAAGTAGTGAAATGAGCAGAGCAAGAATTTAAAAGAAGCATAATACATATACTCAAAGAAATAAGGAAAAGTGAAGCAGAAAGAGAAATTCATATACAATGAAAATAGTAAATGTGAAAAACATAATCCATGATGTAACATGTGACATTCACACACTGTACAATCCAGCAATACTACTAAGTATATGCTAAGAGAAATTCTTATACATGTACAGCAGGAAATATGAACAAGAACTTGGTAGCACTTTGACAATAGCAAAACCTAAACCGAGAAACTACCCAGTACCTGTCATTGGAAGAGTGGCTGGTGTGGTACAGCAACCAAAACACATGAGCTACAAGAACATGCAACCATGTGGATGAAACTCAGCACCACAATACTAAGTGAAAAAATAAGTCCCAAAAGGTTACATATGATATGATAATCTCTTTATAAAGTGAAAAACAACAAAATAAAAACAGTGTAAGGACAGTGTAAAGGTAATGGAGAAGAACCTCAGAGCATCTTGGAGGAGTCTCAGTGGAGCCTTTAACTGGAAACATCACCAAGGCCAGAGGAAAGAGTGACATGAGCATCACCTGGAAGGAGAAGGCTTGATTATGGAGACACCACGAGAGAATTTGCAAATGTAGCTGGAGGGATAAGAGTTGGCAGGGGTGGGGTTTCTATATGAACTAGAAGGCCAAGAGCCAGCAGAAGATGGTGGATATTGTTAATGTGACTGCATGTTATACATGAACTGGTAAAATGAGGATATTTATGGGAGTTAGAGGTGGCCTCTGGAGGCCTTCTGAGCTACACGTACTCTTTTTTTATGAACAGTGGGAATCTTCTAATAATAACTCTTCCCATTTTCTAAGTGAGTATTATGTCTCAGGCACTGTGCTAAGCACATTTTATGATTAAATTTATGTATCCATTAGTATCCCTGATGAGGGAACTGAGGCTTAGGAGGGTTCTAAAACTTGCCCAAGTTCCCACAGTTTGAAAGTGATTGACTTTAGCTGACATATGTCTGTGCCTACGCTCTTATCTATTAGGCTGTGAAGCTTTTCTGGCTGTGTTAAGCTGCCTGCTCTGTACGTTATTCTAAGCCCTAGGAAGTTTGGAATCAAATTTGGGGCATGGTAAACTAGACCTTATGGGACAAGCAGTATTAAGCAAATAGTCTTCAAGAAAAGAACTTGCTCAAGGTTCTGTAGCATCATCTTAGTTATAGCAGAATCTTTAAAAAGAGGAAAAAGAGAAAATCAGTTGGTTTTAAACAGTGACTAATAGAATTTAGTCAGAATTCTGTAATTCAGTAATTCCCTGAGCTCTCAAATCCTTATTTTAAATTAACATCTTTCAGTTATCACTTTATGGTTTCTCACAAGATAGTTGAGGCACCTATATTTGGAATCACCTCAGAATTAGTGGAAATACTTCCCTGGTTTGCAGTTTCCACATATCTAATAAAGTCATCTCTCCCTTGTGAATTCTGTCTGAGGTCTGACCTACAAATTACGAACCTCTTGGTTATTTTTGTTCAGTGAGTGAGCAAATAAAAAGAGATGTCATAACAAAGCTATTTCTTAATTAGGGGGGGGGTTGGTTGTTTTGTGGTTTTATGTTTTGTTTTGTTTTTTTTTTTTAACTTGTTTTTTAAAACTTGCTTCCTGGGCCAGAGAATAGGTTAAGTACCTTAATTAGGATTAGGTTCAACTGTTCACAATACAAATTGCCAAGACAGTGGTATTTAAAATAGAATTTTTTTTTCTCTCTTATGAAAAGGAACCCTAGGTACCGTTAGTCTAGGTCATGATGACCCATATGTCAGGAGTCCAGGTTCCTTCTCTCTGTTTTCTCTGAAATCAACAGGATTTTCCTACTTCATAGTCCAAAACAGCTGCCCAAATTCCAATCACCCATTACACATTCAGCATAAAGCTCAAATAGGAAACGGGCATCATTTTAAGGACATAATTTGCAGCGCTTACATCCCACTGTCCAAAACGTGGTCACCTGGTCATAACTAGCTACAAGGGAGGTTGGGATATGTCATTTTTATTCTGAGAAAGCATATGTGCAGACAAAAACAAGATTCTGTGAACTGCAAAAACCGGAGAATGGATATTGAGTGACAGCTTGCCATCTCTGCCCCACTGAGATTTTCGGTAACAGAGCTTGCACTTTTTGCCTTGCCAAGGACTGTACACCCTTGGGGAAAGGAGGAAGATGGAACATGACTAGTCCTTAACCGATCTCCACAACTCCATCCTGGCACCAGAATGTGTCAGAACTGACAGTTAAGACTAAGTTAAGACTCATGATTTTAAAAATCTGATGTCATGTGCTAGATGGAATTTGAACAATTCTTTCTCTGCCTTGCATATTCTGGGGCAAAAGCATCAGACTCACAAGGTCAGCTTTTAGGATTTGATACTTCCAAACTCATTGGAGGCCTACAGGAGGCAGAGCCTCAAGGCCTTGAAATCTTGAGGTCTTAACTGGTGATTCTGGACATCTCATGGCACAAAGAAGAGAGCAGGTATGAGAGGATCCAGCCAAGAATAACTGAGTTCTGGCCCTCATGCTTTGTTTAGAAAATACAGACAGGTAAACTGGCAATGATAGAGCCATGTGATAAGAGCTCGCATAGGGTGGTACAAGATATTAGAGAAATCCGGACAAGATGTTAGGAAATCGGCACTGGGCTTTTAGAGATCAGGAAAGCTTTCTGGTGGGCGTGAAGACTGCTGAACAAAGTGAATTAGCTGAGTTAAGAAAGTTTGGGTAATGTCTCAGGCAGAGAATGGTACGTGCAACAGCCTGGCAGATAAAGAACATGGTGCATTCAGAGATCAAAAAAATGTATTAAATTTAGATAGTAGGATGAAGGGAAGTGGGAGAAGACAAAACTAGAGAGATAAGCAGGGCACAGAATAAGACCTTATAAATCTTGTTTAAAGTTTGGGAGTGAGAATTGATTAAATTCTTGCCCCTAATTTCTCTTTCTCAATTTTCAATATCTTAAAACATTTGTTTTTTATTGAGATAAAATAAGTAACATCAAATTTACCATTTTAACCATTTTAAGTGTACGGTTCAGTGGCATTACATTCACATTGTTGTACATCCGTGTCTGCCATCCATCTTCAGAACTTTTTTATCTTCCGCAGCTGAGATTCTCTACCCATTAAGCACTGACTCCCCATTCCTCCCTCCCTTCAGCCCCTGGCAGTCACACTATACTACTTTCCGTCTATGAATTTGACTACTGTAGGTGTAAGTGGAATCATACAGTATTTGTCTTTTTGTGACTGGCTTATTTCACTTAGCATGATGTCTTCAAACTTTCATCTGTGTTTTAGCATGTGTCAAAATTCCCTTCCTTTTTAAGACTGAATAATATTCAGTTGTGTCGGTAACTTTTAAAAGTAAGTGGAAGCCAAGTAGTGTTGCAGAAGGGGAGCTGACTTGATAAAGAGAACATGTTGCAGAATGATTTATCTCAGATAGATCTGAGATCAGAAATACTGTAGCGGTATCACAGTCCACCATGTTGTGTAGTTGTCAGACCCTCAAATGTGGAAGCAGAAAATGCAGAGTGGTCCTGTTGTTATGGAACCAGGGGGAGGCTCCAAGCCCTGAAGGTCTGGATGAAGTGAAAAATGAGCTGCCTTGAATTCCAGGTCAGTATCCCAGGAATATTGATGGAGGCCCCATAAGCAAAATCTGTGAATGTGGGGCATAAATAAGGTAAGAATCATCATCCTAGCATCAGTTTCTCCAGTTCCGAACTTAACTTCTACGTCTTCCATAATGACTCCAGTAACCACAGCATTCATTGTGTATCTTTACTGGGAGTATCTTTTTCAAGTGTATGACTTACCTTTTATTGTCATGGTGTCTTTTAATGAACAAAATTTAATGAAGACCAGTCTCAATGTTTTACTAGTGCTTTTTGTGTCTCATTATTTTCCTACTTCAAGACACTTTCTTTTACTTATCAATATATTTTGGAGTTGTTTTATATTAATATTTATAGTTTACCTCCTTTTAGCAGCTCAAAGGATTCCATTGTAAAGATACACTACTGTTTATCTAACCAGGCCTCTATTTACATACACTTAGCTTATTTCCTGTCTTTTCCTACTACAAACACTGTAACAGTATATAAAGTAGAAAGTAAAAGTTGCTGTCACATACACACCTATTAATCCTGAATCCCAAAATAACCATTGATAGAAAGTTGATAAGGTTATTCAAGACATTTTATGGACATATCAATATATCTTTATGTATAAAACAAATATGTGTGTATTGGGGTGTATGTGATTAGACACAAAAAATCCTCCATAACTTGCTTGTTTCAGTCAAGTTTTATCATGAACATATTTTCATATTAGTATCATATCAGCAGCTGGATAATACAGTATTTCATTCTATAGGTGTGATATAATTTATCATTTAATTATTCCTTCCCTGTCGGCACATACAGGGATAAATATAGACACATAGATGTGCACAGCCTGTATATAAACATTGATACTGCGAATATTTTTCTAATTTTCCTCCTCTTATTCCAAGGCCTAGACATTTTGGGGTATAACATGGGCACATTTAAAATACATCTGGATCCAGATTGCCCTGCGAAAATATTATACCTTTTAGTCTCTAGGATTCCCCAAAGCAAGGGTCTTTTGTACTTGTCACTGTTATCATCATATGACATAATAACTCAAAATTATTTTCTAAAAAGAAGTACATAAAAATGTATGTTCTTCTACACCCTAACAGTAGTAGAATAATTTTTTAAAATGATGCCAGTGTGAGATAATTGGTATTTTAACCTTAATGTTTTAATTTGCACTATTCAGATAATCTGGGAAGACGAATATCTGTCCTTTATTTATTGATAATTTGTACTTTTATGAATTTCTCATATTCACTGCCCATTTTTAATGAGGATTTTAATCTTTTTAAATGATTCTTAAAAGCCAGTTTATTGCATGTCTTGTAATTTCCCTTATGGTGGAGTTTTCTGATTAAATAATACATGTTCCACATGTTCATGATCTAAAAAATCCAAAAAATACATTAAAGAATAATAAAAGTACATTAAAATGTAAGGAAGAAAGTACTCCTTAAATTTTTTCAACTATTATTTTTTTGGTTGTTGCTTCTCTTATTTTCTCTATAATTTCTATTATATATGTTTTCTGCATCTCCTAATTTTTCCTCTTATTATTTTATTCTGTCATTTTCTCTTAATACTGAGAAAATTGTTTGTGCTGGTCTTCAACTTCTTCAACTTAGAAAATATTTCTTTGAGTATTATCCCTCTATTCTCTTCCCTTCTTCTGGACTGCTTGTTATATGTACATTAAATTTCCTTGATCTGCCTTCCATATCTATTATCTTTTGTCTCATATTTCACTTTTTACTTTTTATCTTTACATTCTAAGAATTCTTTGACCTGTTATCTAGTTAACTAAGTAAGATTCCTACATTTTTCCAGTTTTCTCTTCTATTCAAGAAGCCATTGAAGTTTTTGTTCAGTGATTTATTTTTCATGCCACAAAATCTCACTGTTCTCTGATTTCCCTTTTTCCACATAAGGAATAAATGTTATAAGCATAACAAGTGTAGTAGATGCTTCACCTGAGTATTGAGCTCATCAGAAAGTCCACACAGAGACCATTAAATGTGATGAATGTGGTGGGGATTCAAACAGAACATAGGTCTTTACTGTAAAGATTATTCACAAAAGGGAGAAACTGTTTAATGTGATACATATGGTAAAGTCTTCAGTTGTAACACAATTCATATTCATTACACAGAGAGTGAGTCTATAAAAATGAAGGTAAGGCTTTCATTCAGAGAGTTATTTACTTTGTTAACCAGTATGATAAGGGCTTTTTCAATGGTATAAATTAAAAAGAGAAACAATAGAGCCAGAGAAACACGTTTTTCGGGGGTGCATTTATATATTGCAGTATGATTACAACAGTAGCTTTAGCTAACATCTGTAAAAATTTTTTTAATTTAATTTTATTTTTTGTGTGTAGAGGAGATAATTAGGTTTATGTATTTTTTAGAGGAGGTACTGGGGATTGAACCTAGGACCATATTCATGCTAAGCATGTGCTCTACCACTTGAGCTGTACCCTCCCCTCTTAGCTAACATCTTTATCACATTACATAATTATCATTTTTTGTGTTGAGAACAGTTAAGATCTAGTCTCTTAGCAATTTTAAAATTTATAATACAGTATTGTTGACTATAGTCACTATATTGTGCATCAGACCTCCAGAACTTACTATCTACTGTTTGTAATTTTATACCTTTCTATAGCTGCCCAATTTCAACCCACCCCTCCAGCCCCAGCCCCAGCCCCAGCCCGAGCCCCAGGTAACCATTATTCTACTGTTTTTATGCATTGAAATACAGAGAAACTCTTACATGTGCAATTTGGGGAGAACATTTTAACAACTTGTACAGCTTCTAACTAAAAAATATGATATCTAGGAGATTAATCTCATTAGTACCTTGAGTAGAGTGAAATATATAAAATTGGTATTCATGGAAAAATTGTTTAGGAATGTTTACATGCAAGTCACTCAGTGGCTATGGATATATTTCTTTTTTTAGATTTATGTTCATATAAAAATGAATAGAGGTTTTATCATTTAATCTCATGGTTCATTTGCTGCATTATGAACATAATAATATACATTCTCTCCTAACATACGCTCTAGACTCCTACTTAGAGACATAATTGTTTCATCTGTCACTTAGTTTTCTAAATCTTGAAAATGTTACATCCAGTGATCAAGATCAAGTGTTTTCTGGACTTCTTAACTTCTCTTCCATTTAATTTTAGACATATTAGCCTTTGAAACTGGAACTCATAATTCTCAGAGGTCTAGAGTAGTCATTAATTAATTACATAGATCCACTGTTTTAATAGACCTTGATAATAATTTATTTAAGATACTTTTTAAATGCCCAAATTGAACTTCTAAAGATGAAAAGTACAATGTCTGAGATGAAAAATAAGCTGGATGGGATTAATGACAGATTTGATACTGTAGAAGAAAAGATTAGTGGTTGCAGATTTAGCCAAAATGAAACAGAAAAAAAAAGTACTGAAAATGAAAAAACATCAATTAGCAATGGGAAAACTGTAAGTGATGGTCTAATACATATGTAATTGTTGTCCACAAAGGAAGGGAAGGGACAGAGGACAGGAAAAGTATTTGAAGAAATAATGATGAAAAATTTTCCAAATCGAATGAAAACTATAAACACACAGATCCAAGAAGCTTAATGACTTCTCCAAGAAACATGGAGAAAATTAAACTAAAACACATAATAATCAAATTGCTTAAAGCCAGTGATAATGAAAAAAATCTTACAAGTAACCAAAAAAATAATAGTAATAATAAAGAGGGAAGTAAAGAGAGAGGGAAAGAAAAATAAAGATGACAGCAGACTGTTTGTTGGAAATGATAGAAGCCACAGAAAGCAGTGGAGCATTATCTTTATTAAGGTCCTTAAATTAAAACTATCAACCTAGAATTCTTTATGCTGTGAAAATATTCTTCAGAGGTGAAAGTGAAATAAAGACTTACTGACATACAGAAGTTGAATTCATCACAAGCAGGCCTATATAGAATTAATGTTATACGAAGTCCTTCAAGCAGAAGGAAAATGATACCAGAATGAAATCTGGATATATACAAAGGAAAGAAGACCATAGGAAGTGGTAACTATGTGAGTAAATACAAACACTTTAAAATTATTTAAATCTCTTTAAAAGGTAACTTGCCCGTTTAATAAAGTAATGATAATAGAGTGTTTTGTGGGATTTATAATGTATTTAGAAGTATGACAAAAGCATAACAAGCAAGAAGGGAGAAATGAAAGTTTACTGTTGTAACCTTTTTTTTTAAATGCCATTTTAAAAATTGAGATATAATTGACATGTAACATTATATGTTATAGGGTTCTTATATTCTGGTAAGTGAAGTGGTATAATATACCTTGAAAAGTAGTCTGTATTAAAAGCGTATACTGTAGATGCTAAAGCAACCAACTAAAGAGACAAAGATATATAGCTCTAATAAGCCAACACAGAAGATTAAAATAAAGTCATTAAAAATCATTAAAAATGTTTAATCCAAAGGAAGATGGGGAAAAAAGGAACAAATTACAAATGGGAGAAATAGAAAACACTTAGTAAGATGGTAGGTTTAAACTGGTCATACCAATCATATTAAATGTAAATGTTCTGAAGAACTTATTAAAAGGCAGTGATTGTCAGATTGTAGGAAAAAGACGAATATAAGCTTCCTAAAAGAAACTCATTTTAAATATAAAGATAGTAATAGGTTAAAACTCAAAGAATGCAAAAAGATATACCATGTTAACATTACTCCAAAGAAAGCTTGTCAGTAGAGGGTGCTGGAGGTACACTAGAGGAGGAAGTTGTGATGGTTTATTTTATGTGTCAACTTGAGTAGGCTAAAGGATGCTCAGATAGCTGGAAAAAACATTATTTCTTGGTATGTCTGTAAGAGTGTTTCCAGAAGAGATTAGCATTTGAATCAGGGTGTTGACTAAGTAGAGAAGATCTGCCCTTACCAGTGGACAGTTATTATCCAGTCTGTTCAGGGCCAGAAGAACAAAAAATGTCAAGAAAGGGCAATTTCTTGCTCTCTCCTTGTTCTGGGGCATCCATCTTCTGCCCTCAGTCATTGGAGCACCCGGTACTCCAAGACTCACACTAGTGCATGCACTCCACTCCTATTCTCAGGCCTTTGGCTTCAGACTAGGCATAACACCATCATTTGGCTCTGTTGGTTCACGGGCATTCAGACCAAGACTGAATTACACACACTGGCTTTCCTGGTTCTCCAGCTTGCACACAGCAGCTTGGAGAACTTCTTAGCCTCCGTAAATGCTTGAACCAATTCCAAACATCCATCTCTCTCTCTCTCAATCTCAATCTTTCCCTCTCTCTGTATTTGAAGAAGAAATACAAATAAAATCTACACAAACTTTCAGAAAATGGAAGAGGAGGGAAACGTCCCTACTCATTCAATGATACCAGCATTACTCTGATACCCAGACCAGATATTACATGAAAAGAAAACTATAGACCAGTGCAGTGTACCCTGTGAACATAGATGCAAAGATTTTGAATAAAGTTTTAGCAAATAGAATCCAACAATATATATAAAGGACAACACACCATGACCAAGTGAGGTTTATGCCAGAATTGTAAGATTGGTTTAAAATTAAAAGTATCAGTGTAATTCACCATATTAATATACCAAAAATGAAAAAAACATGATAATAGATACAGAAAATTTTTTGAGAAAATTCACCATCCATCCTTCAGAAAACTAAAACTAAAAGGGAACTTCCTCAATCTCATGAAGAGCATCTACAGGAAACCTACAGTTAACATTATACTTAATGTATTTCTACATCGTCACAACAAACAATTGGAAATGGAAATTCAAAACTACAACTTATCAAAAATATGAAATATTTAGGGATACAAAAAAATCAAAAATATGAAATATTTAGGGATAAATCTGACCAAAAATATATGAGTTGTACACTGAAAACTAGAAAATATTGCTGAGAGAAATTAAAGTATACCTAAATTAAATGATGAGATGTATCATGCTCATGGATTGGAAAACTCAGTATTGTTAGGATGTCAGTTTCACTCAAATTGATCTATGGATTTAAGACCCTAGCCAGACAGCTTGCATGATGCATTTATGGAAATGGAACTATAGACATTTTCACATTCACTCCTCTTTATTTAGCATCTATTATGTGCCAGGCCCTGGAGGTATAGTCATTGACAAAACTACGATTTTATTCACACCAATTCCAATGTGCAGGGTTTTCCCCACCACAGGCAATTTTCAGACACCAGATGTTGTCCTACAATTCAACACAATTCTGACACTATCTACCTGGCAATAATGTCAGGTCTTAGAGGTTAAGGGTTCAGTCCTTGAAGACTGCCCCACTGCTCCTCCTTCAGATGCCAATTACATGTCCAAGTATCTACTTGTGCGTCTGACCTACTGGCTATAGGTTGGAGGTTCCAACAGCCCCCTCCTTAGGTTTTATTAATTTACCCAAGTGGCTCACAAAACTCAGAAACATTTTTCTTACTCTACTACCAGTTTGTTATTAAAGGATATAACTCAGGAACAGCGGGGCTCTTAGAAGAAATGCATAAGGCAAGATCTGCGGAAAGCATGGCAGTTTCATGCTGTTTCTTGGCACATCACTCTCCCCGCACCGCCATACATTCACCAGCCCAGAAGCTATCTGAACTCCATCTTTTTGGGGTTGTATGGAGGCCTCATTACATAGCCATGATTGATTAAATCATTGGTAGTTGATTCAACCACCCGTCTCTCCCCTCCCAAAGGTTAGGAGGTGTGGAACTGAAAGTTCCAACTTTCTAATCACGTGGTTGGTTTTCTTGGCAACCAGGCCCCATCCTTAAGTGCAGTCCAAAAATCACCTAATTAATGTAACAAAAGACACCATTATTGCTCTCATCACTTAGGAAATTCCAAAAGTTTTAGGAATGCTGAGCCAGAATTGGGGATGAAGGCCAAAAGTATATTTCTTAGTCTAAACCACAGTATCACAAAAACACTGCTTTTTAATCTGCCTCACAGATTATTCTCTCAGTCTTCTTTACTGGGTCCTCTTCATGTCCCAACCGAAGCTGGTGTATTGCTAGAAGAAACAACTGAATAAGGGTATCGTATTCCCTTAGCATCTTGCTGATTTAGATTTTCCAGTACTTAAAAATTCTGGTGTCTATCATTTAATGATAGACATATTTCCCTTTTATAAAAATGAGCGCGTCTCTCTAAGCATAGCCAGACACACCAACCCAGGAATATCTCCTCAAAGAAGCAGAAAGCCTCCGACACCTACCGGAAACCAACTCCACAGGCCTTGTGGGAAATGTAGTGTCAGATGAATAGCCTGCACCGCAGGGGAGCCTGGGAACTCCGGGCGGGTAGTTACTTCCGCACACGCGCAGTGGGGCAGTAGTCGGTATTCCGTAATTTTCCAACCAGCATCGCCTGAAGTGAGAGTGGGTTTCTCCCAGATGTAGGAGAGCTCTAACCTGATAAACAGCTTAGAGTCGGAGCTGGGAGCGTGATGGTGCGAGGCTGGCAGGTATGACTCTGCAGAACTCGGGGGACATACAGGAAGGGCAGGGGGGGGAAAGGGACTGGTTTATTAGCTTACTCAACCGAAGATAAAACTTTAAAACTCTCACGTGCGGTAACTTCATTTTGGGTGTGTGGGTCCTGTCCAATTTTGGAGTAATTCAGAGAAAGCAAGAGAAGGGTCTCACTGCCACTGGGTGGGTTCCTAGATCCCAGGTGGGGGTAGAGCAGCTCTGCTTTCCTGCCCTCATAAGTAAAGATCACTGTGTAGAAGTCTGCATCAGATTGCACCTTTCCTGATTTCAAGAGCACCGTTTGCTGTACCAGAGCTTGCAAAAGGAAATATTAAACTATTTTAAGGGATCTAGGAAGAAAATATTTCTAGAGAAAGTTTGGTGCACTCTTCTTAGGATGCTCTCATAACAATCTTCTGAAATAAATGTTATCTCCCTTTTACATATGAATTAACTAAAGCTGAGAGAGGGGACGTTAACTTTCCTTGACTCACACGGTTTAGTATAGTGGAAGATCTGAGATTCAGATCCAGATGAGTTTTCTCCACATTCCATTCTTTCTGCAAGATGAAAAAAAAAACAAAAACCCTGAAGAATAAAGTGTTGGACTTACTTTCCTTTTGAACTATTCCAGTAATGTATGCTGAGTAAATTTCAGCTTGTCTTCTTTTTTTTCTCCAATTATCTCTTGGTGAGTCTGAAGATTTTCCAGTGAAGACTGTAAATAAAGCTCGGGGTCCCTTTTGCACATTTTAGCCTTTCTAGGGCCCTAGAAGTGCTGGTTGGAATTTCAAAAAGCCCAAACTGGGCTCATAGCAGTTGGTGAGTTCCCAGAGAGAATGAAACAGATCTAGAGTCTAAACTGAAAACTCCTGCTTAAAAAAAAAATTTCCCCAAGTCCCTCCATCCAGCCTTCTCAAGAGACCTAATTTGAGATGTCTTACTCCAGCTATAGAACAGAGACCAAGAATCACAGGAAGGAATGGCTTCCAAAGATACTGAGCTTCAGAGATCAGGCTTTTAGTTATCCTTTTAACTCATTATTATTTACTTAGGATAAATTTCTGAGAAAAAAAGGCACTGGTTTAAATGTTAACAACTTGCTCTTAGGTCTGTAGGACAGAAATGTATAACATATCAAACTCCATGTATTCATAACACAAGTAGAGATAGTTGCTTATAAAATAGGAATTTTCTGACTTGCTAGGCACGTCATTCTCCCACTGGGTGGCATTTTCTGAGGCTGCAATGTGTGTGCTTCTGTTCTCATAGAGCATGGTTCTATATTGCAGTCCTGGTATTTCATGTCTTTATTCTCTTCCTCATTTCTGCTTTCATAGATCTCTGTGCAAGTGCTGCAGAAATGATCAACTTCAAGGTAAGGCACCCACTTTCTGTTATTTAAATCTCTTAAAAATCCGTATAAAAAGAAACTGTGTAGTCAGGGGAAATGTAGATTCGATCCAAAAGGAAATTCAGAAAATTGGTAAGTTGATATCCAGATTATAGGCTCTGTACGTAGTTGGAGCTGCATATGTATAACCAATCTTCCTGGGGATCATAGGAAATGGATAGCCAACCAGTTAAAGTATTGGCTTTTTCCGTGAGGATAATTCAAAACAATTCCTCAGATAAGTAAAATTTTTTCCTGGCACAATTCTCCAAAGAAAATATCTTACATTTGGATTTCATAGGGATAATATTAGAAACACTGTTGATGGTGACAATCCTGTGACAAATATAACATCAGATTTTCTATGACTTTCTTAGACTGTTCCCTAGAATAAGCAGGGAACCTAGTGCCAAGAAGTGCTACATGAACTCAATTTGTAAACCCAGGTACATAGCCTTTTTAATGTTCATTTGGATCCATAAGTAAACCTTGTACCTTTTCCAGAGTCTTCAGGAATTCTTGAGCATTTTCTCTTCTATGTGAATTTTACAGTCAGCTTGCCAAGGTTCATAAGAGTATTTTTATTGTGATTGCACTACACTTTTAGATTAACTTGGAGAGAATTTGTAACTTTTCAATAATGAGTTCTCCATTTATTCAGTTTTTCTTTTGGTCCTTCATTACAGTTTTATAGGTTTATTATCATAACTCTTGTATGTTTCTTATAATGTTTATTCTTATATATGGTTTAAGTTGCTATTGAGAATAGGATGGATTTTTTTTTCATTATATTTTCTGATTGGCTATTCTGGTATATAGGAAAGTATAGGTTTATCTATTTGACTTTATGTCAACTTACAGAATTCTTACTAAGTCCAAGAGTTTTATACTTGCTTCTTAGATTTTCTAGGTAGACCATCCTAAACTCTTCAAATGGAGTTTTGTCCCTTTTTGCCCAATATGTATGTCTCCATTTTTTTCTTGTCTCATTGTAATGGGCAAGACTTCTCATAACTAATTTTGAATGTTATTGCTAGCCAAAATCTTTTTTGTTCCAATTTTAATGGCAATTTTCCCAGTGTTTTACTGTTTCCTCCTATATTCTGGCAGATAGTTTTTGTTTGGTTGGTTGGTTTTTGTTTTTTGGCTTTTTTTAAAAATCAAGTTAAAGATTTTTAGCTCAAGATTGTTTTCGTAAATTGAGAACTCTTTTCTTATATCCTTTTTTTTTATACCTGTCAATGAAATCTTGTGTTTTATTTTAATACAGCAGTTTAAAGATTTCATTTCCCAAAACTGAACTGTCTATGCATTTCTAGGATAAACCTTACCTAGTCTCTTAACTTTTTAAAGGGACAGATAGAAAAAAAGCGGGGGGCAGATAGTAAATATTTTAGGCTTGAAGGCCATATACCCTCTATGGCAACTACTCAACTCTGCCCTTGTAGCATAAGTAAACAAATGGGCATAACTATGTTTCAGTAACATTTTATTTACAAATATAGGAAGCTAGCTTGTGGGTTATAGTTTGCTGACCGCTGCTCTACATAGTTTTAACTATCTCTTTGTGATGGACGTGTTGCCATATGCCTTTTTTTTTTAATTAAAAAAAATTTTTTTTTATTAATGGAGGTACTGGGGATTGAACCCAGGACCTTGTGCTTGCTAAGTATGCAGTCTGCCACTTGAGCTATACCCTCCCCCTCCACATGCCTTTTTTAATTTCAGTCTAAGTTAAACACGATTTTGACTTTATGGTTAAGATGATATATTTTATCATATAAGAAATCTATATTTTTCTATTTTATTATGCTTATGTGAGGCTAGCCTGTTACCCTTATAGCCTCACAAACATCTTATTACACTTAACATGTTTATTTTGCAGTGTCTAGTAGATTGTAAGATCTCTGAGGGCAGTAATAATTTTGTTCTTTTTTGTATAACTAGTATTGTACTTGGTATGTCCTCATTAAATACTGTTATGAGTGAATGAAGAACATATAAGCAGTGTTTTAAAATAATTCTATTGAGACGTAATTCACATACTACAAATTGATCTCTTTGAATGTATACAATTTAGTTGGTATTTTAAAAAAATATATTCTCATAGTTGTGAATTGTCTAATTTAAGGACATTTTCATCACCCTCAAAAGAAACCCCATACTTATTAGCAGTCACTCTCCACTCCTTTCTTCCCCAACCCGAAATAACCTTGTGTTTATATGGATTTGCCTATTCTGAACATTTCATACAAATAGAACCATACAATATGTGGTCTTTTGTGACTCTTTTCTTTCACTTAGCACAATATTTTTCAAGGATCATCTCTATAGTTTTACTGCTGAATAATATTACATTATATGAATATACCTCATTTTGTTTATCCATTTATTGTTTGATGGATACCCATATTCTTGCCACTTTTACCTATTATGAATATTTTGTGTGGATATATGTTTTCAATTCTTCTGGGTATGTACCTAGGAAAAATTGCTGGGTCATATGGTAACTCTATGTTTACCATTTTGAGGAACTCCTAAACTGGTTTCCGTAGTTGCTGCACCATTTTAGAATTCCACCAGCAATGTCTGAGAGTTCCAGTTTCTCCCTATCCTTGCTAACACTTGTCGTTGTCTGCCTTTGATTTTACCATCCTAATGGGTGTGAAGTGATGTCTCATTGTGGTTTTGATTTGTATTTTACTAATGATGTTGAACATCTCTTCATGTGCTTATGGACCATATGTGTCTTTGGAGAAATGTCTGTTCAAACCTTTGCCCATTTTTAAATCAGATTGTCTTTTTTATCATTGTGCTGTAAGAGGTCTTTTTATGTTTTAGATACAGATATCTTGTTGCAAATATTTCCCCCTATTTTGTGAGTTGTCTTTTTCAATTTCTTCATGGTGTCCTTTGAAACATAAAAATTTTAAATTTTGATGAATTCCAATTTGTCTGTTTTTTCTTTTGTCACTTATACTTTTCCTGTTATGTTTAGCGTCTAAGAAACCACTGCCTAATTCAAGGTCACAAAGATTTACTCCCTTGTTTTCTTCTAAGAATTATATATGGTTGACCCTTGAACAACATGGGTTTGAACTGTGTGGGTCCACTCCTAAGCAGATTTTTTTCAATAAATACATATTACAGTACTGCATGACCCATGGTTGGTTGAATCCATAGATATGGAGGGTGTAAAGTTACGTGTGGATTTTTGAGTGTGGGGAGGGTTGGCATCCCTAACCCCCAAGTTGTTTAAGGGTCACCTGTAGTTTTAACTCTTAGATTTAGGTCTCTGATCCAATTTTAGTTCATTTTTGTATATGATGTGAGGTGTGTGTGTGTTGGGAAGAGTCTAACTTCATTCTTTTGCATGTGGTTATCCAGTTATCCCAAAGCCATTTGTTTCAAAGATTGTTCTTTTTCCCATTGAATTATCTTGGCACTAGTTGAATATTTTTAACACAATTGTTGTTTCTATCACAAAGTGTGTTTCTGAATCAGGTGTACAGTAGTTATGATACATAACTTTCTGAAAACTCACCAGTGGACATGATATGATCCTAAGAGGCTGCCATGTTTCTCTTGCAAGTCCTCAAATGATGCACACTTTAGTTTGAAGATCCATGTACTATTCCAGGGATCAGTGACACTCCAGGATGTGGCTGTGGAATTCACCCCAGAGGAGTGGCAGCTTCTTGACTGTGATCAGAGAACCCTGTATTGGGATGTGATGTTGGAGAACTTTAGAAACCTCATCTCAGTGGGTAAGGACAGTGGGTGGTAACTTTTCATTGAAACTCAGAATGTTTTATTAGTGCCCTTCCTTTAAGACTTGTGGAAGCTGTGAACATTCTGAAGCATTAATGAGTCTGGCCCTGAATTTTTGTGGTCAAAGATTCTTAATCCCTTTTGGGGGTCAGATAGTGTGTTCATGCTTCCCAGATGGAGGCAAAGGGTCTTTTCTGTTCTAAAGCCTGTTTGTCATCCTTTACAGGCCCCGAGACTCCAGGAGGCAAATCCAAATTGTGAGATAGTTGTTTGTCCCCAGCACTTTGTCCCCAATTCTGTGTTGTTTCCCATGAACAGGGTGTCCAGACAGCAAGACAAAAGTGATCTTCAAGGTGGAGCAAGGACAGGAGCCATGGGTGGTGGAGGGAGAGAACCCACGTTGGCGCACTCCAGGTGAGTCAGCGAAAATCAAGTAGACGGGAGTCTGGAGTTGGGGATCCCAGGTGGCGTGTGAGGGACAGGCACCTTTGAAATACTTTCCAGGAAGCACCTCTTAAAAGCCACACACCTTTGGAGGTGACACAACATCCTCAGATCCCCAAGTGGCACCTTCACTTCCACTCTCCCACGTGGCTGCCCTTCCTCTTTCTCAGCTCTGGTGTGGGGGGATGTCCCTCTGCTCTGGCTCCCCACACTGCCTGTTCCATCTAAGTGCTTGCTTGGTTCTCTTAATTCCTAGAATCCTCATTCTTCTTCCCTCCTCAACATGATTGCAGATCTTGTCATACACCTAGTTCTAATAATGTGGTCAGATTGTGTGGGTTTGATCTTATTCCACCAATCACTGTGTAACCTAATTCTTTTGTAGCACAACTTTATTTATGAAATAGGGATAATATTAGTCTTTACCTCAAGTTTTTGTAAAGATTATATGAGTTAATAGATGCAGAACCCTTCAATTAGTTGACGGGCAGTAAGTGTTCAGTATATGTTGTTTTTATTTCAAAACTGTTAGTAACATATGCTCAAATTCTTTTCTTTTTTTTAAAAAAAAAAAGTCACCCCTTTTCTTGCAGCAAGTACTCCACCTGTGTACCCACCTGGTTCATCTTTAGTCTTCAAGTTCACTTGGGATATCTGCCTTCTAGTGCATCTTTCTGTTTCACTTGACAATATTGATATTTTTTTGAAATTCTCGTCCAATTTTATTTGAATTGGTTCTCACTAATATGCCTTCACCCTTTCTTACTGCTTATTCCCCGTTTGTGTCTTGCCTTTTCTTCCATCTTCTGCATTTCTCCCCACAATAACTCCCTCAGAAACTTCATCACTCTGAAGATTAGTTATTTGTTTTGTGTCGTCTTCAGCCTCTTTGCCTCATGAACTTTCCATTCCCATAATTTTATCCCACCTGGCTTTATTGTCTGTTTTTTCATAGTAACCAATTTTTAATATCCTTCAGCCTTTTACCTTTATCTTTACAATCAAGGGTAATGACTGGCCTGTTGCTTTGTAGTCTCAAAATCACTGTGGTAAGCGATTTGGTTTTTTCTCTTAAGAATTTCTCCTTAAATACTACCTATGATTTATTACCTATGATTTCAACTATTGGTTTACCCAAGTAATTCAAAATAAAATCTTCCCTTTCCACAGAGCTCATAAAAGAAGTATGTTTCAAATGAGTAAGACACCAATTAAGTGTATTTTAGATTCCCTGGGGCCCCATTTTCTACTAACATAAACCAAATGGGTTTTAATTCCTGATATGCTGTCTAGGCTGTTTCTGTACCTATATTGCCAATTCCGTTCTATTTGCTGGTTCATCTTAGATGTTCCTGCAAGATTTATTCAAATTACTTAGTTTTTTTTGTCAGTCTTCTGACAAATAAATATAAATTATTCCTTTGTAACCTGTACTGTGGTCTTTAAATGGCTTATAAGACCTTCTTTAATGTGATCCCATTTTGTTTATCCAGAATTGTCCATCTTTTCCTATTTCATGGCAGTTGGACTCTTCAGCATCCTCTGTACACAATCATCTTCTCTGTATCAGTCCTTTTGATTCTGCTGTGCTCCACCTACTAAAACCGGCATGCTGTATTTTTTTATTTTCCCTTAACTCTCTTGTTTCTTGTTTCTTGTTCCCCTGGTTACTTTGTTCATTGATCTCATCTCCATAGTGGGCTCTCTTCATTCTGTGAGCTAACCATGCACCTTTGTTGAACAGCTTTATTTCCTTTGTACCCTACCCACTGTACCTTGTACCTACTTTACTACCTTTCCTCAAGCTCACAAGTTAAGCCATCTCTTCTCATTGCCAGTCTGTTCTCCTGTTTCCTCTTCAGCAGTTTTATTCTTAAAGCTCGAGAGCAAGGCAAATACAGGATTTGCTTCACAATGACAGATTAGATTTGAAAACATGTAAGTTTCTTTCTATAACCGTTGATGGCAGAAATTAACTAGGAATGTCTTATTGTACTCCTTTTTAGAAGCTGACTGCCCAGGCAAGCACCAGGAAAGCAAAGACAATGTTTTGAACTCAGTTTTGTTCACATTCTGTAAAATTCTGACTGTGGAGAGACTCCATGGTTGTAATATGAGCACAGGTCTTAATCCTACAAGAAAAAAATCATATAAATGTAAGTCATATGGAAAGAGTTTGCAGCCTACTTTAGAATTACTTAATTATAACAGATGTTATACTAGAGAAAACACTTACGAATGCAATGAATGTGGGAAAGCCTTCAAAAAGAAGTTTCATTTTATTAGACATGAAAAAAATCATGCAAGAAAAAAACCTTTTGAATGCAACGATTGTGGAAAAGCCTATAGCAGGAAGGCACACCTTGCAACTCATCAGAAAATCCATAATGGAGATAGACCCTTTGTGTGCACTGATTGTGGGAAAGCGTTCATGCATAAAGCACAACTGGTGGTCCACCAGAGACTCCACACAGGAGAGAAGCCTTACGAATGCGGTCAGTGTGGGAAATCATTCACTTGGAACTCTTCCTTTACGCAACATGTGAAATCTCATACCCTTGAGAACTCCTTTGAATGTAAGGAGTGTGGGAAAACCTTCAGGTATAGTTCGTCCCTTTATAAACACTCTAGGTTTCATACAGGAGAGAAACCCTACCGATGTATCGTATGCGGCAAAGCCTTTGGCAACACATCTGTGCTTGTTACACATCAAAGAATTCATACAGGAGAGAAACCTTACGGGTGTATTGAATGTGGCAAAGCCTTCATCAAGAAGTCTCATCTCCTTAGACATCAGATAACTCATACAGGAGAAAAGCCGTATGAATGTAGCAAATGTGGGAAAGCATTTTCCCAGAAGTCAAATCTCATTGTACATCAGAAAATTCATACATAATGTTCACTTAAGAGTATGAGAAAACCTTAAATATTTTATAAACCTTATTAAGTAGAGAATTCATGGTGAGGAGAAATCCACCAATTTGAATGAATTGGAAGAATAGATTCCCATTAAAAAATTTTTGATGCCAATCATGTTCTGAAAGTGATAATAAAGTTTTTAGTGAAAAGATCACAGAAAACATTAATTTATAAATGATAGCCTGTAGAGCTTGGAAAGTAAGCATAAATTAAACAATCAAGGAATCAATGAAAACTATATTTACCATCTCTGATTTTTTATTTTTGTAATACATTATACACTTATGCAAGTGTGAGTATAAAATATGCTTATATATTATGTTGAATCATATCTATTAAGAGTTTCTGCAGTAAATATCACCATTTTTTTCTTCCATCCTAACAACATGCAAGTGAAAAAATGTGGTTTAATTTGTAGTATGAGTTTCAGTAATATTTTCATCCATTTGCTGGCACTTTGAATGGGTATGGCAGTGTTGCTGAATCTCAGAGTCTCCTCTTTAATTCTAAAACTTGTTATAAAGGTGTTTTCCTATGTATGTAAACATGAAAGCAAAAAATTTAACAAGATACCGATTGAGAGGGGGAAAGCGGTTGTATTCCGTATTACAGTAAGTATTCAGTTGCGGAAAAGAAGTATTTAAGTATGTAAATAAAACATTTGCACTTCAAGCGTACCTGTTCTTTTTCATTGGTGTATCTACATAAGGTGTAAGCATAGCTCAAATAGTGCTTAACTGAGCTGTCATCAGTATTTCATTTTAATACAGTAGAGTATCATGATACTTTGCAACTTTCAGGGAGTGAGTGTTTCGGTCTGGTTTTTGTTTTCTTGTATGAAATTGATACTGGCTTGGCCCCTAGGTGTGTGTGGAATTTTCTATGTAACAGCATAAGCAGTATTAATCAAGTTGAAAAGAGCAAGTTTTTTGCTTAGCAACTTCACTTTGGAATGTGACATTTTGTAAGTTCCTTATATTCCCTTAAAAGGATGAACCAGCCATTATTTAAGCTACTGTTTTTATTGCTATCCACAATATTCCTTGATGATATCAAAAAATTTATGTCTTGAGTTGTGACAAAACAGCTTGAACCTAAATTCAGAAATCAAGCCTTTTCAAGTTTAAGCTCAGTTACAACTACTTGGCATTGTTTTTCTTTCATTCATCATTTTTTTGAACTTAATGTTGAGTAATGATTATAAATGAATGACAGTGCTTTTTTGAACAAGCATACTATAACTTAAGGATCTCAATTAAATTTCATTGGCTGACAAAGATTTTTTTGCTTGACCAAACTTCAGTCAGGCTCCTGAAGCTTCCCGTAGGTCCGTCTATACACTCCCTTGTAAAATCTAGTTTTAGCAAGAACCCTGCTAAGTCATTTTAGCCAGAACCCTCCACCCTCAATATCTGATCAGATTCCTCATTCTCCATCATCCTTCAGGTGATGTCTGATCACCCTGTCCTGTCTTCAGGAAGAACTTTGTTAAGTGGGTTTAGCCAGAACCCTCCCTGCCCCTGATGTTTTCTCTTATTAATTTTCCACCCACAGACCCTCCACCCTACTCCTTGGCTATAAATTCCCACTTGACCATGCTGTATTCAATCTCTCTGGGTCCAATCTCTCCCCACCCCCACTAAAATCCCATTGCAGTGTTCTCTACCTATCACGCCAGTCCTGAGTAAAATCTGACTTGTCATTTGTCATCTTTAAGAAATGTCACTGAATACTTTTTTCTTTCATATTTTCCCAGTTATTTTAGGAGGCTATGTATTGACTACACTATTACCTTTCTTTTGGGATTGTCTTCAGAATCAGTTTGCTAGCCAAATTCTTTGGGTATGTATTGTCCCGGGACATGCCTTTTTTTCAGCTCAACAGTTTCATTTCCTACATGAAATCCTCGTTTTGCCCTGCCTAGTGTTCACTGTTCCCATCCTATCTCCTCTCCCCATGTCCATGCTTCTCATCTAAGAGACTCCAAACTACTTAAGACTGCAGGAAGAGAATGCATTTTAGGAGGGAGTAGGGGGCTCTACTGCTGTCAGCATGACGTGAGGTCCCCTTGGGAGAGCAGCTGTGTAGGTCAAGGTGGCAAGAAATGTGCAAAGGTCTGCGAATAAAACAAGGGAGTTTTCATTGTAACATATCAGGAAACACATAATCTAGGTTCCATAAATTAATCTGCTCCCTTCCTTCAGTGAAAGAAGGAATACAGTAGAGCAAGTTAAAATATATTTGTGTGAACAAATACACACTGCCACCTTGAGAGTTTTTGTCACTGACCTCATTGTCTTAGGCTGTGCAAGATACTGGCAAGAAGAAAACCAAAACTATGCTTAGCTCCATCCAAATGTCTCAGATTCCCAGAACTCCCTAGTCTATATTCTGTGGCTGAAACAGCCATGGACAATTTAAGTGAGAAGTCCCTCGATTTTTCTCACCTCTTAAGAGTTTGTCATGCCTTGAGATTTTTTTTTTCACTTTATATAAAGAGTGAAAAATGCCTTCTTTCTCTTTTTTGTACATAGGGCAGATAGGGCATTTCTCCCACCCCAATGAAACTGTTCAGTTTTTCTGACTTTATCATATATGCTAACTTTTAAGAATCAAATACAAAAGGTATAATGAAAAGAAAAAAGTGGTAAAGGGAGATGTGAGTTTAGGAGTCTTGAGTTCTGGAAAGGGGTAGAGAGTTTAGAACTTATATATAAAAAAAAGTAAGGGTAACCTGAAAATCATTGAAATATAATGTGTAACTTAAAAATCTGAAGAGAAGACTAAATAAAAATGTCATAAATCCAACAAAGCAGGAAAGAAAGGTAAGATAAATAAAAGCAAAAAAGATACAAATAAAAGCATATCAATATCATTAACTGCAAATGGGTTAAACTCACCTCTGATGAGAAAGAAACAATGGTCTCTTTTTTAGAAGCGCTTTAGTCTTTATAATTTCCTTTGCAAACTAAAAGCCTGTTATTTCCAGTGAGCTAGAGCAGCCCACCAGACACCCTTGCCACCTTGGCCTATGCTTTCAAGTGGATCTCACACTACACTTGCAACACTGGAACCCTCTACCTACTTCTTAAGGGCAGTTTGGAGTTTCTCAGATGAGGGACAGGAGCAGGGAGAGGAAGAACCAATATTGTATTTTTTTGTACTGTGTTTAAAGTTGTTTGAATTGCTTCATTTGTTTGCATGTTTGTGACTGACTTAAATATGCAGCTAGTTTCCTTTTTTTCTATTTGTATTTGACGTTAGAGTTTTTGTTTTTTCTTTTTTTTTTCTTTAGGTAATGGAAAATTTCAAACATACACACAAATAGAGAGAATAGTATGATGAATTCCCATCCTGTCTCCTACTTTAACAATCAGTAATTCAAGGCCAGTCTTATTTCTTCTATACTCCTTCCCAGGATCCACTCACTCCCAATTTATTTTTGAAGTGAATCTCAGATCATTTCATTCATAATACTTCAGCACCTATCTCTAAAAGTTAAGGATTTTTTTTAAAACACATAACCACAATAACATTATCTACTAACAGTATTCATTAAAATAATCCAACATATGTATCCAATTGATGTTTGAATTCCTCTTTTTTTAAATTTATTTTTATTATATAAGTTTCAGCTGGACAGCATTATATAATCCAACATCTGAATATACTATGAAGTGATCACAAGTCTAGTTACTATCCATCACCATAGAGTTGACCCATTTCCCCCCAACCCCCTTTCCCTCCAGTAACCACTAATCTGATCTCTGTATCTATGCATGTTTTGTTTTATTTTGTTTGTTCACTTATTTTGGGTTTTTTTTTTTAGATTCCACATATGCATGGAATCATACAGTATTTGTATTTCTCCATCTGACTTATTTCATTTAGCATAATACCTTCAGGGTCCATCCATGTTGTCACAAATGGCAGGATTTCATTTTTATGACTTAGTAATATTCCATTGTGTATACATACCACATCTTCTTTATTGATTCATCCATTGACGGACACTTAGGATGTTTCCGTATCTTGGCTACTGTAAATAATGCTGCAGTGAACATCAGGGTGCACCTATCTTTCTGAACTACTGTTTTTATGTTCTTACAATAAATACCCAGAATTGGATAGCTGGGTCATATGGTAGTTCTGTTCTTAATTTTTTGTCTAATTTATTTTTAAACAAATACTTCCAAGGTTCAAAAGTCAAAACTGTATCTTTTTTATCCCATTACCATGCACCCTATAATCATTTTCATTCATTTCTGCTTTATTCTTCCAGGTACATTTGGCAAACACAGACACACACCCACAGTGTGTTATTATATATTGTTCTTTCTCCTTTTTTCTTACACAAAATGTAGCATGCTATATATAAACTTTTGCACCTTGCTTGGTTTTTTCCCTCTTAACATATATATCAATCAAGGCCCAACCAGGAGACGGAAACCACACAGAGAAAATTTTAATGTAAGAGTTTCTAACTATAATAGGGGGTTGGAATAACAAAGGATTGACTGATAACACGTAAAGAGAGCTCTAAAGAATATAGAAATAGAAGCAGCAGCCACCATGTCTAGGGCTCATATAGTGTGCTCAAGGAGGAGCACTCCCCCCGCTGGTGCCGAGATCCTGACCTTGGCTGTGGGGCCTCAGCTGTGGCTCACTGGACAGCAGAGAAGCTGCTTGGACTCTGCACCTGCAGAAGTTGCTGGAAATCCACCCTCTGCGACACTGGGGGAAGCTACTCATTGGGCGGTGTCTCACTGGAAGCAACATGCTAAAAAACTGCTATAGAAGGCCGGGGAAGCTGGTAGCCACTGGGTGCTGCTGGCCGCCATGCAGAGCAGGAGCCCGGCACTGAGGGAGCTAAAATGTTGCAGGAGCTGGAGGCATCCTGCTATAAAATCAATGAAGGGGACGCTGAGGGAAGCTGCTGGCCTCGTTTACTGCTTTTTATTCCCTACAGAAATAAACTGAAAGAGCCTGGGTTGTGCAGAGCAGAGGGTAGGAGGTTGGGAATCGGAATAAAACTTGATCTTGCGGCAAGAATTAAATCAAGGTGATGGCTGACACATACATCATTAAAACCTCACATCAGTTTAAGGTTTCTCAGAGAAAATACCCAATTAATGTTATGATGCTCATAAAAACTTTCAACTGAGCAAAATAGCCGGAGGTAGGGAGGTGGAGACTAAAGATGTGCTTCTCCCCTTGAAGTCTTACAGGGTCAAAGTACTTGAATTAAGATAAGAGAGAGAGAGGCTTGGGACCAAGAAAGAAGATAAATGTAGTACATCTTGTCCAGGAGAGAACTGTGGCTATGGCTGTAGATGCCTGGGGCTGACTGGGATCACACAGGTGAGAAGTCTTTGAGACAACTGTACTACCTGATTTTTAAGAGACCGCAACTGTTTAAGACTTAAATCAGCTCTTGGAGCTCCAACTGTCCACATGCTGAAAGTGAGCTAAGAAAGCTGCACAAGGAGGGCAGATTCTCCAACGTCCTTTCCGGCTGGGGATAATGAGGGCAATGAAAAAGGAAGGACGTCCCAGAGAGGGAGCCAAGGCCTATGGAGAACAATGGACAATGAACAATGACAACAAACAACAGTAAAGAATAATGAACAAAGCTACTCCCAGGAAGGAGAACCAAGACCTAAATAAGGATGATTTCTCACCCCAAGGGAGTACTGTATTCAGAATTAAAATGGACCTACTGTGTCTTCCATTTTTCACCTTTCCTGTTGGGAATGTATGCTGTTGTCACTCTGTCTCTGTTCTACCCTGTTCCAAATCAAAGTGTGTGTGAGGTTCAGAAAACTTGTCCATTTAATTCACAGATATTCAGCTCAAGAGGAGGCCCATCTGGACTTGATGAGAAGACTACTGCTTACCAACATCCTATTTATACTACTGTGCATTACCCAGAAGTCATGAACTTGGGAGTCTGATACTATGACAAGACGAGACTTTTGGCTTTTCTTCATTGGGAAGAAGGTGACTGTATTTTGCCTTCAGGAGGGAACATGAGTGAATATTTAGTGACAGTGGTTGGTTGGTAATGCTTTCACTGAATATTTCTAACTCAATTCCTTTTAGGCACTTGTAGGACTGAATTTTCTGATTTCTTTGTGTTTGATGCCAAGGGATTAGTTCTGGCCCATGAATTATGACAAAACTGACATGTGTTATTCCCAGTCAAGCATTTAATTGCTGATACAAGACCCCTCAAAGCTTGATTTTCCTCCAGCATGGCAACTGCAATGTTCAAGATGGTGACGACTCTTCCAGCTAGAGTTTAACTATGAGACACAGAGCCCTGTACTGTTCTGCTGTAATATGTAGCAAGTGCAAGAAATAAATTTCTGAGCCTTAATCTTAAATCTTAATCGACTAAGATTTGGGGATTGTGATAGACTAAACTGTTGACTATGATGCCATTCAACCAGTTCTAATTAACTCAATCAAATTTAATTAACTCAATATATTCTAAAGACTGAAAAATCCTCTTAATATCAAAAATGTACCTAAAAATATTCCTTCTTGCAAATGTAATTTCTCATGAAAAGAAACTGTCTCTAACAGCCTTACTTTGAAAAATTCTGATTTTCTACAACAGCATGTTGCCTCTGGAATAACTTAGCTCCAATCACCTTACAGTAAGTACTTTGTCACTGTTAAGGGCTGAATTGTGCCCCTCCCCTTGCCAAAATTCATATGTTCAAGCCCTAAACCTCAGTACCTCAGAATGTGACCATATTTGAAGCTAAGGTCTTTAAATAAAGTCTTTAGTTTGGGTCCTATTCTAATCTGACTGGTGTCCTTTCAAGAAGAGGAAACTGAAACAGACATGCACACAGAGGAAAGACCAAGCGAGGACACAGCCATGAAATCATCTGCAAGCCAACGAAAGAGGTGTCAGAAGAAATCAAACCTACCAAAACCATGGACTTCTAGCCTCCAGAACTGTGAGAAAATAAAATTCTATTGTTTAAGCCACTCAGTCATTGCTATTTGGTACGGCGGTCCTAGAAAACCATACAGCCACTCTACTAAATATTTAAGTTCATAAGTGGATGTGATCAGCCTAGATTGGATATCATGTTCACCCCGTGGCAGGAGAGCAGAAAACCTTGATTCACATTACCACCAAGATCTCATGTAATAGGAACAGAGTCATCCGCATAAAGAATAAAAGGGTCTGTTACCAAAAGCAGGAAGAAGTGGGGCTAAGCAGATGTCCAATAACATTTCATCCCTTTGAACACGAACTTTCTGTTATATAACCACAGTTCAGAGATCAAAAATTTTTTTAAATTACCACTGATACAATACTATTGTCTAATCTGTCATCCATAAAGTCCCTAATTGTCTCAATATTGTTCTTTTTAAAATAAATTTTTACTTTTAGAATAATTTTAGGTTTATAGAAAGTTTCAAAGATGGTACAGAGAGTTCCCATGTACGCCTCACCTCTTGCCCCTAAAGTTAACTCCTTCTATTACCAGAGTACAACTAAGAAACCAATACTGGTGCATCACTATTAACTAAATTCCATATTTTATTCATATTTCACTAGTTTTCCCACAAATGTCCTTCTTCTGTCCTAGGATCCAATCCAAGACACCACATTGCATTTACACCAATAATGTTCTTCTTAATCGTTTTTTTCTCTGGTCCAGGTTCAAAACCAGGATTACCCACTATATTTAGTTGTTATATTTTTTAAGACTCCTTTAATCTGGAACAACTCTTTGGCTTTTCAACATCTTTCATGACATTGATATTTTTTGGAGAGTACAGGCCAGTTATTTTGTAAAGTGCCCCTCAGTTTTGGTTGGTTTGATGTTTCCTCATGATTAGATTCAACCTATACATTTTGGCAAGTGTATCACACAAGTGATATTCTCAGCATTTTATGTCAGGAGGCATAATGTTGACTTGTCTCATTACTGGTGATTTTAACTTTGATTACTTCGTTTAAGGTGGCATCCACCATGTTTCTACATCATAAAATTACCATTTTCTCCATTGTAATTAAGTAATTTGCAGGGGAAATAATATCCTGTTCCTCATCAAACTTCCACTAGAGTGCTAGATTTAACCCTCTGTTAATCTACCGGTTCCCTGTCCATCTTTTTTTTTCTTTCTTAAATTTATTTTATTTTATTTTATTTCAGCCAAAGAAACCAGCTCTTTGTCCCACTGAAATTCTCCCAATCTAGATTTTTCAGATCATGTTCTCTTAAACTCACTCCAAGTAGGCTTTCCCCTACACCACTCCACTGAAACTGTTCTTGTTAAAGTCACCAATAAAATTCTAATTGCTGTATCCAATGATCAAGTTGTCAGTCTTAATTATCAATAATTTTGGACACAATGTATCACTCTATTCACTTTGAAGCACATTTTTTTATTTTCACTTGGCTTAGAGGATCCACATTCTTCTGGTTCTCTTACTTCACTGATTTTTTTCCTTCTCAAGCTCTTGCTGATTCCTTCTCATCTCTACAAACTTTCAACTTGGGAATATACCAGGTCTCAATAGTTGGACCCTTTCTCTTCTCTTTGTACACTGTCTTCATTGGTAACCTCATTTGTTTTGAAGTCTATCTATATAATGATATCTCCCAAATTTATTTCTTGTGGACATCTCCCCTGAACTCAAGCATATCTGCTCAACATCACCAGTTGGTTGTCTCTAATTGGCATCTCAGACTCAGTGAGTTCAAAATAGGTCCTGATCTCCCTCGTTCTCCCTAGCTCTGCTCCTCCTGCAGTTTTCTCCATCTCATCTGATGGCAATTCCATGCTTTCACTTGCTCAGATCTGAAACTTGGGAATCATCCTTGGGTCTCCTTTTTCTCTCATACCCTACCTATGATGTACAATAAATCCTATGGGGTCTGCTCTCAAATTAGACTTTGAATTCAAGTAGTTCTCACTACCTGTTCTTCTACAACTTGGTTTGAGCCACCATCATCTCACTTCTTGACTATTCTAATAACCTCCTAACTGGTGGTGCCCTTGCTTCCCTCCAGTCTGTTCTCACAGCAGCCAGAGTGACTTTACTAAAACTCCAGTCAGACCATGCCACTCCGCTGCTCAAAATTCTCCAGCGGCTTCTATTTTCACTCAGAGGAAAAGCCAAAGTCCTTACATTAAGGTTGTAAGTCCCTCTGCAGCCTAGGCCTCACCCCTCCTTACCTCTTTATTATTCTCGCATTTCCATGCACACCCTCCTTGCTGTTTACATGTGTGGTCATTTTCTGCTTCAGGTCTTTGCTCCTGCTGCTTCCTCTATTTAAAACACTTCTCATCTGGCATGAGTTTGCAACTTCATTTCCTTCAGGTCTTTGCTCAAATATCTCCTAAGAGAGGCTTCCTCAACTACTCTAGTTAAAATTATAGTTCTCCACTACTTCCTATGCCCTTTCTTTTTTTCTTTTAAATTTTTTATATTTTTTTATTGAGTTATAGTCAGTTTACAATGTTGTGTCAATTTCCGGTGTAGAGCACAATTTTTCAGTCATACGTGAATATACATATATTCATTTTCACATTCTTTTTCACCATGAGCTACCACAAGATTCCCTGTGCTATACAGTATAAACTCGTTTATCTATTCTATATATACCTGTCAGTATCTACAAATTTCAAACTCCCCGTTTGTCCCTTCCCACCTCCCTGCCCCCTGGCAACCACAAGTTTGTATTCTATGTCTATGAGTCCTCTCCCCTTTCATTGTACCATTTTTCTCCATAGCATTTATCAATATCTAATAAAATAGAGCATTAGCTCCATGAGGGCAGGTGTTTTTGTTTGCTTTGTCACTACTGCACACTGAAATCAATGCCTCGTATATAACAGGAGCTCAGGCAACATGTTTTTGTTGAATGAATATTAGATACATGCTTACAAAAAGGCCTGACAGTGTACAGTACACACACATTTTAAAAGGGGCGGGGCAAAGGGATGGGAGTTGGGGAGTCGGGGAGAAAGATCTGAAGAAACTGTAAAAGAGAAATTAGAGAAATTGTCTCAAACCTGGTCTGGGAAAAACGGTTTTTTGGCATATGATAATTCATGATTTCATTATGGGAAAAATTATCATTCCTGATGAGTAATTTCTAAATGACTTCAATGCGATTAAGACTTGTTCTAGAAAACTAGTTGTCCACAAACCCTGATGCCTATCACATAGACTCCTTTTTGTAGCTAGCCAACGATGATTATGTAACCATTCTCTTTTCCCTGAGTGAAACTTGAAATTGGCCTCTTGCTGTTGTTCCCTTATAGCAAGATTGTAAAAAAAAAAATGGAAACATACTCACACATAACTAGAATGTCTGAAAGAAACAAAAAACCCGAATACATTAATTTACATAGTTTATATTTTTAAATTATTTACAGTTGATATGTTACTCCAGTGTTACTAAAATAAGTTTAATTCCTTTAAAACATAAAATGAAAGAAGAAACTTTCTTTAAATAAATCACTTTTATTCACAATGTCCATATGTCATATGTTTTCTATATGTCTTGCCTATACTAATCAGTAAAGATTACATACACGTTTCCTTTCAATATGACCACAGCCCTCCATGAAGCCCCAGTGACACCAAACTAGAACTCCCCAGCAGACGAAGTGGAAACCCCTGAAGCCTTCTGGACCGGGTCTCCACGAGCATTGTGGGAAATGTAGTCTCGGGTGGACTTCCCCTGGGAACGCTGGGGAAGCTGGGTAGGGCACTACTTCCGCACACGCGCAGTGGGGATTTCAGGAAGCGTCTGCGTTCCCTCGCTTGTTTCAGTTCTGAGCGCAGGTGATCCAGGAGGGCTTGAGGCACAGTTGGGAAGCAGAAACCGGTTTGTCCGCTCATGTGAAGAAAGTAAAATTGTAGGTAACCCCTACGCGCGGGGGCATTTGGCGTAGAGAAAGCCGAGTAAGGAAGAGCAGGCTCCCGTCTGCCCAGGTCTGGCTGCGGCGGGGCGGGCCAGCCTCCGTTGGTGTGTTGTAGATAGTGTGTGCTGCGTGGGGAGCCCATGCCTGTGCGTGGAACCTTAACTCACCTGATTCCGCAAGGCTTTTAATTAGCAGAAGGCAGTTAACCCCTTCAAAGTGGAGGGGAAGAGAACCAGTATACCCAGAGCCAGACAGTGTTAAACACTTGTTTAAAGTATGGCATTTATTTATCACGGTTACTTTGTGATGTTAAGTATCCTCATCGTTTTACAGAGGGACGGGCAACTGCTTCAAATCACACAGCTAGTAAGTGGAGCCGCTAGTCTTCAGACTCAGTGCTGTTTTACCCAGAGCTCATGATTTGCAACATAGTAATTTGCCTAAAACGAAGAGTTAGTTTTTTAGTTTGTATTCTTTTAGATAAGTGAATGCTAAGTGAACTTCAACTAGTGATCATTGTTATTGAGAGAACTCTTGGTGTCTCTGCAGGAAGACTGTGTAATTGAACCTGTTAGTCCCTTTTGGATATTCCTGCCTGTCTCAGTTTCCAGCGGCCCTGGTTAAAAATCTACAAAAAGCCAACCTCGGGCCACAGGATGGTGAGTTTACAGAATTGGGGCCCAGCGTGAAGGTTCCAGTCGACGGAGTGTTGCTTCTCTATCACCCAGTCCATGTTTTCTAGGGAACAGTTAAGAGGAAAGAGATTAATCCTGGGAAGATGCTCACCTGACCTGTGAATTTCACCTCGTTTCAGGAGAGACAGGAATCAACTCTTGTCTCTCCTGTCTAGTGAGAGTAGGTCTTGACTCATAGCATTACATGTAAGTACCATCAAGGACTGTGTCCATGGAGGTATGTCCCTAATGTTTCAGGAGAAAGGTGGAACTGCAGAAAATGAAGAGTGGGTGTATGTGGTCAGGCTCCACAGGAAAATGAAACTCACAGAAGGAGAATGAGGGTATGGTCAAGGGGAAGAATCAAGAGCTACTATAGAAGAAATTCTACTTGTTTATTCATTCTCTCTCTCTCAGGCTCTCACAAGCACACATTCACACCAGTGTGTTCCCTTCATTCCTAATGGGTTCCTTCAAGATTAAACTGCCTCCTTATTATCTCACTTGTCACATTTGCCCTTTGGGGACATACTGATTCCCTTTCTCCCCTTACCTAAATGCAGAAACAGTATACGGGGTAATCACAGCCTGATAGTGCCAGAAGGACTTTTAGGAGTCTTCTAGATCTGCTTCTTCATTTTGAGGAGGAGTCAAACTAGCCCTGAGATCGCATTTGAGTGTGAGTCCCACAGCCTGTGAGTGGCTGAGTGTGGCCTGATATCCAGTCTTCAATTCCCAAACTGTTCTTTTTCCTGCATCACGGTTCAGTTGGGCCGAAGTTGTTTAATAAATTTCTTTTGAAAACATGTAACAAGGAGATTCATTCATTCAGCAAATGTATGCTGAATGTCTGTTGTGGACCAAACACCTGTTCTGGAACTGGGTGTACTACAATGAGCAAAACAGAGTCTGTGTTTTTCATGGAGGAAAATAAACAAAACCCAAATAAACAGATACATAATCTGTCATTTGGTGGCAGGTGCAATAGAGAAAAAGACAGAGTAAGAGTGTACAGACTGATGGTGACAGTAAGGGAGGCTCTTTTACCTGAAGTGGTCAAGAAAAACCTCACTGCTCAGTGAGCTGTGAGCAGAGACTCAAAGGAGCTTAGACAGTGAGCCATGCAGGATCTGGAGTTTTCCTGAGAAAGAATAGTCCAGGCAGAGGAAATGTACAGAAATTCTGAGTAATCATCCTTGGTATTTTAGAGGAAGAGCAGGAAAGCGACTGATCAGAGTGAGTCAGAGGAGAGTGATGGAGGGGCTGAAGCAGATGAGCTTAGAAGAGATAGAACAAGATGGTGTAGGGCCTTACAGACCTTTGTTTAAATTTAATGTGTGTATTTTTAAATGGTGTATACTTATATGTGTGTATATATATGTAGTTGGAAAAATACTGCATTATAAAAAATTAGAAAGTACAGGTATGTAAAAAAAAAAAGAAGTTATATATGATCCTGCTATCTTAACAATCCTAAATAATAATTATTAACATTTTGATATAGGACTGCTGAGTTTGTGTGTCTCTGTGTCAGCGTGCATATTCTTCTAAAAGGGGAGGAGAGGATCATGTTTTACATGTCAAAGTACTTTTTTCACCTACAAATATAAGTGGAACCTCTTTCCGTAACAGTATCTTTCTACAGCATCTCTTTTTTAAAAATCAGCATCATATTAATGGACATTTAAGTTATTGTCATTGTTTTCATAGCATAAGCAATGATGTAAAAACATTGCTTTTTATCTCACCCTTTCTCCCTTTTTTATTTTTAAAAATAATAGCAATTTTACTAAGTGCTTGCCACATATTGTTCTGAATGCTTTTCATGTATTAACTTATTTAATCCTCATAAAAATCCTGTGATGTATGTACTATTATTATCAGCATTTTGTAGGTAAGAAAACGGAGGTACAGAGCAGTTAAGTAACTTTCTCAGGGTCATACCTCTAGTAAGTGGAGTAGCTGAATTTGAACTTGGATTGCCTGACTCTGGAATCCAGGCTTTTAATCTTTGTATCCATTAATTTTTATTGCTATTTCTAGAGAAGTCACTAGGTCAGAAATTAACCATAAATTGTAATAGATCGATAGGGCAGAAATGTATGCATCTACCCAAGGGAGAACATCCTTGTCCAAGTTCCCTGTAATCCTGTCAGAATCAAAAGTTGGTGCTTCTGGAACATGACTTCTCTGGCTTGTTTGAAAGCTCATTCTTCCACCAGTAGCCTTTTTTGTAGCTGGTATATGGGTATTTATTTCTAGGCAGGAAAGGCACGGAACCACATCCTTCCCACCCTCTCCCCCAGTCTTGTTTTCATAGGTCTGTGTCCTTTCCCACGAGCAGCAGACAATGACCAATTTCCAGGCAAGACATCTATCCATCCATCTATCCATTCATGTATTCATTCAAATTCAGTTTTGCTTTCTGGTGAATATGCAGTGACTTGTAAGACTCCATATATTAAAGTAGAAAAGTATTTTGAGGTAAGAATATAAACAGGAAAAATATACATTGAAATTTAAATTGAAGAAAGGTTAAAAAATTGATTGGAGATTATAGGGCCTGCACAGTTTGTAATGTTGAAATACAAATTCATGTTTAAACTTGGCAGTCATAAAAAAGGACACCCAATCAGTGAAATTATGGCCTCTTCCTAGAGAATAAGGTGTAACAATTCCATAGATAAAGGTTTTCCTGGCACTTACTTATTTATTATGAAAGAAAAAAATTTAATGAATGTTTATATAGGAGATATGTCGTAAATGCAGTAGCAGTTTCCATATGACCATTTTTCAGTGTCCCTTTGTATAAGCAGAAAACATGAAGCCAAAGCAAGGCTTAGTGAACTTAATATTTTCTATTCTCTTCTCTTCCTCTTCCTCCATAGATACATATATATATATATGCATGTATATATACATATGTGTGTGCATGTATATGATGGGAGAGTTTTAATATGATTTTCTTCTGTCACAAATTTAAATTCTGAATCAACTACATAGTTTTTAGTTGTCGTGTGTAACTTCCCGCAAACTCTGAACAGTGAACGTAATTAGAGGAATTGCTCTGAATCTCCTCCACATGCCCCAGTGGTGCTCACTACAGTTCGAAGATGAATGTACTATTCCAGGGATCAGTGACATTCCAGGATGTGGCCATGGACTTCACCCCGGAGGAGTGGCCGCTGTTGGGATGTGCTCAGAGGAAGCTGTATTGGAATGTGATGCTGGAGAACTTTAGAAACCTCGTCTCAGTGGGTAAGAGCAACTTCCCTGTGTAACTCAGCATATGCTGTTAGTGCGCTTCCTTTAAGACTTATGGAAGCTGTGAACGTTCTGAAGCATTAATGAGTTTGGCCCTGAATTTTTGTGGTCAGAGATTCTTAATCCCCTTTGGGGGTCAGATAGTGTGTTCATGCTTCCCAGATGGAGGCAAAGGGTCTTTTCTGTTCTAAAGCCTGTTTGTCATCCTTTACAGGCCCCAAGACTCCAGGAGGCAAATCCAAATTGTGAGATAGTTGTTTGTCCCCAGCACTTTGTCCCCAATTCTGTGTTGTTTCCCATGAACAGGGTGTCCAGACAGCAAGACAAAAGTGATCCTCAAGGTGGAGCAAGGACAGGAGCCATGGATGGTGGAGGGAGAGAACCCACGTTGGCGCACTCCAGGTGAGTCAGCGAAAATCAAGTAGACGGGAGTCTGGAGTTGGGATCCCAGGTGGCGTGTGAGGGACAGGCACCTTTGAAATACTTTCCAGGAAGCACCTCTTAAAAGCCACACACCTTTGGAGGTGACACAACATCCTCAGATCCCCAAGTGGCACCTTCACTTCCGCTCTCCCACGTGGCTGCCTTTCCTCTTTCTCAGCTCTGGTGTAGGGGGATGTCCCTCCTCTGCTCTGGCTCCTCACACTGCCTGTTCCACCTAAGTGCTTGCTTGGTTCTCTTAATTCCTAGAATCCTCATTCTTCTTCCCTCCTCAGCATGATTGCAGATCTTTTCATACATCTAGTTCTAATAATGTGGTCAGATTGTGTTTACTTGAGAAGTAAGGAATGATGTATGAGTCCAGAGTGTTACAGAGAAGATTCTCTTTTGATGGAAGGGAGTCTCAGAAATAGTGAAGAATTGTCTTCTCCCCCATTTTTCCTAACATTATTTTATCAGTGGACTTAGCGTTAGTAGGGTTTTGAGCTTGGCAGTGATGATGTTGTGTTGGACATGGTGTGGCATCACGGTAACAATAGTCAGAGAACCTTCTTAACCACACAATATATAAAGGCACAGGTTGGTAGAGCCTAGGAGTCTGTGGTTCAGATCCCCAGAGTTAATGGAAGCTGTAAGTGTGGAAACCAAAATGTGAAATTTGAGTTGAAGAGTGGTGTCAGGGGCAAAGTAGAGTTCTGGAGGCTAGTATATCTGGAAGATTGGAAGAGGTTGTAAAGAATAGGATTAATGATCAGGAAAAACTCTTCTCAAGTAGTAGAAATAACTGATGATAGAAGCAAAAGGAGTTTACATCTGGTCTCTTTTATAAATGTTCCGCGGAGCCTCTGTGTTCCTGGGTATATGTCAGCATTGGAGAATGAATCCTAGCTAGAACTTGAGTTGGAGAACTTTCTACAGATATGCTGCCACTATTTGAGTGGTTTGAGAGGATATAGGAACATGCCTACAGGTAAAGGGGAGTTAATGGCTTGAGAGTCCATTTGGTGGTTGTGTGCAGGGTGAGTAAGAATAAAGAAGTGTATGGAGTAGTCTAGGGAGGACCCTAAGAGGATCATTTAATTTTTAGATGTTGTAGACTTTGATCAAACTTCTCCAAACCAATCCAGCTCTCCTCATTTCCCCATAATGCCTTTATCTCCTTGTTCCCTTCGTCACCCAACTCATTTGTTCCTCTCCCCATTCTCAGCTTGCTCTACGTCCTTGTTAAGAGAGCGTCTTAACTTTCTTTGTCATCATTGTAGCTTTACTTTGTGTCTACTTCACCATCTTTCACAGGTTGGAAAGTCATATTTATAAATAGAAAATTTTGTTCTCGTTATTGTTTTCTAGAGCGTCCATTTCAGCAGTTTCTTCTTAGTGCCCAGGGCAGGGCAAATACAGGTCTGTTTTTTGTTCTGTAGTCCGGAATGGGAAACCAGGCCTGAAACCAGAGACTGTGTGTGTGTGGTTAAAATACCAACAACACCAACAACAACATATAATATAAAATCTGTACAATTTTACTTGCTATAAAGATCAGCAAAACTTTTTAGTGTACAGGACAATATTGTTAACTATATGCACATTAATGTTCGGGGGAATCTCTAGAACTTCTCCATCTTGCAGAACTGAAACCCTGCACCCACTGAACAACAATTCCCTCTCCTCCCTGCCCCTGGCAACTACCATTCTACTTTCTGCTTCTGTGATTTGACTATTTTAAATACCTTATATAAGTGGAAGCATGCAGTTTTTGTCCTTCTGTGACTGACTGATTTCACTTATTTTGAGGTCCTTGAGGTTCACCCATGTTGTGGCAGGCGACAGATTTCCTTCTTTTTTAAAGTATGTATATATCACATTTCCCTCATCCATTCATCTGTCGATGAACTTTAGATTGTCTCCAGCTCTTGGCTATTGTGAATAATGCTGCAGTGAACATGGGAGTGCTGATATCTCTAGGATTCCAGTTTTCAGGGGTTTTTTGGTAAATACCCAGAAGTGGGATTGCTGAATCATACGGTGTTTCCATTTTTGGTATTTTGAGGAACCTCCATGCTGTTTTCCATAGTGCTGCACTATTCTACATTCCCACCAACAGTGCACAATGGTTCCAGTTTCTCCGCATCCTTGCCAACACTCATTATTTTCTGTTTTTTGGATAATGGACATCCTAACAGGTGTGAGGTGATAGCTTATTGTGGTTTTGGTTTGCATTTCCCCGATGACTAGTGAGGTTGAGCATCTTTTCATATTCCTGTCAGCCATTTGGAGAAATGTCTATTGAAGTTCTTGCCCATTTTTTTGCCATTGAGTTCTAGGGGTTCCTTACATGTTTTAGACATTAACCCCCTATCCAATATGTTTCTAAAATACTCTCTCCCTTTCTGTAGGTTGCTTTTGCACTCTGTTGATTGTTTCCTTTGCTGCATAGAGACTTTTTAGTTGGATGTAGTCCCACTTGTCGTTTTTTCCTTTTGTTGCCAGTGCTTTTGGTTCCACATCCAAGAAATCATTGCCAAGACTTATGTTTAAGTCTTTAGTACATCTTGAGTTGATTTTTGTGTATGGTTTTAAGATTAGGGTCCAATTTCACTTCTTTACACAGGAGTATCTGGTTTTCCCAGCACCATTTGTTGAAGAAGCTATTCTTTCCCCGTCGTGTTGTCTTGGCACATTTGTTGAAGACCATATATGTGTGGGCTTATTTCTGGGCTGTCAGTTCTTTCCCGTTGGTCTATATGTCTGTCTTTATGCCAATACCATACTGTTTTGATTATTGTAACTTTGTAATGTGGTTTCAAGACAGGAAGTGTGAGGCCTGCTGCTTTGTTCTTTCTCAGTTGTTTTGGTTATTGGAAATCCTTTGTGGTTCCATATGAAATTTTAGAATTTTTTTTCTAATTCTGCAAAAATTACATTGGGATTGCATTGAGTCTGTAGATCACTTTGGGTACATTTGGGACATTTTAATAATAGTCCATGAACACAGGATGTCTTACCATTTATTTGTGTTTTCCTTAATCTCTTTCAGTGGTGTTTTGTAGTTGTCAGTGTAGAAGTCTTTCATCTCCTTGCTCAAGTTTATTTTATTCTTTTTGATGCTATTGTAAATAGGCCTCTTTTCTTAATTTCCTTTTCAGATTGTTTATTTTTAGTGTATAGAAACACAGCTGATTTTTATGTTGATTTTGTATCCTACAACTGTGCTGAATTTATTTGTTCTAACCGTTTTATCATGAAATCTTTAGGGTTTTCTGCCTAGAAGATCATGTCATCAGTGAACAGAGATTCTTTTACTTCTTCCTCTCCCACTTGGATGCCTCTTATTTCTTTTTCCTACCTAATCGGTCTAGCTAGGACCTTAGTACTACATTGAATAGAAGTGGTCAGAAGAAGCATCCTTGCCCAAAAGCATCGACTAGAAATATCTTTCTATAACATGATATTGGGAGGAGTAACTGAGAATGTTTCATTTTACTCCTTTTTAGAAGGTATCTGCTTACTTGATGATGAGCTAGAGAGACAGGAAGGAAGCAAAGACAGTTTTTGGAACCATGTATGGTCACCTTCAAGAAAACACTGACCAATGAGACAGTCCAGAATTGTAATCTGAGTATCAAATTTATGTCATCAAGACAAAAACACCATAAATGTGAGTCAAATGGAAAGAGTTTGCAACCTAATTTACACTTCCTTAATTACAGTAAAAGTTACACTAGCAAAAACCCTTATGAATACAAGGAATGTGGAAGAGCCGTCAAAAACAAGTGGTGTCTCATTAGACATGAAAAAAAGCACACAAGGAAAAAAACCTTTGGGTGCAATGAGTGTGGGAAAGCCTTCCGAAAGAAGTCTTGTCTCATTAGACATGAAAAAAAGCACTCAAGGAAAATAAAAACCTTTGAATGCAATGACTGTGGGAAAGCCGTTAGCAGTAAGAGACACCTTACAGCTCATCAAAAAATTCAGAGTGGAGAGAGACCCTTTGTGTGCAGTGATTGTGGGAAAGCATTTACATGTAAAGCACAACTGGTGGAGAGAAGCCTTACGAATGCGGTCAGTGCGGGAAATCATTCACTTGGCACTCCTCCTCTGCACAACATGTGAAATCTCACACACCCGAGAACTCCTTTGAATGTAAGGAATGTGGGAAAACCTTTAAGTACAGTTCATCCCTTTATAAACACTCCAGAATTCATACAGGAGAGAAACCCTACCGATGCAGAGAGTGTGGCAAAGCCTTTGCAGACTCGTCAGTGCTGGTCATGCGTCAGAGGATTCACACAGGTGAGAAACCCCATGGGTGCACTGGGTGTGGCAAAGCCTTCATCAAGAAGTCACATCTCCTGAAACATTACTTAACTCACAGCAGGGCAACAAAATAAATGTAACACACATGGGAAATCTTTTAACCGGAAGACACATCTCACCCTCCATCAAAGAAGTCATAAAAACAAAGAAGCTTTGTAAGTGTGGGGAACCTTAAAATTTAGCCTTTTAATAAAGCAGCAAAGAATTCATCATGAGAAAAAACCCTATCAGTTGAATTAAGTGTGGGAAAGTGTGTCCTGAAATTCATATTCTGTAAATGATATTACTGATTTTATTGAAAAGATTACAGAAAATTTTGAGCTATAGACAACTTTACAGTAAAGCTAAGAAAGTTGTGGAAAAATGAGTAATTAAGGGACCAGAGCAGTATAATTGCATATATACACTTCCCTCAACTTATGATTTTTTACACAAATTATACAGATGTCTGCATTGCTTAAGAAATTTGTATAACTGTAGGCTGGAAATATGTGCTGTGCACATTATACAAAATTATATATGATGATGGTTGCACAACATTGTGAACATACTTAATGCCAATGAATCGTACTCTTAAAAATGGTTTAAATAGTAAATTTTATGTTATATATATTTTACTATAATAAAAATATGTAAGTAAACTTAAACCCCTTCCAAAATTATATCTATTAAAATCTCTGGTAAACCCCATGGTTTTTAGGCCTCTTCAAGGCCTAAAATCACCATATCCAGAATTGCCAATTATAAGTGAAATAATAGGCCTCATTATTTAGAATAAAGTTCAGTGCTATGAACTTGATCTCTAACCATTTCCTGGCACCTATGAATAGTTGTGGCAGTTGTTAACTGAGATTTCTTGAGCCACCTCTTAGATAATAATCAGGGACAGTTATGAAGTCTACTGGTCTGCTCACCTGAGACTATCTCATAATAGGTTTTCTTTTCTGTGCAAAATGTGTGTGTGTGTGTGTGTGTGTGTGTGTGTGTGTGTGTGTGTGCGTGCGTTTAATCCTGGTTGACCAGACAGCAGCTGTGTTTTGTATTACTCCAAGCACTTAGTACAGAGAAGGAGGCATCCTGCAGGTAAACAGCCTTAAGTAAAAGCCATCCCATTTCACTGATGCAGCTCCATGAGTAGAAGTCAGCCTAGCTCAAGCAGCATAGAACTGGGGTTCTTAGTTTAGAAAAATTAGGTGTCATCATGCTTTGTGAGGCTTCTGGGGAAAAAAAATCAATTATTACCTTTTAGTTTTAGAAATTGACTCAGAGATATCTCAGGCTCATTTGGAAATTTCCAGGTGACTAGCATAGGTAGATCAAGCTATTTTGAAAAGCTTTTTTCTGCTTCCTTGAACTGCTTAGCAACTCTTTTATAATTCGACATTATGTAAATTCTGTGGATTCCTTTTAAAGACACGTGAACTAGCGATGAGGTAAGTGAAAATTTTGCATTTCACTCTAAGTGTTGCTTGCTATTATTAAAGAGTCTTTAAGCCCTTTCTTCAGATGTATTTGTGAAACTTATGTACAGCATTGAGCTTGAACCTGTATTCACAAAACCAGGTTTTCTCTTGCAAGCATACATTTTTGGATTAAATGTGTGAACTTGGAATTGTTTTTCCTCATTAGCATTCTTGCAGGGTGATGAAAGACTTACGAATGAAAGTGATTTTCTGAATATCCATCAAATCGAAGGTAAACCGTGTCTTACAGCACTTTCATACTAAGACTATATGCTAATTAAACTTAGGCAATCACCCCAAATCACTTGGCAGACCACAAAAGTATACATGTAAGTTATAAACTCAAGGAGCTTTTTTCAAAGCTGCCTCTTCTCTCACTTCCTTTTAAAGCTGACATTTTGCTTTATTTAACATTTTCTCCCCGTCTCCTGACTTTTTCTCAGCTCCTGGCCTTAGCGGTAATAGCATCTGAGCAAATCTAGACGTTAAGACAGCAAGAAAACACCCTTGAGGCGGGGAAGGGGGAGTGTTTCTTTGCTGCTGGAATGATGTGAGCCTCCTAAAAAGAGAGGCCTTGCACATCAAGGTGGAAAACTGAGAGTAAGAAGGGGCCCAGGAGGTTCATTTGGTATTGTGATCTGAGCTCTTAATTAAACTGTTTGTTCCCTTTCTTATAGAGGAAAATAATTAGCTAACTATGAACCATAATGAACCAAAACTCATTCGTGACCTCCAAAGAAGAAAACTCTAGGTCCAGAGGATTTCACTGATGAATTCTACCAAACACTTAAGGAAGAAATAAGAATTCTTCACAGTTTCTTCTAGAAGATAAAGAGGCAATACTTTGTAGCTCATTTTATAAAGGAAGTAGTAACCTCATGTCAAAGCAAGGCAAGACAGAAGTCACAGTCTTTTGTAACCTAACCACAGAAGTAACACCCCCATCACTGTTGCCATGATCATTTCATTATAAGAAACTGAAAGGGAAATTAATATTGTTAGTATTTCTTATTCTGTTTGTTAGAGGCAAGTTATTGTGAAATAATGCAAGAGGAAGGGATTGTCCAAGGCTGTGATTACTTGGGGGCGTGAATATCATGGGAGCCATGTCAGAAGCTTGTAACCGCATACCCTTTTTAGATGACCTAAAATAAAAAATTCTAACAATCTTGGAGTTCACACAGTAGAATGGCCTTGCAAATGTGCTGAGTGGGTTGAAGGTTTTAGCCAGTACAAAAATATTTGCCATCATAAAAGTGTCTATACAGGAGGGAAACCCTATAAATGAAGTAAACTTGGTGAGGGTTACTCTAGAGCTGCCAGTCTTAGAGGTCATCGGAGTCCACATGAGAGAGATACCTTACATATGTGGTGAGCGCAGTAAGGGCTTCACCAGACGCTCTGCTCTTCTGCATCATACCCTCCACTCAGGAGAAAAAGCATGTGAGTGTGGGGTGTGTGGTAAGAATTTTTCTCAAGAGTGTAGAAAACTCCAATTTGAAAAGATACATGCACCCCACTGTTCATAGCAGCAGTATTTACAATAGCCACGGTGTGGAAACAACCTAAATGTTCATCGACAGATGGCTGGGTAAAGAATGTGTGGTATATATACACAACAGCACGCTGGAATACTACTCAGCTATAAAAAGGATAAAATAATGCCATTGCAGCAACATGGATGGACCTGGAGCTCATCATACTAAGTGAAGTAAGTCACAGAGAGAAAGACAAATATCATATGATACCACTTATATGTAGAAGCAAAAAAGTGATACAAATGAACTTATTTACAAAACAGAAATAGACTCACAGACATAGAAAAATTTATGGTTACCAAAGGAGACTGGATGGGGGAGGGATAAATTAGGAGTTTGGGATTAACATATATAAAATAGATAACAAATGAGGACCTACTATGTAGCACAGGGAACTATATTCAATATCTTATAATAACCTATAATGGAAAAGAACCTGGAAAAGATTAGCTATAGGTGTATATATACATATATATGTACATATATAACTGAATCACTTTGCTGTACACCTGAAGCTAACACAACGATACAAATCAATTATACTTCAATTTAAAAAAAATTTTTTTTCTTGGAGTGCAAAACTTGGCTTTAATGAAACAGCCCACTGAGGAGAGAGACCCTATAAGTGTGATAAGTGCAGTAAGGCTTTAGCGCGTCACAATCCACATAATAGAAAACTGATAATGAGTGTGATGTGAACTTCAGTCAGAAAGGAAATACCTTAGCAGAATCGACATATAGGAGAAATCCTTTACAGTCGACGTGGTAATAGACTCAAAAATGTGTTACAGACACGCAGCAGAGACACCTATTACAAATGTAACAATCGTGGGGGGTAAAGTTTACCTAGAACCTTAAAACTCATAACAAAATTACACATAAGAAATAAACCATACCAATAGCCTAAATGAAATTTAAATGAAAATATTCGTCAAGTGTTTTAATGTGACAAGATCATATAAAGAGTGACCTTAAGTTTCTGTTTATGAAGAAGCAATAAAAGAAGTTGAAAAGAATTATTTCTATGGGACATCCTGGACTCAATGAGACAAACAAACAACTCATGTAGAGTTGGGTTCATACCATGACCTGTCCAGTGGTGCAAGGCTCTGCCAAGAATGTAAGTGATCATGCAGGTAGTCCTGGGTAATCATGTCCTATGCAGCGTCTAAAATCTTGTCTTGAGACGTGAAACTTTCCACTTTCACATATCTTATGTGAGTGTTCTTGTTTCTCACAGTGTGGTTTGCGGATCACCTGTATCAGGATTAATCAAGGTGAGTACTAGAGTGTAAATAATACTTAGTATTCAGCGCACAGAAACGTCAGTGTGCGTAGTTATCTGGGGGCACTTGTTAACATGCAGATTCCTGGGCCTCGACCGCATCTACTCAGTCTGTGGGTGTGAGGACCAAGGATTTGCATTTGTAAAAGCTCCTTCCGCCTTGTAGATGATGAGTTTGTACGCCAGAGTTGGAGAACTCCTGCCCTATAGGGTATTTGTATAAGGAAAAAAGCAGAACATTGGGTGGCATTTTACTAGTGTGCTGAATCTACTGAATATAGGAATTTTTTTCAGTCGACTGAAGTAAGGAGTAAAATTCAGGAGACTTGAAAATGCACATCAGCTGCCCAAGCAAATGTCAACAGTGTCATCCATGATGAGCTGGGTGATGACCACACATGAAAACTAACGGGGACAAGCAGCCACAACTGAGCTTTTAAATGATGTTATTGCTAAAGCTTCAAACAGCATTAAGCATGGTTTGGTGTGAAACATACAACTTGATAAGGGGAATCTGATGTGAATCTATTATATATGAAACATTAAAAAAAGATTGAGAAATTCCTATAGTAGAGTAGGATACTGGTTAAATCATCCTCAGTGCAGCGATGATTGAATTAGAAACATCAGCGTCCATTCAGTCTGTCACTGGAATAATTTGTGCTGTCTCTGGCATCAGCCTGTGTACTGTAAACAGTCATATGGAATGGTATAAACATGCAGTTTGTACCCTCATCTGAGTCTGCGTCAGTGGTTCCCAAATGTGCCTGGGCATCTGAATCCACTGCGGCTTGTTAAAAATAAAGTTATCTTGTGTTCCACCCCGGGAGGTTGAGATTCAGAGAAGGCTTGACTAAGCATCTCAGCTCCAGGTTTGGGAACTGCTGCTTTATACTCCTTTTCTAAATGGAATCTGGGCATCCAGGAGGCTGGCTAATTCAGAGTCTATGTCATGGCAAGTAAGACGGGCCTGGAACACCCTGTTAAAGTACTGATGCTCACTGAGTTGCCTGGGGTCGTGATTAAGGGCAGTAAGAGGACCAGGCAAGAAGAGGGCTTCGCTTATGAGAGGGTAGCTTTGGTAGTGCCAGCTAGCTGGCTCTCTCTCCTGGCCTCTCAATCTCTCTCTGCACCACTTCTAAATATAATTTTTAGCATTTCTCAACATGTGAGATACTATTAACCTTCTAGCTATAAAGTCCTTGATACCACTTCCACACTTGCTCTTAAAATTTCTGAGCTTCACTTACCAATTCAAATTGACTTAAATTCAACTGTGAATTGTTCTCAACAGTCTAATTGGATGGTAAGTGTTCCTGCATTGAAAGCCATTCATTCATTTAAGAAGCATTGAATGCAGATCCTATGAGGTGAGCTAATGGGAAAGGCTGGGATGCTGGTTCCTCCTCCATGTACCCCTCTCCGTAGGCTGGAAATGCCTGACCCCCCACCCCCACCCCGGGAGTTAGCCAAGGTTGGCCAGCACTATGTACTTCACTCAGAGCATTCTGGAATTTCAGTAAGAATTGTTATTTTTGAGGACATCGGTTAGATCACGTAGAGCATGATTCTCTTTATTCACCTTCAGTGAGTAACCGGAACTCAGAGTTCATGGAAGGCTCTCAGCAATAGCAGGTGAAAGTGTGGATGGCCTAGAAATTTAGGGAGACGTCTGTGACTTGAAGCAGTAAGGAATCACTTAAGGTTTTATACCAGGGGTGTAATAAACAAAACTGGATGTTTTAAGTAGAAAATTTGGCAGAGATATGAAGAGTATTTAGAAAGCACGTGACAGCTGTAAATGTGAGTAAGAAATCCAGCATTGCAGTCATGGAGTGATGGAGACTAGGCTCAGGCTACAGTGGGAAGGGAGCATATGGGAGGATCTAAGAGCTAGTTCCTAGAAGAACTGATGCAGGAGAAACAGATGTGGGGTGTGAGAAGGGCTGTGTCCCAGGCTTCAGCTGAGCCCCTGGGATGTGTGTCCTGCCAAGTATGGGTCCTTGGCTTCACACAGGAAAGAATTCAAGAGTGAGTCACAGTTGAGTGAAGGTAGATTTATTCAGAGAGGTAACATTGAAAGACAAGAGAAAGGTCATGAGGTATGGGGTTGGGTGCTCAGATTAAAAGTAAGTACACATTCCATAGACAGAATGTGGGCCATCTCCAAAGAGGAAAAGAGAGGGGCAGTCGCAAGGCATCGTGTTGCCAGTTTTTATGGGCTTAGTGGCTTCATACGCTAAGTGGAAGGACCAGTCTAAATAGCTTGGGGAAGAGGCTGGGATTCCTAGGAAGTTGGCCATTTCCCACTCTTTGACCTTTTGTGGCTAGCCTTGGGACTGCCATGGTGCCTGTGGGCATGTTATTCACTATGCTAATATATTACAACAAGTGTATAATGAAGCTCAAGATCTACTAGAAGTTAAATCTCTCATCATCTTGAGCCTCAAGGCCTACTGGGAGTTGAATCTTTCACCATTTTGATGTTAATTGCTGTAGCATTCCTTGAATGGCTGTGCCCTGTCCCCTTCCTGTCTCAAAACTGTAGGAAACAAGGGGGAAACTGGTGGTAGAAAATATAGTACTCATTCGAGCTGCCACCAGAGTCCCCAGGAGGGAATGTTATGAAGATGGAACAGTCAGATTTATTCCAAGGATTCTGAATAGCACAGAAACAATGGGCCTGGGTTTTGGACTACCAGTCTCACTGATGGGAGGCTACCATTTCCACTCTGGGTGGCTTAAAACTGTACAGAAGTTACTTAATAGCACTGACCACCATCTGTCTTTTCAGTTCAAGTTGTCTGGTACCTACACTCCAATAATTCTTCAACCCCACTGGGGTTTCCCAGGACCTGATGCCCCCTACTTTTCGTGATGCTTCCCTACCCTCCTGCCTCCACTTTCCACCTTTCCATGATTATAGATCTCTGTAAACAGCTACAACCCCCTCCCCTCTCTCTCTCTATCCATCATATTAACCTAGAAAGCCCCCAACCCTTGATAACCCCAACTCTGACCCTGAGCCTGTACTCAAGCAGCTGCTCGCTGCTGAGAAAAGTCACACAACACTGACTGTCTTTGCATTCACCCCAACTAGGGAAGTATGTTGAATAAGCTTCGCTCATGACATCATCCAAGTAATTTTATTTTGGACTCTTACCATGCCTTTAATATTCTCTTATGGAGTCACCTCCATTCCTGGAAGAGACTCTGGCAGACCCGCACTTTTCTTCTCTTAAGAAAGAAAGAGCCATACCATTGCTTCAAGTTCCAAATAGTCTACACTTCTACACAGTGATAAGAATGTCCAGACATGGCTTAGTGTTGAGTCCTCTGACCTTCCCCACATGGAACAACTTCATCACTCTGCCCCCTCCTGTCTTCCTGCTCATCTCCTCTCCTATTCATTAACACTGTTTAGGACCCACCAGAGTGTAAGGACAGAGGAGGAAGGACAGTAGTATGTGAACTGGTGCTCTTAACACCCGCTTTCAAGCCCTCTGGTGCAAGCCGGCACTCTAGTTGGCTCTGGTAGATGGAGAAAATCAGTGCTCTCATGGGTGCTGTGATGATTACTCAGAAGTCTCCTGTCGCTGACATATCTCTCCCTGATCGGTCAGTGATGCAGAGCAGTGCACCTGTGTTCTAGGTAGCTGCTTGTGATTCCATCCCCAGCACTGCCATCAAGCACCGCTTCTCAGCCTGCGTCGATCAAGGTCGCTCCACCCCTCCACACAGCCCTGTGGACAGGAACTAAGATAACACCATGCCAGCTCCCTCTCTAGCTCTTGGCCCGCCGGAAACATTTGTATCCCCTTGTTATTGCACATTCCAGGAATGAGACCTGTCCCACTGCAGCAAAACGCCCTGACCAATGCAGTCAAACAGCCCTCTGGCCTCCAGACTTCCATGTCCACAGTCTGCTGTAGCTTTTCCCGGCATCCCCAAGCCTCTTTGCTTCCAGCTCAGTTAACAGAACTCAAAGCGGTCCTGTTGGGAGCTCTGAAGCCCCTTCAGTAGACTTGGGTTCCAGGGTAGCATCCTCCCACCTGACCAGAGTGGATGGAGGACTCTCAGCTTGGCGTCAGCAACATTTCTCCAAAGAGATCCCTTTGCTGGTCTCCTCCTCTCACTCTCTGCCCCCTTTCTGAGCATCTTGGTCTGGCTGAGAGTTCAAGGAATTCTAGAAGAGATTCTTAGACCATTTTCTTTGTAAATCCTCAGAGGATGATCTGGCCCCTCCCTCTGGGATTTCATATCTGTTGTATCTTGTTTCACATCTATTTTGTCTTGCTGCCACGTCAAAACTTCATTTTTAACAACTCGTTTCACTTTAAAGAACCACCCAGGAATTCTGTAGTTTCCTAATTAGCGTGCGGCCTGCTTTCCAAAACAACTCAAAAATCAGGGCAGTGATGTCTGAACTTGCAGAACCTGGGTTCAGACCCTCTCTCTGCCCACCTAGTAGCTGGGTAACCTCAGGCAAGTGATTTAACTTCTCTGTGCCCCATTTCCTCATCTGAAAAATGGGCTCCAAATGGTACTTACTTCACAGAATTTTTATGAGGATTAGATGAATTGACACCAACAGGTGCTTAGAACAACCCCTAAAGTCTAGTAAGTACTCAGTAAGCATTATTACCGTCTATTCAGTAAGCATTATTACCGTTTCTTTCTGGAAACCAGCTGCAGCTCACCCCAGTCTCATTTGATGACTTTGCCTCATCTTTTTTTAAAAAGTATTTTATTTATATATTATTATATTACTTAATTATTTTATTTTGGTTGTGGGTGAGTAGGAAATTAGGCTTATTTATTTTTACAGGAGGTACTGGGAGTTGAACCCAGGAGCTCAAGCATGCTAAGCACACACTCTACCACTTGAACTACACCCTCCCCACCCCCCTTATCTTTTATTGAAAGAACGAGGCAACCAGAAAGGGAAGCCCACTGCCTTCTTCCTGCCACCAAATCTACCAGCATGCCTGCTTCTCTACTAATGTTCTTTCTGTCCTCTGCCCCTTAAAATATCCTTGCCAACCCCCTGACCCCAAACTGTGCACACCCTGTTCACTGTCAAGTACTTCAGCTTCCCCCTCCCTCCAGTGTCACTGACCTCCCCGTCTTACAACACTCAGACCTATCTTAAAACAAGAGCGCAAATACCAAACCCTTCCTTGGCAACCTTTGAAGGGTAGAGTGGGAGAGCAGAAGAGAGACTCCACATCTCCCCCGTGGAGTTGTTGAGAGAAAAAAAATACCTGCTAAATAACAAGTCCTAAGCACGGCACCTAGCTTGCAGCGAGGGCATACATGTTAGCCATCATTGCTGTCATTATTGCGCTTATTCTTGTAAATTTTCCTTTCAGTGCTTGCTGCTGGAGTGGAATCTCTTAAAAAAAAAAAAGATATTTCAGGCAACGATTAGGGATCCAAATTTAAGACGGAATCCACACAACTCCCTGGAAGATAGGAAAGGATATCTAATAGAGCCTGTTCCCTCTCCATCAATCAGAGGCAACCCTCCTCTACCTGCCAATTGTCAAGTTTAATTATTTCACTCTCTTAATAGTTTTTCATTAATGTTTCTTCATATAAGAGGACCATGTGTTTTAAACATTTCAAAAGCAACTTTGTTGTCCAGTATTTTAATTTTATTTTAATTTTATTTTTAGACTATCAATTGTCCAGACGTTCACGGGCCAGAATGCTGAGCATAGACAAGCCTCTCTTCTCTCTGCCACCTAATGACACAAATGTGACACAGCAGTCACATCTGCAGTGCCCCCAAGAGCAGTTCTTCAGTAATTTTAGAATATAGAAATTTGCTTGCCTCCGCTCCCACCCCCAGCCAAGCCCACCCTCCACCCCACGCCCCACGTCCCACCCTAGTCCAGAGTTTCTGAGAACACTTCTCTTTAGACTTAGAAAAGATAAGCTCTTTGGGAATGGAGCAAAAACAGAGAGTCCTCAGGGAAAGGGTACACACACATATACATACATAAATGCAATTAAAGTACTGCATGTAGTACTGATAAAGCAGAAGTTCTGGTCCCAGGTAGGAGGCTTTGTAATGCTACAGCCTCCCTCTTCTGCCCTGAATCACAGAAATGAAAGAACATATATTTTCATAAATCCACTACCATGCTAGTAACCAGCAAGGGTTTTCTTCAGTGGACCAGAAACTATTAGGAATCCCTGAAAGGCAGAACTAGATTGGCTAACATGACATGTCAGTGACAAAGATGAGCCCACAAGAATCCTAAACATTTGAGGAATTCAAAAAATCATAAAAGAGAGAAGCTCCCAAGAAAATACAGTAAACAGAGCAACAGAATAGGGCTTTAGAAAAATGAGTATCCCCAGAGATGAAAGAGGATACAGCACCATAGACATTAGTCAGCTAGAGAGCTTGGAGATTAAAAACCCAATCTGAAATAAAATACTCACTAGACGAGGCCATACAGCAGCATGGATGCAGTTGAAGATGAGATCAGTGAGCCAAGGAATTCTTTCAAAATATATCCCCAAAACACAAAAATATAAAATGTTTCAAAGAAAAGTTAGGAGACAGGTCCAGAAGTTCCAATATCCATCCAATGGGAGTTTCAGAAGGAGAGAAGATACTGGAGAAGGGAGACCTCTCAAAGCAATTCTCAAAGAGGTTTCCCGGAACTGATGAAACCCTCAAATGGAAAGACCTCACCAAGGACTTAGCAGAATGAACTGAAAAAGGAATATTGTAATAAAATTTCAGAACCCAAGGATTAAGAAAAAAATAATATTAAAAGCACAGAGGAAACAGATTCCCTATCAGTGGAATATACATCAGGTTGACTTTAGACTTCAGATAAAAATCTGCAATACTTGTTGGAAAAATACAGTGAAGCAACAGCTTCAAATTTCTGGGAGAAAATAATGTTGAACCTAAAACTCTAAACTCAAGTAAACTCTCATTCTGGTGTGGGGGCTTGTCCTTTGTGTTCCTGTCCCATTTCCCAATGTGGTCATTTAACAGAAAAAGTACAGAACCAGGTGCCAGGATTCTGAGGCTGTGTGGCCCTGGGCAAGTGTTTTCATCCATCTGGGCATAGTTTCTTCTTCCTGAAAATGGAGGTAACATCCTTGCCTGATGAATTTTAATGAGACAAACAGTGAGAAATGTGTGGGAGCATCTAATGCAATGACTAGAGGGAGACTCTACATTCTCCTTAACCCACCCCTGTGCTCCAGAGCCTTGTTCCCCTGGTCCTCAGACCCCAGGCTTGGATTTGATCTAAATTATTGCTTGGTGTTTGGGCCAATATTGGTGTTTCCTTCAGGTTCAGTCCCTTCCCTGGGCAGTATTCAGTGGGCTTTCCCATGTGGGGAGATAAGAGGCTTCTTGCAGGTTCTGATAATGACTAGACAGAGGTAGACGATGCCTCTCAAGGATGGAGAGTGGCCACCTCCACTGCCTCTATCTAGGGTGGGCCCTAAGGACCAGAGGGGCCCTTTCCACACCCTGGAGAGCCCTACACTTTGGTCCACTGTCTGGTTAGCCTGGAATTTTTTTTACAAGCTCCGGATTGGCCTCTGTCCAAATTGTGCCCCTAAATAACTGTTAGGTGACTTTGGACAACCCTCGGATCTTTGTTTCTTAATTTATAAGATGGAGAAATCTGTACTCATGGATCTCAAAGGTATCTTTCAAGTCAAAACCTCATAGAATTTTGGACTCTTCTAATGGAATCTGAGTCATAATGGCATCAAGCAAAGAAAGAATGCAGAACACTGACCCCAGCATTTCTCAGCTGAGAGCCATGCAGAGGAAGCTGCCCTGTCTTCCTGCTCCACCTCCTCTTCATCACACTTCTCCCCTTGCCCCAGCTCAGCTTTCCGCTCCCTCCCTTCCTCCTGTCCTGCCTCTTGTCCCTATGACTTCCCAGTCTCTTGGCCCTGTGCCTACCTCAGTCACCAGTTACTCAGCCCAAACTGGTCCTCTTCCTACCTCATGCCCAGACTGGCTCCCTCCTCTTTCCGGTTCTGCCCCCTGCCACCTCCCTGCCTGGGTCACCTCCAGCCTGGCCTGTCCCCCTGCCCCTCCTACCACCTGCCTTCCTCCCCTCCCTCTCCCTTCCATTCACCGCCCCTTCCGACTTGCTCCCCTCTTCTCCCGCACCCCTCCCTCACCCGTTGTACCTCCTCCTCACCCTGCCTCTCCCCACACCTGCATGGGCCTTGGGCCCAGATAAGCCTCCCCAGCTCCTGCTAGCACATCTGCCCCAACCAGCCCTCACCAGACCTGATTCCCACTCTCCATCATGGGGCCATGTGTTTCTACCAGTGGGGCACCTGGCACATCCCAGAACTCTTGGGAATGAGGTATGCAGCATCCTGGTGACTTGGTGGACATGGGGGACATTGGATGATGACCAGCAGGCATGTAACCTGGAGGGGCACCTCCCTCAGGTAAGAGCCTCTTTCCCAAGATGGGTTCTCAGCTACCCCCATGTCTTGGTTATCTTGTTGCCCGAGTTTAGCATATGTCTTCACTCCCATTCCTTCCATCAAATATAAAGGGGAGCAAAGCTTAGGGAAAATTACAAGTGGACTCTGAATTTCAGTCCCTGTACATCTCAACACTTGAGTCATGGACACTGATACACACACAGACACATGCCGTCCTGCACCAACTCCTAGTGGCCATAACCCTGTACAGAGATCAGCTCCAAGTGCGAGGCAGCCTGAGCCTGATGGTGGTATGGATGGAACGCTCCTGAGACGTTCCGTTTCCCCGTCTTTTTATATAATCTAAAAACCTTGGTTTGGACCTCTCGGTTTCCTTCTGTAACATATTGGTCAGTTGAGGTCCATTGGCCATGGTTCATAACATGCTTTTATCATTGGCCTGTGTGAGACCCCTTTCTTGTTCATTTAGTTACTCACTTTTATGCCCATTTCTCATTTCTCTACTCCCATTGTAGAGAAAAAAACCCTCTGAAAATATTTTGACATGTGGGTGTGTGTATTCTTGCAAAATATGTGGTGTTATGTTGGGAGCTGTATTTTTAATTTTCATACATGATATTATGCACTAGACTTTATCACATTTACTGCCTTTTTACCCAGCACTATTTTTAAGATCTGTGTGTGTGTGTGTGTGTGTGTGTGTGTGTGATCTCTGCTCCTAACTTCTGCACTGTATCCTGCCGAGTGTCTCCTCCACATTATACTCATCCATTTTCCCCAAGCAGATGGACACCTAGATGGCCTCTAACTCTCCACCATGGTGGACAGTTCCCAAATGGCCATGCTTATACATGCCTGCATTTGGTACCATGTGGGAGTTCACTGGGATAGGTGCCCAGCACTGGGAGCGCTGAGCTGAAGGGTGCTCTAGTCAGTCTTCCATTATTCACATACAAGTGTTCTTGCTGGGTAGAGAAGTCATTCATTCTATATGCATATTCATAAAGCAGCTTTAGTAAACTCCCTCTGGGCCATTGATGTGCCTGAGACCTAGGAAGTGAAATAATTTCTCAAACCTGCAAGATAACTTTTGGTTCTGCTCAGGCGAAGACTTTTCTAACCAGACTGTATTTGACAGCTTTGTCTAGATCTCAGTAAACGTTCTCTATCCATCTGTGGGGTTTTGAGGCAAGTACACACACATACGAATCAAAAACTATAGGATTTCTCCTCGACCCCAGCACGGGCAAGTTTTAGCTACTGGGTCAATACCCATTGTTAGGCTTTATTTATAAAGGAGCTGCTTGCCAGACTTCTGCAACTTCTTTGCAGTTTGTTCTCATGATTAATATTATTACCAATCACAGTTGTTACTGATATATGTCAATCCACAGTGCTTCATGCTTTCAGAAGCTGCTGGGATCTTTAGTAAGTTCCTTTTCCTTAGGCAGTTTGCTCCCCCTGAGTCGCTCATTCCTGCCTGGTTAGTTGTCCAGTCTTGAAGGCTGTCTCCCTCTGTAATTGTTCCCGCACACCACCTGGGCTCTGGCCAAGCCATGAAAGATACAGGACCGGTGATGGCTGAGCTACAGAAGAATGCAGGGGCCTGCCCTCAGGGAGAACATGACTGGAGTTTCCTGGGCAGCTCCCTTCCAGGCGTATCATCTCATCTACTTCCCAGGAATAATCCAGAATAATCCTCTATGACCGCCGAGACTTTCCCTCTATGAGAATCCAGCTCCTGCAGGAAGGGGGAGGTTTCCAGTGTTCAGATCAAAGCTGTGATTTATCTCAAGTGGAACTTACAGAGCAGCAGGGTTTGGAAGGCAGTGGTAGTCTAGATCCTACACAGCTGTAAGTATCCGATTTACAGGTGATATTAAGATAGACATTGCTGAGACACAATTTACATAAAATTAAATGTATCCATTTTAAGGGTACAGTTTGATGCATTTTAGTAAATACACACAGCTATGTAACCACTGCCACAATCCAGATAAAGAATATTTCTATCATATCCCCAAATTCCTCTGTGATCCTTTGCAGTCAATACCACACATCCCAAATCCTCAGGCAACACTGATTGACATTTTTTCCCTATAGATGACTTTCATGTGGTCTAGAATTTCATATAACAGTCTTTTTTAAATTGAAGTATAGTTGATTTACAATGTTGTGTTAGTTTCTAGTATACAACACAGTGATTCAGTTATACATACATATTCTTTTTCATTATAGGTTACTACAAGATATTGAATATAATTCCCTGTGCTCTACAGTAGGACCTTGTTGTTTATCTATTTTGTATATGGCAGTTTGTATCTGCTAATCCCAAACTCCTAATTTATCTCTCCCTGCTGCCTTTCGCCTTTGGTAACCATAAGTTTGTTTTCTATGTCTGTGAGTCTGTTACTGTTTCATAAATAAGTTCATTTGTTTCATTTTTGTAGATTCCACATATAAGTGTTATCTTGTGATATTTGCCTTTATCTGACTTACTTCACTTAGTATGACCATCTCCAGGTCCATCCATGTTGCTGCAAATAACATTGCTTTATCATTTTTATGGCCAAGTAGTATTGCATTGTGTGTGTGTGTGTGTGTGTGTGTTTGTGTGTAAGTGTATATACCACAACTTCTTTATCCAGTCATCTGTCAATGGACATTTAGGTTATTTCCATGTCTTGGCTATTGTGAATAGTGCTGCTATGAACACTGAGGTGCACGTATCATTTCGAATTAGAGTTTTCTCCAGATATATGCACAGGAGTGGGATTGCTGAATCATATGGTAATTCTATTTTTAATTTTTTAAAGACTCTCCATATTGTGTTCTATAATCACTGCACCAAACTACATTCCCACCAACAGTGTAGGAGGGTTCCCTTTTCTCCACATCCTTTCCAGCATTTATCATTTGTGGACTTTTTAATGATGGCTATTCTGACCGATGTGAGGTGATACCTCATTGTAGTTTTGGTTTGCATTTCTCTGATAATTAGCGATATTGAGCATCTGTTCATATGTCTGTTAGCCATCTGTATGTCTTCATTGGAGAAATGTCTGTTTAGGTCTTCTGCCCATTTTTTGACTGGGTTTTTTTTTTGTTACTGAGTTGTATGAGCTGTCACATAACAGTCTTTACTCTTTTGCGTCTGCTTTCTTTCATTCAGTGTGCTGTTTTTGCCATCCATCTGTGCTGTCCATTTATCGGTAGTTCATTCTATTTAGTGCTGATGAGCATTACATTAATCTGCCACAAATTGCTTTCCCATTGCACCTATTGCTGGATATAACAATTATCAGTTTATTGCCTCTCAACTCCAAATCTACCCTTCATTACCTGCTCTGCGATAGTTGGATAGCCCCTTTATACGTTTCTCCTTTGTAGTGACAACAATATAGAGCTATGTCAGTAGGTGGTGCTGGAGGGACATGGCAGGAGGAAGAAACATTTCCTGGGTCCAGGGTTCTTACGTTTGCTTCTCTTCCTTCAATTGTCCTGCTGCCAGAGGCACTTGCATGGGGATATCCATTAATATTCTGTCCCAACTGTGTGTCTAGGGCATGTGATGCCTGTGAGTTCACAGTCTCAGGCCTAGCCCTGCTCCCACCTTGCTAGATCCCTCCCATTGTAGGCTCTGTGCCCCTTGGGCACCACCCTCTGACTCCCTTGTGCACCTACCTGCCAGCCTCCACCCACCAGCTCCCTGGAAGGGTGTTTCCAGTGGCCCTCCAGACATGGGCACATGTGTCCTAGGCCTTCACGGCTCAGCCTGAAGTCCTAGGACTCGCCCAGGGCACTCCCTGCCAGCCTCTGCTGCCAGTACCCCAGAGGGATGCTTCCTGCTGACCTGAAGTCTGTGGACCAGGCCTGGCCTGGGCTCCCAGCACACCTCACATCAAATTACACGCTCTTCAACAAGGTTTGAGTCCTGGCTTGATGGAAAGGTCTCCCTTCAAATTTGTTCCTTCCTCGGACACTCCCTCAGCTTTAGAATATTCTGTACATTTCTCTCTACACTGGTAGCATTAATAATTTTTAACCTTAAGGTTTCTTTGTTCTAATTACTGTGTGGTTTCTTTGTTTTGATTGACCCCTGACAAATACATTAGACATCTGTCCTGCTTCCAAGTTGGAGCTATTATAAATAAGGCTGCCATGAGCATTTTTGTCTTTCAGTGGACACTTCATCTTTCCTGATAAACAGCTGAAAGTGGAATTGCTGGGTCTTGGGGTAAGTGTATAAGAAATTTACAAGAAATTGCCAAACTGTTTCCCATAGTAATTATACCAGTTTCTGTTTCCATCTAGAATGCTGTTCCAGGGGGAAAGGTATAGCTCAGTGGTAGAGCGCATACTTAGCATGCACGAGATCCTGGGTTCAATCCCCAGTACCTCCATTAAAATTAATTAATTAATTAATCTAATTACCTCCCCTCTTCACCAAAAATTAAAAAAAAAAAAGGAAAGAAAACGTCAAGAACGATGCTCCGCAGGCCCACCAACACTTGATACGGCTAGTCTTTAATTTTAGCTGTTCCAATGTGTGCAGCTTCCTGATGAATTATGGTGATACATATCTTCCCATGTTCTGATTGGCAATTTGTTTCTCTTTTTTTGTGACACGTCCGTTTAAATCTTTTGCCCATTTTTACTTTGTCTTATTAAGTCATCATCTTATTCTAAGTAATAATGGTATCTTTCAAAGAGAAGAAATTTTGAGGCAATCCAATTTATCTTGTTAATTTTATTTTAGGGTTAGTTAGTGCTTTTTGTGTTCTAAGAAATTGCTGCTTACCATAAAGTTGTGAAGATGTTTTCCTGTATTTTTTTGTAGAAGTTTTATAATTTTAACTTTAATGTTTAGGCCTATGATCCATTTTGAGTTAACTTTTGTTTATAATGTGAGGGGTAGAGGTTCATATTTTTCCATTCAAATATCCAGTTGCAGCAACATTTCTTGAAAAGATTATTGAATGATTCTGGGACCTTTGTCAGAAATTAATTGGTGGGGGGGAGGGTATAGCTCAGCAGTAGAGTGCATGCTTAACATGCACAAAATCCTGGGTTCAATTCCTAGTACTTCCATTAAATAAACAAGAAATAAACCTCATTATCCCCCCCAAAAAAGTTAAAATTAAAAAAAAATTGGCCATGTGTAAGTCTGTTTCCACACAGTTCTCTGTTCCATTGATCAATCCTTATGCCAGTACCATTGTCACCTCATAGTCAGTCTTGCAGTCAGGTAACATAAGTCTTCCAACTCGGTTCTTCCTTTTCAAAATTGCTTTTGCTTCAGTTCTTCTGCCCATATTTTAAATGGGTTGGATTGTTGTTCGTTTGCTTTTTCATTGACGAACAGTTAATTTTAAATGTTGTATGATAGCATGGATGGATTTGGAGGGAATTGTGCTAAGTGAAATAAGTCATACAGAGAAAGTCAAATACTGTAAGATATCACTTACATGTGGAATCTAAAAAAATACAACAAACTAGTGAATATAACAGGAAAGAAACAGACTCACAGATGCAGAGAAGGAAGTAGTGGTTACCAGTGGGGAGAGGGGAGGGGAGGGGCAAGATGGAGGTGGAAGATTAAGAGGTACAAACTATCAGGTATAAAACAAAATAAAGCTACAAGGATGTGCTGTACAACATGGGGAATATAGCCAATATTTTACAATAACTATAAATGGAGTATAACCTTTAAAAATTGTGAGTTACTATATTCTTGTACATAATATTGTACATCAACTATACTTCAACTTTTAAAATGTGATATTGTGAGATAAATACATAAATTTTTAAAAATTGCTTTTACTTTTCAAGGTCTTTTGCATTTCCACATAAATTTTAGTACTGGTATGTCAATTTCGTCCAAAAGCCTGCTGGAATTTTTACTGAAAGTGTGTTGACTCCAGAGGTAAACTTGAGAAGAATTGACATCTTAACAATATTGTGTGTTTCAATCCATGAACAGGGTATGACTAACTCTCCGTATATTTATGTCTTTAATTTCTGTCACACCACATCTCTCCGATCATTCTTCTGCCATCGCATCTCCTTTTGACTACAGCTGAAAAGTTTTCCACTTTTAAAGACCCAAGTGATTAGAATGGGCCCACCCACGTAATGCAGGATAATCTCCCTATCTCAAAGTGCTTCATTTAGTCATATCTGCAAAGTCCCTTTTGCCATGTAAATGAACATTTTCACAGGTTCTGGGCGTTTTATGTGGATGTCTTTAGGGGGCCATTATTTGGCCTGCCACACTTCACCACAAGTACTGCTACAATGAATAGCCCTTGTACATGTCCCTTTAGTCGATCAATGCACAAATTCATTGGTCATAGGGTCTGCGTATAATTGTCTTGCTCTCCAAAATGGCTGTACCAGTTGAACCTCCATATCCTTGACATCACTTGGCAGTATCCAGCTTTCTAATTTTTGCCAGTCGATCATTACTAGTATGAAGTGATATCTCATTACTGCCTTAATTTGCATTTCTCTGATTATGATTCTGAGGTTATTTTCATGTGCTTATTAACATTTGGACTTTGCCTGTTTATTTCCTTGGATCGTTTTTTCCACTGAAGTTATTACCCTTTTATTGTTGATTTGCAGGACTTCCTCGTATATTCTAACTATTAATCACTTGCTGTTTCTTGACACTGTCAATTATCATTCTGCAATCTGTTTAACTTCTGTCCATGACACCGTTCGTTAAACAGAAATCTTTACTTTTAATGTAATCCCAGTACACAGTTTTTAATGTATAATTTGTGCTTTTGAAATATTAAAAGTTCTTCCTTGCCCTTAGTTCACAAAAACTATTTCTTTTACATTTTTAAAAATTATCTTTACAGTTGGCCTTTCAATTTGGGTCTATTAACCCATCTAGGGCTTATCTTTGTAACTTGGTTTGGGTGGGTGTCGGGTCAAGCCACTCAAGATGGCTGTTCTCCTGCTCTCTGTACATCCCCTGCTCAACCAGGCCCTGCCTCACTCACAGGACTATCCAATCCTCTTAATTATAGGGCTGATCAGTAACTGCCTACGTGCTTGCCACCTCCCCCAGCTGCTGGTTTCCCTGGTAACTGATGAGCCAACCTGCCGTCAATTCCCCCTATAAATGGTAGCCACCCTCTCCCCTGAGTAGCAAAGATTGCTGCCCTGTCCTGCCTGCCCTCTGTGGTGCACGGAGGGGTGTCACTCCAGGACCCTTTGCTTCAGACGTGTAAGATCCCCTAACCAATAAGCTGTTGATGTCTCTGCTGCTGTCTCTGGGCTCTTTCTTCCATCTCGAGGCTGGGCAACTACAAGGCTTGCAGGCCTGCGGGATGCAGCCCAACAACTGGTGAGCCAGCCAGGAGGCCGAGGAAACTCCCAGGAGTGTGCCGAGATGTGGGGAAATAAGGGCAAGGACCAGAAAGTTGCAGAGTAATCCCGAGGCGGCCGTCCACTAGCACGTGGGGCCCTGTGGCAGCTGACTGCCGTGAGAGGGGTCTTTGTCTCCTATTATATTGATCATGTCCTGTTAACCTCAGGGTCTCTTTCCAGTTTAAAAGTAGCAACCCCTTGCTCAGGGTTTACCTGACTACGTGAGAATGGCTGGTGAATACAGACAGAACACAAGGACCTGGATTATCTACAAAATACTAGCATACCCCTGACACGCCACCCCTGAACAACTACAGACACAGGCTTTGGGGATATTAACTCAAGGACAGGCTTGTGAATTGGACGTGGCCAGTTACCCAAAAGGGTTTTGTTGGAGGCTGTGGCAACGGCAAAATAATAAGAGTATCCTTGAGCTTCTGGTCCCAGCTCTGGAAGGGGTGAGCAATGATACGGTGTGATGGAACAACAGCTATATGCCATTATGATGCATTACAGGTGGAAGACATTACAAAAGGTCTACCTGAGTGGTCAAGCAATGCCAAAACCCACTGTTTAGGGTCTAGAACAGCTGTATGTGACATAGGGACTCCATGGACAGCCACCAAGGAACCACTTCACTGGCCATGAAGTTCAGGAACAGACTGATAAAAATAACATACACTTAGGATTTCCACCTGCCTTACAACCCCCCTGCTGCCGGGCTAAGTGAAAGGATGAATGAACTACTTAAACAACAGCTGAGGTAGGAAACCTGTTCTCTCACCACGTGGACCAGGAGGCTCACTCAAGTCCTCCCAGCTATAACTGAGCATCCCTGGAGCCAGGGCTTACACACTACGGTCAGGACAACAGCTCACTTTCGTCCCCACCAAAGGATCCACCCCCCAGGGGGACACATTATAAAAGGGCCCTAGAACTGGCAGGTAAAGCCCCGGTGGTTTGGGTTTGTCATGGGGAACAGGAAAGACGCTTACAGATTTCACCTGTCTTCTATGTGGTCCCACCTACGACTACTAATGTAATTATTCTGGGCTCCCTACCGGAGAAGGCACCATTATATTAACCCTGGGGTCCATTGTTCTGTCACCTCTCCAGTGCTTGGCACAGGCTATGGGGGCTGAGGGTGGACAGGTGATATGGTATGGTATTGCACACCAGGACAAAAACCACAGGCAGGGTGGTGTTATTGCAGAATGGTTTTACTGCTTGTGCTTTGCATAATGGTCATGTCTGTACTGCGTAATGGTCAGCCCTGTAATGTGCCTGTTAAACATCTCAGATTTCATCCCACGCCTGGGTGGAGGGAATCTGTTTGCAGACTGGGCGACAATGGTGGCCTCTCTTGGAAATGTGTCTGATTGCTAGGTCTACAGTGAGTTTCCATAGAAAATCAGCCTAACTAATGAGACCATGTGGGGACGACTGAGGACTCTCACCTTTCTCCTGTCCCACATGCCAAGTGCCTGGCTCTAAAATTGCCCACTTCTTGGCGAGTCCCTATTGTTAGCATACTAGGTGTCCTACTCTTGATACTCTTTTCAGCTGCTGCTGTCTGTATTGCATTGGTGGCATTTGGTTGCAGTGCCCCCTACATACCTGATGCCAGGGATATTGTGGAAGAGGGGTGGACCAGGACTGTTAGGGTCATACAGGGTGCACAGGGGTGGAGGGTCAGGCCACTCAGATGGCTGTCCTCCTGCTCTCTGTACATCCCCTGCTCGACCAGTCCCTGCTTCACTCACATGGCTATTCCATCCTCTTAATTATAGAGCTTGATCAGTAACTGCCTACATGCCTGATTCCTGCCCCAGCCGCTGGTTTCCTTGGTAACTAATGAGCCAATCTGACGTCAATTCTCCCTATAAATGGTAGTAGCCTCCTTCTCCCCCAAGTAGCAGACTGCTGCCCTGTCCTGCTTGCTGTCTGTCATACCCCGTGGGGAGTTTCTCCAGGACCTTTTGCTTCGATCGTGTAAGATCTTCTTTCCAATAAACCATTTATGTCTCTGTCACTATCTCCAGGCTCTCTCTCCCATCTGGAGGCTGGGCAACCACAAGGCTTACAAAGCACAATGGTAGGAATTTCTTTTTTCCAGATGGTGAACCAGTTTTTCTAATATTTTGAACCATACATTTCTCCCCACTGTTTTTTTTTTAATTTAATTGTTTTTTTTTTAAATTAAAGCCCACGGCTCTTGCCAAGGCTTTTTATTTTTTATTTTATTTGTTTTTTTTTATTGAGGAATATTCAGTTTACAATGTTGTGTCAATTTCTGGTGTACAGCATAATGTTTCAGTTATACATATACATAGATATATTTGTTTCCATATTCTTTTTTATTATAGGTTACTATAAAATATTGAATATAATTCCCTGTGCTATATGTACAGTAGAAACTTGTTTATTTTATATATAGTAGTTGGTATCTGCAAATCTCAACTTATCCCTTCCCACCTCATCCTTTCCCACCTCCCTTCCCCCTGGTAACTCAAAATTTGTTTTCTATGTCTGTGAGTCTGCTTCTGTCTTGTAAATAAGTTCATTCCGCCTGTAAGCGATATCATAATATTTCTTTCTCTGTCTGACTTCACTTAGTATAACAACCTCCAGGTCCATCCATGATGATGCAAATGGAATTATTTTTCCTTTTTTATGGTTGAGTAGTATTTCATTGTGTATATATATACACAAACACCCTCCCTCCACAACTTCTTTATCCAGTCATCTGTCGATGGACATTTAGGTTGCTTCCATGTCTTGGCTAATGTGAATAGTGCTGTTATGAACATTGGGGTGCATGTATCTTTTCAAATTAGAGCTTCCTCCAGATATATGCTCAGGAGGGGGATTGCTGGATCATATGGTAAGTCTATTTTTAGCTTTTTAAGGAATCCTCCATACTGTTTTCCATAATGGCTCCGCGAAAATACATTCCCACCAACGGCATGGGGAGGGGGTTCCCTTTTCTCCACTCCCTCTCCAGCATTTA